>NC_084477.1:11173868-11804702 GCF_027409185.1 Cynocephalus volans | reverse complement strand
TGCAGCTCTCCTGCAAGGTCACAGTTTCCCCTTACTCTTCTCTTGAGCTTGCTTTTGATTTCTGTCATGAATGACCCAATTGGAGTCTCCTGGCTGCCCCTTACCTGGCCAGAATTTCCCTGCATCTGCTGTTCATCTCACAGCAGAACACAGTATTCCTGTTGTGTGTTCGTAACCTAAAGAGTGTTTCTTTTTTTCCCTCTATCAAAATATATATACGTATATATTTTATCATCTATCTATCTATCTATCTATCTATCTATCTATCTATCTATCTATCTAATCTCAGGTCCTCACTCCTTTTTTTGGTGCCCTCATCTTCTCACCTGTGCAAGTGGCAGCTGGTTATGGGAAGGTGGCATTCTGTGTTTCTCCAGGAACTATGTGAATGGGGTCACCTGAAGGGTGCAGCCCCACTGTTCTGTTTAGAATTCACCTGCTCTTTGAAAGTTGCTTTTTGAGAAAAAAATCTCCTGGACTTTTATTAAACTTAAGTTCCCATTTTATTCAGGTTTTCTTAGTTTTTAACCAAATGTCCTTTTTCTGTTCCAGGATCCCACCCGGGACACCACATCCCACTTAGTTGTCACGTCTCCTTAGGCTCCTCTTGGCTGTGATGGTTTCTCAGAGTTTCCTTGTTTTTGATAACTTTGCCAGTTGTGAGGAGTAGCAGTCAGGTATTTTGTAGAGTGTCCCTCATGGGGAATTTTTCTGATGTTTTTCTCTTGATCAAATGGAGGTCCTGAATTTGAGGGGGAAGACCACAGATGTAAGCTTTGTTTTCTTCACATTGCATCCAGGGTACTTGCTGTTGACACGACTTTTCACTGTTGGTGTTAATCTTCGTCACCTGGTCAAGGAAGTGTCTGCCAGGTTTCCCCACTGTGAAGTTACTCTCTCCCACCTCCCTTTCCATATTGCACACACAGAAGTGTTTGGGGTTTTGGCATAAGTCATATATAATGACATACTTTTTATAGGCATCCAGGCTTTCAGTATCTGTCACTACGAACTATACAATCACATCATGCTTAAACTAGTTCTGTTGTCTAAGACTTTAGGGTTCTGATATTCTTGATACATTGGAGAAAAAAACTTCTCTGGTTTTCTAAGCAGAGAGTGCTCTACTCTTAACCTTTCCCTAACTAGAGGATGAATACAATCAATACACGTATTATGATTAATTGACAAAGGTTAACACAATCAGACAGCTCCTGGTATTGATCTCAAGGCTGAGAATAACGAACACATTCCATTATGAATCACAAAACATTCACATGGGTAATAAATGCAACCGGTTCAATGCCTGGCGATGTAGCAGACACTTAATAAATATTTACTGTGATAACTAATTAATTAATGATATTTGGAATGTTTATTCATTTTAAAGCATATTACTGACTGATTAAAATATCTTAACTATGCTAATTGCAGTTCTGTATATTTCCATTCTGAGTTTCTTTTACCTTCTATCAACTACTCCAGTCCTTCCAGGTAGGCACCTAACAATTGTTATTTTTGACATGATTAGCAGCTATGTTAAAAAAAAAAAAAAAACACATTCAGCAAAGAATCTATTAAGAAATACACCAGAGTGGATGTCAGTTTTCTAGATGCCAAGACAACTTATGATTCTCAATTTCATGCTTTTTTTTATGTATTTTCATATTTTCAATAATAAACATTCATTCCTTTGTTAATGTTTAAACATATTTTATTTTTTAAGTAATGCAAATGCTTCCACTGCTGATACATTTGTTCTGTCAGCTATGTAAATGATGTTCTATGATTTAGTCCCATTGCAATGAAAACAAAAACATTTTTGAATGATGAAATTTAGGTAAGTAACAAAGATTGTTATAATAATTAACAAGACTTTATCCTCAATATAATGACGTTATTAAAAACAAGGAATACAAAGATATCCTATCTTAGTCCCGGGTAACCATTTTCAATATGAAAATAGCTGAACAAAAAATCCCAGAGCAACTAGGGATTCTTCTCTAATAAACTAGGGCTGTCAAGATTAAAGCAAATCAATTCATTCTCCAAGAAGTCACTCTCATTAATTGAATGCGTAGGTTTTCTTCCTAGAGGGTTATATAAGTGAGCATTTTCCTCCCACCACTATTATCAGGATGTGGTCAGGCACAGTTGCACTTTGAGGAGTGTGCCTTTGATTCTCTTATTTCTCAAGGAGTTGCTAAAAGTCAGACGTTGCATGGAAATGGATTTTGGAACTAACCCACACAAAGCAAGATCACTTAGCATGCTGCAAGTGCACTGAGGTTTTCCTTTGAAGTCTGTTCAAGGGAAAAGTTTTGCTTTCCAACAACATAGGAGTTATTCTCCTGGACTGTGCTTTGAGTTTATCAATTTGTAGAGGTCATATCTGGAGCAAAACTACAAAGCCTCATATTCACGGAGCACCTAGGACCTTTGTTGTGTGGGACCACTGTATGCGGAGGTGGTCAAGAATATAGGTGAATGGCTGTAAACGAGAAGAGAGGATCAGGACACAACACACATAACTTCCTTAAACGTCTACTTTACTGTTATTCTTTAATCTATAGATCAAAGTATTAAATTATTAAAATGTCTATAACCCTCTCATTTGCAAGTCTTTCTTTTGCTATTTTTGATGATGATGATGATGTGTTTTCTCAAACACTATGCATCTCCATAATTTTGAACTTTGTCATGCTTTATGCTTCAGACTACAAAATCTTAGAGGTTAAAATAGGGTCAAATTAGCAATAATAGCTCTTGTTGCTTTGACATTCGCCTCCACAAGCACTTGCCGAATCATCAACCTCTGCAATATCTGCATTTATTTTTTGAGTCTCCAGGGCATGTTTCAAGGATGCACATAACGAGATCTTATTAAGTTCCCATGGTTGTCATCAATTCATCAATGTTTTCTCCCATTTTGGCCCTATTCTGTTTCCTGTGTCACCACTGTTAGCAGCACTGCAGACACATCAGACTCCAAAGAGTGTCCAGCAGCATGTTTTTGGTCTCCAGACTCAGCAGCATGAAGACAGAGCTGCTCTGTGTGGGGAGGACACTGTCTGCCCATCAGTGGTTGGACACCTGGATGCAAGGGCCTCTGTTCCAACATCTCACAAGAGAAAAATGTCTCTTAGTTTGGATTTTCAGCATGTTTGCTCACTAGGGTTTAGACAGCAGCTGGGGGGAGTTTGGCATAAGGAGATGACTGACTTGGAGACAGCCCTGGGCTGCTAGATCTATCTCCATCTGATCCAGTGTTTGAGCTCCTGCCATCAAAATCTCTTCTGTAGGGTTAACCCACCATCCTCAGGGTTCTATCATCAACTGCTTTGACATTGACCCCAGGTTGCTTCTGACTTCCACTACATTACAGCGTGAGATTTATGTCAGAGAGCATTATTTTAGGATTAACTTTACAAATTACTCACTTCTGTGAGCACACTCAATCCCTTACTTCTGATTTTCCATCTCCTCCTTTGTAAAATGGGCAGAAATACCTCCCTGGGAGAGTTATAAAAATGACATGATGTATCAATGCAAAGCTTAAAGCTCTATTCTACCATTATCAGACTACAATAGAGTAATGGATTAGTATTGGGTGGCTCAGTCAGCTGAGAATCTTCTGGAAGGACACAGGGAAAAGAGGAAGTTCTTTGGCCAAAATAAGGAAAGAGTTAGGTTCTGCATATCTCTCTCTGCTCCAGAAATTTCCTTGCTCAGGTGAAAAAATAGACATAGGTAGGCAATAGACACAAACACGGCTGTCAATTTGAGAAAAGAGAAAGCGATCACCCATAAAGCAAGCAAGAGCATGCTATCGTTGTCAAGTCGGTGGACATGCTGGCAATTACCCTCACCACACTTGTGGAGTTCTACAGAATTCTATGAGTTATGTCATCAGAACCAGGTCAGTGGAATTCTAGATGCTTCAAGATTTCATGAACTGGAAAGGTGAGAAAAGAGTACAGGGTTCAGCAGAGGCTAGTGGGGTTTACAATCATGAGTCTGTGGAAGGTCTCTCTCCACATCTAGATGCAGTCCTGGATTTGAGATATTTTCAGGCCTGCTGAGAAAGGGAAATAGCATCTCAGGTCAATCGGTTATCCCAGAGCATCAGCAAAGGTCACACACATTATGATGACATCATTCTCTTATCTCTTCCCACATTCCAAGTTTGAGAGAAAGAAACATATTATCTTTATTTCTCTCAGAGTATGAGCACACAGACTTGTGCAGTTAAGACCACAAATAATTTGACGTTTGTTGAGATAAAAAAAGAAGACTAAATTTGCCTTAGAAAAGTCATTTGACTTCATACATTTGTCTATGACATAATTCCACAAACTACAATACTTTCGAAAGCTTTTCATTCTCCTCGCAGCTACTTGCTTGCCTCTCGCCCAGCATTCTGCTACATCTGAATCTGAAGAGAGCGAGGCACTCTGACACAGAGGGAAGGGACAAAGTTCTGTAAATGGGGGACAGTTGTCTCTGTTATGAATGTTCCTGAGACCTTGGCTGATGTAGTAGATTGAATTATCCCCCCAAAACTCACTGAGGCTTGAGTTGTGTCTCCCAAGTTTCATGTATTAAAAACTTAGCCCCACTTAAGAGGGTGGGAAATCCTATTACGGTAATTGAAAGGCGGAGCCTTGAAGAGGTGATTGGATTGTACGCAGTGGTGAATGGATTAAAAATGGTGGTCAGGGGCGTGATACTGAGGGCTTTAAAAGAAGAGAGGCTATAGTGTGTCTTTTTCTCTCTCTGGTTTCTCTGCTTCCACCATCTTGGAATGTGAGACCCCGGGGTCACTGTCGCCACCAACAGATGGACTTTGGACTTCCCAGCCTCAGAATCTGTAGGCAATAAATTTGGTTTTCTTTATAAATCACCCAATTCCGTGTACTTTGTTATAAGCAACATAAACAGACTAATACAGCTGACTTGTGTTTGATGTGTTTCTCATGCGTTTTTCCTTCCTGACTTGTGTCCAATTACCCTCATTCAATTCACCAAGGCGATTGTTTCTGTATTAGGGTTTCATCTTATTTCTTTCACATGTATATTCTAGTATAGTCTGACAGCAGTAAACATGCCCTTTATTCTTAGAAACCACAGGCTATTCAGAGCCTCGTTTACTGAGGGCTTTGTCCTGCCACTTTCTGTTCAATGGAACTGGTGGTAAAGCAGGTGAAGGTCCTTCAGACTCAGGCTCTGACACTGCAGGTTCAGAGACCACAAGCTCTTGGAGACAATAATCATTAGATGGGTCAGGCAGACTCAATATTTCAATTTGGGGAGTTTCACTGAATTTGGATTAGTTCTACCTTTGTGGGAAAAAAGGGTCTTCTGTACTATTCCACCCCAGCAACAGAAGTCAGAGAGGAAGATGGAAGGCTGTTGGTGAGAAAGTCTAATGGGAGCCTATTGAGAAAAGAATTCTTTCAATTCTCAGATGTGCCATATAAAAATCCTCCCCTTTTAAAAATCCATGAAAGGGTCCTATCAAAATCCGGTTTGGAAAACTGCTTGCAGAGAAGCAAATTACAAGTAGGCAACATGTCAACACTTAGAATAAAAACAATGCTAACTTCCAGCAAATGTTTATTCATGAATACTTGGTATTTATCTGGTCTGTCCTTAACAAAATTTAATATGAAACGGAACCAACTTGGATTACTGGTAATCAAGACACCTTGAAATATTATCTCACCTTTTGAGGGTCAGTTTCTTTAGGATCCAAGTGAATACTAATTCTTTATTTGGTTGTTAAATGATACTTTTCCTATGGACTTAGATTTTCAGCAAAAGTTACAAAGCTGATGATGACGGATGATAGATGAAGCATCCTTTATTCTGAAGATTAAGCTGAGCAAGAGGGTAAGAGCATCTCCATCATTTACTGTGACCCTCAACCTCCCGTCTCAGTTGGGAATGAGGGAAGACTAGAGGACTTGGGAAACATTCCCGGGAGTAAGACAGTGTCAGCCTAGGGGGAGTCTGGGGCATTTTCTTTAATGTCTGTCAGGGATCCCCAGCCCAGATCAAACTAGCCAGAGGGAGGACTCAAGAGGATATTCGCAGGTGTGTCCTGGCTGGAGGTGTGCACAGTTGTACACAATTGTGGTGTGGGCAGGGGAAGAACATTCTGGGGAGGCTCTGAGGTGTGCCCTTTGAAGTGAGGCCCATGCAGGATGTGGAGACTCTTAGCTGGGATAATGCTGGGGGGTGGGAGGCCTTGGGGGTGAAGAGAGCAGGATCAGGGTGGGGCCTGCACTCCCCCGATTTGGCAAGAACACATACAATTCCTGTGCAACAGCTGGATGCTATTCAGGGGGTTTTAGCAATAAGGGGCAAGTGGGATGTGTGGCTGCAGCGGGGGGGTGGAGGGGGGGTAGGAAAGCCTATAGAGGCTGGCAGAGTCCATGGACCCTTTTGGAAACTGCAGTCAGAAGATGCTGTCTGTGTGTGTGTGTGTGTGTTGTGTGTTTGTGTGTGTGTGTGTGGGGGGGATGCCTCATGAAGAAACCTACCTGCCCTCTATCAAGCAACTCTTTAATCCTAGGTATTGATAAGTGAAGACACCAGTGTCTGATATGGGTTCAGCGTGTCCCCCAAAGTTCCATGTATTAGAAACTTGACCTCCACTGTGACAGTGTTAAGAGGGTGGGGAATCCTATTATCATAATTGAAAGGTGGGGCCTTGAAGAGGTAGTTAGATTGTAAGGACGGTGCCCTTGTAAATGGATTGATCCATTCATGAAGTCACGGGCGTGGTTCTGATGGCTCTAAAAGGAGGGCAAGCGAGAAGTGTAGCTCTCTCTTGCTCAGCCCATTCTTGCCATGTGACACTTTGTATTGCTGTAGAGTCACCACCAATATGGTCCTCACCAGATGTGTCCCCTGGACTTCGGACTTCCCAGCCTCTGAGACTGTAAGCAATAAATATTGTTCCTTCATAAATTACTCAGTTTCAGTTATTTTGCTATAAGCAACAGAAATGGACCAACATAGTGTCCAAAACTTTCTGCCATTTTCTTCTAATTCTCAACCCTCCATGTCCCGACCCCTACCCCCACCCCATCAAGTTCAGACTCAAGGGCTGTGCGTGAGGATTGCAGGAGTTTGCAGGTGCTGCACCCCTAGCTCACAGTGAGCACTCAGAAGGGCACGTGCTTATGAACATGTTCACGACGACTCAGTGACAGGGGTATTTGGTTGACATAGAGTTTTAATGTTACTATAATAGGCACGTTTCTGAAAAATTCACCACGAAGTGGGTGTTTTAGAGGCTCATACCTCATACTCCTTGTACTGACTTAAATAATCAAACTAGAATTTTACTGTCCTGAAAATATTTTCTTAAAGTGTTATTAAAGCAAAATAAGGTATTTAATCTAATCAGTTATTTACTAAGTTATTGAAATCACAGGAACAAAAAAAAAGAGATAAATGAGTCACAAATTCTATTTTAGAATTTTAAATTATCTAAGTTTCTTTTCAGTTCTGGTCCATTGACATTGAAATCTAAAGGAAAAAAAATGTTGGTTTAGGAAATACTAAACAGAAATATCATTTATCTGCCATCAAAAATGTCTTCCTAATTCGTGTTGCTTTTTCATAATTTTGAAGCTCTATTTTCATGGGATTTTATTCATTTATTTAAATATTGATTTTTTTATTGTAAATTGGTATACTTATTTTTGGTGCATGTAACGTGTGCTTGTGTAGAAAGAGTGTGGAGAAAGATGCAGAGAGAGCAAGACAGCAATTCAAAAATGCAGCTAGAGATCATCAGACAAGGGAATATTTGCAAAACACACAGAAGTACACAACACCACGGGTAGCACTTTGCATTCAACGTATAGTAGAGCTGATAATAAAATGGGTAATTCGACTTTTTGTTATTTTCTTTTAAATGTGTTTTAATACTTAACAATGAGAAATCAGTATAATTTCCTATTCTGCATTGTCCCTGTTCAGTTTCAAGTGCAGGACATTGCTGGTTCTGAGGCACCTGCTGTTGCTGCCGCAAGAAACCACTGTCATGAACGGAAATGATGAGTTTTGATGGGATGTGGTCAGGACGTCACTGACAGGGACTATACCTTGATTCTAAGGGAGCAGAGTAAGAAAGGACAGAGAAAACAATCTGACCCTGAGTGCTTGTTGCAAAGATCCAGTCGCAGAGGGAACTCACACCTCCCCATGGTCCAGGACCTCACACCATGAACTTGCCTTATGTGGGCGAGGCTTGCACTGACTGGCCTCTGCTGCACCAGTGGTTCTGTGTGGTGGAGCCGAGGCCAGTGCTTTTCCACCATGAGGGTTCTCCCCATGCTCCATTCACAGTCATCCAGCACGAGAACACCGTAGGCACTGAGGATGCATAATCAAATAGCAATAACCAAACAATAACAATAATGCTAAAAACAGCTAATTCTGATTAATTAATTCTTAGTAAGTGCTTACTCTGGGTAGGCAGGGTTTTACGTACTCCATGCATATTTCCTCATTTCATCCTCCTAATAATGCTATGAAGTAGGAGCACTTAACTTCACATTTTCCATTTCGGGACACTGAGGCACAGACCCATAAAGTTCCCCGAGGTGACAGAGGATGGCAGAGTCACAGCTGGATTTTAAACTCAGATGTTCGTTTCATGCTTCCCACTCTCAACCGCTATGCTGTTTTGTAGGAAATGAGTTTTTAAGTATCTTTGACTTTTTAAGCCTGTGTTAGTGTTATTTCTAACATGCAACAGAAGGAATTAACTAATAAATACTCACACACTTCTGAAATCTCCAACATGTGCATACAGTATGCCTTCCACATCAGTAGTTAGCTGTGTGATTAGATAGTAGGTATGGGAGAATTAATAATAAGCAATGGGGTTTTGGATTGATGTGAATAAACCAAATTCTAGATAACTTCATTGCCAAGTGATAGACAGCTCCATAATTCTACAAACAATTCAATAAATTAACCGTCGATTGTATAAAGCCTTACGTTTAAACCTGAGTAAGTTCGCTCTCTTCATTCCAGATAAGTCATGGAGTTTAAGAAAGATTTTATTTTTTGCTTTTACTAATCTTTATTTTATTTTTTGCTGAATTAACACAAATGTTCTTTTCTCAGCATCACTTTAAGAGTTGCCAAAATGTTAACTAACAGTTGTATTTTTTTTTTTCCTGTAATCATTATTATAATTTTAACAAACTTGGCTCCTGGCTCCGCACTTCCAGATAGTAATAAAGCCAGCTTTGCAGCACTGTTTCCAAACCCAATGTGAGTGCAGTAACTATGCACACTTTCAATGATGCCTGAAAACTCAGCCAAGGTGCGAATAAACCAGCCCCACGCCAGAGCTTCTCTTGCAAGGACTGGGGGTGGGGGGGAGACAGGCAGGCTCCGTTTGTCTGAGCACATCATTCATGCATGGTGTTTCTACGGAATGCTGCAATCAGGAGGCAAAACTCTTTAAAAATTATGGTGCAAGCCAGCCTGCTTCACAAGTTTGAAGTCAGCTCCAGCTCCAACTTTGCAGCTACTGATCCGCTTGGGGCCTGAGATCTGAGTTGCTGAGAAATGCAGGAGGGTGAAAAGCTTGTGCTCATTTATTTGTGGAAAAGTCACAGAAACTAACTGCCACTCCTGAAGCATGTGTCAAAGGAATATGTCTTCAGGAATCAAGCAAGCTCTTTGGCTTTGGATCATCAGCAGTCATAAGGTGTCATTGGTAGGGTAAATTAATCTGGATTAAATGACAGAAAGAAACACTGCCAACTAATAATAAAGATAACAGGAAAGATCATATTCATAGAGGACCAACTCGGCGAATATCTGTTCTTACTTTTAATCCTTCTCTATATTTTTACAAATAAAGAAACTGAAATTTAGCTTTATACCGAGAGCAAAACATATACCAAATGGCTAGTCCGTGATTCTCAGCTTTCTCTGTGTCACGGTAAATGATACTCATTTAATTTCATAATCGCTAACCTCAGAGAGAGCCTCAGTGTACCCTACAATCCCCTGATACTATCTCCTCTGTTCACCTTCCTCTCCCCTGGCTGGCTGTCCCTGACTAGCTGTGTGACTTCAGGCAAGTCACTTAACCTCTCTGTATCTCAGTTTTCTCGTCTATAAGGGAAAAATAAAAATACTTACCTCATATGGCTGTTAAGAGAAGTAAAGGCTAATAAAAATATAGCCCTTTGAAAAGCAAGAGATATGAAAGTTGGTGACAGATTCTAATTTCACTGAGAGGAGGGTCAATCTGAGCAGCAGTTCCTCACGCTGTCTCCCAGGCACATCTACCACCCAAGTCCACACCATCTTTTTGTCACTGGAGTGAAGGTCTTTGTTCCTATCTAGGGCCAATATTTGCACTTTGAAACTGGAATGCACCCCCTACCCAAGGCCATTACTTTAGCAATTCATCCTTTTCCCTGTACGCATCATCAAAATTTTCTTCCCTGGAAGATCATTGCTGTCAAAATAAAAACACGCTGTAGTATCTTTCATCTAAAAGACAGACAAACACAATCTCCAGTGCTTCCAGCCTTTGCCTCATGTATGTAACCCCGACTCCTGTGACAAAATACCACGAAAACGTTCTAGGGTTATGGTTTGCGTCTCCAACTCTTTCTTGATTGCCTTCCAATTAATTTTCCGTTCTTTCTCCACCAAACTGTTCTTTGCATAGTCACCCTAACACCCACGTTACAAAATACAAGTGTCAATTTTTCTCCATTTTCTGTGTTTATCAGCAAACGATCCATCTAACCAGTACCCCTCACCACACTTCCAGCACGTCACTCGCCTGTTTTTTTCCTACTGACCTGGCTTTGCAGGTATACCCTCATCTTTCTAAATGCTCAAGTGTCACAGTGTTTGGTCTTTGGATTCCCGATCGCTTTCCTTTATCCCTGCTCACTCTCATGGTGGCCACATCCAGTTTCATTGCTTTAAAATGCCTTCTATAAACTGATAGCTCCCAAATAGACAGCTCTAGTCTGCCTTTCGCCCCAAACTCCAAATGTATATTTCCAATTGTGCCCACAATATCTCCTCTTAGATATTTTACAGCTCTTTCAAATTTGTGTGTCTGAATCCAGACTCCTAAGCCTAGTCTTTTCATAGTTTTTCCCCTTTCAGTAAATGGCAACTCATTCTTCCAGTTGCTGCATCCCAAAATCTTGGTACTATGTTTGACCTTTACTTTTTCTTCAAAGATCACGTGCAATCCATCAGGAAATATTCTTGGCCCTATTTAAAACTATGTCTAGAATTAAACCACTTTTCATCACCTTAGATGTAGTCTTTCCAATCCAAGCCACTGCCATCTCTCCTTCGGGTATTTGCAATAGGTCCTAAGTGATCTCCCTACTTCCACGTTATCTCATTTCAGTCTATCAATACAACAGTCAGAGAGATCCTTCAAAATGCAAACAGATCATGTCTGTCTTATGCCTTATGTCCATTGCTGGCATTCATTTCTGGGAGAGAAAACGCAGATCCTTACAGAAGCTTCTAAAGACTTATGCAGCCTGGTTCCCGATGCCAGCTGAAGTCTCTTGCTCTCTCTGCTGTGGCAACACTGCCTTTGTGCCTTTCCTGAACACACTAGGTGCACTCCCAAATCAAAGCATTTGCATTTTCTGTTTCCTATGCCTGGGATTTTCTTCCATCAGATATCAGCATGCCTCCTTCTACTATCTTTTTCCATTGTTGATGAAATATCCTAGTTCACCCAATTTAGATTTTCAGCCCTCCCTAACCTCAGTGTTCCTTACCCCCTTTTCTTGTTTTTAATTTTTTTAGCATAGAGCTTAATTGCATCTGACATGCTGTGTATTTTAACTTGTTTGTACATTGTCATTTTGCTTCATTACAACCTAGGCTCCATGAGGGTAGGAATTTTGAGCTATTTTGCTCATTGCTTAATTTACAAGGTCCAAGAATATCGTGCAATATAGAAGAGTTCTCAATAAATAGTTGTGGAAGAAATGACTCCAAAAGTTTTGTATCTTTTCTTTACACCTTCTTATGGTGTACTTTCCAATTTGTGAACATTTTTATAATATGAGCTTATTCTACCCTTATCACAAAGCTGCAACCTGCATTATAAACGTTTACACCTTATATATAAACAGTAAACTTTAAAGGGATTAAGTGACTTGCTCAAGACTAGTCAGTCTTCACTTAGTCTTATGATTCTAAACCCATGCTACTGCATAATTCAACATATATGTGCATAAAAATAACTTTTTGTTTATAAAATTTGTGGGCAATCTTCCTAAAGTATTCATCCACTGGCTGACAACAGGAAAATAAAGAGAGTCCTTCAAACACCCAGAGGTTCTTTCATTCCTCTCTTTCTGGACACTTACAGTGAATTCACTAAGATTGTTGGGCACTACTCTGAGTGTGCACTGGACTTAGAACAATATAACATGCATGGGATTTATTCTTAAAAACTTTGCTTTCTGTGGTCCACAGATACTTTCACAAACTGGATATTCTGGGAGATGTTTAACATTATTTGTATTTACAATCATATTTGAAATGACTAGTTATAAGTTGAGTCTGGGGTTGCAAACTGATTTGGTTTTAAAGCAATTAAAAATTGCCAATGTAGGCTTTTCTTGAGCTAAGAATGGCCTATTAACTTTTTTTATAATTATATAATTTCTTTTTCCAGTGCACTGTGCTTTTTAAAAAAATTTTTTTTTGATTTATACATATTTAGGGGATCTGGAGTTGACTATCAGTATTTGTATACAGTATGTGATAATCAAAGCAATATTATTAGCATGTTTGTCATTACAAATCATAATTACCTTTTGTGTCCCTTACCCAATTACTGCCTATCCCCCTATCTCCTCCCCCTTTCTCACCTCTGGTAACTGTTCTCTCCTTCTGAAAGTTCCACGTTTTATTATGGTCCTTCTTTCTTTTCATAGAAATGCACAGAACCAGGCAATGCAAAAAGGAATAAAGCTTAGAAACACTATCAGGATCAGGACGAAGAAAGAACTGAGGTGCACCCAGTATGACCTAGGAACAGACATTGCGTAGACTTGAACCCATCATCTCTAGAAAACTAAGGCGATGCATCCCTGGTTCTTTCACTATTTTTATATCCCTTCCTTTCATATTTTCTTGGACATTTCTGTTTACTATTACTCGAGGCTTTTCCAATTCTGAATTCTCCTTTGACTTTGATTATAGGGTATTTCTATAAATTATATAGTGGACATGGATACTAATAAGAGGTTCTCACTATTTTTAGGCAAATGCTTGGTGCGCTCTCTCTCTCTCTCTTTTTCTTTTTGACACAAATCTTTGACCTCCCTTTAATTGCATTGATTGTTTCTATCCCTGTCTGCCTTCTCTGTATGCACTGCAGCTGTCTCATTTATAAAATTCAGCAAATGCTCAGGGAGACCAAACTGTGAACACAATTGTTCCTGGCTGTAAATAGAAGCAAGTTGCATTGGGTGCTTTTGGGTAATTTCATTTGTGGTTTCCATTCAGATAGCGCTTCACATGCTCTTGTCTGAGAAACGTTTTAGTTCCTCCTTCCTCTGCCCCATCTCACTCCAATGCATGTTATGTATAAACTTAGTAAACACTTTTATTTTAATTTTCTAATTCTAGCTGTTCATTCTATCCACCTTTATTTTATGCATATCTCCTTGTAATGCTCTCTGTAGAAGTGAACTAAAGACCTTGAACACTGGCAGGCAGCAAATTACAGGAACTACATCCTCTCAAAGGGCAGATATCATAACTTATTCACTTTAGTGACCCCGCAGTTCCTAGCAAAGTGTGTAGATTGTGTAAATAGGCGTAAGTTACATTACAATATTTTAAAGTCCTGCCACACTTATCACAGTGTGAACAGAATACATGTCTCAGCCTGAAGCCTTTTTTTTTCTTCTTAGTTTTCATTTGTCTAATTACCTGTCAGGTATCACTATCAAGTTTTCACTTGCATAACCTAAGGTTGCAACAGGTAGCAATAAGCTTTCCTCTGTATTAGAATAGCCAAGTTAATGCTATATACATTGATTAAAACATATAAAGTGAAAAGCATATTATTTACCTTGTAGAACTTTTGAGAAATATTTAAAGTGCTAATCAGTCAAATGATGGTGATTAAGTATCCAGTAACTAATAACTTCATCTAGTGGTATTATCTCATCTAATCCTCAAGACAGCTCAGTGTGACAATATTATTACTCTGTTTTACAGATGAAGAAAGTGAGGTTTCTAGTGGATAAATAACTTGACGAAGATCAAGAAATAAAGTAGAATCCCAATCTACAGTGTATCTGAGTCCACAGCCTGCCCTCTGTGTTCCAAACTGTAATTCTCCAAGTGATACAACATTAATGTCTATGCCTTTGAGAGGCTCTGTAGACTAGAAAATCGACACACAAAGCCCAAATTGGAAAAGGCAGCTCAAGCCAATGATTTCTATTTTGAAAATATATGTAGGGCACTACTTTCCTAAAGGGAATTTATAGATAATTGTGATTCAGTCCCTTTCCACATGAAGGCTAAAAAAAAAATTCAACAAGCACAAACAGGGTTCTGGTACAAGGCAGATTATGATACATCTGATTAAATATGAATGTTCCATGTAGTCTGTGATAAAGACAAGGCTGTAATCAGAAAGCATAGGTGCTGAGAGAATTATAGGACAACTTAGAAACTTCTCTGGCTTTCTTAAGCCACACAGTATTGAATATAAAATAGTATTTATTTAATGCCAATTTTATTGACATCTATGAAATTTATTCAATGTGAGTTGTACTGAAGTTTCACGTGGTCCGTTACACTTAGTTAATAACAACAGCAATAACAGCTACTCAACTGTTCCATGAAGCAGATTTAAGGATCTAGAAAGAGACGGGTCTCATAGATGGCTATAGGTGGGTGACTCATTTCAATTTTTGAGGTCCCATTTATGCTAGGTGGATATCACTGCTGCTACATCCTGCATGTAGGTCCACTACCCTCAACTCTGGAATATTCATTTCGGTGGGGATGCGGGATGTGGAGATCACTGAGCAGACTTCAAGGACAACTGTGCCATTCTTTTAGGAAATTGTGAAAAGTGAATTTGTAACTGTGACAACAGAGAGACACCTTTTAGTCAAAATTTACAGAAGTACCTTGGTTTTGTAGTTTTTTGGTGAGCTAAAGCATGTTGTCTTGAGATATTGCTTCCCAGGAACTAATAATGCCTCAATGAATTTTATGTTTATTGCAGTCCCACACTCACATGGGAACTTCATAAATGTGATTGGACTTAGGAAGCCTTTAATATTTATTGCTGCTAGAGACTCAGAATCCTTTATTAATTCATGATGTGATTCAAATTAGCTGTGAAGTTATGGAATATAAAGATTCATAAGCATCATCGATTCCAGACCTCTTATATAATATAGACCATAGCAAAGAGAGAGATTTTCCTTTAGTCATGTCAAGCCATGAGTCAGGATATACTGATTTTACAGCTATTTTCAGCAGAGCATGGTACCTGCTACTTTGAGGAACAGGCGGGACAATGAGACACAGATCCTACCCATAGAAATGTACAAATTAGCACGACAGAGGAATGTGCTTTTGTGTTTAAAATGGTACCAACAACTTTTCTCCAAGCAATATGGTAAATTCAAGGACTTTGCTTCTTTTTGGATTACTGAGATCCCAAAGTGATTAGTGCAACTTTTAAAGTGTTCTAGGCAAATGTCTTACCTAATAAGAAAAAAAAAAATGTATTTGCTCATTTGTTGAGGAGGAAAAAATTGAACTCTAATAAGGATTGTTTCTCAGAGTACTGAATCTTTTATCTTTAATCCCTAATTCATAATAAGGTGGAGAATGTTAATTAGTTCGTTTCCTTCTCCTATAAATACTTTCTTTTTAAAAAGCAGGATGTTTGATGCACCATAGCATTCTGGTTCCAGGATGAAATTGCACACACACTCACACACACACACTCATACGCACTTAACAAAAAGAAACACAGCTACCGGTTCCCTGGTGGACAACCATATCTAGTTGGGTGTGCTGCCATGGGCCAGTTTTCCAGTCTGTTCTGTGTAACCACTGCTAACACTACTCTTTAAAAAACGAATTCTTTCCATGTTTAGTAAAGACATTGAAAAAGAAATGAAAATATTTATTCTGAATTCTTGAAGGAGCATTGATTGACTCACAATTATTACTGATCCAAAGAGCTAAATTGCAGTGGTGTAACTAGCGACAGACGACAGGAGATACAGAGTCCTGTTGGTGGGCTGCATGTGCGTTCACACCAGGCATCGTGGGAATGATTTTTTTTTTCAGAGTTAGTGGCAGGAATTCCATGAGGCTGATCCAGAATTAAGAGACTTAGAAGACTCATGCACATTAACAACACTCATAAGGGAACAATATTTAAAACTCCTTAAGTTACCATGAGAAATAAAATTGTCATGAGGCTAGTTAACCATTTGTCCCCCAATTGTGCTAAGTTAGTAAATACACCTTTGCAGGATGTCAAGTTGATTGGTGATGTTAATTGTTTGGCGATGCTGAATATTCCTAAATGGTGCTCTTATCACGCATAGCCAGGTTGGGACATTTACACTAAAGTCTTATATCTGCTCATCAAAACTTTCTCTCAGCAATCTGTAGGTGCACAGGCAGATACCCTCCATCAATACTCATGAAGATTTGCTTTGCGCATGCCATCCACCTTTAGTTACTATAATATCACCTCAAACTGATGAGCCATAAATCAATTTGTTTAGGGAGGTGTGGTAGCGGAATGATTGTGAACACATCACCACTTACCTACGGTGTGACCTTGTGTAGATTATGTAACTGCTCTTGACCTTGATTCATTCTTTGCTTACTTTGTAAGCATGTATTAAGTGGGCTAGTTTCCAGGTACGGTTGGAAATACTTGATGAGTTGGTGGGAGTGGAAAAATTCCGAGTGGTTCTTCCTCTAGGGAGAAGACGCTCTAGTGAGCAATAAGTGACAAGCCCAAGTATGTGCTGTAGTAGAAGGAGCTATGAAGTGTTGCGATAGCTCAGATAAGGCAGATTCCTAAGAATGTATCTCCATCATCTTTTTGATGTGTACCTCCACACTGCCCAAATCTCAGCTAAACTCCTAAACGCATTCACAGCATGACTGCTCTATTGTGTCATCTATCTATGGTATATATCATGCATTATGTATTCTCAGGGTGTCATATTCCTGTGCATTGACTGTTTCCCCCAAACTGGTTCAAGCTTGATGCCCATTTGCAGTAGTGTTAATAGGGTGGGAAATCTACTATGGTATCTGAAAGTTCAGAGGGGGTTGCATCGTGAGGATTAATCCATTCATGGAGTAATGGGTTAATGGCTTAGTGGGTTGTCTCAGGAGGGGCACCGATGGCTTCATAAGGAGACTAAGAAGACTAAGAATGCTCATGCCATTCTCACCATGCGATAATCTGTGTTGGCTCGGGACCCTGTAGAAGGTTCCCACCCAGAAGAAGACCCTCACCAGACCTCTCAGCCTCTAAAACTGCAACAAATAAACCTCTTTCCTTTACACATTACAGTTTCAGGCATTCTTTTGTAAGTGACAGACAATGGACTAATACACATATCCAGAAGCATGTGATGTTCATTTGTACCTTACTGGTGATATTAATTTTGATCACTAGGTAAGACTTACTTTTCTCCACTGGATAATTACTGTTTGTTCTTTAGGGAATGATCTTTGTTTGGTATTCTCAAATGCTGGGCAAAATATCCTTTGATAACTGTGTCAGTTCTCTATGGCCATGACGGGTGGCAGACATGCAAGAGCCAGAAAGATCCATATGCAGACTTCTTCAAGCCTCTACTTTAATCATGTTTGTTAATGTTCCATTGACTAAAGCAAGTCCCAACCTGAGTGCAGGGTCAGTTTTGGAAGACATTGCAAAGATACATGACAGAAGGAAGGGATGGAGGGAAGGCAATTGATACAATCAATCTACCACATACAAAAATTAATTGAGACTTAAACAGGCACTAAGTGAAATCTTGGTATAAATATTCTAGGAAAAAATGAACCAGTGTACTCACACTTTATAATTGTTGCCTATAGTACAATACAATAGAAAATACACTATTCAGGAATGAGTAAAATCATTTTTACCAACTCTCGTTGGGTTGTAGCATTATTTCATTATTGTTTATTAAGCTTATAAAGCACTAGAGGCCAAATTTTTGGTGTGATGTTGATGTAAATTTTACATTTCAAAATATGTTTGTCCCCAGAAATGTCCACCAACAAATTGTCTATTCTTGAGGTTCTATGTAAAACAATAGTAAAAATGTAATGGACTGTGGTAGATCAACTTCTATATAATATGATCTTTTAAAAAAATTTTTACTGAATCAAAATTGATTATACATATTTTTGGGGTTCAACATTGAGATATGTTGATCAAATCAATATTACTAGCATATATATTGTTACAAATCGTAATTATTCTTTATGCCCCTTGTCCAATCTCTCCCCTTCCCCCATTCCCTCCCTCTCCCCCCTCTAATCACCCTAGATCTCTTCTCTCCTTCTGAAAGAGTAATGGTTACTCTGTTGATGTGTTGCCTAGATGATCTGTGCAATGCTGAGAGGTGTGATCAGGTCCCCCAATATTGCCATAGAACAGATGCTTCTTCTGTCACTCTGGAATGGGCTTTGTGGAGAGAGACATCCTCTTCTTTTCTTGACCTCTGCAGGTGACTCTCCTTGTGTCAATGCACTCCAGTGGCTGGTGCTCCATCTGCGTAGTGGTTGTGGTGTCTAGCTGCTTTCACAGCAGCCATGGTTATTGTGGTGGCTATAGTGGGCCACCCACATGGAGGTGATGTTTTTGGCATGCCCCTTGGTGCTGGTGGTGTGCCTGGTTGTGGGGGGTGTCTGGTCCCTGGTTTCATGCCTCGGATCCTTGGGTGGGCCCCGAGGTGCTGGCATGGTATGCCTAGTTTTGGGGGGGGGTCTTGTCCCCTTCCCCATGCCTCGAGTCCACACATTGTCTGTTCTTGGGGTTCTATATAAAACAACAGTAAAAATGGAATGGACTGTGGTAGATCAAATTCTATAAAATACAATCATTAAAGATTCCACAACACCCTTTTTAGTACCTTAACCTTTTGATGTCTTGTAGTAAATTACAAAACGAACATTTTGTCTTTGCCTCACCGTTCACTGAATAAATGACCAGGGATGACCTGTGTGCTGGAACCTCAGTGTAATGTCAAAGCTTCATCAAAGCTCTGCTAATACGAAGACTTGATGAGAACAGATGGAAATTGACCAGTTGCTCTTGGGTATTTAATCCCTACATTCCCTTCCAAACAAACTAGGTTGGTTCATTAAAATATAAAACTTTAAGAATGTCTCCATCCACTGTTTCTTTATCTTGAAGGTTTAAAGGCATGATCCTGACTAGAGTAGTTTCCTAAAGATGTGAAGCAATCGAGGTTAATAAGTGTTGTTGAGGTGTTTTTTTGCTCTCTCCTCTCAGGTTCATTTCCTTTGATCTATTCAAATCAGCTTTTCCCCAATATATCATACCAGACAGAATAGCTATATGCCTGAGGATTATAAGCTCACAGGCCAAAATAATTATAGTACTAAAGAAATACAATGACCATAGTAGTCAAAATAGGATACATTTGGTGTGCTAACAAAAAATACAAAAATTCCAACCTAAGTCTACACTTACCAATAGTGCTCTTTGGTACTAACCCAAAGGAATTGAAAAAAAAAAAAAGTGATGTCTACACAAAAACCAGCACAATGATGTTTACTGAAGCTTTATTCATAATTGCCAAACCTTGGAAGCAACCGAGATGCCCTTGAGCAGGTGAATGGATCCATAAACTGTAGTACATCCAGATAACGGAATATTATTCAACATTAAAGAAAAATGAGCTATCAAGCTATGAAAACGACTTCAGCTACATGACATTCTAGCAAAGGCAAAACTGTGGAGAATTTAAAAAGATATGTGGTTTCCAGGGGTCAAGGGGGAAGATGGGATGAAGAGGACGGACACAAAGGATTTTTAAGGCAGTGAAACTACTCTATGTGACAGTCCAAACCCATAGAATGCACAACACCGGGAGTGAACTCTAATGTAATTAGTGATCTTTGAATGATAATGATGTGTCAATCAATTTTAACAAATGCACAACTCTGGTAGGGATATTGATAATGGGGGAGTCTATTCATCAGTGGGGGTGGGGGTCTAGGGAAATAAATATCTCTACTCGCACTCAATTCTGCTGTGCACCTAAAACTACTCTAAAAATAAAAGTCTATTTAAAAATACAAAAGTCTCAGTGATGTAAAAACAGTAAATATGTTTTTGTCCGCTCATGATATATGAGAAGCACGTGTCTGAGGGGCTCTGTTCTTGTCAGAGATCTAGGCTATTGAAGGCATCTTCTAGTTGCACCTTTTGGTGTGTGTGTGAGATTCTTGGTCACCAGAGAAGAGAAAAAGATGTCTAGAGAGGGAGGCACTGACAATTAAGTACGTCATTCTGGAACAGACTCATGTATTTTCCATTCATTTCATTGGCCATTACTAGTTACGTGGCCATTCCTAACTTTAAGGGTGTGTAGGCTACCAGGTTTCTGGAAATAGATGGGAGACAAGTACTGAAAAACATGGCTAATATTTACCACAAATCTACCCAAATCAGAAGTTTGGGAACACAAACTGAAGTTTTAGAATAAGCCAGCCAAAATACAAAAGAAGATTAGCCCTTGAACAACATGGCCTTAGGGGCATTGACACCTACACATAGAAATCCCCATGTAACTTTCCCCAAGTTGTTATTTAACCAGTTAAGAAATTAAGCAGTTAAATGCTTAAGTAGTTTGCCCTGTGGAGAAGTCAGCCCTCTGTATAGGCAGGTTCCACATCCCATGAATCCTGTATTTTCTATCTGTGGTTGGTTAAATTTGGAACCCATGTGGAAGTGGGTCCACATAGTTTAAATCTGTGTTGTTCAAGGGTAAGCGTATTATGAAGCAAGAAAAATAAATCGTAGAAAAAAAATATGTTAAAATATTATGTTAAAAATAGGTTAAAATATTAGAAATTTAATGATCAAAATAATGAATGCAATAATGGGATAAACAAGAGCATGGATATTTAATTAGCTGCTTAATTAATTATCCAGCTAGAAGACCATGTTGAGGAGCTTTCTAAAGAAGTTGCATGAAAGATAGATCAAAGAAATACAAGGACTTCCAAGGCCTTGCCTTATTACGGAGAAAATAAAGATTTTGCTGACTCTAAGAAATCAATAAACTCACCTATGGATTTTAGGTTACAAGCTACCACTATAAGGACTAAAATAATAGCTGTAACTTTTAAACCAGCAACATACAAGTTGATTTATCTGATGAAAAACAGAAATGAAATAAGAAATAGAAACTAATTACAGTCATGCCACACTTAATTACGTTTGGGTTAACAACAAATGACATAGAGGACGGTTGTCTAAGATTATAATACTGTATTTTTACTGTACCTTTGAAAGAGATGGAAATTGCACATAAATTTAATGATATGGTCTTCTTATCAGGGTTAAACTGGCTACCATTACTACTGAGTCCCAATTTGCAAAGTCCAGAGACAAAAGCTGAGGTCCTGATACCACGCATAGTGGTAACCATTTAGCCACCTGATGGCAAGTGGCTTATATTGGATGAAGGGAAGGACAGGTTTCCTTCACCAAGGGGGTGAGTTTTTCATCAGTCATTCCAGACATGGAATTGCTCACCACACCTGCATCACCACCCACAGAATAATTGCCTTAATCACCATCTCAATGCCTCACACAACAATTCTTCTAACAAAAGAACTTATTTTATTATGAAATAAATTAAATGAATTAAACAATCGGCTGACAACCATGGGTTCACTGATCTATCCTGTTCCTATAAACCAGAAGCATCTACCTAACAGCAAGATGGATGGGTCAACAGAATATTCAGTTTATGCAAGGTTGTTGTACTGTTCTATGGACCACTGTACAAGCAACTGATATTCGGAGCTATTTCTTTCAAGCCCAGAGTTTATGGATACAGAGCGAAAGGTTAGGTATGGGAATGTCATGTCTCCCTATTACATCTAACAATTGACTCACAAAATATTTGCTTTTTACCCCATAAATTGGGCTCAGTTAGAGGAAAAAAAAAATACGTATACAATAGTCTCATTGAATTGGAGGTCGAGACCGCAACCTAGCTAGTTTGGATCCTCCTGTCATTGAACTAGCAGGTACAGAAGCTGATAACCATGTCGGCAGTCTGACTATCAAGGAGAAATTGGGTTGCCACTATACAGTAGTAAAATTTAATGGGAGCCTGCAGCAACCCAGTAGCAGGACCACTATGGGTTCTGACCCTTCTAAAATAAAGGACAAATTAAAGATCTGCACAAATTAAAGATCTTCATCCAGAGAGAGGGCAGAGCAAGATGTCCAACTTGAGTTGTCAGACCCTCATCTCCCCACAAATAAAGGATCAAAGCAACAAATAAAAAACTACATTTTGAGCAGAATGGCTGAAGTACACTACAGACCATCAGGGGAGTGACAAAACCCCTGTGGAGCATGGAATACTGGAATAGCACCAGAAAGAGCAGAGAAAAGCATCCTGTCTCTGCATGCTGTCTCCCTACAGGGGCCAATTTGGAGTCAGTCAGCACTTGACCTTACAAAGAAAAGGTAAGCTGGAAAAACCCCTCTGTTCTCACTGCCACCACAGAGCCAGCAATCCCTGCCACAAAAGAGTCCCCCAGTTCCCAGAGGCCCCAAACCCAGTCTGAAGAGCAGCTGCAAGTTTGTGCAGGTGCACGGCTTCATAGTAGAAGACCACAGAGAGCAATCTCCAGACTCCTGACCTACGTGGCTACAGCACAGCCCCATCTTGAAACCAAACCCACTGCTAGAGTGTGTCCTATCCTGGAGGCCAATGGAAACTTACTCCCTCCATCCTCAGGCCCCACCTTCATTCTACCATGTTTCATGGGTGTCTGCAAGACCATGAACCCAACTGCCTAGAGCCTCGGCCAGACAGAAAGACTGAGACACGAGGGTATGAACCCACATAGCACTCCCTTTCCCCCAGCAGAACAAGCAAACCCACTCAGTGGGGATGTTGCCAATCAATAACCAGTCCACCACTTTTGTATGCATCCACCCTGCATACACCGTTCTGGCCTGCAGAGCCCTTCAGTTCCCAGAATGGTCTGACAGCCACTCTAGAGGTAGCTCCACCTCCCCCCAACAGCCCACCACAGAGCTGCCAGACCCTGTTGCACCCATGTAGGCTTGCTCCAGGCTCAATAGCTCTTTGAGTGGCCCTCCACAGAGTCCATGTTCACGGATTGGAAGAATTAATATTGTTAAAATGACCATTCTACTCAAATGATCTACAGATTTAATGTAATCCCTAATGACAAAACACTAATCAAAACACTAATGACATTTTCACAAACATAGAAAAAACAATCCCGAAATTTATATGGAACCAAAAAAGAGCCTGAATAGCCAAAGCCATACTGAGAAATATGAACAAAGCTAGAGGCATCACATTATGTGACTTCAAATTATACTGCAAAGTTATAGTAACCAAAACTGCATGGGGCTGGCATAAAAACAGACATATAGACAAATGGAAAAGAACACAGAGCCCAGGAATAAATTCATACACCTGCAGTAACTGACCTTTAACAAAGGTGCCAGTTATTACACACTGGGGAAAAGACAGTCTCCTCAGTAAATGGTGCTGGGAAAACTGTGTATCCATATGCAGAAGAATGAAACCCTTATCTTTCACCATTAAAAAAAAAATCACTCAAAATGGATCAAAGTTTTGAACGTAAAACCCAAAACTATGAAACTACTAAAAGAAAATATAGAAACATAGGGAAAAAGATCTGCAACATGTAGCTGGACAAAGATTTTTTAAAGTAAGACCTCCAAAGCACAAGCAGTAAAAGCAGAAATAGACAAGTAGGATTACATCAAACAAACAAGCTTTTGCACATCAAAGGAAACTGCTCACAGTTGGAGAGACAACCTACAGAATGGGATAAAGTATTTGCAAACTATACATCTGACAAGAGTTAATATCAAGAGTATATAAAGAACTGAAAACAGCCAAAACAACAACAACAACAACAAATCCCAAATAACCCAGTCAAGAAATGGGCAAAGGATCTTAACAGACACTTCTCAAAATAAGACATACAAATGGCCAACAGGTATATGAAAAAATGCTCAACCTCACTAACCATCAGGGAATTGCAAATTAAAACAACATGAGATACCACCTCACTCCAATTAAAATGACTATTATCAAAAAGACAAAAGAAAACAGGGGTTCGTGAGGATGTGGAGAAAAGAGAACATCTGTACACTATGGGTGGGAGTGTAAATTAGCACAGCCATTACGGAAAAACAGTATGGAGCCTCCTCAAAAAACTAAAAATATAACTACCATATGATTCAGCAATCTTACTACTGGGTGTATACCCCAAGGAAATGAAATTAGTATGTCGAAAAGATATCTGCACTCCCATATTTATTGCAGCACTATTTACAATAGCCAAGATATGCAATCACCTAAGTGTCCAACAACAGATGAATGGATTTTTAAAATGTGCTATATATACACAATGGAATACGATTTAGCCATAAAAAAGAATGAAATCCTGTCATTCGTAGCAACATGGATGGAGCTGGAAGACATTGTGTTAAGCAAGCCAGGCACAGAAAGACAAATGCCACATAATCTCACCTATATGTGGAATCTAAAAAAAAAAAAAAAAGGATATTTTAGAGGAAGAGAGTGGAGCAGTGGTTACCAGAGAGTAGGGAGAGAGAGGAAAAACAGCAGAGTTGAGAATTGGCCAATGGATATAAAATTAGTATTAGATAGGAGAAATAAGTTCTGGTGTTCTATTGCACGATTGTATGACTATGGTTAGCAGTTAAGTTTTGTTTATTACATAACAAAGGAAAGGCTTTTGAATGTTCTGGACACAAAGAAATGATAAATGGGTGAGGTGATGTTATATTAACTACCCTGACCCCATCATTATACAACATATATATGTATCAAAACATCAAACTGTACCCCATATGTATGTACAATTACAATGTGTCAATGAAAATAACTAAACAATATTTTTAAAAAAGTACACAGTGAAAAAAATAAAGATTTCCAACCAACTGAGATGCAGGCTAAAATCAAGGAAACATGAATTAGGTAGAGGAGGAGTGAAGTCATAAATACCAATTATCTTCTCTTAACCCATAGCAGAAGTAGGGACTATACTAACTACCCATATTTCCTTCCTTGCTTTGATGAAATTATACTTTCATTTATTTATACATTTCTGCACATCTCCTGTGTGCTTTGTACTAGAGACACAGCTTGGAGCAGAGCAAAAACTTTTCTCATGACACTTAATTCTAGTAGGGCAGACAAACAAAAACTGACCAAACACAGGGGGATACAATTTACTGTTGGGGGTAATATGTGCTAGGGAAAGAGCATCTTTACTGATCTGTGTTTCTCTGCTTAAGTATTTCTTAAGTTGTTGTTTCATTAATTAGAAACACTGAAGCTTTTACAGAGTTGGACAGATTCATCAGGAAGTACACACACACACACACTAAAGATATGTTTTAAAAAGTATGTTATTTCAGTAATTTGTTCTGTCATCTGAAACTCTTTAGGAAGCCAGTTTCAGCCAACCAGACAGTAAGGAAGCCATCAACCTGCAATAATGAGGAAAATCACTGGACAATTCATTTTATTTTATACTCCTATACATCAATCTTCTCCAAAGATCTATTAAGATGTAATCCAAAAATTTATCCTAAAAGGAAGGTTAAAGGACTTCAGAACACAGAAAGTAACAAGGTTAACTCCAAGAAAATAATACATCATCTCTAAAATATGAGGCCATGATGATTTGGCATTTAAATCTCCCTTTTAAGCATCAGTACTGAAATGAGCTCTAAGTGCTAAAATGCCCACTGCACTGAACCATTGAATTTGTAAACTACAATAAATCTCATCAGACGTTTACAACTTAGGGTCTAAAGTGAACTATTTTTCCATCCATTTTCCTCATGTACATCTCTGTTCATTTGTCTCTTTTATTTCAGTTTCTAAATTTTCCTAATTATCAGAAATAACTTGATGAGGTGCTGTGGTATCTTAAGAAGAACCGGTTGGAGAAGATCAAGCTGGTACCCTAAGAATATTGGGTGTGTGAGTGTGTGTGTGTGTGTGTGTGTGTGTGTGTGTGTGTGTGTGTGTTATCTTCTAAGAAACTATTTCCAAAATTATAGCTTAAAGGACACTCAAACAAGGTAAAATCTTCGGCACGTTTCCTTCAACCTCCTCTGTACAACAAAAGGCATAATTTTGGGGGGTAGATCAGTAGGTTTTGTTGTTGTTGTTACAGTTGTTTTTCTTTCAGGAAATGAGATTATTCTGAGGAAGCTTTGTTAGATCTACTTTTGATTGTTCATTTCTATTAATTTTTAGACGAGTTATTTGTGCAACATTTGTGGAAGAGTAAACAGTTAAAGAATAATCTCTGAATCGGACAGGACACGAAGAACTGCACATTAATTTTTTCATTGAAATTATTTTTCTTTTTCCTTTTGGTTAAATTTCAACCTTCCCTTTCTAAGAAGAAAGCAACAATTGTCATTTCCAATTACAGCGAAGTGATGATCTTTCATAGGATATGAACTTCTCACCATAGGCTTTAACTATTTTGGCCAAGAATTAAGCTTTGAATCACTACTCAGAATCTAATGAAAACTAAGGAGACTTCAGCTAGGCATTTATTATTGATAAAACGCATGTGGGGTGGAATGATCCAGCACTTGTCCGGTCACTAGAGGTTGGTGTTAAATGCTGTATGAGTAGTTATCTCTGGGCTATAGCATAGATTATTGTCCTAATTAGCTGTCCCAGCCAATATCCTTGTCATGGCCTTCAAAAGCTTTTTAAATTTGAGATTATTTTATTTTCCATTTCATGTCCAAGCTGCTGTCCTGATGATTTTGGGACAGATAAGAGGTAGTGTAGGGTCTGGAACAGAATCCCAGGATTGTTAAGGCTTCGATTTGGCAGTCAGCAGTACTAGCCTTCAGCAGAATAAAGAGGATGTTAATCTTGTTTCAGTCTCAATTTGGTATCACACTTTCCTGTCTGTGCCACATTTCCTTTCGTCTCTCTCTCTTGTCCCCTTTCCATTCAACAATGACCCCTTGCTATTTGTCTGTTGCTTTTGTTTTTCTCCCACTACCCAAAGTCTTATGGAAGTGGCCACATTCAAGTCTCAAGTTCAAAATTGCTCAGTCTTCTACTCTACTACAGCATCAAAAGGAGAAATAATTCAAAAAAATTATTGACAAGAATTATTTGATATCACTTAGGTCTCAAGGTGTTATTCAAAGCCATATAGCACTGTGTCCAGAGAGGCCCCTGGAGGTATGTAGCCTGAGGACACCCAGTGCCATTGTGTCCTGAGGTTCTTTGCTTCTAGTCCACTCTTGGGAAAGAGAACTTGGTGGAGGGATTGGCAGCATGTATACCAGCTTACAATTCCCTAAGGGCACCATACAGGTATTCTTGCTTAGGTGTTGCCACCTTACCCCTGACTGGGATTAGGGTAGACAAGATAAGAGAGTGGCAGATGTTTAGGGAAATTTGCTGACCTGTCTTTCTTCTGCCCTCCCTGGTTTCAGAAAAAGTCACCTTCCAGTTTTGCTCCTAGCCCACCTCCAGAACAACCAGCAAAAAGTCTTTGGTGGCACGAGGACCTTAGAAAATGCAGGAAGAGCCATTGACCTCAAGATGATTCTTCTTTGTAACTTGCCTAAATCACAGAGGCAACAAATAAAAATTCACTGTCTGCTTGAAATGGATGAGAGGCCACGGAGAAAAAATGTTTTATCTACACAACTCAGATGGGTCCAAGATAATGTAAAGATCAGCAGCGTCTTTCTAACTTCACTTGATACCAAGAATAAAATACCTGGAAGGTGCAGGAGATGCTCAAAATCGAAAGCATATTGCTCTTTAGATAACGTTAGTGCATAACATAAAGCAGAATTCAATGCTGTTGATGACTCTCTTTCCTGCAGAGCTCTTCTCTCTTGCTTCTCTGATGTGCCACCCGATATAATAGCTCACGGTTTCCTTTCTTGCTGTTCTTGCATAGTTTTTGTTGCTGGTTTCATTTTTACCTGACCTCTTAATGTTGTAGCTGCTCAA
Source organism: Cynocephalus volans (assembly GCF_027409185.1). NCBI lineage: Eukaryota > Metazoa > Chordata > Mammalia > Dermoptera > Cynocephalidae > Cynocephalus > Cynocephalus volans. Next base: position 11,776,305 of record NC_084477.1, on the reverse strand, counting down.
GGCTCAGTCTTTGTCCTGTGCTCTTTTGTCTCATAATATTGTAGATCCCATGATTTGAAGTATAATATACATTCCCACAACCCTTAATTTTATTTTTCTCTCAATGCTTTCTCTCAGACCCAGTTTAATAGACAATGGCTACCTTGACATTTCCAGTGTAATTCCCCAGACTCTTCTGTCTAAACCCTGATACGCCTCCCTCCCAACCTTTTCTTCCTGTCTTACCCATCTCATTTGTCCCTTACATCTAATCTTTCAATAAATCCTTAATTTGTTTCCCCTCCATCCCAAATCCATCCATATTTTTAATTTTCAGGAGGACTGGGACTTAACTATTTTGCTTACTATTGGGTTCCCTTAGCATAAAAAACTATCAAGCACCTAGTAGGAGCTTAATAAATAATTTTGACTGAATGAATAGGTGAATTCAAGGTGCAAATAGTATTGTGGGCTATTTCCGGAAACTCTGCTCCAGAGATTCTCTCATTTTTTTGCTTTCTCATTAGAGTTCTGCATTAAACAAAATTTCTGCAAGGTTCTAAAGCCTTACCTTTACAGTTGTAGAAACTGTGTACTTAAATGACTTTTTCTCACTCATATATAATTATATATATCACATACATATCTACATGATATCTCTCTATCTACCCATCTATTTATCAATCAATGATCTCAGTTTTACATTGGGAAATAGACATTTTGCTTCAGTTGCAAAATTAAAATTGAAATTTCCATGAGGAACTAGTAAATTAAATAGTTATTCATTCTTCTATCAAATATTTTTAGGCAACAAATATGGAAAAAAAAAGCAGAATGATTAAAAAAAATCTTTTAGATGTCATGGGGTTCCATGTGTTTATTTGATCCTTTTTTTTGATCTTGCCCTTCTCACTGGGTGAAGGGTGAGGGATAGAATGCGTAACGTTGATCTAGGTCATGAGCATGTTGGACTAGACGAAGAAGTGGGCTGAATTGGAGTCAGCTGATATTTTCATTCTAAAAATAAACTTTCCTGTAAGATTTAACCAGTTTTCCAGAGATGAAACAGTATGGAACTGGCCTTTTCTCCTTACCTCCATGAAACACACTGTATTCCCTATGTATGCATTATGGTACTCATAATACCATAAAAATGAAATATATTTAAAAATGAAATACATTTCACACTTTATGTATAATGCATACATAGGGAAATGTATTTCTTTTTTAAATTAGTAAAAACGATTTCGTTTTTTACCAGTTTAAAAATGAAATCCAAAAAGTAAACTTTGGGAGGTTATTTCTATATATTTGTATATGAGGTCTTGTGATTTTTGGTTTCTTAGTAACTTGAGCTCATGACTGTTATTGAACATTTAAATTTCAGGCATTAATTGAAATAGAAAGATAAAAGTGAGTCATTATTATTATTTTTTTAACTTCATTTCAGGCTGGCTAAGTTTGCCAAGACACGGGCAAGCTTGCTGAAGACTGGATGATGAAATAAGAGGTAGAATGTAAGAGGTAGAATGTAGAAATAAGAGGTAGAATGTAAGAGGCAGAACAGTAAAAGTGCTACAGCTAGAATTTGCTCATATGGCAATACGGCAAATTCTTGAGGGCAGAATAGACACAGTGTCTACCTACCTTATTGACAGAAGATGAAATGTGCCTGTGGTTTGAGGCTTTCTACTGGATAACTCCTCATTCTGTGCACTAAACAGCTGCCATGTCTCAGTGACCTGGACACTTACTCACGTCCAGATCCATGTATCCTTTGCGTGGCATGTGTGTTGATTGCATGGGGATGGTAAATTAAGGTGATAATGAGCTTAACCAAGTCGGGCTCATTAGTTTTACCAGTTCTTCTAATCTAGGCCAGGCTGGTACTCTGACCTGGGCCAGCTTAACCTGTAATATATTTAAATATGAGCTTTCACATGGAAAAGCCACTATATTTCTGGATCACCAGGCCACTGCCACCAGTGGCTTCTGGGCTCTTTCACATTGATTGTCTCAATAGTGTCCAAACTAGGATCCCTTTCTCTAATTTTCCTCTATACAATGCAAGTTTTCTCCCTGTGGTCAGATTTTATTTTGAAATAAAATTCTGATCACTCCACTCTGTGCTTTTGACTCTTCTGTGGTCCCACTTGTCCTCTGGATAAAGTTCAAACTCTTCACATGGCTCACAAGATCCTTTATTTCCACCTGCAGCCGCGACTGGTGATCTCTGTGCATGTGCAGGCCTGGTGATTTCTACTCTCCGCAGTTGTCTCTCACCAGCTGATCCTCCACGTCTGTCCCACCGTGAACATTCATCTTGCAATCTCATTCTCCAGTTCTCGATTCAGGCACTGTTTAGTTTTTGAATTACTCTGAACATTTATGTCTGAGTTAGGTGCCCATTGCACCTTTACTTTACTTCCTATATGTTTAACACACCAGAGTAGTGTGTTTCCTACATGCTCTGTAAGACTTTGTTTTATCTTTGGTTGCAGACACCAGGTGTTCTAGAGCACCTGCTTGTGAGGACAATGACCTGTGGTGTTGCCGGTGCATGTTAAACAGCTGAGTAGAAGGAAAAAACAACACAATGAAACAAACGAAGCAACCACTGTGGTTATTTGTGGTTGTTTCTGTTGTTTTGTGGCCAAATTCAAGCTACCAATGTGATATAAGTGAATGAAGAATTCAGAAGAGATGCAGTGACCGGCCGTCGAGTCAGTTCCAACATGTCACTGCCTGTATGTGTGGTGACTTTTACATACTTGACACGTGTTAGATACTCAAAAGCCATCTGTTTACTGCACACCTATTAGAATGGCCAGAGGAAAACAAAATAAAACAATGAAACAAACAGCAATAAAAACCACAAAAAATCTACCATATGATGTGCTGGTGAGGATGTGGGGTCATTGGAACTTCTCTTTGGTTGGCAGGAATGCAAAATGGAACTACCACTTTGGAAATTTCTTTTTTTTCTTTTCTTTTTCTTTACAAAGGACAGTTTATTGGATCAATGCCTCTTTGTCTTATTATTCTGTGTTTTCCCAAATGGACTGTATGTGATTCTTGAATCACTGTGATCTCAGTCTCAATAGACAGAACTAGGATCTTTTACATGCTTTAGCCCAGGCAATGAGTCACTTGTTAATCAAACAAAACTCCTCTACCTTCTTTGCTGGCATTTCTAGACAGTTCTTTACAAGTTTTCAATTTCCCTTTTTATTTGAGCAAGATCTTGCCTGACTCCCTCCTACCATTAGACTGATCTGATACTCCTTTTTTATATTTCCTTAGCATGAGAGAGAGAGAGAGAGAGAGAGAATGTGTCCTGTCCTTGTCATTCTGGAATTTTCCCTCTTTAACAATGTATCCTCAGGGTCTAAACCAGTGGTTTACACATAGTAAAAGCCCAATAAAGGATTTTTGAATGAATGGCTGGTTGAATGATGACACAGTCATGGTTCTTTGGGTGGCAAACATCAATAACCCAATTGTCTTAGTCCATTCAGGCTGTTATAACAAAACAACGCAGACTGGGTGGTTTATAAACAACTTGTTTCTCACACTTCTGGAGGGTGCAGAGTCCAAGGTCAAGGTGTCAGCAGATTCGGTGTCTACTGAAAGCCTACTGCCTGGCTCATAGACAGATAGTCCTCTTCTCACCAGATCCTCATTTGGTGGAAAGAGCAAAGGAGCCTCTGGAGCCTCTTTAATAAGGGCACTAATCCCATTCATGAGGGCTCTACCCTCTTGATCTAATCACCTTTCAAAGGCCCTACCTCCTAGTACCATCACATTGGAGGTCAAGATTTCAACATATGAATTTGAGTGTGAGTGGGACATAAGTATTTAGTCCATTGCACCAATATAATTTGCTTTAAGCATAAGAGAAAATATATTGGCTTATGTTGTTGGGAATTTCTAAGTGTACTACTTGTAGCTTCAGGCATGGTGGAATCCAGGTATTCATATTCTATCATCAGATCTCAATCTTTCTCTCTTTCAATATATCTTGGTTCTGCTGCATTCTCATGAGCACATGAAATAAGATTAATAATAATAACAACACAGAAGGTTCTAGATTTCTCTACATGGGTGCTATTGACAATTTGAAATGGATAATTCTTTGATGTGTGGAACTGTTTCATGTATTGTAGAATATTTAGCATTCCTGGCTTCCAAGTATCAAATGCCAATAGCACCTCCATACATTGTACTACTAAATATGTCCCCCACATTTCCAAATGCCCCTTAGTGAAGAAATATGGAGTCTGGTCTGGAAATTTCTCATACACATACAGTTACCACTGCAACCAATCAATCCGACTTCTAGATATTTATGAGACAAATGAGAACACGATCTTGGGAAAACCTGTATATGAAAGTTCATAGCAGTTTTATCCATAATGACCAAAAACAGGATAAATTCCACATGTCCTTCAGTTTGTGAATGGATAAACAAACTGGGTATATCCACACAAAAAAATGCTATTCAGGGATACAATAGAATACTGATATACTAAGAAACAAATACAACAAATGCAATAGCTAAGTGAAATAGGTATCCCAAATGGCTATATACTGTGATACTGTTGATATGACCTTCTGGAAAAGACAAAAGCACAGGGACAGAAAACAGTGCAGTGTTTTCTAGGGTGTAAAAGTGGGGGTGATGTTGACTGTAAAGGGACAGAGAGAATGTTTTGGGTAATGGAAATTTTCTATATTTTGATTATGCATTCGTCAAAACTCATAGAATTCTACAGTCAAAAGAGTGAATTTTACTGGATGTAAATTATACCTCAGTAAAACAGAATGGAAACAAAGCTTTTTTTAAAATCAATCGATCAATCACGTGAATGTTAACAAAAGGGAACTATAGGATTCCCTAAAAGGAAAGGACAGACTTTTTCGTACAGAAAGGTAATCTGCAGATTGGGGAACACAGACCTTGGCAGGACCAAGATAAGCACTCAGGCAAACAAAAGTAGAAAGCTGATTCTTCTTTTTTTTTTTTTTCTTAATTTTATTTTGTCAGTATACAATGTGGTTGATTATTGTGGCCCATTACCAAAACCTCCCTCCCTCCTTCCTCTCACCCCTCCCACCCAGCAATTACCTTTCTTTTTGCTTGTCGTATCGACTTCAAGGAACTGTAGTTGTTACGTCTTCTTCCCCCAGTTTGTGTGTGTGTGTGTGTGTGTGTGTGTGAATATATTTATTTATTTTTAGCTCCCACCAAGAAGTGAGAACATGTGGTATTTCTCTTTCTGTGCCTGACTTGTTTCACTTAATATAATTCTCTCAAGGTCCGTCCATGTTGTTGCAAATGGCAGAATTTCATTCTTTTTTTATAGCTGAGTAGTATTCCATTGTGTAGATATACCACATTTTCCATATCCACTCATCCGATGATGGACATTTGGGCTGGTTCCAACTCTTGGCTATTGTAAAGAGTGCTGTAGTGAACATTGGGGAACAGGTATACCTTCGACTTGATGATTTCCATTCCTCTGGGTATATTCCCAGAAGTGGGATAGCTGGGTCATACTGCAGATCTATCTGCAATTATTTGAGGAAACTCCATACCATTTTCCATAGAGGCTGCACCATTTTGCAGTCCCACCAACAATGTATGAGAGTTCCTTTTTCTCTGCAACCTCGCCAGCATTTATCGTTCAGAGTCTTTTGGATTTTAGCCATCCTAACTGGGGTGAGATGGTATCTCAGTGTAGTTTTGATTTGCATATCCCAGATGCTAAGTGATGTTGAGCATTTTTTCATATGTCTGTTGGCCATTTGTATATCTTCCTTAGAGAAATGCCTACTTAGCTCTTTTGCCCATTTTTTAATTGGGTTGCTTGTTTTCTTCTTGTAAAGTTGTTTGAGTTCCTTATATATTCTGGATATTAATCCTTTGTCAGATGTATATTTTGTAAATATTTTCTCCCACTCTGTTGGTTGTCTTTTAACTCTGTTAATTGTTTCTTTTGCTGTGCAAAAGCTTTTTAGTTTGATATAATCCCATTTGTTTATTTTTCCTTTGGTTGCCCGTGCTTTTGGGGTCATATTCATGAAGTCTGTGTCCAGTCCTATTTCCTGACGTGTCTCTCCTATGTTTTGTTTAAGAAGTTTTATTGTTTCAGGGTGTATATTTAATTCTTTAATCCATTTTGAGTTGAGTTTAGTGTATGGTGAAAGGTATGGGTCTAATTTCATTCTCCTGCATATTGATATCCAGTTCTCCCAGCACCATTTGCTAAAGAGGCAGTCTCTTCCCCAGTGTATAGGCTTGGTGCCTTTGTCAAAGATCAGATGGCTGTAGGTGTGTGGGTTGATTTCTGGATTCTCTATTCTATTCCATTGATCAGTGTGTCTGTTTTTATGCCAGTACCATACTGTTTTGCTTATTATAGCTTTGTAGTATAGTTTAAAGTCAGGTAGCATGATGCCTCCAGCTTTATTTTTTTTTGCTCAGTGTTGCTTTGGCTATGCATGGTCTTTTGTTATTCCATATAAATGTCTGGATAGTTCTTTCCATTTCTGAGAAAAATGTCATTGGAATTTTGATGGGGATTGCATTAAATTTGTATATCACTTTGGGTAGTATGGACATTTTCACTATATTGATTCTTCCAATCCAAGAGCATGGGATATCTTTCCATCTTCTTGTATCCTCTCTAATTTCTCTCAAGAAAGCTGATTCTTATGTCTTCCAATATGAGGCTCACATGCATATTCAGGAAACCTAGAGAAACGCTATGAATATTTATGGGGAAGGGTATTGCTGTGTAGAATGAGTGAACATACTACCAATGTGTATTATTGCATAGCCTCTATAGGTGGCCATGGCTGGTTTTGATGTGACCTCTCTTATCAGAGAATGGGGGGGGGCGGGGAATGTCCCTGGAGTCTGTTTTCCATTTAACTGTGGACACTGCGGGTCCACAAGGTTAAAGAGAGGGTCAGTGGCTAGGACCAGGTAGACTTGTTGAAGGTCAATGCAGAATTCCTCGCTATAGCTGATTCGACTTATCTTCTGAGAGTTTCCTTTGCTAGTTACAGAAAAGGAAACTTCATAAACTTTAGTATGATAAGTATTTGCAAGGCTGAGAAATACGTGTCTGCCCTTCCCACCTGCTGTGGCCGTTTGGTTCTGTTTAACAACGTGAATGTCTCTGTTAACCACAGTGAGTCCATTTTGTCTGTCCTATGGGGCACGTTTTAACACAATCAATAAATCAAGAAACACTGATGTGTCACTATTAGCCATGTGATTGATATTTTAGCAGTCATGTTAAAATGCAAAATCAATATGATAAAACACGCTAACATCCCCATGTATATCAAATTTAGATTATATTACTTTGGATTATCTTCCTATAGTAAAGTGTATCCAGTGCAAATGATGGATACATTTAGCAGCAAACTCAGAAATCTGAACTTTACCTAAAAGTCAGTCCGTAGCTCTGCTGAAGTAATGCTGAGTCCTTCTGTTCCCTGCAGGGGATGGGACAGGGGCGAGGTCCACTTCTCATGAGAGAAGCTTAGTGATTAATAAGCAAATGCAGTCATGGATAGTCTGGTAAATAAATGCATCTAATATTGGTCTCCGCACTCTTCAAGACATTATACTGAGATGAAAATATAAGAAAGCTCCAAAAAAACAGTAACTGGTTTCAGTCTTGTAAACTCGCACTGCAGTCTCAGTATACACAATTACTCGCAGAGCACTAGCATGTCTAAATTGCTCCCTGTAGGCACTAGAGATCGGAAGCTTTCAAATCTTCGCTTTCTGTTAAAATCAAATCCGGGCCAGTTTCCATTTTGTGCAAAAATGACCAGTTAAATGTTGAAAGGTATTTTCCATTGATCTTTCCAAAGTTGATGGATGTCTCTCTGAGCTTTTCCCACCCTCAGTTTAGTTTGACTGCATCTAAATATTTTTGTGTGGCTTTCATTAGCATGACAATATTTTAAATAATCCTTGTTGTACCTAACATAAAAAGTGTAAGAATTTGTCATAGAAAACATATGGCTCAAGGCATGAACATATCATGCATTTTCATTAGCCATCTCAGTCTGAATGACTCGTGCTACCATCTAATTTCCCTTCTTTTTGACACCATTTTCCTAAGTAACTGTATGTATTACTGTGAAGCTTCCCTAGATGTAATAAAAAAAGAAACTTGGATTATTACATCCATCTCTAGTGGATTTCATTAGCAGTGGTCAGTTCTTAAAGCCTGGAGCTCTTTGTAGGACACTGACATCATCACATTTCTGGATGAACATTTCTGAAGGCCCAGACCGGAGTTTTTGGAAACAGGACAGAACACTGCAGCCACAAATGGCCTTGCCAGAGCAGCAGCAACAGGACCCTCAAAGTATTCCTCTTTCTTTGCAAGTGTAATGGTAGTAGTATTTCTTTCTTCACTCTAAATGTATATCTGGACTGACAAATCTGCTACACCAATAATATATTTTCTGTTACTTTCAACAAAGATGTAACATGACAAAAAACACTGAACATACAAAGGAATTTTTGGCTTTGAGATATAAATATGAATTGTGCATACAAACACTTCATTTGAAAGAGAAAAGAATTTAAAACTTCTCAAACCAGTAAAACCATGAACAAGATATTTTGCATTCTTCTTAAACTGATGTGAAATTCTCATGCAACAGAGTACAAGGACTTAAAGAGTATTGTCCAGTGAGTTTTCTGTGCATTCTTGTAGAGATCGGACAATAAAGATAAAACTATTTTGTTTATTTCACAGGTTCTCTTGTGCCAGTCCATTTCCCTACCCCATGCCCAGAGATCATTACTGCTGTAATTTCTGTCACCGTGGCTTAGCTGTGTCTGTTCACCATTTCATACGTATGGATTTTATAAGTATGTTCTTTTTGTGTGTGTCTGGATTCTTTCACTTAAAATGTTTCTAAGAATCATTCATGTTGGCAGGTGCATCAATAGTTCATTCTTTTTTATTGCTAATTAAATGATATCAGTTTTTAAAATCCATTTAAATATTGATGGGCATCTGAGTTATTTCCAGTTTATGGTCATTGGATAAGTCTGCTATTTGTGGCATTGGTGGGCATATGTTTTCATTTTTCTTGGATATATGCCTAGGGGTGGAATTACTGGGTATGGACATGTTTCACTTTACATAAAACTGCCAAACTCTGTTCCAAAGTGGTTGTACCGGTGCAGTCTTCCAGGAGCAATGTATTGCTAGACTTTGAAATTTTAGTCACTCTAAGGGAGGCTCAATGATATCTCAGTGGTTTAAATTTGCATTTTACTGATGATTAACGATGTTGAGGATCTTTCAGATGCTTATATTCAGAATTTCTCTTGTGAAGTGTCTGTTCAATTATCTGACCATTTATTAAATTGGGTTACATGTCTTATTTATATGTAGAAGTTCATGATCAATCCTGAATACGATACATTTTTAGATGGAGGCATGATGAATATAATCTTTCATTCCGTGGCTTCCCTTTTTATTTCGTGTGTCTCAAAGAGCTAACGTGTTAAATTTTAATAATGCTATTTATGGTTAGTGCTTTTCATATCGTAAGAAAATTTTGCATGCCTGTGTTCATAGGATCTATCCTCTGCTTTTTTCTAAAGGCTCTATATTTTTAACTTTTACTGTTTTGTCTGTGATCAACCTCAAATTATTTTTTTGTGCATGATTGGAGATGAACGTCAAGGCTTATTTTTTTCCTATAAAAATATCAAGCTGTTCCAATGACATTTGTTGAAAAAAACTATCATTTTCTCTTTGAATTGTCTCGGTTAATCATTGAGAGAGTGGAGTTGGCATGGGTTCTTCACATCAAGAGGAAATGAAAACAAAAAAATAGTCCCCCTAAATTGAAATGATGTATGCCAAAAAGGTAAATTGGAGCCTGTGGGTTTCTGGAATTTCTTATGAAAGATTTGTTTCTAATACCTTGTCATTGAAAGTGATTTGGAGCAATTAAAATAAGAAGCTAGTATTGTGTAATCTCCTCGTCTACCAGAATTCAAAACACAGGAAATTCCACATAATTTAATAAACATTAAATGTGAGGATAAAGGAACCCAATTATGAGAATGAACACTCTCAACCATGGGCAAGTAATACCAAGATAACTGAATCATTCTAACGAGTATGAACAGCAAATTGGAAGCAGCAAATTATTTAAGGTACTGCAGAATGATTGAAAAATAAAGAGATTGAGAAGAGGCTTATTTGCATGTTTACAAACTATAAAGTCAACTTTCTGGGACAGAGAATGTGCAAGAATGTAAAAATATACACATTTTGCTTCAGTGAACTGAAGGTGGGTTTATCCTCGGTCAGTAAGGTCACTGTCTGGTTAATCTTCAATTAATATGTTCATGTCCATTTTGCTCTGCTTTGCTTCCTTGAGTCCTCTGCACCAATTTTTCACATTTTTCCCTTTAGCAAATATAAAACAACTAATTGTTATGTTCCTTATGATTTTTGGCTACTTCTAAACTTTTTCCTATTTCCATTTTACCCGTCAAATCCATATACTTATGAACGTATGTTCCCTTATATAACCATCTTTTCCCGTATGTTTCAGCTCTTCTTTAAATATGTAAACATTTCATGAGTGCCAACGATGTCCATGACATCATTAATTCCATTTTCCATTTTACTTTTCTAAGCTTAAGAATCAAAAATATTTCCTTACCTATCCCAGTTATTCTATTTTCTTGTCTCCTCTTTTCAGGAAAACCATGAAAAACTTCTCATTTGCACATTTCATGATTAAATAAATTCCATTTTAATCTAAAGCCCTTTGAGGGGTTTCAATATAACACCATGGATTTGTTCACCACTAACCTTGGAAAGGAGATCTTTGATATCATAGAGGGATTAGCAGGCACACCGGGGCATGTTGGCCCAATCCAATCAAGAGTTGTAATTACAACATGCTCTGACTACTCCTGCACGCCAGCCTGCTTATTCCCATAAGTTCAGAGCAACTCTGATTGCTTCCAATGTATTGCTCTGACATACTTGGTTAGCACATAAATAATTTTGTTCTGTTTATCAATCTGAATCTTTGTTTTTCATCATTAAAGCCCCATATTTCATGATGAACTAGTTATTTATCTATTTTTTTAATAAAAAAAAAAAAGCTAAAGATGCCACATTCTTCATAGACTTCCAATGAAATAGCCAATTAAAATAATTTCAAGCTAAAGTCACTCCCACTGTCTTATGGACAGCTGAAATTCCACTCCCACTGTCTTATGGACAGCTGAAATTCCATATACTACCAGCAATTCTAAACATAAACATCAAAATATAGTTGCTCAACTTTTGCCTTTCCTTAAAGAACTATCAGGGCTCCCGTTGCACTATGAACTCGATCCTGTATCTTACTGTAGGATTCCTCACAATGGACTCTCATTAAGATTCTATGATTACTCTAATTCTCTTTTCATCTACTGTTTTATCTTAATCATTATTTCTTCTGTGTAAATTTGTGTTTCTCCTTACAGTGTCTTTTGGTAACGTTTATTTGTGATTCAAAGGTAATGTGTGTACGTATGTGTGTGGTTGGTTCAGTGGAAGGTGACATCCACAGTTCCATCTTTAATTAAATGTATCAAAGTAATTTCTTGAAGTATCTTAGACATTCCTTTTATGAGATCACCTGGAATTAGTTATCATTTTATTTTATGGAGGTAATTTTATCTAATTATTAAATTTTCTAACCCTTGTGCTTTCAAACTAAAGGAAAGTTACCGTAATAATGAGTTGTAAATAAAAACTCTCTTGGTAATGAAATAAAGGAGATAATTATACGTGCAGATTCCATAATGTGGTTGTCAGTTTTAAAAATTCTAAGAAAAAAAATTTATAGTGAGTTAACCTAACACATAATTAACAGCAGTGAACCTCTTTGACAGTATTTCCTAAGGCACTTAAAAAAATTAATATATGTAAAAATGTTTATGTTGGAAATGCTACCAATATGTATAATACACTAAATATATGAGGAAAAATGCAGAGGTTTTAGTATGAGGCATGTTGGAAAGTGATATAAGGCCAAAAGAATATGATATTCAGAAAAAATGCTTGATTCAAATTCCTGCTTTATTTATCAATAACTTAGTTTTGTGCTTCCTGAGTTTCCTCAATGTTAATTGGGGACTAAAAACAAATCTACAAAATTGTCATACTAGTTGTGTGAGAATTAAATATGTTAAACCATACAAAATCCCTTGGCACAATTAAGGCAATATGAATGTATTTGTTATTATCAAAAGAAGATTAATATTTAAGGAATACTTTCTTTGTTCATCTTATTTATCTCCCATCACAACTGCGTAATAGAATCCTATTATATTATACAATAAAGTGTCATAAAGACAGAGAAATATATGTATTTTATTATAGAAATTCAGATTTATTCTCTTATCTGTCCATCTCTCTTTCTATCCATTTATATATTCATTAATCAAAGCAATCATGAAGTTATTTATATATTCACTCAATACATGTTTACTGAGCACTAACCCTATGAAAAATAGCTTGCAAAGTTCTGACAATAAAAGCTATGATTTTCTTTCGACCTTCAAAAACTTAGTCATGGACTCAGTTTTATAAGACAAGGAATTTGGACCTTATGATGTTAAAGATGAATTACCATTGGAAACTTTTAGCAGAGGTGTGACCTGGTTACATTATTTTTTTAGGAAGATTAAGTGAGGGGAGGCACAGCAAGCTGGAAAGTTTGGAGACAATGTCAGTATGGATTCAATATAGCAAACAGAAATTATTCTACGTATTTTAATCAGGAAAGGAACTAGTACAGGGAATAGGAGTTTACACTCCAGTGGGAAAGGCTAAAGGGTTTTGTTCTAGGTTATGCTACAAGGGATAACTTCCAAAACCTCAGAACTCTAGGGTTGCTACTGTCCCATATTTCAACGTCCTTGCTGGTGCCAGCAGTAGCCAAATGCTAAAAGTAAGGAAGATGGTCTCTACCTCAAGTCTGCCTTCCTGAGATCACGTGAGTGTGCCAGTTGGCTGAACTCATTGAGATTCCAGACTCCTGGCTGCGAGGAAGTCTGGGACATGTATCTTTCTAAATTGCTCTGTCAGATTAAAGACCAAAGTAGAAACTGAAAAAGTTTCTACAAAGTCAGCCAATCATGCATCCCAGCCCAGATGTCATCACAGAAACTATAAGTGGGAGTGGGTGAATTAAAGTCATAGTAGAAACGAAGAGGAAAGAGTAGATTAATTAGTAAGGCATTTTAAGTGAGATACCTCTTAGAGGGAAGAAAACAGAGGCTTTGAGAGTAACTCTGGGTTTCTTGTCTGAATGTGAAGGTATTAACTGAACTAGAGGATGCATTAAATGGACCCATGGCAGTCTGTGAGTTCTGTATTTGGAAAACATTTTATTCAGATGAAATGATAAATAATTGGCTTTATTAGTCACCTATTGCTGTATAACATATGACCCCCAAATAATACACATTTATTATCTCAGAGTTCCTGTGGATCAGGAATCCAGACACCGTTTATTGGGTCCTTTGCTCCACGATCGTTCCACCCCTTCCTTGAGATTGTGTGGTACCCTTGAGATACTGTTTCTCATGTCACAATCTGCTTGCTTTCTTGAGATTCTTCTGCCTTTACTGACTTTTTAAAAAATTTGCATACATTAAGGTCAGGTCCTCTCTCTGTGTAAAATTTTCTGGGTTTTGGCAAATGTGTTGTGTCATATACCCACTATTACGGTATTATACAGACTAGTTTTACTGCCTTAAAAATTCCGTGTGCTTCATTGTTTCAACTTTCTCTCCCTTCCCTGAGTGCATAGCTCCACTCATCATTGCATTGTCTCTACCATTTCACCTTTCAAGAATATGACATTGTCTTAATAATACCAGACGTAGCTTTCACTTAGCAATTTGAATTTAAAGTTCCTTCATGCCTTTTTGTGGCTTACTAACTCCTTTCTTTCTATCGCTGAATAATACTATATCACATGAATGTACTACAGTTTATGTTCTTACTTATTGAGGGACATTTTGGTTGCTTCCAGATTTTGCCAATTATAAATAAAGCTGCTATAAACATTTGCACGCAGGTTTTTGTGTTTCAAAGTCAAGTTGAGAGCACCTGGGAAGGTAACTGCTGGATTTTATGGTAAGACCATGTTTTCCTTTGTGAGAAGCTTACAAGTTCTCTTCCAAAGTGACTGCACCATTTTGAATTCCCACCACCAGCAAATGAGGGTTCCTGTTGCTTTTTGTTTTTACTAGAACTTGGTAATGTCAGTGTTTTTAGATTTTAGAAATTCCAGTAGGTAGGTAATAGTAGATATCTTGTAGTTTTAATCTGAATTTCTCTGACAGAAAATGATGTTGAGTATTATTTCATAGATTTCTTTGACATCTGTGTATCTTCTTGGATGAGGGGTCTGTTCAGATTTTTGGCTATTTTCTAATTTTGGTTGTTGTCTTATGGTTGAGTTTTATATGTTCTTTGTATATTCCAGATACAAGTTCCTTCTCAGATATGGTTTGCAAATGTTTATCCCCATCTGTGGCTTATCATTTAATTCTCTTTACACTGTCTTTTACAGGGCAGATATATTTAATTTTAATAAAGCCTAATTTATCCATTTTTTTCTTTCATGGATTAGCTGTTGATTTTGTATCTAAAAACTTATCAACAAATCCATGATCACATATATTTTCTCCTACATTTTCATCTAGAAGTTTTATAGTTTTGCATGTTATATGTAGGTCTATGAACAATGTTGCATTGATTTTTGTAAAAGGTGTAAAGTCTAGATTCTTATTTATTTATTTATTTTGTATATTGATGTCCAATTGTTTCTGCAACACTGGTTCAAAACTATCTTTTACCCGATGGATTATCTTTGCTCACTTGTTAAAAATCAGTTGAGTGTATTTATTTATCTAATTATTTATTTATTTATCTATTTATCTATTCCTGGTCTCTTTATTCTAGTCTTTTTATTTATGCATTCTCCCATTTGTGCTTTGGCAAGGAACTTTAGGCAATGATAAAGAAAGAAGATGAGATTTGGAATCCTTGCCTAAGTCCCAATCTCAGTTCATTGATTTTTCCTTCTGCAGTTTATAATCTGATGTTAATTCTACCTGATGGGACTCTCATTTCAGTAACTGGCTAGTTTTTATATTTGTATATTCCAAATGGCATCTTTTTTGTATTTTTCTTTTCTCTCTTATTATGTAAATGTTATCTTTTACATTCTTTAGCAAGAAGGACATGTCTTTTAATGTCCTTCTATGGCAATTTTATCATCTCTGTCATTTCTGTTCCTATTAACTATTTTTTTTTCCTGATTATGAGTCTCATTTTCTTGTTTGTATGTCTAGGTTTTTTTTTTTTTTTTTTTTTTTTTTTTTTATCCTAATCAAAAACATTGCAAATTTCATGTTGAGTACCAGATTTTGTTGTATTCTTTTAGAGTATTTACCTTTTTCTGGCCAATAGTTAAGTTACTTGTGGATTAGTTCTATGCTTGTGAGGCTTGCTTTTAAGCTGTTTTATGGTGAGTCTGGAATAACCTTAACTCTAAGTTAGTCCTGTTTCTAAGGCTGTTCAAACAGCTCTTCAGATGCAGCAACTCAATATTCTCAGTGTTCCTAGAAGAGGCAACCTTATGCTGTCTAAGCCTATGCAGCCTCCATGAGTGAGAACTCTGCCAAGCCAACAGTCTTGCCATCCCTAGAGTCCTGTATTTATGGTCTTTTAGGCTGAAAAAAGAAGGGGCAGGCACATCAGCATTAAATTATATTCTCACTGTTGCACAATCATGTACGAACTCATGCATTCTATTTTCTACTATTATGTAAGTTCTTGAAGTTTCAGTGTGGCGAGTAGTTCTGGTAAAGATCTATCAAACCTTATGTTCTTTAGTTTCTTTCAGGACGTTGGGACAAGCTGACTTTCTGCACTGAAGACAGTTTTTTTTAGTGAGAAACTTAGTCATATTTCCTTGCTTAATTAAATTTTTGATTAATGAATAAGTTTATTCATGCATATATTTATTTCATGCACTCATAATCTGTATACATTATTGTAATACAAGGAATAATAAAAAGCATGAAATATTGCTGTCATATTAATGAAGAGTTTGCA
Source organism: Cynocephalus volans (assembly GCF_027409185.1). NCBI lineage: Eukaryota > Metazoa > Chordata > Mammalia > Dermoptera > Cynocephalidae > Cynocephalus > Cynocephalus volans. Next base: position 11,760,127 of record NC_084477.1, on the reverse strand, counting down.
TTTTATGTGCTCTCTATTGAGTTTAAAAATGAATTTTGTCTCATTCTGCAGGAAGTGCCAAATCTCTCTCTCAACATTCTGTCACAATATTTTTATTCCATGTTTCAGTCCTGGATCAAAGAATGTAGCATCTAACCTATAGTTCTTTCTTTCTTTTTTTGGCAGCTGGCCAGTACAGTACAGGGATCCAAACCCTTGACCTTGGTGTTACAAGTCCACACTCTAACCAACTGAGCTAACCAGCCAGTCTCAACCTATATTTCTTGAGACCGAATGCAAAAGTTCTCTAGAGCTGCCTTATGAATTCTAAAAGGATTCTGACATATTTTGGATGAAATTGATTCAAAGTGTCTCTTTTCCCTTGGAAATGTTTGATATCATTTCTATGCATCTGGATGGATAGAGGTTCTCATTAGACACCAAATTTAACCAAGTCGTAATAAGATTGTTACAGCCCTCATCTCAGGTCTTAATCTTTTTTTTTATACATTTCATTTTTCTTTCAATATTCTAAAATTCATCTGCTTTAAATTTGTCTAAATTTAGTTGCCTAAATCGAGTTAATTTATTTAAATATTTAAAAATCATATTTATAAATTTCAAGCTCTTGTCTTGAATCTCAATTATTAACCTCACCTGCAGATTAAAACAAATAACAATGACAGGTGTATATTAAATAAGAGACAAAGTCTACACTTCCTTCTTATTGGACTCGACAGTGTTCAAATTATGGTGAGTTGAGATCTCACAATTTAAGAGGAATTCAGATATGGTTGCTGTTCATATTTTGTAATAATGTCCTTCTTTCTTTTTTTAAGAGATGACCAGTAAAGAGACCTTAACCCTTGACTTGGCGTTGTCAGCACCAGGCTCTCCCAAGTGAGCTAATCGGCCATCCCTATATAAGGATCCGAACCCTTGGCCTTGGTGTTATCAGCACCACACTCTCCCAAGTGAGCCACGGGCCCACCCTAATGTACTGGTTTCTAATTTCATCTCCTAGAGGCTGTTTAGATGAAGAAAAAATAAATTAATTTTAAGCAAGTCATTTTGTATGATGAGGGAGTAACTCTGGATATTATTGACGGGTAAATTATTAAAATGGATGCAAAAAGTTAATGAATTTAAATGAATGATATTATCTCTTTCTCTCAGTTATAGTGAAGGCATTTACATATCTTCAAGAAGCTGCTGAAAATTTGGACTCTACTATAGCCAGTAACAATAAGTTTTAATAAGTCATTTAAATTATTTGTTTATTATTATTATTATTTTTATTTTGCTTATCTAACCCAGAAAATTTGCTTGATTGCACCGATCTTGAAGTTCATTAAATCCACTTAGTGGTCTGAAATGATAGCTGATATCATAAAATCCCCAAATTTATAAATACTGCCCCAAAATGTATGAGTGGTGGAAGTTAAAGCCAATTTCTTTTGCTCTCATAGTTTCTATACGATTTTGTCTCTAAACAGCAGTTGAAATGGGCCGTAGCTCATTTTTCCACCATAAAACATTTCATCTTCATCAGTGAAAGTACAAAATGCAAGTTGCATAATATGTATCCAAACTAATAAAACATGTAATCTAGTAATGCCTAGTGACATTAATACTTCTGCTGTCAGCCATTCCTAACGGGTGTATCAACCATGATGCACAATAATAAATGTAAAAATATACTACATGAACACATGAATTATTCATTTTTGCAATAGTAGATAGATTTTGTTTTACCATCTGAATTAATAAAATGAGAAGTAACTCCCTTTATAATTAGGATTCATTTGTTATTAGGTAGGTGTACCATTGACAAAGAGGGCTAATCTCCAGAATTGGGAATCTGTGTATCAATATGATTTATAAGCAAAGAAGATGCAGGGTTGAGTTTCTTTTTTTCAAAGAAGAGAAAACTAAGTAATTATCTCAATTTTTTTATAAAAACAAATTTGAGGAAGAATTTTCACTATACATAGTATAAAACATTTCACTGGATTCTTCTCAAAAAAAAAGAAAAGGAAGAATCTAGATATTCTGAATCTCTCGTTTGTTATGGAACTAGTGCCTGTGCCTTTTGAAAAGTTCCAGGGGTGAATAAAAAAAATCTGGGTTTGGAAACCACTGCCCTGACACAATGTCCAGTAGAGAAATTTTAAGGTGAGTTGGTCCTGAATAATGTGAAAGATGTTTTCACATGGAGGGGACCAGGAGAGGAAAGATGACTTCACCTTGGGCATAAATCCATATTCTGGTTATGACTATCACCTGCCAGAAAAATAAGATATATATTTAGAACAACTGTAAGATGTTTTTGCTGGTAACAAGAAATCCAGGAGCAGTCATTTGCCTGCGGGTTCCTCAGATATTGCAGCTTCTGTCAGTGGTCCCTAAAGAGTAACACAATAGTTAATCAACCATAAGTTTAGTGAATTGAATATATCTGGAACAGTGACAATAATGATGAACATTTCACAGTGAAAAGACTGTTAGGGAAACATTAAGTGTCAATCTGAGGTTGGAAATTTCACTCTATCTGGTAAAGTTTTCCCGGTCCAAATTAAATGATTTTTAAGTGTTGACTAACTATAAAACTGAGCTACCTGGAATTATGGGTTTTATGAGAGTTAGAGATAGCATTTTTTTTTATGGTAAAATGAAATTTTCTTAGGAAAAGTAGGTTGGGAATTATAATAATCTTCCATTAATTTACCAAACAGTCCAAGACACAAGCTTCTTCATAGGAAGGCATTCTCTCTTGATTATCTTCACTGGAAATGGACTAACACAATGGCCAAACTGTGCATTGTGGATTTGCTCTGAAGGATACACTGGTTAGATTATTTAATTTTATTTTCTGTGCCGTATTTCCTCACTTTGATTTTTTTAAAAAAAGATTGACATGGACTACAAAAGGCATTTGAGCCCTAGAAATACAAAAAAAATGAGTTTTGACAGTAAAAAAATGCAGGGCTACATATTTAAGCTTGGTAATTCCATCAAGCTATTCATATCAATAAAGCATATACTAGGGATTTGTTGATGATTGAAACAATGAGTTCTTTAGAAATCTAAAGTAAGGGGCTGTTATGGAGGGTTCAATTTATTTAAATATATATGTCTTAGTAAAATATGAATAAAGTAAATGCCACCTGTTTAAATTGTGACCCTGCCCCTTTTAATATTCTATTTGATAATAAGATTCTTCCACTTTTCATACTTTAAATTGATGCAATTACTGAGATAATGAATAGAGGTGTTGGGTGAGCCTGAAATCCACAAACCGATTATGATAGAATCATCTTGATCTTTGTTCTTTGTCTTTTTGGACTGAAATAGTTATATGACCTCTTTGTCTATTTATGATGAAAATTGTATAATATTTGACTACTTTTTGAGGGGCGAATCCTTAAGGCTATGGGCAACGGTGATATCTCAACATTTTTATCAAACTGAGTATATCACAAACATAGTTGATCTCTCCGTCTTCATCACTTTTACAGCCATCCATCAAGTTGTCAATAATAACACTAAAAAAAGAAAAAATACGTGTCTGTGGATTGATAGATAGATTCATAGAGAGACAGGTGGTACTGACTTGCTATTTTGGCCTTGTCCTATTACACAGCTGCAATTACACTGCCAGAGTGTACATGTAACCTCTTTAAAAATTTGCTTGGTGCAGCATTCTCGCCTTGCAATTCCCACCAGGTTTTTAAAATGTTTCTTTTACAATATTACAGATGTTTGGCCTTGGAGAAAAACAACACTGTTTCAAATATAAAATAGCAGTCAACTTGTAGCCTAATTTAATTGTTTAGAAAAGTTCAACTAAAAACATAGTAGTCAATAAAAAATATATAGGAACTATTAGAAAAAATAACCATTAGAGCAAGTTGGGTTTATGATATGTTTCAAAAAGCTCTTCTATTTTAAGTCACTGATAATACCAGCTCTGAGTGTAAATATTAGTCATTCGATGACAAGCAAAATAGAGGAATGTTCAGCCATCTCAAATCACAATTATTACCTAATGTCTGACACTGCCTGTGTAAAAGCTTTTCAAACATGGATATTCATTCATTGGAGGAGATTTTCAGAGTCTTAATATTTGAGGGGGCGGGAAATTGGCTACTGCAATGCATGGATGATGTTTTATGCAGTTATTTTTCATGAACAAGTTACACCTGCATTTTTAGTACTCTAATTTCAAAGCTCTAATTCAGTTTAGAGCTGTTTTTAGTAAAGGTAAGCTTGAAAATTCTTTCAATTTTAAATAATTTATCATTAAAAAAAACCTCAAAAGATACCATGGCTACACTACTGAGTTTTACATTCATTTTATAATTTGATCAAGTGATTTCAAAATAAGCAAAAAATACTTTTAATTCCCTACACTGTGGACTTCCAAATTGTGGATAACCATGTCCATGCACAGTCTTCAACCACATATAGTACAGCCGTAAGCCACGCAAAATATAAATTGTGGGAAATCTAAGTACACACAAATATATTCATTGGTGACATTAAAACTCTTGAGATGAATTTCTAAGAATGAGTGATAAATTATTTGTAGAAAAACCATGTGTTGCCCAAGGAAACCAGCTTGTGAAAAGCATGATACAGCTTTGGTTTGGTGAAGAATCCATTCATCAAGCAAATAAATCTTTTCTGATAAATATCTCTTATGTAAAACTAGTGTCTCCTATAAGATCAATATTTAAAAATGGAGACATGTATCTTAAAAAGCAGAACTGAGTGATCTACTGATCTGGACCATGTTACAGACATTGCAGCAAGCCCCTCTCAGTCACCTTCCATGAACCTGACGGAGGCAGCTAATAATTTCCCCAAAGGTTATGGTCAGGACGCTGCCACCCCATTGCTGCTACTGGGGAATAAATTAGGCCTCCAAGGTTTGCTTCCTATTTTCTCTCTGATATTAGAAACTTTGATATGTGGGAGGGAGGATAATGCATTCCAGGACCCTCCAATGGGAATCAAAAATGAAATTTTACAGTAGAAAAAAATAGATTTTTTTATTACCTTTTGGCCCCACTGCATATTTACTATTATTGAAACTCAGTCTGTTTACTATGGTCTGCTGACTTTAGTGTAGATTTGCAAGCAGTTTCCGAACACCATTATTTGTACAAATATCAGAATAACCCCAAATATTTATTTCAGTGGGCTTGGTGTTTGCTCTCTTCGGCTATTTTACTTCTCATCTCCACCCCCGTTTGCATCTATTTATATTTTTATCTTGAAGGATTTATTTGAGAACATTGGGAGTCCATCAAATATTTAAAATTATGCCGATGCATTAAAGTATTAGCATTATATAAATCTGTGGAATCCTATATGTGCTATATAGAAATTTATTAAGAACTTTGGGTTGGAAGCAAGGGGAGGTGAACTTTGGTTTAAGTTTTGGGGAAACATATATAAGAATTGTAGAAAAAAATAAGATTTATCAGCTCAAGACTGCCATGACCTTGATTTTTGATAGAGGCAACTCAGAGAAGCAGTGATTGACTACGTGACCTGAGACACACAACTTTAATGCCCCCGTAAAATGAGAATGTTGGATGATGTCATTTGCATTACTAAAAGTGTGGGATTCATCTCTTTGTCATTTTTAGTATGAAGACTCAATTGGGAAATATTTAAGGTAATCTTTTAAAATGTAGCACATCATTTGTGTCTTCTATTTAAAAAATTAAAAAAAATATCTCAAGATAAAATGGGGATAAAGGGTGTATAAAAATCATAAAAAATAACAAATGGAAAAATAATTATTAAAGTGATAGCTGCACTTAAATATGTTATACAGATGGGAAATACGTTCAAATACCAACTACCTAGCATACCAACTACTCTTTTACAATTACTAAACATTAGGAATATGTACTATGTTGCATTTAGAAAAATGCAATTCTTTTTTTTTATTGAAAGATAATGTGTTATACGTATTTGTGGGGTACAACGTTGACTATCAATAGTTGTGTACAATATGTGACGGTCAAATCAGGATAGTTAACTTATTTATCATTACAATGAGTAACTATTCTTTGTGTCCATTAACCAATTTCCTATTAACCCCCCTCTGTCTAGTGACCACCGTTCTGTTCTCTCCTTCTAAAAGTTCAACGTATTGGTCAATGGACACAAAGAATGATTACGTTTTGTAATGATGAATATGCTAATTATCCTGATTAGATCAGCACATATTGTATGCAAGTATTGATAGTCAACCTTGTACCCTACAAATATGTATAATCAATTATGTTTCAATTTTTTAAAAATGAGAGAAAAAGAAAAAAATGTAATTCTGAAGACCTCTTTTTACATTTTCTCAAATAGGTGGTGTTTGTTGTAGCCAAGTGTGTATTTGCTTAAGAAGATTAACGTGCAGAGGGAAACTAGCTCCTTTCCAAGTCTTGTGATGATGATTTATCCAGGTTGGTAACCAAGAGACAAAAAATTAACACCTTGTGTACGTTAATCTCAAAAATTTACAGTTTTCTATGCTGATAGGTTAAGAGGCTGCTTTCCTTTTTCATTCAAGCTCAAACACGAGCTAAGAAAACATGCCAACATTGTTAATCCTATAAATTTGGACTCTACTAATTAAGAACCCATAAACCCTAAAGCAAGGCTAGCAAACTTATTTATACACTAACTGAAGAGGGAGATTATATCAATAAATATAAACCATAGATTAAAAGAACATCCTGTAATAGAACACATTATTGTCAATAGCTTAGAGAAATTTACATTGCTATATTCTAAGAAAAGCTAATTTGTGTAAGATACATAATTTGAATTTTAATTTTAAAATAAGCACATGCATTTTTAATAATCAACAGAGGAAGTAAGCTTACTTCAAGATATCCTATGTATACAAAAATGTGTAGACATTATTTTACAAAATGAAAAGAAAGCTCATTCCTTTTCATAAAGTAGATGGGGAAGAGGGCATGGTTTAGAAAGAACCTGACTAATACAGATTACTTTAAAAAACATGCCGGTGCCTGTCAATGTTATCCCCTCTTGTTTGAGTGTTCAAAGAAAAGGTAGTAGATCTTTTCTTCCCCCTAAACTTAGTTGTACGGATTTCCACTTTGGAAGCAAGGTCTGTTCCAGGCAACGAAAGAAAATTAAGATAGCACATACATCATTGTCTCAAGAAAATTAGATAAAACTAGATTTCATGAATAAGGAAGATCAAAGAGAGTAGAAGACACATTTTATAATACTAAAGCATTAGCCAGTTTAAAGAAATAACAAAAAAAATGGAATTTATTATTAGACATTCTCAAGAGCTAAATCAACGCTTCCTAAAATACAATTTAGTTGTTCTGAGAACACGCAAAATCAAAGATCCCGCCAGAATATCAAAAAGTTCATGATAATCCTGCATGCAGAATTCAGAGGTCTTTAAACATGTGGGTAACTAATTTCTTGTTTATTTGTGAACATATTTAATTTTTCACTTTGTTTTCTTTCCTGCCTCATGAAAGAAGCATCCCTCCTCTTTACAAGTCTAAAATCACTTTACTTCTTGTCTTCATCTGATTCTTTCTGTCATACGAAAAATATTTACTAGCTTATTTATATATTAATATATTTTAGCAGTATTATCTGTTGGAGACAAAACAAAACAAAACATGATTCCATGTTTTAAATAAATTCCAGCCATGTTCAGAACTCAGAACGTAACAGTATTTAAGTATTGTAGTTTAAATAGACTAGAACAGGAATAACATTCATCAAAATATAATTAAATTATGTTGGATTCTTAACTCGCCAAAAAAAATAAAAATAAACCTTCCATAATAAATGCACTAAAATTATTTCATACTTTGCCCATCTTAGATGTCCTTTTTATTAGTTGTATTTCAGTCAACTATGTTTTAGTAGCATGTACACTGGAGTTAGCTTTAATAATGTGAAAGGAGTCAGATACTGAATAACAAGTACTGTACAAGTAGATTAGAGATCTTCTGTTTCTCTAGGAGAATTGATTCACATACCAGGAAATGCCTGGTGGTGCCAATGACTGAGAGACTATTTCAGCAGCAAAAAGTAATTTTATAACCAGGATAGCCATGGGCAAGCAGATCTGTAGCTAGTGAGATAGGTAGATCTGTTACTGGATAGATAACTGTACATTTAGAAGCATCATTATTGCATGTCAGGCATGCTCTCTCTTAGATATAAGGAGAGGTGGAGAAAAGACACAAACCAACACCTACTATTGTAGGCTTTTATTCAATGCAAATATTCAGAGTTGCTTCTGAGACCTGAGGGTTTCCCTTTTACCTGCTCTGGCTGCCCAATACTTTCCACCACGACAAGGCTCTAAATTAGAAAATAGGGCTGAGACCCAACTCTGGACTTCAGGAGTGAAAAGATCTGGGTATGTGCCAATTCTTGTGGGCATCAGGGAGGAAAACAGAAAAAGGGAGGAAGGTCCTGAAGAATCAATGTCCACATTTTTGCAAACCAGGATTTCAAAAAAACTGAAAGAATCATTTCCTTGGCTTTACTTGGAATTTCCTTCAAAGTTTTATTCCTGGCCATTTGGGGACAGTAAATAACATTTCCTTGGCTCTAGCCTGAATGAATCTAATAAGGAAATAAACACTGGGGTTTCTTTAATGCAGTTGTTTTAGTATTTTTCTTAATTTTTTCAACTTCTTATTGCATTTTCCATAAATAGATCTTATCTGTAAAACTGATGACAAATATAATTTTAATTGCCATATTTACCTACAATATTTTAGGAACCACTACATGCCAGACACTGTGGTAGGTCCTTTGCATACGTTTACTCTAATTTTCTTAACAAAAATGTTAGGTAGTTATCGATATCCCCATTTTAAACATCACGGACTAGGGAGCAAAGTTATTATCAATTAATTCATGCACTTTACCAATTTTTAATAAAGCTAATTTTTTGGTAGACAAGGGATTTCATAGGAAATAAAGTCTTGCCTTCATGAGTTTTACATTTTTGTTTTTGTTGGGAGACAGTAATACTCATAGTCAAATGAATAAGTTACATAATTACAAATTATAACAAGGGCTGTAGAGGAAATAAGATGGAACTTGAAAAGGAAAGGGAGCTGCTTGGTTATATGAAATAGTCACATATAAAGGAACTAAAAACTGATGGTAACTGAGGACTAGTTGATGTATAAATGGGGGAAGGACATTATAAGCATTGAAATTAGCATGAACGAGACACTGAACTGGACAAAAGTGTGACAAATTCAAGGAACAGAAAGAAACCTGGAGTGGATGAGGGATTAGTAAAACCATCGATGTGAGGTCAAGCCAGGCCTTCCAGGCTGCAAAAGTATTTCAATTTACCGGAGGGCTTTAATTACGGAAATGTCATGGTCTTAATCACATTTTTAAAAACACGAATCTTGCTGCTGGGTGGAAAAAAGCATGACATAATCATGGAAGTTAGAGAATTAACTAAAACAAGGGCCTCAGGTCAATCCTTGAAGAGTAACACCATTTAGCAGTTGGATAGGGAGGAGCACGGGGAGAACCAGAAAGAGCAGGAATAGAAGGTGACACTCAGACCAAAAATAAAGAGTATTTCGAGGACAGAGTGGTCGTCTGTAACATTATGCTGAGGTCACCTCGTATGAAGACAAAAACATCGTATCATGAAAGGCATTGTTACATTGAAAATATCAGTTTCAGTAGAGCTGGGGATGTGGGGCAGGTAAGCCACCATTGGCCACCAGTAGAATAGAGTCCGCTCTACCAGCTGCAGAGTGAGAGATCCCATCCCCCAACCCCATCTTACCACCTGCTGTCTTGGTTCACTCTTGGTACTAACTGTGGGGTGCTGGGTTCTCTGGGCATTAGACGCTGAGATGGAGTTGGGAATGCAAAGGATATATTACGGATTAAAGCTACACTCTTCAACTCTCAGAGAGATTATTTCACTGAAGAAATTAGATAAAGTTCATTTCTCCACCACCACCACCACCATGAAAGTTTTTTTTTTTCTCTTTCCTTTTCTCCACTGGTAAGTTTCCTACTCCCAATACATCAAAATCAGAACTCTGTTTCCCCCTGCGTGCTAAATCCCATAATCATCCCTTTCTCTTTAAATGGCACCAGCAGCTACCCAAATGCTCAAGCCAATAACATAGGTGTTATTTTTGTTTCAACTTTCCTGCTTACCACCTGACCTTAAATTTACCAGCAAATCCTTTGAGCTCTGCCTTAAAATGCATCCAACATGCGACTGCATCTCATTACCTTCGTTGCCAAAATTCGAGATTAATCTGCCATCGTTTGCACCTACTCAAATTCTAATTTGTATTCATCTTTCTGCTCTTCTCTTCTGAACTCAATTTTACACACAGCAGCAGAGTGATCTTTTAAAAATGTAAATCAGACCACCTTACTTGCTTTTTCAAAACTCTCCCGTGGCTGCCAGCACATTTGGAAAAAATCCAAACTGTTTGCATAGCTTCTAAATCCTACATGAAATCTCGCCTTCCTAGATCCCAGACATCCTACGCTGCCTGCATGAACCTGCCCCTTTCACCCACCAGAGCTCCTCCTGCCCAGCTCCAGGAGCTTTCCAGTGGTTTTCTCCAACACTGTCAGGTGTCAGGGACTTTGCACTGGCCACTCTCATTGATTGAACTCTCTGTCCGCAGGTGGTCATTAGTCAGTGCTCTCCAGAGAGGCAGAACCAACAGGATATGGATATAAAATTAAGAGAGGGGATTTATTAGGGGAATTGGCTCATGCAAGTATGAGGGTGGAGAAGTCCCACAATAGGCTGTCTGCAAACTGGATGCTGGTAGCGTGGTTCAGTTCAAGTCCCAAAACCTCAGAACCAAGGAAGTCAATGGTATAACTCTTGGTCCAAAACCAAAGGTCTGAGAGCCCCAGCGTGTCACTGCTGTAAGCCCTGGAACCCAAAGGCTGAAGAATGTTGAGTTCTGAAATCCACAGAAGGAGACAAGAGTGTACCGCAGCTCACCTTTTCCCTCTGTTTTTGTCCCCTTCGGGGCCTCCAGCAGATTGGAGGGTGCCTGGTCATACTGAGGGTGGATCTTTCCCACCTAGTCCACTCAGGCTCACACACTAATCTCCTCTGCAAACACCCTTCTTATAGACATACCCGGAAATAATGCTTCCCCAGGTTTTTAGCTATTCCCTAATCTAGTTCAGTTGACACCTAAAATGAACCTTCCCAGTCATTTAGTTTACTCTTCTCCCAGTTGAGTCTCTGTTTAAAAATTGTTTCTTCAGAGGGGTCTTCCATGAGGACACCACATAAAATAACATTACCTCCATCCTGGTAGGTAATTTCTTCTCATATGCATACTTTATTTTTATCCTTAGCACCATCACTGCCTTAAGTGATATCTTCTTATTTATGTGTTTCTCTGTAACTAGAATGTTAAGGACTTTTGCTCATTTACAGTGTTGGCATCTAGTGGGTGCTCAATAAAATACTTGTGGAATTGCTAATCATAGCATTATTAAGGGATTTCAGAACCGGAACAAAAGGGGATATTGTCCAAGGAGACTTGCATCCAAGGAGTCTTGCATTCTTGGGATTTTGTTAGACAATTAACAGGAAATGAGACACGGCATTATCCTGATGAATGCTACAAAGGAAGAAATCCAGTTCCTGTCCTGTTTGCCTGGTGCAGACTTGTGTTTCTCATTCTTAGTTTTTTTCTTTCATTTCAAGAAATTTTTGTTGTATTCAATATTGACAATTATAATTGTGTGTATTTGTGGGGTACCAAGGGATGCTGTGATAACGTATACAATGTGGATTGATTGAATCAAGCTAATTAACATGTCCATCACCTCAAATATTTATTATTTATTTGTCCTGTCTAACTGAGACATTATAACATTTGATTAACATCTTCCCGTTTCTTCCACCCCCAACCCCTGTTAACCACCATTCTGTTCTCTGCTTCTATGGGTCCGATTGTTTCAGATTTTATATGCTCCCCATTTTAAAATAGGGATACCCATACTTTGGACTCAAGGCCAAATACAGAGTGTTGCTTTAAATAAAAACACCAGGATGGAAGCAATTGTTGTAACTGACGGCTGACTACCAGATGTTGTATTTCTCACTAGTATCATAAGACCAAAGATAAAGACATATCTACGTCCCACCAGCTCAAGTACTACCTCACTGGTTTGCCCATGAACAATCACCTGCATGGATCTCCCTGGGAAGAGAAGTTTTAAAAAGCAAAGGACTTCCAAAGTCGCAGGAAGCTACTTCAAAAATTTTTATTTTATTTTCTAGTGCTATTATGACTATGACGATGATGGTGTCTAACCATCATTTTTAACATGCATTATTAGTAGCATAATACATAGATTTATATTTATGGCCACTTAGTAGTCAAGTTGGTTATTTAAAATAGTACAAATAACCTAAACTGAAATAATTAGATGGACTTCTATTTTGTATCATGCGTGGAAAAGTTAATTACGTCGGTTTGCTTCACCTATCTTTTATTAGCTGGTAGAAGGATACGGAGAAAAGAAATTGAATTTTTATGCATAAATGATTACTAACAATTTAGAAGAGTGAAGTGAGATTTCAGCTTTCATTTGTAGTTATTTCTTTCCTCCTCCCAACTATTTTCTCCCATTTCAGGATTCTAGAATAGTTTATTTTTCTTCAATTACATTATTATTAAAAAAAAAAAAGAAAGAGGTTTTAGTAACCATTTATATTCACATGACTCATTCAACAGACCAATAAAGATGAGTTTATTTTAAATATTGTATGTTCAAGGCTACCCCCATCCCCAAATACCCCAAACAAAACAAAACATAAAAAGAATTGTAGAGATTCTGTAATGTCAAATTTTGCTTTTAAATTTGAAAGATGCTTTGATATTTATCGGCTAGATCTTCATTACTACTGACTTGTTCAATATGCATGAACATTTACTCTGTTTGAGAAATATCACTTTAGTTTAGAACTGATTTAACATAAGGCTTTGACACTCTACACATTACTGAACATGGGGGGGAAGGATCCATATAGTAATTTTTTGCTGAAAAAGTAGATGTTAAAATGCAGGCCAGGAACATTTTAGCTTTTAAATTTAACATTGAAAAATGATAATATTCCTTTATTTTTGTTTTTGTTTTTTACTTAATGCCTTGGAAACGCTAACAGGTGACCCACTGTGGTAACCACTGGTTATTAATTTTTCTCCCAGAATTACATGTCTCAAATTGTACTAGAAGTTTTATGATTCCCAATGTTATAGTCTTTGTTTTTAGCTTTACTGTGCCTGCAATATAAAATTATTAGGATCCAGAACATAAATTCTGAATAGCACATCATCCGAGGGTACCAATTTCTATGATTTAATTATTAGCCATATACTATAGAAATTGGAATGATAGCTTTAAGCATTACATCTCAGCTTTAAAAACTCAGTTAAGACATCACCTACAAAGCACAGAAATAAAACAAACATGAGAACCACATAGTGAGAACTCCATTGTAAAGCTTCCTTTTCTCCTTAATCCTCTAAAAAATGCATAAAGCTCATGAAATGCATAAAATGTTTTACAATTTTTATGCAGAGAAGCAGCCTGGTGTGGTGGGAAGATTCATAAAGAGAAGTCAGAAGTCTTGGGGTTTGGTTTTACTTCTGCTTCTGAAAGGATATGTGGTCTGGGTAAGATGCTAAGCCTTGCTTGTTTTGTAAAATGAAGGGGGAAAATAGATTTCCTCAAAGGCTGTGACCATTCTTAGAGTGTACTGTGCAAATTTAGCCAGGCCTAAGGCTGTGTTTGCATTATCAAAAACATATATGGTGGGAAAGAAGAAAATAAATACAATAAAGGAGGTTTATTGTGAAACAGTGACTTAGAAAAAGAAAAAGTAATAATTACAAGGTGTGTCCTATCAAGTCCATACATCTTCTCATAAGTCTGCTTGAATCTCATCTGTTATATATTATGACACTGAATTTAGCCAACAATCAGCAGCCAATACATCCTTGATCCACTTAGCGCTAAATGCCATTTAGACTCCATTCACTAAATAAATCAACCCATTGTTTTCGCATAATAATGCTTTGGCATGATGTCTTTTGCCTTATTGTTATTTTTTGTTTGTTTTTTAACACATGGCTGTCTAAGTGTTATTCCCTAAACATATCAGCACAGCCCAGATGCCAGGGCCATTGTTGCGGTTCTCTCTTAGGTATGGGCTTGCCTGGTCTCTGTTTTTTTTTTTTTAATTTTATTTTGTCGATATACAATGTGGTTGATTATTGTGGCCCATCTGTCACCGAAACGTCCCTCCCTTCTCCCTCTCCCCGCTCCCACTCAGCAATGTCCTTTCTGTTCGCTTGTCGTGTCAACTTCAAGGAATTGTAGTTGTTATGTCTTCTTCTCCCCCCAGCAGTTGTGTGTGTGTGTGTGTGTGTGTGAATTTATTTATTTTTAGCTCCCACCAATAAGTGAGAACATGTGGTATTTCTCTTTCTGTGCCTGACTCGTTTCACTTAATATAATTCTCTCGAGGTCCATCCATGTTGTTGCAAATGGCAGTATTTCATTCGTTTTTATAGCTGAGTAGTATTCCATTGTGTAGATGTACCACATTTTCCGTATCCACTCATCTAATGATGGACATTTGGGCTGGTTCCAACTCTTGGCTATTGTAAAGAGTGCTGCAATAAACATTGGGGAACAGGTATACCTTCGACTTGATGATTTCCATTCCTCTGGGTCTATCCCCAGCAGTGGGATAGCTGGGTCGTATGGTAGATCTATCTGCAATTGTTTGAGGAACCTCCATACCATTTTCCATAGAGGCTGCACCATTTTGCAGTCCCTGGTCTCTTTCACAGTGCTGGGAGTTTGTCTTTCTGGGATCTTGACCATGATACTGAGATGCAACAGCACCTACTCTGCAAACAGCATAAGTCTTGATTCTGTCCTCCTGCGTTTCAGGAGGAAAAGGGCTAACATAGAGAATTGGAGTGGATTCCTTCTCTTAAGGGGGAAGCACTAGCTTAGCTTTATGGCAATTCCCCACCGGCAGTGCTCAGCCATCTGTGAGAAGCATTCTCTTCTTACTGGGTTGTGAAGTGTACATTTATTGTGAGCTTCTCCATTCCTGAATCACAAAAAATCACTGTCCACCAACAATCCAAAAGCTTTGTAGTGGTAGCATGGAGCACTACCACTCCAAAGCACAGAAAAATATTTTGCTTATAATTGTGGACCCTTGACATTGGTTTCTGCTCTGTAGAATCGGAGCTGGCTGCCCTGTTTTGAGAAAAGATGTGAATTCGGTGCGACCTACTGGAATACAGCATAGCATTAAGAACATGCTTCACCCTGGCTTCCTTAAAGTCTGATTTGAATGGTCAATGTGACAGACTGAGTAATCATTGAATTTTGGTGGGGCCTTGACTATAGAATCCACCCGCCACTGCCAATTCAGTGTCATTCCAGTGACACAACTTTGCAATGTACTATCAGGCCAATCGATTTCATCTTCTCATCTAAAATCACGTGGCTCTTAAAAAGGTCAAGTATATGTCCTACTTTGAGCTTCCTTTTTTTTTTTTTATCAGTTATGCTATGGATAAAGTAGAGCTCAATGTGGCATCACTAGTACCTAGTTCAATGTCTGCCCTGTACTGTGTACCTGACAAGTATGAATTAAGTTGAACTTAAATCTCCTTTCTATAACAATTGTTTGCATTTCCTCACATCAATATCAGATTTCTCTACTTATCCTCTCCCCACTCTTAATTCTCTTTTACTTAGGCACTCTCTGCCCGGGGCTGCCAACTTTGGATATAATTTCTCATTTTGTACCTGTTTCTGTAGTCTATATTTATAAGTGTGTTGCAAAGGTTTTCAATTCAGGATGCTATCTTTAGCCCTCTCATTACTAAGTATAATGCACAGTGTGTAATGGTCATTGTACATATTTTCTGATTGCATGATGTACTGATAAATTAATATAAGACAGGCTCAAGAGGAAATCAAGCTAATGTCAGAGATTTTGCATATTCTAACTAAAGAAGTGACTTTCATTTTTGAAGTTCTACTTTTCCTTTCTGATCCATTTTCAATTCACAGAATACTCCATATTTCCAGCTACGATTTTCTGAAGCTGTGGACTTCAGCTAAAATCCTGTCTTTCTGGATAGAGCTAATTTAATATGCCTAAAGCGACACAATTTAACTGTGGAACACATGATTTGTATTCAATTGGCTCATGAGTGCAGTTTTTCAATGCAGAGAAATAGTGCCGGCAAGCGAACTTTAGGAAGAGTGCTTTTCTGCTGGCTGGTTTCTACTGATTCATCAGAATAGGGCATTTTCCTGTGATCCCTACTGCAGGATCAAGGCAGATCTACATTCCATAGCTTACTCCTTTCAAATGGCCAATTTATTGCTCACTTCAAAAACTTGCCCTGTGTCACTTTCAAAACTAATTGGAATCTTTTGTGTGCCAATGATTTTTATGCTATTGAAGTAGCTAAAAACTGGGTAACATGTCTTCTGTAACTCTGAGCACTTCTTATTTCTGGAGCACAGTGTGGCATTAGCAAACACAGCTATTTCACATTCTAACACTTTGTAGCTATCTGAATGAAGGGGGTCCGATTTTGCAAGGAAAAACTCAGAAAATGCATCCCACATCAGAAGATAAACACAGACTGCCTGTAAGCATTCCATATAAGTTTTAATGAAAAAGTTAAAAGCAAAACTATTGAGGTGATCTCTTAAAGCAGTTTTCTAAGTCACAAAATGCAAAGTGAAGTGCTACAGTTGCGGTGTGTGAATATGGAAGCTCAGAGCTCAAAATCCACAATACTAAGGATTTCACAGAAGACCACATCATTTATTTAGGACGATGTTTTACACTGTCAGCTGTGTCCCTTTCAACTGTGTAGTTGGATGCTGTCAGATCCCCTGACAGACACAAAAATGTCATCTCCTCTCAGACAAGCCATAGAAGTGAGTACCTGCTAGGGACTGTCTGAGTGTTCAAGTTCTGGATGGAGCCCAGTATACTTTCATGCTCATAGAAATCATATCTTTAGACAAAGTGTTATAAAGTCAACCTATTTTCTTATCCAAGAAATCAATAGTATTTCAAAAATTAGTGAATAATCCCGTCTCAGTAAAATGCTTCCTGTCATGTTTTTTTTTCCTTCTCTCTCTCCTGAGTGAACTGAGAATCCAGATATGAGCAATTGCAAAGTACCTTTACAATTAAGCATTTTTTAAAGCATTGAAATTGAACATAATTATTCCAATGGATTGCTTCTTCAGGTTTTTTTAAAAGGTATTGATAGGAAATTGAATATTAGCAAGTCCAATTCTCTCTACTCTTGAAAAAGAGATGTGAGAGCAATGAATTTCTGTAACACTTAACCCCACATGGATCGATCTTCTCTTTCACTGCTGAGTTCTCTGATAAGTCTGTAAGGACACACCTTAAGAACTCACCATCTAATTGCAAAGGAGGTCTACTGTGTGCCCCTGAAATCGCATGTTTAATAAGACAGCTCAGAAAATTGACTGTTTATTGAAAGTATGTCATGCAGATGCTCAGGAAGGAGGAGCAAAATGTCCTGTGTGCCTCAAGGGGTTAAATAGGTCCCCGAGCAACTGGAGCACCTTTGAATGTTCTTGCTGTCAGTTGCAAACCTGGCCATTTCATGACAGAGCAGGGTGACATGGTTTGGGGCTCTTTTTTCTGTGCTTAAACTCAAAAAACTAGGGACTTGTGTTATTTCACCAAGTTATGGCAAGAAGAATCCTAGAGATAACTGTAAGTAATTTTTACAAATAGAGGATTGAAATCTCCAAGTTCTAGGAGATTTTCCCATGGCCACACTGTTAGGGAATGCTGGGGATGGTATTAAGCCTACTCTCCCAAGCCAGAGGTGCTTCATCATGCCACACTCCTGTTTCCCCCCAGGCATTAGTCTCATGTAATTCAAAAGAACAGTCCATTCCAGCAATGCTTGTCTCCTAAAGTTGTCCACTTTGTTAGGTCAGTCACCTGTGGACTCCCCACCACAGTGGTTTTGTTACTGAATTAGGCTCTTGCATCCCAAAGTCACAGAAATGAACAATGCAGCCAGCAGTAAAGAAGCAATGTTTTATTAAAAGAGGAGATAGACTTATGCATAAGGGAGTTAGCTACCGAGAAGCTAGCCCCCCCCCCCCCGGGGAGCTGTCCAGAGTACTTACAAGGGAAAGGGGGTGAGAGCTGCAGGCCAGAATCATCATTCTGCACCTCTGGAGGTGGTGCATTCTGTTCTTTCTGATTGCATCATGGGCACATGCTCAGTTAGGGCTTTGGTCCTTGCACCTGCTCAGTAGGTCCAAGACGGTGTTGTACATTACTGATATCCTAGGAGGGTCTTTACAGCAGTCACGTTGAAGCTCTGTGTGCATGTGAGAACTCCTAAAGCAGTCTTAAGGTTAATCTGTAACTTAATTTTTACAATTACAGGGAAAAGAAGGAGTGAATAGATAATAATAAGTTTTAAACAAGGCTAACACTTATATTTTAACAAGACTCGGGGAAGGGGTTTTTCAAGGGGAGACTAAGAGGATAATTTCTGTTCCCCTCTTATCTCAGCTTATTTTTTCAGGGTGGTTATGTCCTACTGGTCTCTTGTAGTTCCTTTTATCAAGGCCATGAGGTAATCACACACCTTGGTTGGGTTTCATGACTGAGGAGTGGAAAAGTAATAAAATTTCCTTTGCAGGAAAAATGGAGTCAGTTTGGTTCACAGGCACAACCCTATCCTGTCTCAGTTTCAGAATCTAGAAGGTGAGATTTGGCTCAGCTTTAGAGCAGACCCAAGGCTGTCACATCTCTTCACGCTTGCCTGATTTGTGCCCATCATTCCAATAGGGCATTTCACTTCTGATAGTCTCTGTAGTGCCAAAGGAATCAGGGTTAGGGTTTTCTCTAATAAGATGTTACTTCCTGGTATACAAATATTCACCAAATTCCAGTGCTTATTAAACAAAATGGCAAACCTCTTAAGTTGATTTTTAGTCCTGTAGTCAAAAAGATCTTTCCAACTACTTTCTTAAATGAAACCTCTTTTCATAAGCTGGTTGCTGTTAGTCCCACATCTTACCCTAACTTCCACATTCTCCTCTATGTGAATCCTACAAAATAGGAAGAATACACAGTATAAAAAGTCACACTCACCATCAGAGAGAGATAGACCAGAAGAGTGGGGAAGGGCAGGAGAGAGATAGCTAGAGAGCTCTCAAAACTTTTGTGAAATTGAGAGAGTATGCTTACACTCTCCCAAACAAAGAGCCTGACAGATGAGGGTTTCCTATTTCTCATTCACGCATGAGAGACTATTTCCCTTTACCTTTCCCTTGCATATTTTTTGACACATGTAAAAATTAAGACAAAAATATTATCCCCAACAGTCTCAAGCTAATTAAAAATACTCATATATAAAGAGCTATGTTTGGTAGATAAAAGGATGTAGATGCTTGCTTTTGCAATAAATAAATGAATAATTCACTGAAGTTATTATCCAAAGAAAACATATATAATAACCTACCTATCTAGTCTTTTTTTATTTTTAGTTATGAGACAAACAACACATTGATTTATTTTTTATACAATTAACATTATTTTGGCATCACAGAAACTGCATAATAAATCAAATGTAACATTTTGGCAGTGTTGTGAACATAACACTGGATTCAATATCTCACTTTTGGGCTTCAAATTATAAACAGTAGGATCAACAATATACTTTTTTAATGATAAAGCAGACTTTATTAAAATTAACTTTGTTTTGAAAATGACTTTGTTAAGAGAATAAAAATACAAGCCACAGACTGGGACAGAATATTTGCAAAACACATCCAGCAAAGATCCAGTACCCGAAATATATAAAGAACTCTTAAAACTCAGTTAAAACACAACCAATCAACCAAAAACTGAACCAAAGATTTGGAAAGACATCTTGACCAAGATACACAGTAGCCAACATGCATATGACAATATGCTCAACATCCTATGTTATCAGGGAACTACAAATCAAAATAACAGTGAGGCATCACCATATACCTACCAGAGTGGCTAAAACCCAAAACACTGACACCACTCAATGCTGACAAAAATATGAAGCAACAGGAACTTTTGTTCATTACTGATGTGGATGAAAAATAGAACGGCTGCTTCGGAAGACAGTCTGGCAAGCTCCTACCAAGGTAAATATGGTCTTACCATATGTTCAGCTATTGCATCCCTAGGTATTTACCCCAATGAATTGAAAACTGATGTCTACGCAAAAATATTCACATAAACATGTTTAGTAGCTTTATGTATAATTGCCCAAAACTAGAAGCAACCAACATGTGCCTTTCAATACATAAAGGATAAATTGTGCTATATCTGTACAATGAAATATTATCCAGAAAATTAGCTACCAAGCCACAAAAAGATTTGGGAAGACCATGAATGCATATGGCTCAGTGCAAAAAGCCAGTCTGAAATGGTTGCATACAACATGATTCCAAGTAAATAACATTCTGGAAAAAGCAAAACTATGGAGACAGTAAAAAGAACTTAGGTCAATGTTGCTAGAAATTTAGGGGCTAGAGAGGGAATAGCAGGAAGGGAAGTGATTAATAGGTGAAGCATGGGGGATTTTCAGGGCAATAAAACACCCTCATGTGATATTGTGATGGCGCATTTGTGAAAAGCCATACAACTGTACAACACTAAGACTGAACCCTGATGTAAAGAAAAGACTTTAATTAATAATAATGCATTGCTTCATCAATTTTTGTTGTCATCGAATGTAATATATTGGTTCCTCAATTGAAACAAATGCACTGCACACATGCAAAATGTTAAAAATAGGAGAAAACTGATAGGGGACGCTAAACTCTCTGTAATATCTGAATAGCATCAAGAATGTTACAATTTCTGTATAGTGTTATTATTTAAAAATTCACAGTGATATAAAAGTTCATAGCAGTAGGAACACATCACCATTTCACTCTCTTGAGCAATATAAAAGTTCCTTGCATTGACTGTGATAAACTTGTAGACCTGTGGTACTTTAACAGCAAAGCTTCAAGAGAAGTAAGAGAGATTTCTTATAAAATCCTTAATGAGATCGTTTCAGACATATGAGAATAAAGAAATTAATAAAGCTTGAAACTAAGCTTCATCCTCATGTGGAAGAAAACCAAGGGAAAAAAGCCTCCCCAAATACTCAGTACAGATCAATGAACTGATTAAGCTATAATATTTCCCATGTATCATCTTGTATTCACCCAACAATGGAGGTCACTGCAATCTTGGGTTACCATGTTATGATTGTAGGGTCTGAGCATGTCCTGGGTCCACTCTCCTTTTTTTTTTATTTTATTTTTTCCTTTTTTAAAGAAAATTCTTTTCAAACAGCCTTTCAGCAAAGAATAAAGACAACCCAGTGAGATATTTGACAGATGGAAACCCAGATGCAAAACCAAGTCGCACAGGAGTCACAATTTCAATGGAAATGAATTTGGTTGTGCTCTCAGGGGTAGAGATTAAACCACTGAACCATAGCACTGAGTGCCCAGATAAAAGAATCAGGTTAATTTCATTTCCACAGAGATGAAAGCAAAATTCAGAATCTGCCAAATAGACAGGCATAAAATCAATAAAGAAATCAGTTGTAAATTCAATATTCTCTATTCTCAAAATACCCAGCTATGAGATTAAAATTTGCTTTCATTAGAATACATAAAGGATATTTCTTCACCATTGTTTTAAGAAGAGACTAAAGGTTCAAAATGTATGTCTTAAAAGAATTTTTCTTTAATCATCTTCTATTATACCAATTGCAAAACGTCTCCCCTATTTCTGTGTTCAATAACGCAGAGGAGGAAACAATAAGAAGTATAAAATCAGCATCCACACCAAGGCTCTTTTAATCTCAAATTGAAACATATTGATTCTTACCATTAAGTAGCCACCGAACAGTTTATTTTGTGCCAAGAAACTGTTTCTTAAATTTAATTTTCTTTATTTCTTAAATGCCAAGAGTAAAATTTACTTGAAGTAAGTAATTCATTACTGGAATCATCATCTCTTGGCATTTTGACACAATAAAGTATGTACTTAGTAATAAATATGTCAATCCTACAACTTTTTAAAGAGTACGTGTTTTAAATCATGTGCAAAAAATAGAGCCCCACAACATTTTCATTAGTTGAAGCATTTAATGATCTCAAGCTAGAGGTATAGAAAACCCTGGCTTCCTTAAAACAATCTTTAAACTTAACTTTAATCATAAATACAACATGAATAAACACAATCTCTGAATAAATATATTTATTCCAAATCCCTTTCACAGTCCCTGGTACATGATATGTACTCAATAGACGCTTATTAAAAATTATATTGTCTCCTAGAGACACAGATGCGGAGAGGTGGCATTTAGGAAAATACTATGTGCGGAGATGTGTGTTTTTGTGTGATACTGACTAGTAAGCCCAGTGGTAAAGCATTCCAGATAACTGTCTAAAGCCAAAGGAGATAGGAAACTGTATTTCCCTTTTGCAGTTGGGGAGACAGACAGTGAAGCTTAAGTCACATAAAAGGAAATAGTAAAATTCGTACCTGAGGTTTCACAAACTCACTTTTAACAAACATATGTCACTTTCTCTGTTAAATCTCTCTCTGTGTGTGAGAGTCACTACACATACAATTATCTGATAAAAGCAATATAAAAGACATATGTATAGATAGTTTCCTCAATAATAAAAATGGCCTTCCAAGGATTTGTATTTAGTACTTATTTCTTTAACAAATTCTTATTTTAAATTCCCAGTTTCTGTTCTGTTAAAAAACATGACTCAAGTTTTCAGGAAAAAAAAAAAAAAAGTAAGATTATTTTTTAGCTGAAAGCATGTGATTGCCTCATTCTGTAGGACTTAGAGGGTCTTGCTCACTGCTAGCTGGGCCAAATCTCTGTGAATAAATAGGTTAAGTTGCCTAAGGAAGAAATAATGCTCTAAAATCTTTTAGACCCTGTGTAACTATTTCAAGGATCACATAGCAAGTTGCACATTCGACAAGTGTTTTTCTTTCTCATTGCTCTGTGCTGACTTGTAAACAGACCCCAGGCAGAGAACAGTAGGTGTATCCTTTCCACATCTCTCTTACACGAATAAAAGCAAGTCTCCTTCCCCAGTGTGCTTTTGGATGATTTATCTCTTTCTTCTAAAAACTAGTTTTATATAAGGTAGATTTAAGGATGGCAGAAAGAAAAAAAAAATAGAGAGTCTGTAAGAGACAAAACAAAATTGGACTGGGGTAAGTGAGGAAACATAGCGGTGTGACAAATTAACACAAATATATTTTGATTCTACGATGGGCGAGGCATTATCTTGTGTTTCCAAATCATCACTGTACACGGGAACTCCTGTTTATGCTCTATTTTGCTTTATAAAATTTACTGTTAGGTAACACCAAGTGTGAAATCAAATCAGAGTTAGATCTATGATTCTCTGACAGTTTAGGAATCAGACTATCAGGGAATCATAGATCTAACTATTACCAAAATTTAATAATAATGCAAAGGATACAGGCAATGACAAGAAACAGAAAAAAAAAAAAAATGGAGAAATCTGAGACCATCCACGCAGGTCCCCTTTCTTCTTCCATTGGCACATGATTTATTTCAAAATCAGTATGGGAGGGTCTAATAGATGCACTGGGGCATCACTTACACAAAATAAGCCATTTTGGTATTCGTCATTTTCTTTTAATACTCCATTAACCTAGATAGACCAGGTACATCCTGCTAAAAGCATCTCATAGATAAGGACTCCCCTGCTACCACATATCGTTAGTGGACTGCCAGTAGCATGTTTGCAAGAGTTTTGGACCAAGTCACCTCTTTCTTTCTTTCTTTCCTAGGAATTGCTTATATCGAGAGAAAATAGATTGTAAGCTATTAGGAATATAAAATTCCCCAACGTATTTTTTCCTACTCTCTTTTCTCTGTTCTCTCACAGTCACTCAATACTTCCATCACCAGATGTGTGGGGATTATTCTCCACACACCAAACAAGCAATCAGTTCTGTGGCAGACACCAGCTGGGTGTCCTCTAATTCAATTCTGACACTATCAACCTGGAGATAGCATCAGATACCCCAGGTTGAGGGCTCGGTCCCACAACACTGTCCCAACCTCAGGTACCAGCCACAAGTCCAGGCTTCTGTAAACACTGACCCACTGTGTATAAATCAGGGCTCCCATGTTCCCTCCTCAGGTTGAATTAATTTGCTAGAGCAGCTCACAGAACTCAGAGGAACATTTTACTTACATTTACTGGTTTACCATAAAGGATATAATATAAGACACAGATGAACAGCCAGATGAAGAGACATGTAGGACAAGCATGTTGGAAGGGGTGCAGAGCTTCCACGCCCTGTCTGGGCATGCCACCCTCCAGGAACCTCCACAAGTCAAGCTATCCAGAACCCAGTCTTTTGGGGTGTTTTGGAAGCTTCAGTACATAGGCACGATTCATTACATCACTGGCCATAGTGGTCTACTTAGCCCCCAGCTCCTCTCCCTCCCCAGAGGTTGGGGGGAGGGGCTGAAAGTTCCAACCCTCTAATCCTACCTGGGTCTACCTGTGAGAAGTCCCCATCCTAAAGCTGTCTAGGAGCCCCCAGCCATCAGTCATCTCATTAACATACAAAAGACACTCTTATTACTCCTGAGATGCCAGGTGCATTAGGATGTCTGCAAACAAAGATCAAATATGGATTTGGTTCCCATACATATGTGTGACAAATATGTGTGTCAGGAAGGAAGATCAAATATATATTACACAATAACAC
Organism: Cynocephalus volans; assembly: GCF_027409185.1. Taxonomy (NCBI): domain Eukaryota; kingdom Metazoa; phylum Chordata; class Mammalia; order Dermoptera; family Cynocephalidae; genus Cynocephalus; species Cynocephalus volans. Next base: position 11,735,202 of record NC_084477.1, on the reverse strand, counting down.
ACAGGTTTTCCATTAACCCTTTCTTTTCAAACCATAAAAAAACCTCTGACCTCTTACAAGTTGGAAGTTTGCATTTTTTTCTTATTGTAAAATAACTATATAGACGTCACAAATTTGAAAATCAGAAAAAAATATTGAACATTGAAAAGGAAAAAAAAAAAATCACGGTTCTCTATATAGGGATAACTGGTAATATATGTCCTCCGAAATGTGTGTGTGTGTGCGTGCACGTGTGTGAGAATTTACTTTTCCCTTACTTTTATATCATGATCATTATTTCTGCCATCAAACTGTATTGCATGATGTTCCAATGTATGTTCTTTCATCTGTCATCTTCTCTGTCAAAATTTAGTTGGTTTCCAATATTTATTTGTTTATATAACACTTTAATGAAGAATTTTAATCGTATTTCTTTGGGGACATCTGATTATTTTCATTTGATAAATTCCTATATGAAATATGCACAAAAATGGGATTTTAATTAAATATTACAGAATGTATAAATTTACACCACCTCTAGAGTATGGTGGTGCTATTTCATTATAGCTATTCTATAATCATATATTATTTTTGGAAAATCCCTAAAATTAAAGTGTTAATACTACACTAATTTCTATTTATTTGATTATTAGTATGGTAAAATGCTTCAAATATATATTTTCAGTCTTATGTTTAACAACTGTGAATGATTAGCTTAGACATGGTTTAACCTAAAAGCTCCTTGAAAATCCTTCCTCATTTTTATCCTAATTTGCAAGAACACCTCCTATTTAAGAATAATATTAACATTTTAATAAGTAATAACATAATATTATATCATAAATCTTCAAAATAGTACATATTAGAATAAATTTTTGCATGCTTTTACATAGTCAGTATTATATAACTGTAATAATATATGTATCATAAAGTAATATTATACACTTTATGTAATATATTCTACATAAAACATATCACTTTGAAATAAATTCTGCAAAAGTTTTTCTACTTCAATAGCTGTTTAATGGATTCCTGCGGGGTTTTTTTGTATGTTTATTTTCAAATTTTTATATGTTGAAATATATAATTTTATACCTCATTCTTTTCAATTTATACTTCAAATTTCTTCCAACTCTAATAGCATATAAACATTATACTTTTCTTTGAGTTGTATCATTCACGAATTTGTATATGATTCATCCTTTTTGCTATTAATTCTTTGGAAATGATTTGAGTGCTCTTAGCTAGGGAAAGTTTTATCAATAGCATTATCTTATAATAATTAATTAGTTTTTTGTAACAATACTATCTATAAGAGATTACCCCTAACTTATAAAATCTTATCTTGTGTGTGTTTTGGGATTTTTTTCTATTCCATTTCTATCTGTGCAGCAGTTCTACAGTACTGATAGTCATTGCTTAATAAAATATTCAATATTTAGTATCAAAAATTTATTATTACTTTCATTTTCCAAATATTCTTATTTCTTTTTAACTCCATTTTTTGTCCAGAAATTTAGAATTACTTGGATATGTTCTTCCCATTTTTATCACCATTATGATTTTGTTTGAACTTCCATTAAATTTCAGAATCAATTTGAGGTGAAAAATTACAAAAGGAAAACAGTATCTGTTGACTCTGCGTGGGCTCTGATTTCATCTTGAGGGTAAAGCTGGTTTCCTGTCAAAGGGAAGAGTTGAATGAAAATTGGGAGGTTATAAAACAACATAAATTTAAAATCGTAAGTTATTTTCCCAAAGTAGGCGTAAGGTGCTTATTCCAACTCTCAGTTATAAAGTAGGGGAGAGGGAAAAGTTGGGACTGATTTTTTTTTTTTTTTAATAAAAATCTGCATTCTAGATCCGAGCCTCTCCCCTTCCTGTGTGGAAGGCAGAAGGTACAAGAAATAGACTCTCAAATAATTACAAGCTTGATGGTGTGTGTGTGTGTGTGTGTGTGTGTGTGTGTGTGTGTGTGTGTGTGTGTGTGTGTGAGATAGAAGGCAGAGGGAGACAGATATTATCCAGGAAATATTAAGCCCTAGCTGAGGGGGTGGGTATTTCATTTCATTACACCAAAAAAGGTACTGCATCCCAGAAGGGAAAAATATCTTTTTCAGGCAGAGACCCAGCACATAGATAAAAAAAAAAAAAAAGTCATACATATTTCAAAATTATTACAAGAAAATTAAGAATAATGCTTTTTAAAAATTTTAATTTAAGGAAAAAGGCATTTTAAAAATTATAAAAAGTATAACTGTAAAACATAAAATTAATTTTACTATGTTAATATTTTTTTGAAAACTACTATTTATCAAGATGCTGTAGAAAAAAAAGATATCTTTAACACATATAACAAGCAAAATATTGGTTTCTAGAATGTGTTTTAAACAACTGCAAATTAATAAAATGGGCAAAAATATAAACATGAAATCTGTAAGGAAGTTAACAAGAATATTCAATAAACATGTGAAAACATGATCAATCTCAATAATGGTCACAAAAACTGAAATTACTCCCAAATAAATTAGTATTATTTATGTACTGGCTTTAAAGTCAAATTTGTGATAGTGCTAAATGTCTGCAGGTTGCATAGCCCCCAAATCATTATATACTGCAGGAGGGAGGCTATCTCGGTATCTCCTTGTTGCAGATAGAATCATAATCTAGCATTATGAAAAAGAAATCACACATATATACCAGGAGATATACACAATATTGTTCATAACAGCATTGTTAGTAGTTAGAAGGATTATAAGCAGTCTGGATTCCATCAGTAGGGAAATAGATGAATAAGTTGTAGTATATTTATAAAAGAAAGACTCAACAGGAAAAATGAATTAATGAGAGCCACAAATTTAACATGTATGAATACATTTCAAAAGAAAAAAAACTTACTTGAGATTACATATCATATAAGGCTATTTATAGAAGATTTAAAACAGGAAAAGGAATATTAGAGAGCATGGTGATACATACTTTTGTTTTAGTGAAAGTTCATACTTGGCCTAAATGTACAAGAATTGATAAATATTACATTCCAGTAGTGATTCCCTGCCAGAGAGGTAGTGGGAGGAGATGAGAGAGTAAATACACCGTGAATGTCTCACTGTGGTGGGATAGTTTATCCATAAGCTCTATATTTCATTACAGCACTTGTTTTAATATTTTTCCCAGGCTCCATTCATACCAGCTGGAAAATTCCACATGGCCCTGGAGAGCTGAGTCTTTGAGGAATAACCTCCAGTGTGTTTCTCAAGGAACCTGCAGAAGTGTCATTCGGTTCACCTCATGCCAACTAACATCCTGTTTTACTGAAAAGTTGAAGCCTGCTGGCTTGAAATATGATGGTTTCCATTCCTAGAACTTCTGCCACTGGTCCTTAGAAGTCTCTAGCTCCCCAAATCGATAGGAACCCTGTCTTGCTGAACTGTTTCCAGCAGTTTCTTTAGAGTCATTCTTCTGTCCTAGTTAGTAAAGATAAACCTTCCTTTCCTTTACATTTCCTTGTTTGAAACAACTCTTTATACATTTTTGTTTCTTATTTCATAATAAATACATATAACTTTTAAAATAGAACAGTTAACAGTTCCCTTGGGGATCGTTCCTTTGGTGGGGAGGGGTGTTGAGACAGGGATAGATTCTGATTTCCTTCTGCTTTCTTGCTCTCACATTTTCCCAAAGCTCCTCCTCTTGTGCCATCATGTGACCGTCTTGATTTCTCTTCCTCTCACAGCAAACACAACCTCCCCCACCTTGGAGCCCAGGCCCTGGGGAGCTTTGGATCAACTACCATAATATGAAGGCTATGGATGTTTTCCCGTAGGCTTGGGTTTGGATAGATGATCTTGATGGCTACAAGTTCAGGTCTCTTTCCTAGGGATGTAGACTCATCTTTAAGTTTTCCTATTCATTCCCCATTAGACTTTTATTTTCCTTCTGTATTTTTTTTATTTAAACATCATTCATTGTATGTATCTTTTGGGTACAGCATTGAATATCAATACCTTTGTACAATATGAGATGCTCCAATCAGGATAATTACTACACCTATCATTACACAATGTATTCATTTTTTGTGGCCCTTTCCCAATTTCTACCTCACTCCTCTCTCGTCCCCCTTTCTCACTTCTAATAATCACAGTTCTCTTCTCTCCATTTGAAAGTTCAAGGAATTATTGTGATTGTGGTATCTTTCTTTCTTTTTATTTATTTGTTCATTTTTTTTAGCTCTCACTTGTGAGTGAGAACATGCAGTATTTCTCTTTCTGTGTCTGGCTTATTTCACTTAACGTAATTTTCTCTAAATTCATCCGTGTTGCTGCAAATGGCAGAATTTCATTTTTTATGGCAGAGTAGTATTCCATTGTTTACATATACCATGTTTTCCTTATCCAGTCATCTGTTGATGGACATTTAGGTTGGTTCCAACTCTGAGTGATTGTAAATACAGCTGTGATGAACATGAGAGTGCAGGGGTCCCTTAGACATGATATTTTGCATTCCATTGGGTATATACCCAGCAGTGGGATTGCTGGATCTGATGGCAGTTCTATCTCTACTTGTTTGAGAAACTTCCACACTGTTTTCCATTAGACTTTTTCTGTGGTGTAGTAGGAGTGAAAATGCAGCACTGAAAAGATTGCGAGGGACCTATTTCTTTAGTGTGACAACGTAGGAGTAGGGGGAAATGTGTAATCCTTAATAATCTAAGTGTCTGCAATAGAAATGTTATGGACTGTACCAGCCTGCAAGTGAGAAACTCTGCATTAATGCCCTGGCAATGTTAACCTTGTCACTAGATTTAGGTCTTAACACATTTCCTACAGGGCTGTTCACTGCAGTTTATTGTTGAATACTCTCAGCTCCAGATGCAACATGGTGAAGTGTGAAATGGTCAATTATAACTGGGTAAACAAAATCACTTGGATAAATATTGCTAAACTGTGTGGCTGGCTGTTTAGCATTCATTTCTCTTTATCTCTGGATGGGGGTATATGGAGTAGAAGAAGGATCTGGCACCTTAGGAAGATGATTTTGTGAACAAATTCACAGTTACTGAGACCAAGGAGACCTCATAAGTCAATTTCATGCTGAGTTCTCTAAAACCATTTTCACATCAAATATTTCATAACTTTCCTACTTTGCAAATACCTTTGAAAATTTGAATTACTGTGAGTTAGACCTTACGTGATTTTTACCCCTTAATCCCTTTGGGGAATTAATTTAATCTGTGAAAACACTCTCAAACATTGATACTGTTGAAAATAGATTCAGAAGGGAATATCCCAAACATAATTTTAAATGGCTTTTAATACATAGCCCTGAAGCTTGAAATACATCTCATACTTTGATGCATATCCTATGTTTGCTGAAATATCACTTATAAAATCTTTAAATCCTGCATTGACTGAGGGCTCCATTAAGTATCTTAGTTAAGATTCTCTGGCTGATAATGTTATTAAAAAGTGCTTTACTTGTGCTGTGTGAGTAATATTTCTGGAGTATTTTATTCCTTTTAGGTCATAGCAGATAGGAAATTCTGACAGTGTAGACTGGTATTTGGGGGGATATCTGGCTGCAATTAGAATTTTATTTGGGGCTAATTTTATCAAAGATTGAGAAACAAATGAATTTTCTCATTGTAAATCTCCTATTCATTCTTCAAGCATCAATCTGTCATCCTTCAGACACACTCAGCTAGTAATCTTTGTCGGTTTTATGGAGTTCAATGGCCAGGGACACTAGGAATGTAAAAACTTGACGCAAACCACAACTATCATGTCTTTAGTCTTGCAAAAGAGACTTGTGAACAAGCAATAATGCTGAATAGAAGTTGCTTTTCAAATTTGTTGGCTGGTGTGCCTAACCTCCTAAGCCTGAGTTCAACTACTCTAGCTGAGAGCGATACAAACTGTGAAGACTATTCTAGTACACAGGTGAAGAAAAGAAATGGAGAGGAAAAAAACAAAAACAAACAAACAAAATAAAACAAAAAACAGAGGAAAGGAGGGACAGAGGGAAGAAGAAAGGGAAGACAGAAAGAGACAGACAGAGAGATTAGATATGAAGCTGCTTGGTGAGATGGAGCAGATAAGAAGACATCAGCAAATAATCACACACATTTAAAGTTGTACTTCTGAAATCAGATGACCAACCTCCTGAAGTGAAGACTGGAGTGAGATGAGAAGCACCCTACTGATTCTTGCTTTTTCTTATCTGTCAAGAAAGTCCGGCTGCTAATTACTCGGATGCTAAGATGTTAAAAGCTTAGTCCCAGGGTCTCTGTGTTTAAATATGATGCCTTTTAAGTACACTAAAAAAACCTCAAGATATGATCAAATATATCTTAAATGTTGTCAAGAAAGTTTTATTTTTGTAGAGCAAGAATTGAACCTCGTTTGAAAATATAATCTAGTTTTGAATGTTTACGTCATTACCCACCTGCGATCATTTCTGATGGTTTAGCCAGCAACAAATAGGCTATACTGACATGAACTTGTCGCCAAAAGAAATACTTCTGCAAACATTGTGTACAAATTATGTGCAAGGAAGCGTGAGTGTGTGTGTATGTAAACGTGCATGTGAACATGTAGGGTTTGAAAAAAGAAAAACAATAATATTTTGTCATTTTCTTCCAATATCATCGGCTTGTACAGGATAAAGGAAATATGTAAGGCTTATGTCCTTTAGAGTATAGAATTATGTCTCTTGGAAATTATCTTTCCATTTCAAATAGTTTTTTGTGCATTGGTGACTTAACCTTTTTTCAGCTAAAAAAATGTTGAAATATAGAAGGGCTAAAGCTTGTTTTATTAAAATATAGATATTTTAATTTAAAAATCTGATTTTTAAAGGCAAGATAAGTAATTAAAAAGTAAAGAAAGTCTTGAATTGGGACATGGCTTTCCTTTTTTTTCTGTTTCTGGAAACAGGCTACCATTTATTTCTCTTTATTTATAAGCAAAATTGTTATATTTTATAAACTACAAACTTCACATTTAACAAATATATTTGAACATGAAGCAAGTAATTTTGTCCTACCATGAAGTAAGTTTTGTACTGGTCCAAGACTATTCTTCTGACGTAACAATTTTGTGAAAGTTTTTAAAGGTGAAAATTACATTGTCAAACTCAGAGCAGGCCATAGTTCAGCAAAAAGCTAATGTGCTTTCCTGATTGCTAATCGAACCAATTTAGATAATGTACATCTATGAGCCAATTAATTTTGCCAAGAGGTTAGAACTTTCAATAATGCCTAGTTCTATGACAGAATCAATAATCTCACATACCATGAAATAAAGTGTGAGAAAAATGGTATTATCAAAACAAAAAAATGTGTGCTGTTTCTCAGTAAGGTAAATGGACACTAGGTAGAATTGGCAGAATATTTGGGAACACATGCCTGTGTATCCCAAGCAAAAAATGTAAACTTTGGTTTTATAAAAAGAAAGTTTAAGAAAGTAGTTAAATTAGGTAAATTCTATTTTTGTAAATTGATCATTCATTCTTTTTCTTTTAAAACTATTCTTAAGTGCCCTTCCACCTGATTCTGCAAGACTTTCCTGATCTTTATTCCCTTTATATGACAAATAACATGTGCCTTATATTCTTATAGCCTGGCTCCCAGCAAGATTGCTAAATATGTTGCAACTGTCAATATAATTAATGTAAAGAACAAGTCCAGAGAAAGTTGATGAAATAAAGTGAAAACAGTAGGGAAGAAATAAATGAAATAAAGCAAAGGAAACAATCAACAGAGTAAACAGGCAACCAGCAAAATGGGAAAAATTTTTTGTAAACTATTATCAGACAAGGAATTAATATCCAGAATTTAAAAGAAACTTAAACAACACATTCCCTAATAAAATACCAATGATATCCTTCACAGAAATAGAAAAAAAAAATCTTAAAATTTGTATAGAACCACAAAAGACCTCATATAGTGAAGACAGTCTTGAACAAAAAGAACAAAGTTGGAGGTATCATGCTTCCTGACTTCAAAATACACTATAAAGCTATAATAACTAAAACGGCATGGTACTGGCATAAAAACAGACAGATTGACCTATGGAATAGAACTGAGAGCCCAGAAATAAACCCAAGCACTTATAGCCAACTGATTTTTGACAAAGTTGCCAAAAATACACATTGGGGAAAGGACAGCCTCTTTTACAAATGATACTAGAAAAACTGGATATCCACATGCAGGAGATGGAAACTAGACCCCTGTGTCTCATCATGCACAAAAATCAACTCAAAAAGGATTAACGACCTAAATTTAAGACCTGAAACTATGAAACTCTACAAGAACACATAGCAGAAATGGTACATGAAATGAGAGTGGGCAGCACTTTTTTGACTGAGACTACAAAGACACAGGCAACTACAGAAAAAATACACAAGTGGGACCACATCAAACTGAAAATCTGCATAGCAAAGGACACTGTCAACAAAGTGAAGCAACAATCTACAGAACAGGAGAAAGTGTTTGCCAACCACACATCAGATAAGGGGCTAATATCCAGAATATGTAAGGAACTCAAACAACTCAATAGCAAAAACCATAAATAACAAAATTTAAAAATGGGCAAAACAACCTGAACAGATATTTCTCAAAAGAAGACATACAAATGGCCAACAGGCACATGAAAAACTGCTCAACATCACTAATCATCAGAGAAATGCAAATCAAAGCCACTGTGAGATATCATCTCTCTCCAGTTAGACTGGCTATTATCAGCAAGACAAAATAAAATAAAATAAAATAAAATAAAATAAAATAAAATAAAATAAAATAAAATAAAATAAAATAAAATAAAATAAAACAAATGTTGGTGAGGATGTGGAGAAAAAGAGCTCTCTTACATTGCTGGTAGGAGTACAAATTGGTACATACATCATGGAAAACAATATGGAGGTTTCTCAGAGGACTAAAAATAGATCCACTCTATGACCCAGCTATCCCACTACTGGGTATTCACCCAAAGGAAATGAAATCAGTATATCGAAAAAACACCTGCACTCCCATGCTCATTGCAGCACTATTCACAATAGTCAAGAGATGAAAGCAATCCAAATGTCCATCAATGGATGAATGGATAAAATAAACCCTGCAGCATATATCTACAATGGAATAGTACTCTGCTATTTAAAAAAATGATATCCTATCATTTGCAGCAACGTGGATGGAATGGGAAACCATCATGTTAAGTGAAGTCAGTCAGCATAAAAAGACAAAAACCACATGATAACACTCACATGTGGAATCTAAAAAAAAAAAAAAGTGGTTCTCATAGAAGTAGAGAGCAGAATAATGGTTACCAGAGGCGCAGGAGGGTGGGGTTGGAGAAGTGGTGGATTAATGGGTACAAAACTATGCTGTCTGCCCTAAGTGATTCATTTGTACAGTTTATGCATGTACTGAAACAACAACACAATGTACTCTACAAATATGTACAAGTAAATGTTAAAGTATTTTGAATAAAATAAAATGTAAAAAAAAAAAATAAAAAATCAGTCTGAAGAAGTGAGGAGTTGCCCCAGTTGATAGACAGCAAGGAAAAGTGAACTTAGGTCCTACAGTCACAAGGAACTGAATTCTACCAATAACCTGAATGGGCTTGGGTGTAGATTCTGCCCAGAACCTCTGGATAAGAACCCACCTGGCCAGCAGCCAGCACCTTGATTTCAGCCTCCTGAAACTTGGAGCAGAGAAACTACCTGAGCTCACCTGGCTTTCCCACCTACAGAACCGTGAGATAAAAAATTTGTGTTATTTTAAGGAGCAAAAGAAAGAAAGAAACTTAAACAACTCAACAGCAAAAAACCCCCAATAATATGATTAAAACATGGGCAAATGACCTATCGGACAATTCTCAAGAAAGACATACACATGGCTGATACATTTATGAAAAAATTTCCAACATCACTAATCATCAGGGAAATGGAAATGAGAACCACAAGGAGATAACATCTCATCCCAGTCAGAGTGGCTATGATCAAAAAGACAAAAAATAACACATTAGCAAAAATGTGACTAAAAGAAAACTGTCATATCCTGTCGGTGGGAGTACAGACTAGTACAGCCATTACAGAAAACAGTATGGAGGTTCCTCAAAAAAGTAAGAAGAGAACTAGCATATGATCCAGCAATCCCACTATTGAGTATTTGTCCAAAGGAAAAGAAATGGGCATACTGAAGAGACATTTGCACATGCATGTTTATTGCACACTATTCACAATAGTCAAGATATGGAATCAACCTAGGTGTCCATCGACAGATGATTAAATAAAGAAAATATGGTGTATATACACAATGACATATTATTCAGCCATTAAAAAAAGAATGAAATCCTGTCATTTGCAGCAACATGAATGAGCTTAGAAGACACTATGTTAAGTGCAACAAGTCAGGCACAGAAAGATAAATACTGCATGTTCTCACTCATATGCGGGAGCTAAAAAAAAAAAAAAGATGAGCATAGAGAAGTAGAAAAGTGGAATTGTGGTTACTAGAGGCTGGAAAGGTTAGAGAGAGGTTGGTTAACGAATACAAAAATCCATATTAAAAAAAAAATAGTTCTAGTGGTGTACAGGAGTGCCAGGCATCTGTAATTGACAATAATGTATTTTATGTTCTCAAGTGGCTAGAAGAGAGGAGCTCGAATGTTCTCATCATAAACAATGGTAAATTTTCATGATGATAGGTATACAAATTACCCTGATTTGGTCATCACACACTTTACACATGTATTGAAATATAACTCCGAATGCCATCAAAATGTACAATTAATACATATTGATTAAACAATTTTTAAAAATAAAAGAACAAGATAACAATATCAATCATCAATAAACCTGTTTCAAATGAAACTCAAAGAGTTTTGTTATCAGCTTAGCTGATAGCTACTGTCCCTAGCAACTGAGAGGCCGGGACAAAAAAGCACCAGCAGAGGATCCACAGGTTTGTGTCCCTCCTGGACAGTCCCCACCCCAGGGCAATCAGGGAGGACAGGCAGGGAAACAGAGAAGGACCCTGTGAGCCAATGACTTTATTGGGTTTAGGGCATTATCCAAACAGGTTTCCTAAGGGGAGCTTTAGTTGATAGGTTTAAAGTAAGCAGATAAGAGTTCCAGGAGGTCATGCTGTGACTGAGAGGTGGTCACTTTAAATTTTTGAGCAATCGTCCCTTTACAGGAAGCAGAAGAAAAGCAAGGAGCTAGGAAGAAAGGATGCCTCTAAATTTCATCTTTGGCCACCAGCCAGAGCCATTCAGGTGGCATACAGTATTGGAAACTGTGTCAAGGGTGACTGAGCCCTGCTTCTGGTATGAGAAAGTTACACTTGATATTTAAAACAGAAAATTAGATGCATTCCCTACAAAACCAAAGCTTTTGTTGTTGTTGTTTGTTTTTTGTTTTGTTTTTTGTTAAAGAATAACAAAGTTGATAAACTGCAAGTGTATCTAATCCCAAGAAGTGACCGGATACAATGAACAAATTCTGCAAACACATGGTGATCTAACTATTGTACAGATGTTTATATAAGACAACATTGGGAGCACATTTACTCCAGTAAATTTTACAACTTAGGTACTTTTTCTAGACAATGCAAAAGACCAATTGCAAGTCCACTTAGAGTGACCAACCATCTGGTTTACACAGGACTGAGAGAGTTCACAGATGTGGGGCTTATAGTGCTAAAACTGCAAAAGACAAGGGGAAAACTAGAATGAACTGGATAGCCCGAACCAGAAGGAATAGGAAAAATGTATATATCACTGCCTGTTGAAATAAATGAGTATTGTAGAAACTCAAACACTTCACGACCAAAGGTACCAGGTCTCTAGAATTCTACAGCTGAGTTGTACTAAACCCTCAGGGAGTAATTAGTCCTTATTTGACATAACTGATTTTTAGGAAAGAGGAAAATAGAGTGTTTGACCTAACTCATTTTTAACTATATAGTAGGACATGTATAACAAACCTGAAAAGTGAGAGTATAAAAAGTTATTTCACCAATCTTACTTTTAACACTGATACAAAAATCCTAATGACATATTATCTTGCTGAAACCACAATGTGGATAAAATACGTATTATAATCATGTAAGATGAATCCTAAATGTGCAAAAGTTATATCTGAGGTTATATCAATCTAATTCACTATATTAATAGATAAAGTGAATGAAACCTATAATCATGTCAATAAAAAAAACATTGAAGTCGTATGTTTATTTGGAATAAATCTCTTAGCAAATTAGAAATAAAAGGGAGTTAGTTACCTGACTTGAAATTTCTTCTATCAAAAGTCTATGAACAAATATATACATGTTGGTAAAACATTATAGGAATTAGCACTAAAGTAAGGGGTACATTGTCTTACAACATTGTAATAGTGGGCCTAAACAATTTAATATGATAATTAGATATATAGGATTAGAGGTAAAGTTATTCTTAAATAAGACATGAATGTAAGCATAGAAAATATAATGTAACAGAAAAAATGATAGAAAGTGTGAGAGAGTTTTTCAGGGTTACTGAATACAAGGTCAAATTACAGAATTCAGCAGTGCTATTGCACACTAGCCATAATCATTTAGAATTATCCCACGCAAAACAAGAAGAAAATAAAGTATATAATACATGTACATAATATTGAAAGCAAATTAGCAAATCAAATCCTGGTGAATTAAAGACTCAAAAGTAAAAAAAAAAAAAAAAAGAGAGAAAATCATGCAATTTTTTGAAGAAATCATAAGATATGTTGTCATTGGGATAGGGAATAATCTCTTAAAGAAGACAAAAACAAACAAACAAAAAAACATAAATCAAAAGAGAAAGATTGATAAGTTTGACCACTTTAATACTGAGCATATGTCTTTACCAAAAATTTCTACAAAAATGGTAGAGAGGACACAAAGTGAAGGAAATATCTCGAGGTACATAAATTATAAAACTAGTTAATATTCAGTAGATACCAAAATTTGTACAGCAATAAATATAACACAACAAGCCTAAAAATAGGGAGAATATTAATATGAAATTTCTGGAAAATAAGTTCAAATGATCACCAGGAATCATTGAAAGGTAAATTAAAACAATGAAAAATGATTTATCTTTTATTAAATTAGCCAGTATTCAAAAGTATGAAAGAGCAAACTTTGCCCAGGACATGGAAAAAGGCTACTCTGATTTGCTGGTAGAAAGATAAGTTGGTAAATTCCATTTGATGGAATTTGATAATGCCTGCTTTTAACTTGGGAATTTCAATTCTATACACACCTGAGGAGATGTTCTTAAGAATGTTGAAAGTACAACTTTTTATAACAGCAGGATTTAACCAAATTCTAAAGATTCATTAATAGGAGATGGATAACGTCATACACAGGAGACTATATAATAATCAGTATGAGTGAACTAGATGCACCTGCATCAACAAGAATAAATCTCAGAAACAACCAATGGTAAAAAAAATACGGCTGAGCAATTTGAACCGTACAATTCACGGCAATGTTACGGGTACAGCAGTCCTGAGATGTCATGAATGCATATGTCTGCAGTCATTGTATAAAAGCACAATTAGAAAGGATCCATGCTAATGTCAGGAAATTGATCACCTTTATGGAGAGATTGACAGGTGAGGCACGTGTGGCCAAAATGGGCTTTAACTCTGTTACTAATGTTTTATTTCTTAAATAAAATCTGATGCAAACAGGACAAAATATTATCATTGTATTTTCATTCTGGGTCTTAGATTCAATAAGGATCGTCATTTTATTCTATGGATTTTCTGCTTATAAGAAGTGGTTCAAAATAAAAAGTGTTAAAAAATGGAAAGTAGTCCAAACACTATATAATTTATATGCACCTTTGAAATTAAATAAATTCTGCCACCACTGAATAAATTGCAGCTAAAAGATTCAAGAAATAATTCCTTATGGATGCTCAGTCTCTTTGATTTCTCCTAACCTCCATTTAAAAACTAAAATAAAATCCAACTGTTCCCTGGATACCTTTGTGTAAACTTTCATAATCCCACAAGTGATTTTCTTTCTCCAAATCTTATTCCTTCAATGAATGTGACCACTATTCGCTCTTCTAATCTGATGCTTCTTCCTCAGTATTTCAGCTCTTCAGTGTTATCTTTCTCACCTCCCCCAAAATACCTGATTGTTCAGGAATTGCTTTGCGTTCTGTGCCTAAAATATCTGCAGAACCTAGCCCTTTGTCTTTATCTGCACTGCCAGTACATTGTAAAGGCCCCAAACATTCTCTCTCTCTAAGTGTAAGTTATATATTATATGCGTTGCAAAATATATTGCGTATGTTATAATATGTTATATAAATGTATATTATATAGACACAAATATATCATATATACAATATATAAATACATATATTTAGAGAGAAAGTGCTATGTACAGTCCAATTCTCACTCTTTCACAGGTAAAATGATATTCTTAGAAATCATAATAAAAATAACAAGCATTCATTTCACATATTTCTAGAATGAAGCAATATAAGGAGGTGCAAAGAAGAAAGTAACCTCTCCTAAAATCTTCATGATTCTGCATCCAGAAATATTTTAATCTTTTTTTGATATAATTATTAATGTAAATTAGCTTTTTAAAAAATTTCATGTGCTGTATGAATACAACATTATTTTAACAAAGTATAACATTAGAGAGGATTTTGTTTTCTTTTAAACTCTAACCTTTGTCTCCACTTTCTTTACTTAGAATCAGTCTTTATAGTACATTTCCTACATACACTTCACTTTTGTACTATTGTATAAATTCTGTATGCCCATAGAAATACATATTTAATATTTGGTTTCTGATTGTGTTTGTATGTGTGTCTTTTAAAAATTTTATATTTCTGTTATCTTACTATATCCTTCTGCCCCATTTTTTTAAGTCATTGGCTTGTGTTTTGAACTCAATCCATGGCTGATATCATATACACTATATATATATTAAACCATATGGCACTGGGACCTAGAATTGCTATATGGTACTTTTACATGACTGCATATTTCGTTTTCTTCTGTGTGATAAGCAATGTTACAATAGTTCAATGTATACCTTTATGTGTTTCTGTGAGCATTTCTTTTGGTTGAGTAACCTGATGCAGTCTTGCTGAATCACAGGACCTACACATTTTAACTTTTAGTACATAATGCCAAATTGCCTGCAACTCAGCCTTACTTGTTTACTACCAAAATATAAAACGGTGCCCCAACAATCTTGAGATATTTGACGTTAGCAGTTGTTAACATTTTTGCTAATCCAATTTGTAAAAATTCTTTTCTTTGCATTATGATATTGATTGCTCATATTTTAATTTATCAAATCTATTTGTTCTGCTCTTTTTCCGTAAATAATACTTGCATGGTGGGTCACCTTTGTTATATGTATCTTCTCTCTAATTACTTATTTTTTTCAAAGTCAAAGTACGTATACAATTTTTTTGGGGTGCATTTCGAAGGAGAAAGGACATTGATGTTTGAACGTCAATGGTATAATTATATTCATTGGATGCTTTTTTCCCCTTATTTACAGTATTTGAGATTTTGAAAAGCAGATATTGATGTAGTTCAACTCTTAAATCACTTGATGCTCTGCATTACTTCCTAGTGTCTATATAAAAATATGTGGCTTATGGTGGCTGCATCAGAGTTATGAGAGGTCATTCTGTATTAGGTGGGAATGATAAATATAAATTTTTCGACTGGAAGTTAATGGCAAGTGTAAACCATATGAATAAGATCTAAATAAGAGATGCTGGTTGTGGTTGACTTCTAACAGTGTTGCAAATTAGCGGCACCAAGTTCATGTTCAGGGCATCATTCTTAATTTTGGAGGCTGGGAAGTCCAAAGCTGAGGGAGTGAATCTGATAACCCCATCTCTACAGGGTCTTGGGGTGACACAGGCTATCACAATGCAAGGGCAGAGCAAAAGTACCTCACTAATTACTTTTTAACCTTCCCTTTTCTCCATGTGTCCTACAGCTTTCTAGAGCCTGCCTACCGTATACCACATTATATTCTTTCTATTTTGTTGCTTTAAATATGACTTTTATCTCCGTAATGTTTTTATTTCACCTTTCAATGTTGTTCCAGGATGTTTTTTGTTATTATTATCGTCTCCTTGGGTTGATTTATAATCACTTCCCTAAAGCCTTAAATTTTCCTCTTCAAATCTTTCTTTCTTTTTTTTCTACAATTCAGTTTATGGTCAGTATAATTTTTAAAATTATGAAGAGCTATTTGTTAAAAACATTTCTTGCATTTTTGGTTGAATTTCTGTATAGTTTTTCCATTTTTTAAAAAAGTAACATTTATCTTTGAATGGCTCTAGGTCTTGCTGAATTCTGTATGGAGGGGTCTCAGGCAGGCTGCAGCTCTGAACCAAATCTCCCTCCTACCCCCTCCAAAATCACTCTCGTGAGATCTGTTGTGTTCTGTGACTTTGAAGCATGTTTTCTTTCAGGTTTGAACTGCCGGCATGGTTCCCAGTGAAGCACCCTATGTCTGACAATTACTGCTTTATTCTCCATCCTTTTACTGTCTCTTTAGATTGCAGAAAATTTAAAAATGTTGCATTGTGAGTTCTAGCACCTCTGAGACTCCTGTTTGAGCAGCATCTAGCATGTTTAGCATCAGATATACATTCAGTGATTATGAATTTAGACATATAAAAGCCAAAATATCAATGTCATAGTGTGGAATGCACCAAGGTCTATACTATGACACAATGACTATTAATATCAATTAATGAATATTTCTATCACGTGCTAACTTTGAAATCTTTTTAAGTTTGACAATGCCCTAGAAATATCTTCTTCAATTATATTCACCCACAAAATATTAATTACTGTTCATTATAAATACCTTGTAAATTTCTGATTTTAAAAATGTCTACATCTGAACAGATGGCTTAACTGTAGCATTTTGTGTTTTTTAGGTATTGTGTGATTCTTCATTAGACTTTTAATATAGCATAAGTGATGGCACAGATAAACAAGTGAATTCGGTCAGTGACTCCATGTTATGAACTGTTACTAATAAGGGAGTTGCTGAATTGGAATTTGAGCATGTTATGCTATGAACAGACTGGTGCATGAGGAGGAAAATCGAATTTGCAATCCTGAAGTAGCTAAATACACTGAATATTTTTGCTTCATAACAACAACAAAAAGCCCTCAAATTACTTTTCTCAAAATTAAAATTTTTCTACCTAAAATAGCCCCAATGCTATATTATCTTTAAAAACCACTAGCTTTGGTCATACATTTGCTGAAACATTTGAGAGTGCTTGTGACTTGACAATTTAGCACTGAGCCAAGATTATGTCATTACTTTAAGATGAATCATTCTCTGTGAGTGCAGCCAGTTCCCCTTTCAAGAACTCAGGCAGTCGGTGAGATGATAGAAAATAAAGTTTGGATGGCTTTTGAATAGCTAATCAGGTGTCTTGCAAGGCAGTTTCTTTCCTAATCTAGCTCAAGTTATTACATACCTAATTATTAAATTGCCATGCAGTGTATTTTTGGTAGAGAGGCACATACTTTAAAGTTTCTAACTGATGAAAATTGTTTGTACTCTTGGTTAAGAGATGCAGGTTTATTTTATCCTGCAGTCTTGTGCGTGGCATGCATACCATTTATTTCCAAGGTGGTTTGAAAAAATACCCTGGGGTATTTTCTCTTTCATCAGCTTAATAAATTCAGGATGTTGTTCTTTTGGAATTGTATATGTACATGATCATGAATATTAGTCTGTCACACTGATAGAGATAATAACTCCAAATGCTGTGAGGATTATATTTCAGATTAAATAGTCTGATTTAAGAAGATCTGCTGTCCAGCATAGTGCATACACTGTATTGTGAACTTAAAAATTTGTTAGAGGGTAGATCTTGTGTTAAGTGTTCCTAATACACACACACACACACACACACACACACACACACACCAAAAAACAGAGGGACAAGAAAACTTTTCCTTTGATTGTAGTGATAGCTTTGCAGATGTATGCATGAAATTGCATACGTTAAATATATGAATTTTTTGAATGTTATTTATACCTCAATAAATTTATTGGAAAACAATTTTAAGTCAGTTGAAGGAAATCTTTTAAATTGAGCCTAAGCTTTTGCAGAGAGAGTGTAAGTCACAAGGCTTTCAGAAAACAGCTCTACTTATGTGTGAACATTGGTGCAAAACATTTCCTGCCATTTGACATTTTTCTACAGCCACATCATTTGCAACTCCACATATCATTGCTTTTAGTTTTGAATATAAATTTCTCAATATAAATTTCTGACCCTAAAGCTCCTCCTTGGGAGCTTTGAGGTGGAAGAGCCCCACACCAGCTCGCCAGGTCTTGGAGGGAGGCCTTGGGTTCTTCGGGCTGTACAATTTCATCAATGTTTAATAGGCTTTCAGGAAATCTCTTTCTGGTAATAGGTAGATCAAGTTACTCACCAATTATCTCACGGAAAACAACTAAACATTGTAAATGAAATATTTGTAAATGTTCTTAAAACCATAAAAGAAACAAACAAACAAATAAAAGCCGTATGAAACCATCATGACTACCCTAGCTAAAGGCTTGAACCCAACCCTTCCTGGCTAGTCAGTTGAGCTGAATTTGCCAAACTGACCATCGACATTTTCACAGTCTCGCTGAAGGCAAGGGCTACTCTTCTCTCTCCACCTACTAATCTGAGGGCTACACTCTCTCTAGAACCCATTCACCCCCTCCAAGGGACTAAGAAAGTTATCTTGACTCTGAGCAGGACACGGGAATAAAATCTCACCAGTCAGCCCTTGGGTGAATTTGAAGCCAAATGTATATTGCCTGGATACCCAACAGAAGAAAATGTAAATCCTCTCTGGAAGAATACAGATAATTCAATCCTACAAGGAGGCTAAGCAGATTAGGGCCAAAGAAGATCACACATTAAGGAAAGTTGCCCCCCGAAGCAAGAGCCAGCATAAACAGCAGAAGACATCAGAACACTTCAGATGTTGGAATTTTCAGATATAGCTTATAGAATTTTTTAAAAGTTATAAATTGCAATTAGGGACTCCCTGAATGGATATGAATATAATCAGACTGGAAGGGGATAACAGATAATAGAAAAGAAAATATTTTTCCAGAAATCGATTTAAGATTTCCAAATTAATTTAAAAGGCAAAGACAAACAAATATAAAACAATGCAAAGCAGGATGAATAGAAAGAAATTCACATCTTGGTGAGATAATAGACTGTAAATGATGATCAGATGTTATTGGACCAAATCGTGTCCATTTGCTCATGTGCTAGGGAAAGCCAATCACTGAAGCACTTGTCTTTTCACTTGAGAGAAAAAAAGGGTTATTCACAAGGTGGCCATGTGAGAAAATGGGAGACTTTGTATCTCAGATCTGCCTTGCCCATGTGGGAGAGATGGTGCATCTATGGAAAAGTGGTCAGGGGTGGGGCGAGGACCTGAGCAGGTGCAAGACCTCTCCAGGCCTGGACAGGTGCAGAAAATGGTGGAGTCTTAGCCTATGGAGCAAATCCTGACCTCCAGATCAAGTCTTAGTCTAAGGAAGTTTGTCTAATCAACTCAACTCTATTATTGTTGCTCCTAGGAATCCAGAATTTCCTGCCTGGTCAAGCAGTTTTTGATTTTTAGCTATCCCCCCTTCCCCCAGACTGGGATCAGGGAGATAGGAGAGATCGAGGTTTGTTCCACGGTTTCAATGCTGGTATAGACATCACGACTAAAGGAAAGGAGATTAGCAAGCCCAACTGCTGACCCACACATAGGAGGCAACTTGATGTTTGATTGATATATTACAAGAAAGCAAACTATTTCAGCCCCCAAATATTTTGTCTTTGACATATTTCAACATGGCTAATTCAGAAAGACTGGGAAAACATGATTGGCTACAAGGCTGTTTTGGAGGGAAAGAAATTTACATCTGTAAATATAAACAACCAGCCTTCCTTGGAGGCCTTTCCTTTGGCTGCTATTTTTTTTTTTCTGAGGGCAGCTGTGAAATTATATGAATGAGTATTGTTATTTGCATACATCTCTACTTTAAGTTCTGACTTCTTTCTTTCACCTGTGACAACTCCCCCAAGAACTTCAGAGAAACCTGGTCTCAGGCCATTGTTCTGGGGCTTGTAACTCCCCCACCTTCTCTCTCTCTCATGAACACTGGTATATAAGTTTCCTACCCTCATTGGAATTTGGGGCATTGTTCTCTTGTGATTTCCCAGTGCTTTGCCTTTTCTCAGCATGTTAAGTAATAAAATTTATTATGCCTTCTCTTCATATTGATCTATATTTGCCAGTGATTTTTACTAACGAAACTTCAGCGGTGAAGAGGAAGATTTTTTCCTTGGCCCCAGCATTATCAAACAGACAGGAAATATGGTCAATAAATCACACAGGGTTAGTTTGTCCATATGGCAAAAGATAGAATTGTATTCCCGTTGCAGCGAGCAAGACTGAAGCCACGTTAGGACCTAAAACCACATGGGCTCTAAAAGATTTTAGAAGGGCACAGTTTTTTTCTTGGCATGCATTTCTCTGAGTTCCCTACTTTGCCATGGTTATTTGATACTGTGAGTCTTGGTTGAGGGGCAAGATGACATTATTTACATGAACGTGAAGTCGTTTTCTAGCCACCCTGGAGCTGCAGATTTGCAAACTTGCAACTGCTGCCCTGACCCTGGGAAACCAAGGAAGACGTCAATAGAGCTATACTGATTCTATCCTCCTGCAGACCCTGAGATGACAGCAAGGACAGAAGCAGAAACCAGATGGAGTCTTGGCAAGACCTTGCACCTGGCTCCACGGCTCACATCCCCCTCCCTTCTGCTTTTCATGTCCCACGTTTCATTCCCACAGCCCCCTCTTTTAAAACCCCCCAGTAAATCTGAGTCTTTCTAAACTTTCCATCAGGTTTACCGAAGAAATGGGTCAGCCTAACATCTCTCCTCAGGTCACCAGTATTCCTGAATAAAAGCTGACATCCATTTTTACTAAATTTGACTTTTGAGTGGTTTGCTTTTGAAAGAGGGCAGACAGCTGGATCTGTGCCTGGTATCTTTCTTACTTTATACCAAATACAAAAACAATTCTGGGTGGATAGAGATAGTAAACAGGTCACTGATTATTTCTATTTATTTATTGATTTATTTTTAAGGAAATGTTTCAAAGAGAATATGGGAGAATTTCTGTGCAATGTTGGGGATTAATTGTTTTATTAAATAAAATACAAAAAGTGCAAATAAAAGAGCAAGTAATATCGTATTAAAATGGGATCCTCTAAAAAATCAAAAGTATCATAAATAATAAAATGGGCCACAAACAGAAAGTATTTGCAAAGATATAAGAAATATATGAGAAAGAATTTCAACATCAGAAATCAAAGAAATGCAAATGAAGGTCATAAGAAAATATCATTTTAAACTCAAGGGGTAAACAGAAATTTCAGGAACTAATGATACCAGGTATTTACGAGGATTTGGATCAGCTGGGGTGCTTAAGCACTCTTGGTGGTGATGTAAAACATCAGAGTTGCCCTTGACATTTCATACAAGAGAAGACGCACATACTCCAGGAGCCCAAAATCAAACATCCTAGAGAAATTGTGCAAAACACACAAAGAGAATTTCACAGGCCTGTCCAAACAAGCATTGCTTGCCATAGGGAAAAAGCATAAAAACAACCCAAGTGCCCAAACAACCCAAACATCCAAGAGAATGGGTAACGCTTTGCTTATCCACATAACATATTGGTGTATATGTATTAAACACTATTTAATGTACATAAAAATGGCTTTTTTTTCCTAAAAAAATGATGACAGCTGTGCAAATTATCACACTGTTATAAGTAATAACAGAATTCAAGTAGATAGCTCCATTAAAATCTGTGTGCAAATATGCCAAATTTTTATGTTATCACAAGTATCTAGATGGCTTTTACTTTATTCTTTGTATTTTCTGAAGTTGGAAAAAATATATTAATCAGGGAAATATTTAGAAATATATAGGTCCAGCTATCCCACTGTTGGGAATATACCCAGAGGAATGGAAATCATCAAGTCGAAGGTATACCTGTTCCCCAATGTTCATCGCAGCACTCTTTACAATAGCCAAGAGTTGGAACCAGCCCAAATGTCCAGCATCAGATGAGTGGATACGGAAAATGTGGTACATCTACACAATGGAATACTACTCAGCTATAAAAACGAATGAAATACTGCCATTTGCAACAACATGGATGGACCTTGAGAGAATTATATTAAGTGAAACAAGTCAGGCACAGAAATAGAAATACCACATGTTCTCACTTATTGGTGGGAGCTAAAAATTAATATACAAATCCACACACACACACACACACACACACACACACACACACACACACACACACAAAACCGGGGGGGGGGTGTGAAGATATAACAACCACAATTACTTGAAGTTGATACGACAAGCAAACAGAAAGGACATTGTTGGGGGGTAGGGGGGGAGGGAGAGGGGAGGGAGGTTTTGGTGATGGGGAGCAATAATCAGCCACAATGTATATCGACAAAATAAAATTAAAAAAAAAAAAAAAAAAAAAGAAATAGTTAGTTCAGGCTAACTCTTCTATATATAGAAGATAATGTTGAAAGATAATGTTGAAAGTAAATGTTGTAATAGCAACATTTACTAGTATGTTGCTATTACAATGGAACAATGCACAGAGGAGTAAATCATGTTACCAGGACATTTGGAAGGAGATGGATTACCATCAGGAAGCATGCATGTGAGAGAAACCCAGCTACTATGAGTCACATGAGAACAGTGTGAGCTCGTATTTTGATTTTGGTGTTGTTTTCCCGTGTATTGTGTTTTGTGTTTTAATTTATTGTTATGACTTAAATCTTCTTCACTATTCTTATTGTCTGAGCATACATACTCATACGTACATCATTACAGAAATACATTCTATTTCCCTGGTGTCTGGAGCTGAGGGCTGGGAGAGGCTTATTTATAAAATTACAGACCACTAGAAGAAATTCCTCTTTATGGTAAGCTACCTATTTAGTTATATCACTTCACTTAGAAAGAACAAAGAGAAATTTGCAAGCCCTGTTAGGTATCTTTGCATTTATAGACTATAGACTGTAAATAGAAACAGTTCTGGTAGTTTGGTCTAATTATCATCAACTAATGTGAACAGTTTTTATTTGATAAAGCATTGAAGTTCACAATTGGAAAGTATGAATACTTTGGGTATATGAGTATGATTGGGATTGTATTACCAGCAGGAAAATAAACATCACTCTTTTGAATTATTAATGGATTATTTCATGACACTGCATAAATTTCATGACTCCTTAAGTCACAGATTTTCATAAATCTTCCTAGTCAGATGGCTAGTACATTTTTTGCAGGATTTTGGAGTGGTGAATTATAAGGTGTTGGCAGTTACCTATAACTAAAAGTATGTATACAGAGTTCTACAAACCTAAAAATCCATGAATACCTGATATGTGTGTGTGTTCTGTGCATTATGAAGTTGCTTCCAAAATAAAAGTACAACTCTATTGTTTAAGCCATTTGTATTATAAAAGTTAGGAACATAAAAGCAAGATAATTTGCTTGGGAGCTTTATGATTTGCAAACTCTTTGACTCTGATATTTTATTAAATTATTAAAATATTACCCCATATTGTTGATGATGAAATCAGGGTTCACAGAGGATGAGTCTTTATCTGTGCATACTGAGATGAAGAAGCAATCCTGTTGTTGCTGTGTAAACTAGCCCAGCTATAAAAAAGAGCTGTGTCTTGTAGTAATGAAGCGATGATAGTTCAATTATTTCAGAGGCACTTTTTTCCCTCTATTAATATTTGTTGCTCCAGACTTAATGTTAAACCAGTCTTGTTTATGTTGCTTCACCTGTGATTGATGGCAAATCCTTGTGTGCCAGGAACAGAGCTTACTTAAACAAAGTTTCTCCCCCAAGTGCTCCTCTGTGCTCTAATCTTCCAATACATCAGCTCAATTGTTCAATCTCCTGGGAATTGCACCTTAGCAATTTTCCCCACATAGTTTCTCACCATAATTGTTTTTGAGCATTGGAATTGTCAGGCATCATTGCAGGTGTCAGGAGAAACACACAGAATGATAAATGTGTGAACTCTCCACTCTGTCACCCTGTCAAAGGCAGCAGGATTACTGCAAGCGTGATCTGCGGGCTGGTCAAATCCATTCACCCAAGCAGAAACACACAGGCTAATCAAATAGAAGCTAACAAGCAAATAATTCTGGCCACAACTAAGTGAGAGATGCTGTTTTTATAAAAAATGTTTAAGTAGTACCCTAGAACATATGGAGATGGAATTTTTATTGCACACATGTGATTTTAATAAGTCAAAGGCTCTGTTTGCAAGCTCATATTTGTTCACAGTAGAACGTATCATATTGTCTTTGAATTTACAGTTTACTAAGTATCTCTCTCTCTCTCTTTTTTTTTTTCCCCAAGGATGAGTGTTAAAATCTTGACAGAATCATCAGTATCAGGATAAAGTACATCAGGAAACATTCTTAAAGTTTATCAAGGGACTCATTACTTAACTTGTGTTTGATAAAGTCTATTCAAAAACCAGAAATTCTTAAAAATTTCATTCTAAGTGTCTTTCTTAATAAAATGAATTAGTCTTAGAGATTTATAGACAGCTCTTATGCCAGAGAAGAATTCAAGGAACACTAAATCTTTTTTCAATTTTGTTTTCTGTAAACTTACAGTCAGATATTAGTAGAAACATTCTGGTGTAGTCAAGACGTAGTTCCTGTATATAAAGAGCATTATATGGATAAAGATTAAATACGTATTTATTAATGGTAGAATTACTCTATGAACTTGAGAAAAAAAAACCCTTTTTTGGTGGTGTTACAAAACATATGCTTAACAGCTGTAGAGTTAACTTTTATAGATTCTAATGATCATGTCATAAACTCAAATGGGCATACAAATACAAATACTCAATGTAGTCAGATGAGAATTAGTACGTTAATACTAGTCTAATTCTTCCACTGTTAGTGTCTGAACTTTGGAGATTGATAAAGTGCACTGTACCACCAGTTTTCTGTACAACAGAGACGCTACAAGGTATTTAGCATCAGGATGTTTTGTATACAGGATGTTTACACCTTGGCACCTGAGATGGAGTCATAGTGTAGGTGTGCTAGATACCATCTTATACCCAGATTATTCCATGATTTCTGAGAGTTCCTTTTCCCTGTCTAGTGGTGAGCAGCTCTACTTGCCTGTGGACCATGCAAAAGTTCCATCCAAGATAGATACCCTCTCAACAGATGTCACCATCTCCGTTCATTTCATCTACACCCATAATCAAGGTCAAGTCTCAGACTGATCCCACAATGCTAGTACTGTCCCTGCTACAGAAGAAAAAAGCTATCCACCCAAATAACCGTAGGTTCTTACTGAGATGCTGGGGATGAATGTGGAGTCTGCTGGTTCAAGGGTAGAGATGAAATACAGGACGTGATAAGGGGATTTACTGAAATGGGGGCACCCTCTCATGACATAGAATTTAACTTCCCAACAAGAAAATCTGGAGATGTTATTAATACGCTGCTAGGACAGTTCCTCAGAACTCGGGAAGAAGATAATCTGCTTTAATTGAGCTCCAGTTCTAGAGGGGTGAACATGCTCAGAGATTAAGGCACACTTGAATAGATTTTTTAATGTCTATCAGAGAACCCTCTAAATAATTATTTTTCCCCCAGAGGCTCAGAAGGCGCTCCCTTCATAAAGTACCAGTGTGGGAGTATAGGCCTGGTTGAGAACTTCAGGGATGGCCTGGTCTGTAAGCCAAAGTTGCTGATAGGGGGAGTTTTCGATGGAATAGGACTTCTAAGTGTCAACAGAATTGTTAAAATTCCAGAATAGCAGCAAATAACCGAGAAGCAGAGTGGGTGTATTTATTGTACAAGTCCAGAGGGGAAACTTAGGGTATAGGCTTGTTATACCTTTTTGGGTTTTGGAGGTGGTATACCTGTAATGCCTGGGAACACAGCTGTGAATAAAGTTTATTCAAAGAACACTCTTTGGCAGGTTGAGACTGTAGAAAAGCAGCTCAGTCCTCTAGCTGCTGGGACCATGTGTACTGGCAGGTTCCACGGTGCACGAGGTGTCTGAGATAGATAAGCGTGCTGTGTGGACTGTCTGATAAACCCAGAAGGAGAGACACAGTGTGGCCCTAGGGTTCTGAAGCTGCTCAGCATTCAAAAACAGGTCCTGGATTTGGTGGCATTAAACACAGAAGTGTCTGATCACAGGCCTTCAACGGACTGTGCAATGAGAGCTGCCCACCTTGAACATGGTAGGGTCAGATCTGCAGATTTATAACAGTGGGTAGGCATGGCAACAATTCGTCATATGAGGCAAAAGTCCATTTGGGTCCAATTCAAGGTTTGAAAGGCACAAGTGAATACACCATCAGGAGTCCCTTGCTGGCAGTAGATGTCACTGACTCCTTTGCATATACATTTCTTCCTTAGCTCACATCTAAGTCCTTTTGCAAGATTACTACAACGAGATGGTAATGAAGGGGGAAACTTCGTTCACAGATGGACGAGTTTAGTAGGTTGGTGTGAGCAGAAACTTGGTTGCTACTGCAAAAAGGCCCAACTCAGAGCTGCCTCAGGGAGAAAAAAGTAAAGGGAAAATTCTCCTATAATGGGCAAGACTGGAAATGGACTCACGGTCACCTGCAATGTAAACAGAGAAGTGGCAAAGATATACACAGGGTCTTGGCCAGTGGCAAATGGCTCTAGCTGGTTGGTCAGGGTCTAAAAAAGCAAAATTGGAAGACTGGAGACAAACAAGACAGTGGAAGAGGCATGTGGATAGACCTAAGGGAGTGGGCATAATATATGTGGACATTCCTTTTTCCCATCAATGTCCACCAGAGCACATCACCCCAGGGGAGCAGGTGTACAACCATGAAAATAGAGTGACTCGGGTAGAAAGAGTGATCCAGCCTCTGTCCTCAGCCAGCTCTGTGCTTGGGTGTTGTGTACACAAAAGGGATCACTGTAGGGGCAGGGCCAGGTGGCAAGCAGGCTGCATGAACACAAATGCTGGCATTGCAGAAGGAAACTCAGAACAGCTGTAAACAGGAAGATGACCACTGTCAATTGCATTCTTGGAACCTACTATATATGAGTCCATTTCTGTTGCTTATAACAGAATACTTGAAACAGAGAGTAATTCATAAAGGAATGAAATCTTTCTTACAGTTTCAGAGGCTGGGAAGTCCATAGTCCAGGGAGCACATCTGGTGAGGGCCTTTTTCTTGCTGGGGACTCACTGCAGTAGCTCAGGGTATCACATGGCAAAAGAGAGCTGAGCAAGAGAGAGGTAACCTGCTCACTCTCTTTCCTTTTAAAGCCATCAGAGCCATGCCCATGACTCTATAAATGGATCAATCCATTCACAAGGGCACAGTCCTCACAATCTAATCACTTCTTAAAGGCCCCACCTTTCAAACACCATAACTGTATGGTATTTCCACCCTCTTAACACTGTTACAATGGGGGTCAAGTTTCCAGTGCATGAACTTTTGGGTGACGTGTTTGACAAATAGCACCTACTATCCTTTCTATTGCAAGTCATTTTTAAGCAACTGTGACCGGTCACTAACACAAAGACTTTGAGTCAGAAGAGAGTGGACTTAGTGTGGGTCATGAGGGAACCTGAGCAGTATGAGGGGTGGGCTTCAGCTAATGCTGAATATACACAGCCCCCAGCTCCTCAGCATTCATCTTTAAGCCTAAAGGCTCCTCTGAAAACAACTGCAACTCAGCCTGCTGACTTTTTTTTTTTTTTTTTTTTTTTTTTCTGGCTAAGAGAACATGCTGGACCTGTACACAGGGTAAACTACAAGTCCCAGAGATTTAATTCTAGAAATGGCCCTCAACTAAAGAAAGATGGAGGTATGGGGGATTAAAACTCCAGTTTCCTCATCACTCATTAAGGATCCAAAACATCAGCTCTCCTGTTTCCTGGAATTCCCAGCAGTGAGCTTCAGTGGCTCCAGGTGGTGCCTGCTTGCTAAACCTCTCTCTATTAATACCTTCTTCTTCCTGAGATCACCTGCCAGCTTCACCACTTATCGTGAGTTCTTCATCTCAAGGTCTTCTTGGAGAATTCAACCCACGACACACACTTAGAAACAAGCTATTTTCTATAATCAAAGCAAACATGCATTCCAGATTTTATGTGGACGACTTTATTGTACACTAGCATAGTTTACCTATATCCTGATTTTCCCATCTAGATCCTTATTTTCCATGACTCCCTTCCCTCCTTCAGTCACATCAAAATAATACAAACTCAAAATATAAAATTTCAATGCAATTAACAAAACCAGTATAGTGCATCAAATCTGCTGCATGGAAAATTTAGATCATAAATATTTATATGAGATTTTTCTCAATTGTTGCCCTTTCGAGGAATGACTTTAAGGTTCAAAAGTGTTCTAGAACCTTGTAAGTGCCACAGAACGTTCTCACACTCTATAGCTACGTTCATGTTCAATTGCAAGGTCATACAATTAGATTTCATGCATGCATGTGGAAATGGATGTTTGAATGTTGTATTTCTGTTTGAAAACTAAAAAAAAGAATGTTAGACTACAAAATGTGTTCACAAGAGTTAAGTTTTTCTAGTCCCATCTTCCAAATGACATTTTAATCTCTTGAAAAATTTTTTTGAGAGAGAAATTGAGTGAATTCATATGTGAGTGGCTCTTCAATTAAATACTTTTTTAATGTAAATTTGCCCTATGTAAAATGAGCAATTTATTTTATATAGTAGTAATTAAACTACTGAACATATTTGAAAAACTCCTACTTTTCGTGGGTTTATGTAAAATTGCTAGTGCAGTTAATGTCAGGTCTGTGAAGATAAGTGCCACAATCCATTAAAACGTATGAAACGACATCAGCTTGGTTGAAGCCAAGTCACTAAGGACTGGAAATGCAGTGCTGATAAATTTCATACGTAATATTTGAGAAAAGTTATGAGCTATTAATTTTATATCATACTTTACTAAGCAAATGGAATTAGTAATAGTGAAGGATAAAAATCTTGGCTCATGGATCTTTTGAGCATATGTTGGGTTTTGCTAATGAAATCACACATCTTCTTTGAAAAGCAAAAATTTGGAAATACGTGCCCACCAAGGAGTTTTTGTATGCCCAAAGTCGAAATCATTGTCTGCTAACCATAGACAGATCATTTGTCTTTTGAAAGAAAACATCATCATAACAGGGTTGGAAAAAGTTCATTCCAGCTTATTTTCTGTTTGAACTTGCAAAACCTTTCATTTTATTATTTGTCTTTAACCGGGAGCCTTTCCATGTTGGGAACTTAGGTTAGGTTTTCTTTATCTATTTCTTTGTTTCCCCCAGACATTTTCCATCGATTTTTCTGGCAAAGGAAAGTCAGGTGGTGTTTTGACTCCTACAACCCCATCTCCCTTTTCCCTATGGAGATGGGTAGATGAGCTCTGTACCCCAATGGAAAATCGGTGCATTACTGTCTTGTGATTCCCCCATGCTTTGTTGTGACTTTCCTTCATATGGATCTAAATTTGTCAGTGATTTGTACTGATGAATCTTCAGGAGTAAAGAAAAAGTTTTCCTTTGGCTCCCACATGGGTTTTTCCCCTTATCAAGTCCAATAGTATATTTTCTATTGATCCTCTCCTAACTTCAATTCCTTTCTATAGAAGATAGATTCCATGATCAATAACTTCAACTATTCTCATGTCACTATTGTCAACTTCTGTGCTTCATTTTTCCAATGACAATGGTACCTGGCAATATAAACCTGAGGAGAAAAGTCAGACGACTCTAGACTGTATCTTAACATTGACTGGAGATCCTGCATGTTTCCTTAGTGAACATGTTTCCCTATAATCACAAGGAGGTATTTTAAACTCCTGTTATCATATCTCTTCCTCTGCCATCTTTATTTAATCACACTCAAGAGAGGATCTCACCTGGAACTTCCACAGAATAAGCAGCTTTTCCAGAACAGCATTTCCACAAACTCTGTCCAGCTTTACCAACTCTTCCCTTAACATGATTCTGCTCACTTTGGCTTATCTTTCTACATTTCTGACATCAGGTCCATTTATATTACCATTATTTTAACTTCCTCAGAGTCATCTTCATTTTCTTACCTCTGGGAGGTGATGTCTCTGCTTTCTTCAATTTGTACCTACCATGCAGGTAAGCCTCTTTCACTTAAATGGCTTTGTCACTTACAGGCTGCTGCAACTTTCATTAAGCAGGTGTGATTTTCTTAACTGGCAATCAACTCAGATGGCCAGTAAAGGACAGAGCTGGCTTCAGATTCACTTACAGGGGTGTGATGATAATAAATGCAGCACGTCAGTGTGGGAAAGCAAAATATTTTTGCCCCCAAATATATTTCTTTAACATATTTCAAGATGGCTAATTCAGGGAGACTGGAAAAACAGATTGGCTGAGGGCTATTTCTTTGTGGAAAGAAATTTACATCTGCAAATGCAAACATCCAGACTTCCTCTGAGGTCCCTCTTTTGGCTACTGTCTCTTCTAAGGGCAGCTGTGAGACCCCCTGAAGTATTTTCATTTGCATACGAGATATCTCTACTTAACTTCACCTGTGACAACACCTCCCTCTAGAACTTCAGAGAAACCTGGTCTCAGGCCATTGTTCTGGGGCTAGTACAGCCAATGCCTCCTCTTTCTCATGAACACTGGTGTACCAGCTTTGTACCCCCATGGGACATTTGGGACATTACTCTCTTGTGATTCCCCCATGCTTTGTTTTCTCCCAGTATGTTAAATAATAAAATTTGTTATGACTTTCCTTCCTATGGATTTCAATTTATCAGTGATTTTTTTTTAATGAAACTTCAGGGGGTGAAGCAGCTTTCCTTTGGCCCCCCTACATCAGCATGTCAGTCTAAGCCATTTCTCATGCATGGGAGCAACAGTCCCATGACAGTGCAGGGACTGTGGTCTCTGAAGTAATTCTGGCTGGTTCTCTGCTTGAGTTCACTTTCTAGCTCTGTGCTCTGGGGTGTTGCTAACTATCTTAGCTCCCTCATTTGAAACAGGGAGATAACAATCATCTTTCACCTGGGAGAGTTTTTCTGAGGACTAAATGAGACAAAATCATATAGAAGAAGTGCTGGGTAGCGTACGGTACTATCCTGTACTACCTGTAATCAACTTTTGCTATTTTGCCTGCACCTGCTTAATTGGCTTGTTCAAGGTCCATCTGAAATAATGTCGCCTACTCTGTAGCTTTTCCTGATGCCTTCAGCAGTTCATGTTCCTACAGCTCATGGCCAGGATCACTATTATATTATTTATATTATATAACCATATATGTTTATTTTTGGAAGCAAATACCCACTCAAAGCGCACTAGCTCTTAAACTCCTCAAAGCTCCAGCAAATGCCATAGCACATAGTTATGAAAAGAACTACATATTTCTAAATGAACAGATTTTATTTCAATGATCCTTTTTAAAAACTTATGTATTAAAACAAAATATGTAGGAATAGTTGTAGGGATCGGGAAATATAACAGTTCTTGTACAGAGTATAAGTTTTTAGTAGAGGCTAGAACTTCTGTTGGTTATTTGGGGAAGAGTTTCTAACTTAAAGAGAAGCACATAATATTTTGTATGTAGAATGTTCTAATGGACTCCCATTACAACTTGAAAAATGTACTGTCTGTTATGGTAGTCACTTGACAAATGTAGCTCTTGAGCACTTGAAATGTGGGTAGTACAAATTGAGGTGTGCTATAAATATAAAATAGACCATGGAGTTAGAAGACATAATATGAAACAAAGATTATAAAATATCTCATTAATAAAATGTTATATTGATTATATATTCAAGCTATATTTGAATATATTGAGTTAAAGCCTATATTATTAAAATTAATTCCACTTCTTTCTCTTTTCTTTCTCCTATACGGTCACTAGAAAATATTTAATTAGATATGTAGTGCATTTTATGACTACTGGGAAATGCTGTTATGCATGAAACATGGTAAAGAGGGAATTGAACTGAATTCTAGTAGTACAGGTATATAAAAAGGACTATCAGTATAAATATGATACAAAAAGGATTAAGATATGTGCCCTCATTTATCTTTTTAAAAATTTTACTTGAAACTTTTATTACTTTTGTTTACTGGTTTGAACTATTACTTTTTTCCCAAATTACAAATGTTTGATGGGTTTCTTTAACTTTATTTACAATTTTTCAAGTTCCTAAATGCTATTGAGAAAACAAAAGTAGGAGTTATACTCAACAAGGAACAAAATGGCTTTAAACCCATTTTGCTGGTATAGAAACTTCATCTTTCATAGATAATTTTAGGAGCATTATTTGTTAATAAGAGCTTTGAGTGCCTGCAGTAGAATGTGTTCTGGTCTACTTTTTTCTCCCTATGGGATTAGAAAATGTGCCAGCAAATAAGCAATCCAGGAATTTGACAAAAATGAATAAGCAGAGTATCTCCCAAGGAGTCTACTAAGAGCAATGACCTATACAAACAGAGCAAGAAATTCTCAGAGCCTTCCAGCACTATCTTCCTGAAATTCACATTGTGCGGCTAGATGATGTCTTTCCTCTAAAGGTGGTGTAATTCATCTTCTTTCAATGGATATTTTATTATCCTAAATATATTTCAAAAATGAATGTTTAAATTGCATTATTTATAAACTTATTTTGGTACTATTTTATCTAACCATCAAATTAATATGTGGAAAGATAAGATAATCTGTCAAATCAATTGGGATTCTATGGGTTTCTTCTTTTTTATTAAGCATTCATTTTGCACAATGCACACTTGACTCAAAATAGGACACAGACGACTTATGAGTTAAAATGTATTGCATATGCGTGTGTTATAAATGCCCAGATATTTTCGTCTCAGAGCTGATATTTCTTACTACCTGTTTTGCTCTACACTGAAACTGCAGTTAGTCCAGGAAGCCATTTCATATTGAAGTGAAATCATCAAAAACTGAGTTAAATAAGCACTAAAGAACAAACAGGTTAGGAAAACGGTATTTACAACTTTATAGCATAAGAAATTGTTAAGGCTATATATATGGATCTTAGAACCTAGTGGAAAATCAGAGCTTTTGAAATACTAGAACTTTAAAATTATCTTTAGAAATGATGCAATTTATTTTGGGGTGGTAACACTTGGCTATCAATAGCATATTAATTAAAAATAAATTACAATAAATTTCCTTTGGAAGAACAAATGGTATCAAAACTTAATAGCCTTTTAGTTTACCATGATTAATTTTTTTCTTTTCATCTTGCCAATAACAGAATATTAATTAAATAACTGATTTACATATACACACTTACACACTCTCTCTCCACTCCTTGTACAATTATAGCCGAGTTTAAGACAGAAAATTCTTACTTTTTTCTTATATCAAGTGAAAAATTTACATAAGCTTTACATGCAGATCCAATCTATTACTTATTCTCTGAACTGCTCATCAGGGCTCAGAAATAAAGCAGCAGGAGAGCTTGGTAACTAGAACAATTGCAAGTCTAGTCTGTAAGTTGCTTCATGTTTCAATGACCTGATTTTTAAAAAATTACATTGTTCTACAAGCTAGTCATATTAGACAGAGTTTTACCTTTCATTAATTTTTCTGGTGGTAAAAGTATAACTACATATCTTGCAGCAGCTATGCTGGCACAGTTGTGATTTTATGATTCAGATGTTTTCCATCCTGTTTCCCTGCCCCAGTCTCAGCAGCAATGTCCCTGCCTAGCATATTTGGACATTAAAAATATTTGCAGAATAAATGATGAACGAATATGTTGGATATATACAAGTATGTATATATTATGAAGTGTTTTCCCACAAGTATATAGTTTACTTATATGTTAACAAACAGAGGATGACAAGCTTACTCTGCCAATTTAGGCCATCATTTTGAATTTATTCATTTATTCAAAAATAGTTAGTGACTGATGACTATGACCCATCTTTCTGTAGGCCATTCAGTCTGGTTATGATGCAATTCCTTAGTGGTATGAGAGAGGGATCTCTAAACTATTTCAATGACCAAAGCTACAGGTGAAATCTTTAAACTTCCACGTATATACTTCAGAGTGTATATGTATATTTTGTTCAGTGTTAAAAGGTAGTAACAAGAGTGTGGGCATGGGGTATATTCATTAAGTTCAGCATCCTCCAAGTGTTTTCTTAATATATTGGATCTGACCTTATTGAGCAGTTTAGGGTCTTTTCTACTAGTTATTAATCATTCCTAACCACGCAGATGTGTCTGTCACTCAGTCCTCTCTTCCCCCTGGAATATATGCAGATATATTGGGATTGTAATTTTGTCTGTGAGTGTATTCTGCAAGTAGTCTAAACAAAATGACGTATTTATAATTTGTTCTTTATGTTTCTATCCTAGGCAACACATGGAATTATTGATATTTTTAGATTTTAGGTATTCTTATGAGTACGCAGTGGTACCTCATCTTGGGTTTAATTTGGATTTCCCAAATAATTTGTTATGTAATTATCTTCCTTTGTGTTTTAGACTGATTGTAATAATTTTTTCTAGTTGGAACAAATGAAACGACCGAGAATGAGATCAGCTGGTGCCAGCTCATGAGGGGTGAGCATCTCTCCAATTCCAGTCCCGTTCATACTGAAGAAGATTATCCAACCTGAGCATGGTCTGCATTTTGATGAGAGTTGGAAAAAGAGAATAATTAGTGTGATTTCTACAATTTTCTTGAATATCTGAGTCACCAAAGAAACTGCTCTCTTTCTGCATGTCAACAAGACTGAAAAGAGTCCATCAAACCTTGGTTCCAAATCTGCCTTCCTATATATGAGGTATGTAAACCCGAAAAAGACAAGTATTCTAAAAATTTGAGATATGAACATGACATTCCAGAATGGGGTTGTGAGTAGTGCCCCAGTCACAGTGCAGGCATGGGGAAACATTACCTTTTTTAAAAACAAAATTTAATTCTGAAGTTAAGTCAAATTCATTTTGTACAGAATACTTGAGGTTTAAATTTGGGAGGAAATAACTGATTAATGGTTTTGTTAAACAATGTCTGTTTTACTTTTAGTAGACTTCTAGAAATGATTGCAGAATGAAGTGTTAAGAGACATGGATGAGCTTGGAGAAAATTGTGAAGTGAAATATGCCAGGCACTGAAAGAGAAATACTGCATGCCCTCAGTCATAAGTGGGAGCTAAAAAAGAAGGAAGGAGGGAAGGAAGGAAGGAAGGAAGGAAGGAAGGAAGGAAGGAAGGAAGGAAGGAAGGAAGGAAGGAAGGAAGGAAGGAAGGAAGGAAGGAAAGAAGGAAGGAAGGAAGGAAGGAAGGAAGGAAAGAAGGAAGGAAGGAAAGAAGGAAGGAAGGAAGGAAGGAAGGAAGGAAGGAAGGAAGGAAGGAAGGAAGGAAGGAAGGAAGGAAAGAAAATGAAAGAAAGAAAGAAAGAAAGAAAGAAAGAAAGAAAGAAAGAAAGAAAGAAAGGAAGGAAGGAAGGAAGGAAGGAAGGAAGGAAGGAAGGAAGGAAGGAAGGAAGGAAGGAAGGAAGAGAAAGAAAGAGAAAGAAAGACCACAATAAAACATTGAACTTTCAGGAGAGAACAGACCATAGTTACTAGAGATGGGAAAGGGGGCGGGGGGTTAAGGAGTAGTCAGGTTAAGAGACTAAAAGAATAATTACAATTTGTAATGATGAACATGCTAATAATATTGATCTGGTCATCACATGCTGTACACAAATACTGATACTCAATTCTGCAGCCCATAAATATGTAGAATCAAAAGTAAATAATTTTTTTAGAAAAAAGATTTAATCCATCAAAAAAATAAAATAAAATAAAATAAGAGAAACAGCCATCTGCCTGAGCACCCTCGTCCTGCATTTGAAGAGATGCAGATCCACTGGCAGGAATTTTTTTCTTGGAATTACAGAAAGGAATTGGTGACTGTTGTCGAGCATCACTTGATTATTATTCGAGGTATAAACTCATATCAGATGAATTTTTGGAGAGACAGGGGAATACACAGGATGGTGGAACATTCTTATTTGGACGCCCCCTCAATGTTAGTATCTGATCGTCTCACAAATGCTCCCTCATGCGTTCAAACCAGAGTGTCACTCTGTCATTTCCTGGCTCCTTTGAGTGACAGCCATTTAGGACATATCAGTTCATAGTGGCTGTCTTTGAGGTGTTGATAACTGGTTCTTAGGGGACCTTCAGCCTCTCTTGCTGGGGGTGGGCATGAAGGGGATGGGGAACAGAAAAGGAGATAAGTGGTCCCCCTCTCTGCCCTCTGCCCCAAGGGCAAATGCTAACCATAGCAGAGCTTCTAGCTGGCTGTGCTAGTTAATGACATTTTCCTAAAGTCTTCAAGAAAACATAACAGAATCACATGAGAGCCCAGATACATTTCAGACTAGATAAAGATTTCATCTTGGAGCCATCAGGGCTCAGCCATAATCCACCTCTTCTGAAATGATTTAATAATCTTCCCTCTATTGGAGGCAGCTTTGCCACTGACCCCCTCAAATGTATGTGCAACTCTGCAGACCCCCATTCAGCCTCGCAGCACAAGCTCAGTGCAATCCTGCCTTATCCTCTCTCAGCATTGCATCTGCGGCATCCACTTTCCATCCCACCTCGTACATGTTCTGACAACGGAGCCCTACCAGGCAATCACAGCAAACACCTGTTGGTACATCGCCAAGTTCAAACTTATTTAGAATATATGTATTTTTTCTAACCTGGTCCAATTCATTTTTATAAATTTGTGTTCATTTTTAGGTCAAGATAAATATCTGCATGTCCTTCCTGTAGTTTTCCAGGTCCCGGTTTCTGAATTTGAGAGCAATTGTTCAAAAAACAATGCAGTGGTACAGTGATAATCTGTCCTAAAATATGACATTTGAAAGCAACTTGTGCATTTCTAAAATGACGGATTTTGCTGCCTCTACTGTAGTCATTATGTTTCAACAATTTCAAAGCCAAGATTCAATCAGTCCCCTAATTTCTCCACAGATTGAGCAAGAATAGTTTGTATAAGCAAAGAGTCTAGGAATGAGACATTATACCTAAATGATGCAGTGGAAAATCAACTTTTCTCTTCTTCATCTCACATCTGAGAGAAAAACAAGGCTCAGAGAGTCTAAATCATTTGCCAAAGGTCACAAGAGTGATGGAGCTGGGATGCAAAACCAGGTCACTCTACTGTAGGACAATACTGCCTTATAAATGTGTCACTAAATGTATCCTCCCCTCAGCACATAAAACTGTGTGCAGCATAAATTCTACACGCTCCGTGGTCAAGTAGAACTACAGGTTTTCTACGTCTCCAGATAGGTGAACTCAGTCGAGTCACAGTCAATTGAATTTTTATTTGCTGATCTCATTTGTCTCAAGTACTAAGTGCTAGATACATAAAATGACCAGAGAAAAAGGGGGATTTTGGATAAAGGGAAGAAGGGGTTATTTTTGTCTCTCTTCTTTTAAACCCCTGATTCAGAGAGCATATCTCCTGCACCTGACAGTTTTCCTGAAACCTGGAAACACTTTGAAAATCCAGTAAAGCCGAAGTGACAGGGCTGTAACTCAGGAACTCCACCGAGATTGCTATGGTATGACAAGCCTGTCTCAACTGTCTGTATATAAACTAGGAATTCCTAAAGCTTGCCATATGAAAGTGGCTATGAACTGCTTTTTTCTATTGAAATGCTAATGAGGAAGCATTTTTTCTCAAAGTAACTTTAAATGACTTTTGGGGAGAGTAAACACATTTACTCTATTCAGGTTTTCCTGGGAAGGTTTCTCCTGCTGAGCAGAGAATGGGAATTTTTGTGAACTACTGTAGGACATGGCCTTTATATGTTAGAAGTCACTTTAAATATTAGAATTTGGCTGATTTATCAGTTTATACTGATTACATTTTTTTGAAAGCCATCAATACAAATTAATGTAACAGAGAATCTAATGATATAGATGCTAGATGAAAGGGTGGAAACAACCTTTAAAATTAACAATAAAATTTGTGTCTTCCTTCTGGTAGTCTCAACCTGCCCCCAAATAGAAAATGCTTACCCTCTTGGAGAGAGACATACATTTAATCTTTCTAAGGGCACACTCAAAAGTGTTACTATGCTTCTTGCTTCTTCCTTCCTTCCTTCCTTCCTTCCTTCCTTCCTTCCTTCCTTCCTTCCTTCCTTCCTTCCTTCCTTCCTTCCTTCCTTCCTTCCTTCCTTCCTTCCTTCTTTCCTTCCCTGTGTAATAGATGTTTTTATTTGGAGAAGTGAGGTCTATGTGCGTGCACATGCATAGCAGGGAGCAGGTTCTAAAGAACCTCAGGTAGAATTTCTTTTGGACTACTGACTGCTCACACAGAGCCAAGCAATTACCCAAGTTTGAGTGTAGCAGAAGTAGCACAGTGGCCTTATCTCTTAACCTAACCTCCTCTTTGCTTTGTGATCTTGTAAATGGCATGACTAACTAACCAATTGCATACTCTGCAAACACAGGAGTCATTCTAACACATTTTTTTTTTTCCTATCATAGTTCCTCCAAACTCCTTCTCAGTCTACTCGGTCAACCAAGGGCTCATCCATTCTTAATAATAATCTCTTCAAGTATCAAATCTTAATTTCCATTGGCACATCATTTTTTATGTTTATCATATTTTTATCACTGCATATGTATTATATTCCATGGTAACGGATATTCCTTCCTAGATACCTAGATTTTTTAAAAAATATGCAAAACAAAAAAATATATATACAATATACAGAAAAGAAAAATTAGTTCTATAATAAATATCTTATCATTTAAAATGTTCAATATTTTAAATAGTTATATCTACAAAGGCATCAAGGTAATGACTTTTTTTATACACATGACCAAACATAAACACAACACTACCATATGTTAAGTCCTAGAAAATGGTATTATGGGTTGTTTCTGGGTAACATGGACTAAGAAATTGTGAGAAACTAGTATTAGGAAAAAATAACTTATACGTATATCTATCCTTTAAAACAATTATTTTCTTGCTAAATATAGTGGTCAAATTCTCTATTTTCTTTAATATAAACATCAAACACAAAAGATAATCCAATCATAATAGTAAAAGCAATGAGATATCTTAGGGCAAATTTAAGAAGTTTTTGTTGAGACCTGAATTTATGGAAGTAAATGATTCTCTGAGATGAGTTGGAGTCTCTCTATATGGAGATGAATAAATAATACATCTCAGGGTTGTTTTGCTTACTGGTTTGGAATTGTTTTCTTTAGGTACTTTGTTTTAACCTTACATCTGGTTAAGAATTTGAAATCTGCAAAATCCAGCCATATGCTTCTGCTTATTCTGATCTGAGACTTGAAAAGATTCCAAAAGGAAATGTGTCTAAAGAATTTTCAGCTTAATGACACTGTCTGGTTCGTGTTTAACTCATTCTTAAATAAATAAAGTATAAAGTCATCCTGATGATATCTTGTAAAGACAATAATTGATTCATATTTAAGATTACTTTTAGTAACTATTACTTAGGACACATTTTTATTATAAAATATCTTTAGAAATTGATGTTGTTGTATTTTCATTATTGATTACCATGAGTATATACAATCTGAGAAAGAGGGAAATTTTTAAATATAGATTTAGCAGTTTTAATTGGAGGAAAAATAAAATTCTCAATCTTGGATAGTAAAAATAATCAAATGGATTAGTTAATGTTTGACCTGTTCAAACAGTTGTGTTTTCTTCTTCTTGCAAATAGCTTACAAAACATGCATTAAAATTGACTCCTGTCTTATTAAACACATAAACAAACAAACAAAAAGGATTTCAGCGTTATAAAAATAACATAGAATGTTCAAAAAAGATATAATATCTTTAATATTAATATTATGTATGTTATTTGTATATGTATATATGCATATCAATATTCTATATGTAACATATTAATATTACATGTATCCCATTATATGATTTTGAATGCTTGCATAATATTTCCTCCAAGAATATACCATAATTAATTTCAGTACAATTGTTAGAAGTGTAGGTGTTTTTAAAGACTTCTTTTATAATTAAAATACTAATTCCTTGTTGCTTGAACATAGTATAATATTTAGTGATTTGTTCCTACATTTATTTAAATTTTCCTTTCATGACACATAAATTCAAAATTTTTATATAATCAATTTGACTGTCAATTCTTTTACGATTTTTAACATTTTTATGAAATCTCAGTAACTCTTTCATGGATCTAATACTAATTCTAAAGTCCTGTCCCGCTTGCCCTGCTGTTTCCTAGGATGCACTGTTTCTACCTATTTACTGAGGTGCCTTCATGGCGTGGCCTCGCAATGGTGTTTGGGAATTCTTGAATATGTGGTTATTCTTCTTAGAAAGTAATTTGGGAAATTGTGCCTCCATTTGGGGAAGGTGCCATAGGCATTTCTGATGCTTACATTCCATTCCAGTTTTAGTGAGAATGAGAGTGTATTTGAGAGTATTTACTTTAACTGCTTGCTGATATCTTGGCTGCTACACCTGTGATCCTGTCCTCCTGGGGCTTACCTGTTTCCCTGACTCAGGCTCAGGCACCCACTACCCCTGTTCCTGCCCAGAGGTAGCAAGTACTCCCAGTACAGCTTGGCCCCAAGAGTAGGGTGGAGTCTACTTCCATGGCATGACCACTTCTTTGCTCTTTTCACTGCACCTGCCTTTGCTTCAAG
This sequence comes from Cynocephalus volans, assembly GCF_027409185.1. Classification (NCBI taxonomy): domain Eukaryota; kingdom Metazoa; phylum Chordata; class Mammalia; order Dermoptera; family Cynocephalidae; genus Cynocephalus; species Cynocephalus volans. Next base: position 11,694,338 of record NC_084477.1, on the reverse strand, counting down.
TCTGTCCCCTACCCTTACTCTCCCTGGTTCTTCACTTCTGGGTATGTTTACATAAAATACTCTTGCTTCTGTTTCATGTTTTCCAGTGGCACTTTCCTATAGGAAACGAGGTTGGGATTTTCTTTCTTGAGTTAATCTCTGTTGATCTCAATTATCCAGCTTTTCTTCTTACTTCCAGCTTGTTTAGAAGTGTGTATGTGTTTAATTTATTATACTAGATTGGGGTGGAAGGCAACATGAGCTTAGTCTACCAACTTGGTTTACAGACTGCATATGAACCTGGAAATCTACTTTCAGCTACTAAACGTAATTGGATATTTACATGGAGATGATAACCTGAAAATGTTAAATCAGAATACCTATATATATGTGGTGCTAGAAGAGATCAAGTTGACGTTTGTCTGAGTTGGTGGCTGTCTGGCCAACGGGTTTCTCACAAACATAAATCTTGCACAGCCCTGAGGGATGAACAGTTAACAAATCCCGTAATATTAAATGGCAATGTTTATAGCATGTAAACCATTTTTCCAAACATCTCATAAAGAATCTCCAAACCTGGCACCCAAATGCAGAACATCCTAGTTGAAGCCAGAGAAAGGGCTGCAAACCCTGCCATATGGACTCCTCATCTGACATATCACAACCTGAGGCTTCCCTGAGGAACCCTCAGGCTCCAGAGGAAATAGTTCAAAATCATTTGCCTTTGACTAGCCAAAAATGTTGCAGCAATAATAATTCATAAAAAATATGCACACATTTGAAAATGAACCAGAAATATTTTAGATCCAGAATTCTTCTACTGAATACTGTAATAATATTTTACATTTGCATTGCTTTTATTTGCTATAAAGTCCAGACTTCCATAGAGAACAACAGTTTTATATTTTCCTCTTTTCACTTTGTATTTCTTTTCAGGTTCTCTTGCCTTTACTAATAAGACGTCAGGAGACAGCAGTGCCTACAGTAACATACTAAGTGCCAGCTAAAAATAGTTGTCTGTATTCTTACCAAAATGAATATTTTTTGAGCAGCCATATAGGGGAGAAAGTTTCCTAGGCTTTTTAAATGTTTCAGGTAAAGACTGGTAAAGAGCTAGAGATAAAGGATATTGATTTATGCCATACTAAATTAATAACTTAATAGTCATGGGTTTGAAATTTGGATACTTGTTTATAAAGCTGAACATGGACATTTATCAAAATACTGATAAAATAAATTTCCTCTAGTGTTAAATAATATTCAGGCAAAGTATATTTGAGATACTAAGACAACCCATAGTATAAATATGTTAATTATTATGGTCATAAAAGAACAGTGAATCATATTCTCTATTGTGTTCTATTTTTTATTGTTTTATTATTTCCCCCACATCAGAACAAATAATCAGATTCTGCCCTTGTTGCTTACTAAAGCTTTTTTCCTAATTTAAAAAAAAAACAAAAAACCCTTAGTTAACATCACCTATGAACCCGTTGATGTGAAAACGCTATCATTATCTTAATGTATAAACTGTATATGAACTTAGAACATCTTTCAACTCTGAAATATGAGTGAAATATTTATACAGAGACAATAACTTAGTGCAGAGGTTGGTGTAGTGAGTGCTTATAATTTTATGTTGCCTTGGCAACCATTTTCAAATATAAGTTTAACTTTCTCATATCAGAAGCGGGTCTCAGTCACCGTTGACACAGTTTCCAATACTATATTCCACCTGAATGGCTCCAGCCGGTGGCCAGAGATAAAATTTAGAGGCATCCCCCACCTAGAAGACTGCGTGCTCTGCTTTCTTGCTGCTTCCTTGAAAAGAACTATTCAGACTTGTGCCTGCAAACAAAGTGACCACCTCTCAGTCACAGTGTGACCTCCTGGAATAGTGCCTTCTTGCTTTAAACTCACCATTAAATCTCCTCTTGGGAAACCTGTTTGAATAAAGCTCTGTAGTCAGTAAAGGTGCTGGCCCATGGGTCCCCTCTGTCTCTCCCTGCCTGCCCTCCCCTCCCTGGCCTCTGTGTATGTATGGCATTCAGGAATGCTCTGTACCCACCAGGGTCAGTAAGTACCAAACACTCAAACTTTCACTTTGTAGTAGTGTCACGGAAGCTGTGCACCAATCTGACCCCTGATGGTGAGGCTGCCCAAGGAAACCCATGCAGAGGGTCCCCAACTGATGATCTTCTGGCTGGGCCTCTGGAGACTGTAGCTATCAGCTAAGTGGATAGAGAAACTCAAAATGTTTCATTCGAAACACTCACTTTTTCTGTAAAGGGCCAGACAGTAAATATTTCAAGCTTGAAAGTCCATTCGATCTCTGTTGCTGTTACTCAGCTCTGCTACGGTAGCACCAAAGGAACTGTAGACAAAAGGTAAATCAATAATCGTGACTGAGTAACAATAAAACTTTATTTACAAACACAGATGACAGGCCAGTAAGCAGTAATTTGCTAACCCCAACATAGAGTATTCATTCAATTTTGCATACATTCATTCAACATTTTTTGAGCACCTATTATGTGCCACAATTAGGTATTAGATCCTAAGGAGATGGAAATATGCGAAATATTTCAGGTTTCAAATTGATTACATTTTGGTATGAGATACAAAGGAAGAATTAAATGAGTAGATAAAGGGTGGTGATAAAAATTAAGAAACAGGCTTGCACTGGGTGTCAAAGGAGAATAAAACTAACCACCTCCTCACCTGTGATGAAACCAACTGGTCAAAAGATAAGGGGAAGGGTTCATGCCTAGTTAATTGATAAGTTAAACCTTCATCCAGTTTCACTAGGCTTACCAACCCAGTTCACGGTGTGAGATTGCATTACACAGCTTTGACTTACGTGCTGTGTCTTGACTGTACAAGTAACTCCTTAGAGAAGATTTCACAATGCAGTGCATTTAAATGAAATTCTCCCTTCGGTTAAAGCTCCTACATCTACCATGTTTTTTTGTTATTTGTAAACTAAAGCAATGTTAATTTTTGCTTTGGAGTTATCTTTTCATACACTTTACTTTCATGTGTAAGATAGTCTTCTTTTCACTGTATTGATATTTCGTTTATGGTGGTTACCACAGAAACTATAATTTATTACTTAACATATTTGTCTTTCCTTCACCTTTGTTATTTGCTTTGCCAAAAAGCTTGCCACTTCCTTGGTTAAAGGCCTATATGTCCTAAGTAATAGAAAAGAGAAACATTCTCCAGCTTGCACAAACAAAAGGAAAATGTGCTGGAAGGACATCATTGTGCATCATGGGAAACAGAGGCAGAAGTGCATCGGGACCACCCTCCACCCAGACAGCTCCAGCCTTGGCTCATGAACTAGCTCCCTTTGCTTATATTTTCTGCAAACAGATTGTCCCAATTTTCTGGGTTCATACATGGTGGGAAATAGTTGCTCTGGTCCATGTTCTGACAAATGTTAAATAAAAACACTCTGTCCCAAATCCAAAGTCCTGAGAATGAGGGTTTGGTTCCAAATGATGTTAGGGATCCAGCCCTGGGCCCTTCCTTCTTGCCTAGAAGATCAGGGTTACACATGGTAAATTGTGGCTACACACCTATCCCTCTCAACCTCAGAGATCAGTTTTAAGAGAACAGAGTCCAAAGCCAGATAGAAACCCTAAAACATGAACATTGTTGTGATCTCCTTGAGGGCAGAGAACAATTGCTTTATCCAGATGTCTTGCTCTCCAGGGTTTTATGCAACATCTGGAGCAAAGTCATAATCCAGATTGGAAATGACTGAAGTCGGGCAGTAGCAGTGGGGACAGAGCAATAGATGTTCAGAAGGCAGAATAACAGAATTCAATGATTAACAGGGTGTGAGCAATGAGAAAGATGCATGAAATGTGGAAGCACTTTTATTTTGTAGTGTCAGTATATTAGTTCGTTCTGCTACTTATAACAAAATACTTGGAACTGGGAAATTTATAAAGAAACAGCATTTATTGCTTACAGTTTTGGAGGCTGGGAAGTCCAAAGTGCAGGGAACACATCTAGTGAGGGTCTTCCTTGGTGGTGACTTCAGTAACATAGAGTATCACATTGCTAGATGGCAGAAGTGGAGAGACACTCTCAAGTGTTGTCCTTTTAAAGCTCTCAGAACCACACCCATGGCTACCATTATTAATCCATTTGCTAGGATGTGGTCCCCAGAATTTAATCACCTCTTCAAGGCCCCACCTTTCAATCACCATAATAGGATTTCCTACGCTCAACAGTTACAGTGGGGGTTAATCTTCAATGACTTTGCGGGGGGCCATTTAATCTACTGCAGTCAGCAAGCAAAAATTCCCCTAAGAGACATTGATGGCATGAATTGCACATTACAGTGTGGAATTTTAAGTTTTATTTAGTAGGAGAGCTAAACACACGGTGTAATGTATTGCAACACGTCCTCATCTCTTCAGGGAACCCAGTGACAGGACTTGGTAAAGACCACTCTCTACCCTCCCGTGATCCATTTTTTGCTGAGAAAAGGAAGCTTCTTGGGCTGGATATGAGAAACTGCATGCAGAAGGGCTTACAGGGAGAAATATGAGCCACCATAACAGCAAAGCAGAGACCCAAGTTCTGGCCCATGGCACACCACACAACTTGCATGGTAGAAGGGAACACCTTTCTTGACCTGGCTGATAAATGACTAACTTCTCCAGATTTAGGGGTCACATGATTGCCTACCACCTTTGCACCATGACATCCTTCCAAGGGGCCTGCATGGGAAAATAGAGTGGTACATTAATAAACTGCAGACTGTGTCGAAGCCATCCTTGGCCCGGGATTCTCTGCTGAGAGTCTAATTTGAATCTTTTAGTTGTTTCTGAAAAGCTATTTTAAAAGTTCTACAAGAACAAAAGAATAACCTCTCTTGGTTGGAGAAGTTGTGTGTGTGTGTGTGTGTGTGTGTGTGTGTGTGTGTGTGTGTAGCTTGCCTGTGTAACAACTCTTGTCCACCTACCACTGACCCCTTTTTCCCAATCCAGGTTAGTAGGTCCAGTGGAAGATCTCTCACCAGGGCTCACATCAGATCAATAACTATCTAGGGAGGATAAAGTCTTTTTCTTCAGTGATCCAGCTTCCTATACACCATCTATAAACTTGGCCTGCTGGATGTCTGGGAAACTCAGAAGTGTAGTTTGCAATAAGAGACTCTTGCAATGCTCTCCTGACCTTCAGCAGACAATGGCTCTTGAATATCTTATAGCCAGGCTAGCAAGTGTGCTCAGAAACTACCTTGTACTTACTTCTCTAGGTCACAGCTTAGGTAATTCTGCTGCAGCATGACTGGGCATCTTTGAACAAGAGTTTGTCTATACAATGGGAACAAGATGACGATACACTTTTACATTAGAAAGGACAAATTAAATCACCTAAGATCTGTTGCTTGGGGGAAAAAACAGAAAAATATACTAGGTTATTTGTCTCTAACAAAAATTGCTATATACCAAACTACATAAAAATTAATTCCTAATATCCAAATACATTGTTTATGTATTTGTGCATGTATTTAAAATATACAAAACTTGGAAAGATTACAGAAGAAACTAGAAAGCAAAAGACAAGTTGAATTGCTTTTCTTTAACTTCCAGGAAAACAAGTCACTTAACATTAATACAGAAGTTGTGGAATGAAACCATACATATCTATACAAATACCTTCATATGTAATTTTTATAATAGTGTGAGTTGTTGAAAAAAATAAGACACAAAACTTTCTTTGTTTTAAAATATTTCTGGAACTTGGGTAAATTTTCAGCAGTATACATTCATTTACCCTTTTCTGAAAATTTACTATTTCATGCAATGGGATTTCAATCTTTTATATGCATAAGTCTATTTTTCTAACTTCAGTTCCTAAAGACTTATCCAATTTATTTTAATTTTTTGATTAGCCAAAAATAGCAATTTTTATGGGGGTAATATTAATTATAGTTTCTAAATGGGCCTATTCTTAATTCAAATTTAAACAAAACATAATGTGTGAGTGAGAAAACTTACTGGGAAAAAAACTGACTTGCATTTCAGTGCCTCAATAGCTAATTCATTTCACATTCAAAATACATAAGCAATGTGATATTTAACATTTTTCTCCTTTATATGTTATGCTTTTATTACGAAGTAAATGTGTAATTACAATAGTAATGTACTAATTTATGCTGCTCTCTTGAGCAAAGTGAAATTAAGCCAGACTGAATTAGTAACAAAACAATTGAATTAGGAAATGATTTTACATAATTGATCTTATATTGCTTTCAAAATAAGGAGCAACCACTGAGAAGTCAAAGTGTCTCATCTCATTAATAGACAAGACGGACAAATTCACCTATTAACAGAAAACATGTGCTTAAAATTTTCAGGGGAAAATCCAGTGACTTTTGACCTGGCAATGGTATCTTACAGCAATAAGTTCGAATGTGTAGTATACAAATTTGTCTTTGGTAGGGAAATTGTCAAGTGGTAAACTGTATTTTTATTTTATTCTTTACTTAAAAAATTTTTATTTTAGCATTGACTTGTACGTATCTGTGGGGTACAGCATGATGTTTCAATATGTGCACGTACTATATTTTTATGTTTAAATGTTTTCTGAAACGTGTGGATCTTAAGCTGCAGTATGTGGTCTCCTGGAAGGGCACACTTCTGGGCAGACAGAGCTAGAACGAGGATCACCCTGGTCAATTGCTCTCTGCTGAGCTGGAGTGGAGACTCTCAGTGATTTGATCTGAGGAATTAGTCTTGTCTTTCTTAATATATCAAGTGTGAAGATTCAATGGAGCCATTCTGTGAGCTCATTTGGGGGCTGAGGGCTGTGGTAGGTGTGGACCTTCTGCAGCTAGAGCCTTTTCCGATTGGTAACCCCAAATATCTGTGAGCTGTAGGTGTCAGGCCTAATACTAAGAGTATAATAATTGAATTTCAGGAGAACAAATGAAAGCTTAAGTACTGAATCCTAGGGTGATTTATTCTAAGTACTAAGAGAGGTAGTGCCATAGTCACAGGGGAACACAGCAGAAGGAGAGAAAGAGGCGTGGGTATAGGAAAAAGCACAGTCCAGGGGGATGTGTTGAGGCAGTTTTCTGTGTCCTCAGCCTGAAAAGGAACACCCCCTTTTAGTGGTTGTTTTCCCTTTCTGATAATAGGCTCATTCAGCAGTGGGTTTTGTTGAAGAGGTATTGAGGCAGCTGCTTTCTACCCAATCTGCTTGACTCTGCCCCCCCAGCTCTGTGACTTGAATGCCTGCTGTTCTCCAGATTTCAGTCACTGCGTCTGTAAAACAGAGATTATAAATTGACTCTCCTCAGAGAGTTGTGGTAAAAAAAGTCAATGAGAAAATGCAAAACATAACGTTTGGCACAGTCTGGAGCATAAGACCAATAAACTTCTGCTATGATACCTCTGACGCTGTCGCGTTGGCTGATTTGTGACTGTTTCTTGTTGCTGGAAGCAAGTTGGCTCAGGTGTTGAAACCACTTTGCAGAACCTACCGAACACTGGGTAGCTCTGCGTTGGAGAAGTGTTTCCTTAGTCTTTAAGCAAGGACCTGGATAGAGGTCGCCAGTGCTAAACTCCGAGTCTAGTTTGCAAGAGATGAAAATAAAAAAGGAGTTCTATTTTCTTTCTCCTTTATAAAATATATCACTTCAGCTTCCATATATTTTATTTTATTATTTTTTACTTTCGGACAGTCTTATAAGCCTTTTTATTACCATTTGAGCGTACATGCATGATAACCTCTTGGAAAACTAAGATATGATAACGTAACTGCTAACAGATAGCTCACTATTACTATTTAGAGTTGAATTTACTTTAGCATGTTGGGTGTTGATACTAGAGACAGAGCAAGCAAATAAATTGATGTGAAAAAACACCACATTCACTGACAAAATATATTTCAGACTATTAATTTTATACCTTTGTCAGTAAATGAGGTAACATTCATTTGAAATATTTAGAACGAGTGTGTTCGCCAGTGAATTAAACCGTATCTCATTAAAAAAGTCAAGATGCCCCCCTTTCAAAATTATGGTCATTACCAAATATGGTAACCAGGAGAATACTTAAGTAACAAGTTCGCCTTATGCTTGTAGTTTCCACATATTTTAAAAGAATATTTTGTTTAGTTAAAAATGTAGTCTGATTGCCAGAGGAAATTTCATCCTGCTAATAGGAATAGAAAATATCATATCTTGCTACTGCTGTTTATGAAGTAAATAGACATTTCACATAACAAAAAAAAGCACTGGTTGTATGTATGAATGTGCATAATTTGAGATTCTAAAAGCCAATATTTCAGCTATTCCCTGAAATTAGACCTATCAACTATGTTCACTGTCAGTCATTTATTTTTACTTTATCTGGACTGCATTATGCTATTGTCTAAATCAAAATAGTTTAGAGACAAGTAGAATAGAATAAAATGGAGGATGAATTTCATTCCCTGTTGATTGGAAGCTTCTTTTCTAATCCATGCCTATAATAAACATGTGTATATCATATATAACATATATATTATACCTCCCAATTTTGATAAAATTTTAAAAAATTAGATAGTTTAAACTATAGTAATGTGTCTTTGAAATCCAAACAAGCAATGAAGTATTGCATACATATATATATTTTTTAAATCCTACATTTAAAATATTAAGCCATAGGTCTTAAGGGTAAACTAAGCATGAGTGTCACTGAATACACCTTGCACGGCATAAGATGGAAGAGGCAAGCTTCTATTGTTCAGACAGTCCCCAGAGCACCTGGAGTGCTGCTTCACGACTGAATATGAATTCTCCCTGTGCCTGAGGGAAAAGGCACCCCCTCAGGTGTCTGAGTTTTCTTTCTTTCTTGGACCGCAGCTATAAATGTTTCCCTGATTGGCTTGCAGCACCTCTGTGGCACCTGTCCACTGCTTGTAGGTTTCTGGACGATCTGGTTCACTCCAGGTTGTCTTCCAAGCAGTGTCCTCACAGCATATAGAAATGAGCAGCGTGGCATTGTATTTTACCCCAGGAACAGGGCAAGTAGAATCCAATTGAGTTAAGGTTGCACAAGATGAGAGTGGCAGGGTGGTTGATTTAGAATTAGGCAATAGAAGCAGTGTTAGCACCCTGGATGAGGGCTAGAAAGATTTTAAATTATGAGAAATAATTAATAATCGATAACCATAGGCACAATAATTTAATAATGGTGTAAGCAGATAAGCATGGCTAGAATAGTAATAATCTAAAATATCACGTGTTTTCTATGTGCTTGATACTCTTCTAGGCTCTAAACATTACTTACATTATTTAATTTGAAAAACCAATAAGCATACAAACAGAATATCTGTGAGGTACTATTTTGTTCTCTCTGCAATACTATTTCCTTGATAGTGTATCTGGGAAATGATGGCCCCAAGGAAATTGAACATCCGATGAAACCTGTCAAATACGGCCAATAAGCACCATATCTCCCTACGATTCAGACATAAGTAGATTTGATCCTTTAGAAAACTTGGGGCATCGGTTAAGTGTTTTTGAGAGAGATTGATAGATATTCACATGCATTGCTGAATTTCAAAGAAATGAAGTTGAGGTGTTCAGAAATAAGCAATAGGTTGGATGAAAACCCTACTCTGCCATTAAATAAGCAACTTTGGGCAAGTCACTGTCCCTTGGAGGCCTCAGTTCCCTTATTGGCCTAATCTCTAAGTGGCCTTCCAGCTATAAGGAACTATAACTACAAAATTACTTAAGTGAACAACCAATACTTTACAAAATCTTGTAAAATGATTTCACAACCTAACACAAGCTTTTTTCTTTTTTTCTTTTTTTTTTTTCTTTTTGCATTTTCACACAATCTCAGTTAACTTTTCACCATGAATAAACAGCACTTGGCAGTGTATAAGAGATGAAGCAAAGACCACCCCCCCTACTGAATTTTTATTCCGGCTTAGAATAAAAATGGCCCAAACAAGCTGATTTCCCTGGGTGAAGAATTGGTATTTTTGAGTTTCAAGAACCTGCACTGTCCTCAAAAAGACTGGGACCCAAGCCAATTTTTGCAGATGGGTCACATTATTATGCACTAAAACAGAAAGCAGCTGTATGTTTTAATAGAATAATTTTAGACAATTTCCTCTAAAAATATGCATAAGCATAAGGTGCCCACCACTTCATACTTCTAGCATTGGTTTTTAACCATTATCTGATAATGTTAGCAAAATCTACAGAAAATGGTATGGAGGTTCATCCAGAAACTAACAATAAAACTACCATATGATCCAGCAGTCCCAGTACTGGGTATTTATCCCAAAGAAAGGAAATCAGTATATGGCAGAGCTATCTGCACCCCTGTGTTTACTGCAGCACTGTTCACAATAACCAAGATATGCAATCAACCTAGGTGTCCATCAGTAGATGACTGAATAAAGAAAATGTTGTATATATATATATACACACAAGGGAATACCATTCAGCCATAAAAAAGAGGGAGATCCTGTCATTGGAGGCAACGTGGATGAGCCTGCAGGGCATGATGTTAAGTGAAATAAGTCAGGCACAAAAAGAGATATACTGCACATTCTTATTCATATGTGGGAGCTAAAGAGTTGATCCTTAAGAAGCAGAGAGTGGAATCGTGGTTACTAGAGGCTGGGAAGGATACAGAGAGGTGGGGTACAGAGAGGTTGGTTAATGGATGCAAACTTAAGCTGGATAGGAAGAGTAAGTTCTAATTTTCTATAGTAGTGCTAGGGGACTGTAATTAGCAATTCAGTGTATATTTTCATATGGCTAGAAGAGAGGAGCTCAAATGCTCTCATCACCAAGAAATGCTAAAGTTTTGTGATGATGAATATGCTAATTACCCTCGTTCGATCATTGCACATTGTATACCTGTGTCCAAATACCATTCTGTACCCCCACAAACAGGTACAAATTATTAGGGGTCAAAAAATAGTGATGTTTAGCAGATAGCAGTTGAGGGTCATCACTTATGTTTTTGCCATTATTTGAACATGTAGACATACTAATATAAGTGCCTTTTAAAATATGTGTCAGTCTATGATCTCAAACTGTTTTCTTCCTGCAAATTACTTAAACATTCCATTAACATAAGGATGACTGAGAGCATGCAAACAATATTCATGAGTTTTATTGAATATCAATGTTCCTGAGTTCTAGATACTTAAGGGGAATCTATACATGCTATGAAAAAGAGTGAAATATCTTATTCAAACATTCTTCTGTGCTATTAGAAATTTTGGTTAACTTTAATGTAAAGCAGATATTTTTCAACTGCTGAATTCTGACATTTAAATTTTAGTGCCACAGCCATCATTAAGAAGCTCCCAGGAAGGGCTAGCTGGTTTGCTCAGTTGGTTAGAGCACAGCCTTACAACACCAAGGGCATGGGTTTGGATCCCTGTACCAGCCAGCAGCTAAAAGAAAAAAAAAAAAAAAAGCTTACAGGAAATGAGCACATCCACGTTGTCACAGCAGACACCCAAGGCAGTGCTTAGCTGCAAACGCAGCTGCCTTGCCATGGTGTTCAGCCTTCATAAGCTTACTATGCTCTTTTCTCAAAATCATCAATGGTTCTAGAAGTCCTGAATCAATGAAGAAATGCAGCATGGATCAGAGATGGCTTTCAGGGACCCTGCAGAGCGACCCCCAAGTTCATGTTCATATGGGCTCACTTTGAGGTAGTCTGTACGGTGTAAACCTTCACAGTCTCAAAAACCCTGTTTTTCGTGAGTCTAAGTTTCCTCTCTCCAACCAGGAGAAAAGGAAACATAGGTGATGGTTAGTGAAAAAGTATTTCAGTATCTCTCTCCTCAGAAAGGAAATCATCAGTCTCCCGTACAGGAAGCTGGAGAATCCAGGCCAACAACTTTTACTTTTTATAACAATGATAAACAAATATAATTAGATGGCAATATTGAGGACTATTCATACTGGTCAATTAAATGTAAAAATGCAGCCCAAACAGCTCTGACTTGCACTTTTATTCTTATAATAATAAATCCTGGGATTATATTTTGTGTTTTACAAATTTCATTTTATTATGATAGGATTAACTACTTAGAATTGATCATATCATTTATATTTTTGTCTTAAATAGGGAAAACATCATTTAAAAAATAGAATCCATTAAGTATACAGTAGAATAGTTATTAATTTTATTTTTAAAAAGAATAAGGATATTGACTTAGCATAATATGATGCAAGATTTGGTATGTTTTCTCTTATTGTTGGATTAATCAAAGGGTGGATAATGTTTATGACTACCCAATAACAAAGCAAACCTCAAGAAGAAACAAAAATTTACAATCAGTTTTTCTCACTAGTACCCAATATTTTCCACTATGGTATAAGTTTTTGGCATATTTTAATGAATAGATTCATGATCCGAGCTGATGTCCTTGAAAAAAAAAACCAAAACATTGTGTGAATCAGATGGCTTCATTTAACATGAAGAAACATTGAATTATCTAACTGACCTTTTAAAAAACATGTATTTTCCACATTAAGTTATCCAAAAGCAATTTCCATCTGAACAACTTTTCTATTAAGAAACTGGTTTTTTATTTTATTTCATTTTATTTTATTATTATTATTTTTTATTTGGGGCACTTGCTATTTAATTGGGAGAAGAGGCTCTAACTAGCAGAACCAGCTGAGGGACTGTCTTTCCCCCAGTAGTTACCTCTCAGCAGGGGGATGGAGTTGTGATGTTAAGACATGCAGAAGAGGTGACTGCAGTTAAGGATAATATACATCACCATGGCCATTGATTTGGGGATCAAAAGTAAAAATGCTGTAATATATATTTTAATAGCAATGTATTAAAATGGAAGAGCCCCTGACTGTATAATCATTTCAACAATGTCCATCCATTAACTGCTTAATCCCTTGGTGTCCGTTATGTGCTCACATAATAGAGAATTCTTCAAATTTGACCCAAACCTGGAGAATTGTTGCTCCGCATCATTCTGCTCCTTGTCTCTTCTTGTTCTTACATGTGAATGACTTCCTCATCCTATATGATCTTGAGAATGATCTATGTGCTGATCATTAATCACAAATAATCAAGCATATTAATTATTGTTAACAGAATGATTTGAAAACAATTATTGACTTTAATTCTTGTTTTGGAAAACAAGTGTGTCAGTCTGAATTTGTCTGTAACAAAAGCCCACGCATCTCAGTAGCACAAAGTAATATATATTTGTAGAGCTAGGGCTGGGTCTGGAGCTCACAGACCCCTCAAGCATGTTGTCCAGACCGGGTCACAAACCCTTCACACGCAGGTCTAGAAGTTAGGTAACAGGAAAAGGTCCTTGGAGCCTTGGTTGAAGAGATAATAAGCTTTATTCAGCACACACACATCGAAGAGCTAAGCAGTCCAAAGAGAAACTGAGCAGCTGCCAGCAAAGTAAACATTGTCTATTTTTAGATGCCAGCTGTTCCAACCAGCAGTTCAGAGCCACTGCTTCACACACACTGAAAAAGAACAAAAATAGCAACAGGCCAAAAATACACAGCGCGCATGTGCACTAACTTCACCCCCACACAACTTGTTCGCAAAGAATATACTGCACCACCCTCAACCAGACCTGAGGCAAGGGGGCCTGACTAAACCACTCTATTTTCCTCACAATACTTAACCCAATGCTCATAGATCTGCAGGTCAGCTGGGTGGCTCACTTTCCTGCAGCCCTAAGGGATGGTGGTTATCCCAGAGAATGTGTCTCATGCAGAGATTGAAAGCCCGTGGGAGCAAGCCCATTGCACCACATCTACTAACATCCTATTGGCCAAAGTCACAGGATGGAGCCGCACATCAAGCAGCAAGGAGAGCTTTTGCTCACCATGATGTGGCAGGGGTGGACATCGACATTTTGAAGCAATCATTTACTGCCATGCAAGAGAGGTTGATGATTAATGAGCAAGTGTCTAACTGTAGACAACAGTAAAAGAAAAGCACAACTAAACATAATAAAGCAGAAGAAGGGAGGAGAGACATGTAAAAGCACATATTTATGATATAGGATGCCAAGATAGAGTTGAGAGGGTCAACAAAGGCCAAAGTTGATTTTCAATACCAATGTTACATATGATTAAAGACATGGAAAATTTGATCATGGAGTAAAAGGGGGGGGGAGAGACAGAGAGAGAGAGAGAGAGAGAACACAGCATGAATGAATTTCATTTCTCTGTTCATGTTTAAATTCACTGAAATTGTTCGTGCATGTGTGCGTGTGTGCGTGTGTGCGTGTGTGTGTGTGTGTGTGTGTGTGTGTGTGTGTGTGTGTGTGTGTGTAGAATGCGGAATGTTTAGAGATTTTTTTTCGGTGGGGGGGTTTTATTATCCTGGTAATGCAGTAAAAGATATACTAGTTTTAATTTTCCAGAATCTGGTTGTATCACAGTTGCTAGACCCTACAGACTGTCTAGATCATCATATTTCTGAAACCTTAAAGTCTCCAACACTTCTCAGATCCCAGAGCTTGTGCGACTGATTCAGGAGTGGGCTCATATACGGGGGGTGGGCAGACAAAATCCTCCCTTTGATCGCTTCAGTCGCGGCACAGGGGACTTGGGGACAGACTGCTGCCTTCCCATGAGGGAAAGCACTGAAAAAAGCAGTCTTCGTCCTGTCACAGCAAACAGCGCACCTGGGGTGGGGGATTGACAAGGCCCAGATGGTGCAGAAGCAGTGGGGCTTCTCCTTTTCAAGGTGACATGCTATACCCCGAGATCTGCCTCGTCTAGAATTGAGGGCATTGGCTTTGCACACTTGGCGGCCATCTCCAGAGATGTCCCCAGGACAAGGTGCGGTTGCAATAACAAATACTTTTTCCTATCTCACGTTCTCTAGGGTCACACAAACCTTTTCGAAAGTTTTCACCCTGGATCCTGCCATTGCTAGCTCCACATTTGAACTAAAGGACCAGTTGCATGAGATTCAACAGGTGCACATAGCACACCTCCCACATGTGACGGGTGCTGGCTGGCCTGGGCACAGGTCATTCTGCCTAGAATTAGGAAGCTTTTGACTTTATTTTTATTAAGGAGAAATTCCCCCGCCATGTAAAGTAACAGCCAAGGCTTTTATTCTTGGACAGTGGAACTGACTTTGAATCTTCAATGAATCACCAGAAGGCAAGACTGGCACAGTTTCTATGCCCTTACCTTTTACATCAGGGCATCTCCAACAGCGGTGCAGATAGTGCTTACTGGGAGTTTCTTTGGTAATTAACACTTTTCACCTAATCATCCCCTTATTTTTATTTTTCTGTTGCTGTTGTCTTTGAAATATATTTTTTTCATGAATCTTTATAATCATGTCCATTGTATGATATCAGTTCCTATTTTCAGACCTTTGTCTCATTAATTTTCATGTGTCTAATTTTTAATGCAGAATTTTTAGCTTTTTATTTTAGACATTTATTCTTCTTGATTTATGCTTACATCTTTGGTTTCTTTTTTTATTTTGATTTAATGCTCTTTGCTTTTGATTTCTCTTAAAAAGAGTTTACACTCTGGTGACAGTAATTCAGTTTTAAAGCGTCAATATCCTTTCATTACAATTTTCTTTGATTTTCCTCTTTTGTTCTCTTTGTTATTTAAAAATGGTTATTTTCCTTTACTCCTCTCCTTTTACCTGGAATTTTTCTTTACATTTTGATGTGCTCATGTCAAGGGTGTTTAGAGACGTGGCTGTAAGGAACAGAGGCAGGGCCACAGCAGATCAGAGTGCATGTCTTCTCCTGGAACCACACCATGGACCCCTCCCCACCGTTATCTCTTTCTCAAACAGAGTCTCTCTCTCTCCAGTTGAAACACACACACACACACACACACACACACACACACACACCAAACAAACAAACAAACAAACAAAAAATAGGGCATGACCATAACTGAGAAAACTTAAGAATCTCATTGCTAAAACTTCCTTAGGTTTATGATATGATTTTGTGCAAAGGGAGTCATTACTAAAACTTCCTTAGGTTTGGGATGATATTTTCTATTTATGGCACATGTGTTAAAACTATGTCACTTCCCCCAGGCCTCTCTCATGGTTTAGTTCTCATTTTTAGACCATTTATTAAGAGATATATATTTTACTTCCATGAAATCCAGCATACAAAACCACTGGACTTGGAGAATGCCTTTCTAATGTTATGTCTGAGTCAGGAGGGAATGGGCTGACAGACCATACGAGGGGACGATCATTCATGCAATGATTCTGGGACAGCCATGCTTGGAAATACACTAAATTTGAATGCCTCAGTTTAAGAGGAAGTGCAGAAATGCATATACAATCTTTTGCTTTTATATTAGTCTTCTGGTAATACACATACACATACACGCACACATTTAAATTTTTTTTTTTTCCTGTTTGGATTGATTTTCTGTTTCTGATAAGATCGTAATCATATTCTTTTTTTTTATTTGACTGCTAGTTTTCCTTCCTCGTTATAGTAAATTGAGAAGCTGGCCAGTGTAGAGTTTATCTCAAATAGGATATTTAAATTATATATACCCTAAGGTGTTCACTAAGTCATTAATGAATATCCTTAGATATTCACTAAGTTATTGCTATGAGAGGCTTTCAGCGTAGTGGCTCTATACTGGGTGACCGAGGACCCCTGAAAACATCAGAGTTCCAGATGAAAGGAAGGTATGTTTGAACTCTATACTGTAAGACTTGGCCCTACCTGGGGAATTTTCTGAGGCACAGTGTTGAGGCTGAATTCTAAGATCACCTTTTAGGAAGAGAGGGTAATTTATTCCTCCTTCTGTGTATATGTATGTATGCCATCTTAAGTCATTTTGGAATAAAAGTGGATATAAATGATCAGTTCATAATAAACATCCAGCAGTTATTCTTAATTCTATTGTGTCCCATTCTATAATCAAGAGATGCCCTTTTATGGAATCTACATGCATTTGCCAGTTCATGATTTTGAAGTCACATAGGTCACTATGAACAACCACCAAATTATGTGAAAAAAAAAAAACAGCTTAAGCAGTTGCTAAGTATGTCAAAAGGGTGAATTTGGAGTTGGGAGAGAAAATGAGAAGAGAGAGCAGAACTACAAAAGCCTGTTGCACAGCTGTGCAGAGGAAATGAAACAGAATCAGAATGTTCCCAGGGCTCAGGAGGGAGTTCAGTCGTGCACCAGGCAGGGAATGTGCAATGTGGTCCTGGCCAACCCAGCCTAAAACCTAATGTTCAGACAAACATCATCTGTATGCAGCGAAGATTTCAGAACTCTGACTTGGACAGGAGTGGTGAAGGAGCAGCACTTAACTTGAGTTAGAGATTTCTTCTTTAGTGATGCTAGGCTAATGAATAAAAATAACCTCAATGGTTTTTATAGGAAGCACAAAGTGACTCTAATCGGAGCCTAAACAGAAAGCAGGAACAAATATGCACAAGATTAAAAATGCAAAGCATGACTTTTTTATGCAAAATAATGAAATGTGTTTTTACTTGAATTAAGTCAACTAATGGGAGGTGGCACTTTATGCTGACCTCTTGACCTGTTCAAGAGGAATAAAACAACTCACTGATCCATCTTCTTCATACTGTTTTTGCTTTATAAAAAGCCCACTAGTGAAAGAATGAGTAATCCTTCTCATCGGTTAAATGTTCTGCTTGGTTCCAATATGTTTTATGAGTTTGTGTAACTAATCTGTTCCTATATAGCAAGTATTTCAGCTACTGAGAATTTGTTAGCATTTCTTTTACTATACCAACTTAATTTTATTTGTATTTCTCTTTGTCCACAGTATTTCCCATGTAGGCTCCTGATAAAATTTAATTTGTTTTATTGGCAACACAGTAAGCAACATAATTCTGGAAATACATAAAAGTATTTCACCAACTTATTGTCCATGAATACATGAAGCTCATTGTTTTCTGGATCCAAAATAATAATTTGTGAAATATAATCAACATATTTGAGTGTATATAAAATTACGTGTCTGCCTTGCTCACAGCCTAACACGTGATACTGCCACGTGTTTTAGTTTTTGCCAATATGGTGAGGATATGGGTTCAGCGTGTCCCCCAAAGTTCCATATATTAGAAACTTAATCCTCACTGTGACAGCTTAAGAGGGTGGGAAATTCTATTAGGGAATTCAAAGGTGGGGCCTTTTTGAGGGAATTAGACCATGACCTAGTGAATGGATTAATCCATTAATGGTTAAATGGTGGTCATGGAGAGGCTATGATTGCATTATAAAGAGAGAAAGTGTGAAGCTCAATCTCTTTCTCGTTCAAGCCACTTACCGTGTGTTATCCTAAGTCACTGATCAGAATCACCACCAACAAGACCCTCAACAGATGTGTTTCCTGGATTTTGGACTTCCCAGCCTCTGAAACTGCAATCAATAAATACCCAGTTTCAGGTATTTCTGTTATAAGCAACAGAGACGAACATTAGTCTCTGGGAGGTAAGAAGTCTTGTCTCATTGTGATTTTAAAAATTGCACTTCCTTGATTCTTAATGAAGTTGCCTGTAGAGTCATGCAGTAATTTGTCATTTTGTAACATACCAGCTGACTTAAATTGCCCATTTTCCAGGTTATTGGTAGTTATCTCTTTGATTGATAGATGATCTTTTAAAGCACATTAATACAAGAAATATGTATTGCCTCCCTGTTACCAGGCATTATGTTTACTTGATATACATCAGGAAATGACACAGATAAAATATGAGTGTCCTTATAAACTTAAATTTCAAAGCAGCGGAATAGGGAAAGACAGTTGAAAATAATAACAATAAATAACACAGGCCGGAAAGTGCTACGGGGAAAAAGAGGCAAGGAGTGAACCTAGATTGGGAAGAGGTCTAAGCATTACTCCCTTGGAGTGCTCCAACTAAGGTTAGATTTGGGGGAGATTTTAGGGAGATGAGGAAGGAGCAAAAAATTTATTACTTTATATATTTTGCTACAAAGATTTACGGCTTTGTCTCCGTCACTTACATCTTCAGTTCACTGGGAATTGATTTTGTGTTAAGTGTGACATGGCATCACGTTGTTACCCCTAATAACCTCATTCAAAACCATTTATAAATGCACGTTCATTTTCCTCTATCTGCAACATCAGATTTGGCCGATGAGGGATGCATATATGAAAATGTGATGTTTCTGAAATCTGTGATTTAATTCATTTATCAATTTATCTATCTTTGTCCGAATAGCAGATATTCTTAGGCACCCTAGGGTATTATTAATCTTGATATCTGATAATACAAATTTCCTCATTTTACTTTTTTAAAATCTGTTTTGGCTACCCTTGACTCTACACTTTTGCATAGGATTTAAAATAAGCTGTTCAAGTTCTGTAAAAAAAAATTGCTGTTATTTTTTGAAATATGTTGAATTTGTAGAATATTTGATGAAAATTTGCATCTAAAAGCATATTCATAATATATGTTTAAAAGTTTTGATTTTTTTTTCAATAAACTTTTATACAGATTTTAATAGATTTACCCAGGTCATTTCTGGTTGAATTTTAGGCTTGCAAATTGTGACTTTTCATATAATTGCATTTTCTAACAGTAAGTTGTGGGTATATTAAAATTGAATTATAAATTTCTATAATTAAATTGAGATGTTCTATGTTCCCAGTCATATTAACAGCAATTATCTCTATTTTTCCTTTGCAATTATCATACATTTTATTACTTTTCTTGTTTTCAGCACTGACTGGGATTATACTAAAATACAGAAAGAAAGTAATAATAAAGGTCATCTTATCCCTGTTTCCAATATTAAAGAAAACATGTTCAACATTTCACTATTAAATATGTTCCCTGTAGGTTTTTGAAGATGCTTGTTATCAGATGCAGGAAACTCTCATCAATCAGAATTTTGCTGAGTGTTTTTATTATAAATAGATGTTCAATTTATTGTGCTTTTTCTGTATCTATTGGGATAATTTTGCTTTTCCTTTATTCAAACATAAACAAAGTGGATTGTTTTAATCTATATTCTAACATTAAGTCAACCTGAAGTAAGCTAAATGAATCCTGATTCAATGTACTAAGTTTGTACATTGTCATTGCTGGGCTTACTTCTTTTAATATTTTATTCTGTTTACTATTGTGACTAATATTTCAATTTGTTACAAAACCCCACTTTTGACATGGTTTTATTCCTTTTTAAGGCTGGAATATGGCAAGAGAACCCCTTCGGTTTGCTATCTTCAATATCTGCTGATATTATTGATGATTCTTATGATGTTTTGCAGACTTACTAATAAGGATACTGATGGTTAGTGTTAGGATACAGCTAGAATTGTCCATCCCTTTTCTTGAAGTATTTTTGACATAAAGCTGTTCCTTTTTCATTATTTTTCCTGCTACTGGTAATCATTTTTAAACACATAAATATGGAGCTCTAGAGAGAGAGGTGCAATGTACATTTGACAGATGTTAGAGAAGTGCTAGTCTCTTGTGCTTCCACACACGTACACCTTTGCCCAGCAGTCACCTTGTTCTACTAGAAGTTATAGTAATATTTAAAGCAATAAATTCACTGAAATTTAAAATGACAGGTTTTTGTAAC
The DNA here is from genome assembly GCF_027409185.1 of Cynocephalus volans. Taxonomy (NCBI): domain Eukaryota; kingdom Metazoa; phylum Chordata; class Mammalia; order Dermoptera; family Cynocephalidae; genus Cynocephalus; species Cynocephalus volans. The sequence goes on along the minus strand of NC_084477.1, from coordinate 11,673,767 downwards.
CATTTCTTACACAAAAATGATCTTCTATTGCCTGGGTTTGGCCGACAAGGAAAATAGGATGTGCTCGAATTTCTGAAAATCACAAATGCCTCAAAAAGTTATCTCTTTCATGCTCCAACGTTGTGGACTTCCTAGCATATCATGTTGCCTGCAGGGATTTCATGTATGACATTTTGAGAAGAGAATAGTAGTTATTTCCCCGTCCACTTCAATTCCTACAATATTTTTTATGTGCTATTTTCCCACTTTAAGTCAAAAACCTAAGGGAGGTTGCTCAGATGTCAGCTAGCAGCTGAGAAACCAAAATAAGTATTTAGCTGAAGCATGACGTATGGCTGCACTGTGGTTGGCCGTGGAAGATTCTCCTGGACTACACTGGTAACCAGAGCAATTAATATTTGTTTGGTACCTAACCCTATAAGTTCCTTAAGGTGAATCACAAGTTGATTTGTTGACAGCTTTCAATAAACCTAAAATCAGGTAAATCAAAGACCTAAGCATATCACGTGATATTTATTTCCATCATAAATTTTAAAAAATTTTAAAAGTAAGGCAATTTGAAATAATAGTAATGAAATCATGTGGGTGTTGGGAAATACAATGTATTACCAGCTTTCATTTTTGTATACCTGATGTTATTTATGTCACTAAGATTTTCTGGGGTTATTTTTCATATGTTTAAATAATAATAGTAAAAATAATCAGAATAGGGAGAAGGGAAAGAGAAGAGGAGGAAAGAGCAGTAGAAAGGGAAAAAGAGAAGTAAAAGAATGAGGGGGCAGCAGAAAAGGAGTGACAAAAACTGAGTTTAGAAATTATTCTGTTCTTCACAATTGTGGTCATCATTTTTCCTTGAATTAAGTAATTTACATTTCTCATCAACTCTATGAAACATGGACTATAATTAGATGCCTTTTACAGATAAAGACTCTTGAGATGTTGGTACATAATGGGTCCCAGGGAGACTTGTCAGGAGAAGATGCAACCTGGACACTGAAAAGAGAAGGTTGTAGTCCGCCTCGGCCCAGCCAGAGCCACAGAACTACACATGCACCTTTGGTGTGTTGCCAGTTGCACTGTAGGGGACTGAGAAAGTGGCATATGCCCAGAATGCATGGCTTCCTCCTGATAGAGACCTATCAGAGCTAAATTATCACAGCCACAAAAATCTCAGTGGTCAGGGAAACAGAAGTAAACTCCACAAGGTAAACACCAACTCATCATGGAAGCCTCATCAGTGAGGCCAAGGACTAAGTAGCTAACACACCAACATATTTGCTTTGGCAGTGACAGCTCCGGGAGCCATCAGTGCATTGAAGAGTACTTAATTCAGACAGTGGTGCTCATATTTTTTATAAAGATCCAAGTGGTCAGTCTTACTGTATAATTTCATTGCTAGACAATTAGGTTGCAATGAAAGTAAATCGTTTAAAGGGAGGTCATGCAGAGTGTAGGCTCACATCTACCTAACAAGCTGTAGACACAAAATGAATTCACAAATGCAGGAGTGTGCACAGCAGACCCCTCTGAAGCTACTGTTCCACTGCCCACTGGCATGACCATGTCTAGAGACTAGATTCCCTCCAACCAAGGGAGCGAGGCTTTTAGTGCTATTCCAGATCAGCTGCTATATGCTTTGCTTAGCCATGTTAAATACCATGCTGGCCATTCCTTACTGAGGCTCTCCTGCAGATTTTTATTTCCTCACCATAAAATGACCTTCTGATCTATCCTAGTGGCAATATATTCTGAAAAGAATGTCTTTTTAAGTTGCTCTTCTTTAAAGAATGTTCTTTAACATCTGCCTATGTACGTATGTATTATAGTTGACATTGTGATTGCACATGCTTATGGGGTACAATTGGATGTTTTGATACATACAATTGTTGTATAATGGTCAGGTCAAGGTAGTTAATGTCACATCACCTCATGCATTTATCATGTCTTTGTGGTGAAAACATTCAAAAGCCTCTCCTGTAGGTATTATGAAATATACAAAACTTAACAGTTAACCATAGTCACTCTACTGTGCAATAGAACACCAGAACTTACTCCTCTTGTCTAATCGCAATTTTGTATAAATTGGCCAATCTCTCACTGTTTTCTCTTTCCCTTTCCCCTCTCCAATCTCTGATAACCACTGTTTTATTCTCTGCCTCTATAATATCAACTACACACACACACACACACACACACACACACACACACACACACACACACACACACTTTTAGATTAGACATATCAGAAATGGTCTCACTCATTTAGACATATGAGTGAGATCATGTGGTATTTGTCTTTCTGTGCCTGAAATTCATTTTTTTTAAAAAATTTTATTTTAAACATGACCTGTAAGGGGATCTTAACCCTTGACTTGGTGTTGTCAGCACCACACTCAGCCAGTGAGCGAACCAGCCATCCCTATACAGGGATCCGAACCCGCGGCCTTGGTGTTATCAGCACCACACTCTCCCAAGTGAGCCACGGGCCGGCCCTTCTGTGCCTGAACTTCTGCCTGTTCTTAATATCAGAATCTGTACTGCAATGATCATTTCGGATCTAGCACCCAGATTTCTACCTACAAAACTGTAATACAGGATATTTGTGGTTGGAATTTAAAAATAAAACAGAATTAATAGACTTATGCACTAAGTAACAGGTATACATGACATATGGTTACCATGTAGTTAAATAATAACCTAGTAAATTAATAAAATTAGTAAACCTGACAAATTGTCTTCATTAGCTACTAAAATAGTGTAATTAAGGAAAAATATTTATGTTCAGGGTTGTATCATGTCTTTTACTTGTTTTTTCATCTTGCTCTCAAGGCCCTCTTCTGTACCACAGAACTCAAAATAGTCTTGTTCAGAATCACTTAGTGAGTATTTAATAGTAGCTGCCAATGAATCACAATTTTTTCCTCTGCAGTTGTTCAACTGACACTTTTATTGCAAGACCATCAACTCAACTTGAGAGAAGGTTGCTTTTTCTTGATGTTATTTGTAATTATTCAAGCATACAGGAGGAGAAACTTTGTGTTTTGCAGGACAGCCATGTGGAGTTCTCTTTTTCTCATACGTTCTAGAGAAACAGATGAAGTAAAATTATTTCTCACTCTACCCTTGGGAAGGAGGAAGCAGTTTCTTGGATGGTAACCCGGATTCATCTCTCCCATTGAATTCTATGATATTCCTGTGAACGATACTGAATAGCATATATCTGGAATCTATTGTTCGATGACATCATGTCCACGTTCATCCTCACTGTTTAGATAAGGAAAGCAAAATGATTAATAACAGCGATCCAAGAAAATAAACTAAATAGCCCCATGTGATACAGGAAGCCTAGCACTTGCTTTTACAAAAGATAACCAGCATGGGCGTCGGGATTTCTAGAGAAATATGCTATGCCTGAAAATAATCCCATCACAAAATAATGTATTCAAATTTTCACAGATATGTTGCCTCTATGTCTATTTTTGTATAACAACTCACCTGATTTTTATAATATTATCATCCTACCTCAAACCCTGTTTTAGTAATCATGACATTTGCGCCTTTAGCATTTTCCTGGACTCAATACTGCTTTCTGCTGCAAGGCAATAGCTTCTTGCTGATGTCTACTGAAAGCACTGCACTCCTGTGGATTGACATGTCTTGTAACTCTGTCTCCGAGCTCGCGCAACACTTCTACTTCTTGGCTTTGCAGGGAGTGTTCCACGAGTTGCAGTTTAGCAAGGTGATGTTCACGAAAACAAAATCACTAAAATAAAAATTGTTTTGCAAGAAAGAATCAAAAATTGTGGTGGAATGACAGCAGACAATATGGTTCCACGAACACTGTTATATTCTTTCTTTTACTTTGTACTTTGCTTTCAGAAATGGCTCATGGAAACTCAATACTCTTTCCTGCTAACAGCCCCTAAACCTCCAAATGCTCATTTAGTAAATTACTAGAAATTAATATTAGGAAATGTTTATTCTTTTTCTACTTGCCCCTCTTCCTCTTCCTTGTAATTTGATTCTTAATGGGCACAATGCTTTGGATCATCTATTGGCAATATATAATTAATACTTCAATGAGAGCATTTGTATTACCCTAACACTATGAGTTCTTAAAGTTTATCCTAAGAAAATAATCAAGCAAATGCACGCTGCTCATTAATGAGTGATTTATATTAGCTTTTTCTGCCTCTCCATCCCCTTACCATGAAGGAAATAATCCAAATGTTGATGAATATAAATTTAAAAAGATTATGGTAGGTAGAAACAATCTATTGATAATCCTTGCCTTAAAAATTATGATATGGACATAAGTAAATATATAGATGCACATGTACATATAGGGTACTTGAAAAAGTTCACAGGAAAACAGAAATGACAGATAATATGAATCTTTCTATGCACTTTTGAAATACCTTCATATATACCTACATATACACACATATATCCAGATGCATATATACATAGATGTGTGTGTATAGAGGTAGATAGATGTTCAGGTTGTAGAGTAAATAGAAAAAAACAGTATAAAACTTTATTTATTTATACTATTGTTTAAAAATATATAAATACATTAATATATACATATATAAACACACACACATTTAAATATATTAAGTATATCAATGTGTATTTCTATATATACATATATAATAAATTCTAGAAAACAGACTGTCTTTATGTATTATTGCTGGGCTGAACTTTAAAACTTTTTCAAGAAACTGAAAGGGACTGGGTACCTTATTCAGGTAGTTGCAGTAGGGAGAACACCCAAAATGGGGAATTATAAGGGTTTTATAGGAGAAAGAAACAAAAATGATAGAGCACTACCTGCAAATTTGGTTCACGTTGGTCAGGCACGTGTTGCAAATTTTTTTTTTTTTCATTGTGATTTGACCCTCTCAGTTATGTTTTGTCTTCAGCATTGTAGACTCAAAGAAGGAATTTAAAGGAATTGAGTTAGTCCTTAGTACCAGGGAACCAAGGGGTCAGTGTAAGTTTAAAGTAGGAAATTGACATTAGCCCCGTGTATATCATTGAGTTGTAGGGTTGTGAGTAATATATATCTGCGTTTTATTTCCTCATTTCCAGGAGAGTTTACAATAGGAAAGTATATATTTGATAATGAGAAATATATTAATTAAATTACTCATGCACTGTCTTCTTCATGGAAAAACATCTTAAAGCCAAATCCAGCATGTTCAGCAGCAAAAAGCAAACAGCTAGCACAAGAGAATGTGTGTGAAGCTTACCATTCTGGAGCTATTACTGTAAAAAAATAATAGTAAGCTTTAAAAATAAAATTGTTTTCACAAACAAAAGAGCAATTTCTTCTATGCATTTATTTTCATCGAACAAGTCAGTGTGTTTGCTGGAGGGTGGAGCTTTTATTTGATTTAAACCAAAATTATGTTTGACGGTTATCAAATCTTTCACTGGAATTTCCATCAACTCTTGATTCAGATGTATATGCAATAAATGTTAATTGTGATTCTATTACTGATTGCATTACAATTACAAAACATGCCCCTTATTTTTCCCTCCCATCACTGTTCATATTAGTTTATCTTATAAAGATTTTAGAAGAGTAAAAAATATAGACAATAAAGAAGGTGTAATGTGAAAAAGAGATCATGAAAGTTGCAATATGCTAAGAGAACATAATTAAAGAAAATAATCATAAATGTTTGTTTATGCAAAATATTTATCTTCAGCCTTGGTCAAATACTTACATTTCATATGAAACCAGGTCTTGACTTAGTCCAGTTAGAAGCAGTCTTAGTCTTAGAACTTAAAAGTTTCTCTGAATTCCCAGAACAGTTATATAGACCTCCATTATTGCAATTAATATTTGTATTTTAATAATATTTTTATATAAATGTACACACCATATATTACAATTATAATACTATAGATTTCTTCTTGACTGGCTCTATAGCTAAGCATAATCCTTGTGACTTACATTTTACTAAACTAGATAGTTTTGCAGACTTCTGGTCTGAGTAGTGAGACGTAGAGCTGGAAAGAGCTTTGGCCCAACATCGCAATAAGAGAAAAGGTGTGCGAAAGTCAAATGAAGGACTTTTCATAAGCCCATCTGAGATCTGAGGTCATGGGGAGACACCTCAAGAGCAATAGGCACCGACAGGGAGAAACAGATAGGAAAGATCATATAGCACCTGGAAGATTAAGCCAGAAATGTGTAAGGAACTGCTAAAGACGGAGTGTGGGTTAACATGAGAGTCTGAAGCCCTGGGAAATGCAGACATGGATAAATTCTCACCCTCTACAAGGCTGTTCTCCAGGAACCCTCTGGGCTCTCATGGGGGTGTTTGGAGACAATCTAGGCAAAGCTCCCTGCAGGAACAGCAGCCTCTGTCAAATTATAATCAAACTCCACCCTCCGCCTTCCTGCCTCCCCGCCTCATCTTCACTGCAGAAAAATAGCCTTAACCTTCAGGGCAGGAAACTGGTAAAATCCCACTGCATGTGGGGGAGGGGAACAGAGGCCATAATAAAACCCCATCCACACCCACCCTCGTTTTTGCTAAGGACAAACCAATGAAAAAGGAAAAAGCTTAATCTGCAGGAAGAAAGGCATGGGAACTGTCACCTGAGGACACTGGTGGATACCCACCCTGCCAAGGAGAAGGGATCCAGGGGGGAATGCAGAAGCTCCACCCCTGGAAAAGGGACAGGAGCCCTGGGAAGCCACACCCCTGAGACACAGGTCCATAGTATGTGCTTAAGGCTGAAGGTTAATCAGAGCACCAGGGGCACCTCTCTTTCCATCACCCTCACCATCATGTTAATGACAACACCTTCAATAAAATGGTGGCGGAGAATTCAGCTGGACAGCGGCAAGGAAAGACTCAAAGACCCCAAATCAGGCAAGGAGACAAAAATAAAGCATCCCGACAGGGGTTTGAAGCATCTGGTGCCATTGGAAACAACAAACTCCAGCTCTGGTAACCATAGCAACAACAAACATCAACCCCACCCAAACTCCTGACTGGAGTAACACAAACTCAATACTCAAGGTTTAGCAGAAGGGAGGAAGGGAGAGGTAGTCATCTCTAAAGGTGAAATACATCATGTAGCTATTGTTCTAAGCAATATATACAGTTTCAATAAAAAATTACAAGCATAGCATAGCAAAATGCATAGCAAAAGACAAGACAAAACATAGTTACAAGAAACAGTCATCATCGGACCCAGACTCAGATATAACACAGATATCAACCCTCTCAGGTAGGGAATTTAAAACAACTATAGTTAATATGTTAAAGACTTTAATGGAAAAGGTAAGTACCATGTAATAATAACAGGTAATTTCAGCAGAGTTGGAAACCATAAGAAATAATCAAATGGAAAAGGTAGAACTCAAAACACACTGTAATAAAAATGAAGAATGTCTTTGATATGCACATCAGTAGACACCACAAAGAAAAGATGAATGAACTTAAAGATAAGGTAGTAGAAATTTATACAGAGAAAAAAAGGTGAAAAAAAAAACTGAAAAAGGAAACAGAGCAGACTATCCAAGAGCTGTGGGACAATATTAAACATTCGAACATAGACATACTTGGAATTCCAGAATGAGAAAAAAGGAAAAATGAGGCAGAAGAAATATATGAAGAAATGAGTGTCTAGAAGCAGTTACACCCCAATAGCAAAAACACAACCAGCATCCAGATCTTTGTTTTTTAACACTATTGTCCAATGAAAGGAGCAATGGCTCTTTGGAGAAATGGCAGATTTTAGGGCTGGGACAAGAAAAATGCATGAGCCCAGAGCATCTGATAGTGCAAGAGAGTAAAGAGATTCTCAACAAACAGAAGGGCAAAGACGTGTCAAAGGGACGTGGACACAGAGCCAACCTGAAAGAGCTGCCAGCAGTGAAATTCAGAACAGTTTGAATAACAAAACAAGTACTGTGGTATTGTGTTATAACCCAAAGCATAAAATAAATATATGAGGGTCCTTCCAAAGGTTCATGAAAAAATAGAATTAAATACAAAACAAATAAATAAATTAGTAAAAGATAATACAAATCCTTCCATGAACTCTTTGAAGTACCCTCACACACGAGTCTATACTGATCAAAATAAATGATTGAATAAATGAATAAATAAATGTGGGAGAAGGGACACATTTTCCTTAAAGTAGAATTACAAATACTATATGCAGTTACTCCTCTTCAGGAGGTAGACTTCAATCCACCCCAAATATCCTTCAACTGTATGCTAATTAAAAAAAAAACATTTATTTATTTTTAATTGACAAATAATTGTTTATATTTATGGGATACAATGTGATGTTTTCATGTATGCATGCATTGTAGAAAGATTCAATCAAAATAATCAAAATATTCATCCCCCACCAACTTATAATATTTTTGTGGTGAGAACATTCAATATCTATTTTAGTCATTTTGGAATAAACAATATATTATTATTAACCGTGGTCACTATGCAGTGCAATAGGTCACTAAAAGGTATTCCTGCAGTCTAGCAGAAGCTTTGTACTGTTTAATCAATACCTTATGTTTCCCCACCCCTCCCTGTCCCATCCAGCCTCTGATAACCACGTTTTTACTCTCTCTTTCTATGAGATCAACTTTTTTAGATTTGACGTACAAGTCAGATCACACAGCATTTGTCTTTCGGAGCCTGGCTTACATCATTTTGCATAATGTCTTTCAGTTCCATCCATGCTGTCACAAAGAACAGGATTTTCTTTTTTAAGCCTGTATATTACTCTATTGTGCATATTTACCACATATTTCTTATTTATGCATTTGTTGATGGCCATGTAGGTTGCTTCCATATCTTGGCTATTGTGAATAATGCTGCAAGGAGCATGGGAGTGCAGACATGTGTTTGACATACTGATTTTAATTTCTTTGGATATATACCCAGAAGTGGGTTTGTTGGATCATACGGTAATTTTATTTTTGGTTTTCCAAGGAACCTCCGTATTATTTTCCAAAATGGCTGTACTAATTTATATCCCACCAACAGTGTGCATGATTTTCCTTTTCTCTACCTCCTTACCAACATTCATCAATTATCTTTTTTATAATAGCCATTCTAACAGGTGTGAAATGATATTTCATTGTAGTTTTAATTTTAATTTCCCTGATGATTAGAGATGTTGAGCATTTTTTCAAATATCTATTTGCCATTCATATGTCTTCTTTTGAGATATCTCTGTTCAGATCCTTTGCCCATTTTTTAATTGAGTTGTTTGTTTTCTTGCTATTGAGTTGTTTGAGTTTCTTATATATTTTGGATATTAGTCCCTTATCAGATGTACGGTTTGCAACTATTTTCTCCCAATCTGTGGCTTGTCTCTTTACCCTGTTGATATTGAATTTAATGGCTCACTTCCAAACAATAGAATGCAAAAAGGGAAAAACAGTCACTTTAGGGTGGAGGAGGTTGGCAAACACTACCTTAACCACGTATCTAAGTCAATATCAAAAGTGATGTCATATTGGCATATACCCCTGATATGATATTATGATAAAGGTATATCACATTCGTGCTTTTTTTTTCCAAAAATTCATAACCTTAGTCTAACCATGAGAAAATATTAGAAAAACCCAAATTGAATGACATAATGCAAAATATCTTACACTAATTTTCAAAAAAGTCCAAGTCAGGAAACATAAAGAAAGACTGCAAAACTGCCATGGACTGCAGGAAGCATGCAACTGAGTGAAATGCAGCACCGTGTATTATATCTCAGAACAGAAAAAGGTGTCTTTAAAAAATTTGGTGAAATATAAATAAAGTCTGCAGTTTAGCACAGTAATGTGCAAATATTAATTTCTCAGTTTGACAAATGCACCATGAATGTGTAAGGTATTAACACTAAAGGAAACTAGGTGGAGAGTCAGAACTGTATAAGAACTATCAGTAGTACCTTTGAAACTTTTCTGTAAATCTAAAATTATTCCAAAATAAAAAATTTATTTAAAAAAATTTGTGATTCAAAAACGCATGCATACATATTAAGTGATTCAGAAAAAAGTTCTTGAATTAATGCAATGCATCTTGGATTTTTCTTATTGTAAGGCATAATAATAGGCCAACAGGAAACAAATTCTCTCAGGATTTGTTCAACTTAAAGTGTCTTTATTTTTGAAAGATTGCACATACACTTATACAACACACACACACACACACACACACACACACACACACACACACACACCCCTGTCCTCAGATATAGAATGTTAGGTTCACAGTTTTTGGTTTGGTTTTATTTTTTTCTTTCAGTACTTTATAAATATATTTTACTGTCATCTACTCTCCATTTCTCCCATTGACAAGTCAGTGCAAATTCTTACAATTTTCCTATGTATGTAATATTTTTTTCCTTCTATGCCTGAATTTTAAGATTTTTTTCTTTATTGTTGGTTTTCAAAAGTTGACTCTGACGTAGCTAAGGATTTTCTTTTAATTTTTGTTCTTGGGTTTTACTAAACTACCTAGATCAATGGGGTGCTGTTTTTTGATAAGATTTGGAAAACTTTCAGCCAGTATTTCTTCTATATTTTTTTCTCGTTTCTCTGTCCTTTCTTTCCTGGGAGTATTTTATGCTGCTCTACAGGTCTTTAGGTCTCTGTTAATTCATTTCAATATTTTTCTCTCTCTGATTTATTCTCAGTCATTACTACTGATTTGTCTTTACATTCACTAATTTTTTTTCTGTCTTTCTGTTTCCTTTAATGATGGTTTCTGTTTTTACTCCTGGTGTTTAACTTTTCAGTCCTAGGATTTACATTTTTTTTTTCACACCTTCTAAATCTCTTCTAAAATTGCTCATACACTATATTCATCTTTTTCTTCTGAGATTTTTAAATATATTTATCATGATTCTTTAAAGTTTATGTATTTATTTGGCAGCTGGCCAGTATGGGGATTCGAACCCTTGACCTTGGTGTTACAAGGCTGAATTCTAACCAACTGAGCTAACCAGCTGGCTTAAAGTTTATTTTTGATATTTCCAACAGCTATTTCATCTGTAGGTCTATTTCTATTCACTAATTTTTCTATTGATAAGCTTACATATATTTCTTTATTTTCATGTCTCATAATTTTTTTTTTTTTTATTTAATGCTGGACAGTGTGTCTAAATACACTGGGGACTGATCTGATGTGAATATTATATACACACATATACACACACATATTAGGGTACTTCAAAAAATTCATGGAAAAATTCGTATTACCTCTCAACTCTACTTTTCCATGAACTTTTTGAAGTACCCGTGTAGATACAGGTATAGATGTAGATAAATACTTTTCCACCTAAGATCTAATGTCTTTATCTCTTTTAGGCAGCTAAAGTGAATAGGAAGTTTACTGGTCTGAAAAAATTGAGTTTGAGCTTTTTGGGTACCTACTTTCAGCTTTGATAACCTCTAAAGAGTTTTGGCACTTGAATGTCAAGACCTAAGGTGAAATACCTTGGCCTTTGACACCAGCTTCAAGCTTCTACACTGCACAGTGCTGACATCACTCACTTTAATGCAACTTAAAATGCTGGGAGTTTGGTTGAAGTGTTGCTTTAAGTCATTTTATTCTGACTTCAAAATACTTTGAAGATGTGTTCTGGCTTCTCCTTTTATTGGTACCCTGTACCAGTCTCTGCAAGATTGAGACCTGTAGCCTTCTTGACGTTGAGATTGCTGGAGCTCAAGAAATCATAGATCTTCAGACTGTTAGACATCAACACTGTGAAACAGTGGGAGTTTTGGGTATCAAGAATTTGAGATCATGAGACTGAAAGACCATGAGATTAAGATACATGGGACTATGCACTTGTGAGACTGTGGGATTACAAGATTGCTTTCTTGACCCTACACCCAGTCTCTTCTTGCTCAGCACAAATACCTTGTCATAAAATTATCTGGGAGAGAGGATCATATCTGTGGATGAAACTCTTCCAGATTCAAATTTGATATGCTAGCCCACAAGTTTTTCAAGATGTGTCTTTTTTTTTCCTTTCAGAGAAATGACTCTTCTTCTCAGTCAGACTTTTTAAACAAACCCATCCCCAATTTCAAAAACTAACCCAAGTATTGAAGAAAACTCTGCCTCTTGCTCACTTGGGAAGAAGAGCTCATTCGTCTGGAATTTAGTTCCTGTAGATTCCTTTGTGTCCATAAACCTTCAATGGCTTTACAGAAAAGTATGATATTTTGGATATATTCTATGATTTCTTGTTGTTTTGGTGGAAGTGAGTGAAGGTCTTTCATCTCTTTCTATATCTTTCTGCAAGTAGAGCCCAATCTTTTTGTTGTTGTTGTTGTTTTTTGTTGTATTTTGTTTTGTTTTTATCAAAGGTTTCTATTATTGAGGCTTGAATGAAAACACTTATCCCATGATATCTTCCTACATTACATCATCTAGAAGAAATTTCTTCCTGTTCAGAAATTTCAGTGACTCTTGTCTCTCATAAAATGAAATAAACCATTTTACATTAACATTATATACTAGCACATTTTACTATCATTTCCCTCCTTGTCGTACCTTTCTTCCTGCATAGATTATGCTTTCTTATGTTTTGCTTTTTTTCTTCATATAATTTAATAGTACCTTAATAAATCCTTGTTGAATGACTGCATTAAGGGAGTCACAGTAATGATGGAATTCTATTATTTTCACAATAGATTATTAGCTGATCCAATAAGTTATAAAGTCGCATAGCAAAGTGAATATAGGTGAGTTGCCCTAGCCTGTGTTTCTGAAAGACAATAAAGCCTTTTCTTTGTTTCTTTCTCTATGTATTTACCTGCCCTATACATCTATCCTCTGGGAGGATGGCATTGAGTCTTTGCAGGACACAGCAATAGTCTAGTGGGACTTGTGACTTTGAAATTACCCAGAGCCAAAGCAATCCTGGTTTGTCTACCCAGGCTTTTTAAAAAAGTGATAGCTATGTTTGTATCAGTCACTCCTAGCCAAACCTATTTGTAACTAAAACACTGGGTCAGAAAAATAGAACTAGATTTGCCTTTGAAAGATGAAGAAAAGGTAGCATCATTAATTCAGGTTTCATAATATTGTAGGGACTTAATTTTATTCTTGAACATTTTCCTGTTTTCCTAAATCCATGCCCCAGATTCCCTGTGAAATATTATGATAAATTCTGTCTTATGTCTTTTGTAAAGCAAATAGCAACTACTATCAATTTGGGTGAAAAATGAATGGCACTTCATCTACTGATTAAAAATAATATCTTGTTTATATGAAACAAAAATTAATTTGTAGGCAAATTCAGTTTGCTGCATGACTTAGACAGGATGACATTAACTGTAAAAAAATGGCCTTGCTGAGTACTCACAAATTCTACCATAGATTATGTGTTAAAACACACATACACACACACATGCACATGCAAACAAAGCAGAGACAAAATGTGCAAAACTTGCAGAAGTAGAAAGTTCAGAAGTGAAGATTCTTGAAGAATGTCCACATGTAATGGAAATCAAGCCTCATTAACTCTAATTAGGCTTCTTGCACACATACCTGAATTTCATTGCAGCAGGCTTTCTAGGTGGGTGATTCTTTGCAGTATGTTAACTTTTGAAAGTTTCCTAACAAAACAGACTCAACTTTGAGTAGTCTTAAGATTTTATTGAATTCTCTCAGTAGGGTAGTTCAATATTTTAGAGTTTATCTTCATGCATGATTCACAAAGGCAGATATGGGAAAGCTACATTTTGCTTTATCATTTACTTGCTCTACATTTCACTTGCATAGTTCACCAAATCATGCATGATTGGTCAATTTCAGTGGGTGAAATAATAAATGGCCTGGTTCATTTACATTATTTAATATCACTTAATCACCATTACCAAGTGGGTGAGAACACACAGCCTCTCTTTGCATATCCTTGTGTTTATTCTATTCTGATTTATGGTGGAAGTCGTCAACCATCCTCATTATGGTATAAACTCCATGAGGATAAGAGGAGTTTCCCCTGTTTTTTTTTTTTTTTTTAATTCCTTTAGCACCTTGAACACTGCTTTACACAAGAAATGCTAAATTGAACCAACGTTTTTCAAGAGCCAGAGTGAATCCAATAATGAAGAAACAAAAAATTCAGTTTGAGGAACTTGCAGATTCTCTAAGTAGAGCCCTGAAAGTTCTGCTCACTTCTTTTCAGTAAAGGTGGCCAAAAATGCAGCTCATGGGGCTGGCGATGAGCTGGTGCAGGTGGGGACTGTGGAGGCAGGGGGACACCAGATGTTCACAGTCAGTGTCCTTTGAGATCTATCAATGTCTAAGTGATGCCATCTGGTCAATATTACAATATTATTTCTCTGGTTCACTCTATGAAATCCAACAGGGCAATGCAGAATTGCTCACTGCAGAAGACTGACAAACTTCAATTGAGGTTTAAAGCAGTATTTACATATTCCACACTTCTAAATGAATGTGACTTGGTTAGAAGACAACTAAACAAATAGCAAAATGAGAGTTGTTTAGGTAACAATAAGCCTGTCTCTTCAGTCCCAAAGCCAAGGCAGTGTCTGAGTCTCTTCTGTGTATTTTCCCCAACTCAAATATAGACTTATGAAGAAAAAGATTTTCTAGACATTAACAGTAATTTTATTGTGGAACAAACATGGAAGAGAAATGTGTTCTGTTAGGTCTCAGCATGGCATTTTACATTTCTAAAGGAAAAGCGATTAGTACAGTAGAAAAAAGTAGTTAATGAGTATTTCAGTTTAATTTTAAATGTTAGCACTGAAACAGAGAGATACTGAAACTAACCCACTGTTAATTTCAACATAAATCATGGTAAAATGCCCAGTAATAAAAGATATTCAAGAGGTACCACTAGATGAAACAAAACTGTTCAAAGATAAAAGAATGTGTAGCAGAAAGGATCAGCCCTCTCTTGGCTAATTATTCCACCAAGTCCCTTGTGTGGAGGGAATGCAGTTAATAGCAGAACTGTATTTTAGTATTCACAAATCGTGTGTGTGTTTACATATGCATGTATGTTCAACAAGATGTAAAATGGGATTCTTTTAGCTTCAGTGTTAGCCTAAGCATTGAGGCAATAGTTTATAACCCAGCACCCATATTGCAAAGTGAAATAATGACCTTTGGAATTAGAATTTGCAAAGAAGGTTGTGGTAGACAGAATAACAGAGCCCCGAAAGTAGGTACATGCTAATGCATGGGCCCTGAACACATCATTTTATGTGGCCAAAGGAGAATTAAGATTGCAGATGAAACTAAGGTTGCTAATCAGCTGTCTTTAAGACAGGGAGATTATCCTAGTGTCTTAGTCCATTTCTGTTGCTTATTACAGAATACCCAGAAGTGGGTGATTTATAAGAAAATGAAATTTGTTGCTTACAGTTTCTGAGGCTGGGAAGTCCAAAGTCCATGGAACACATCTGCTGAAGGTCGTCTTTGATGGTGGCTTTACAGCAATACAGGGATCTCACATGGCAGAAAATGGCAGAGCAGAGAGAGAAACTCTCATGTGTTCTCCTTTTAAAGTCTTCTGAATCACACCCTTGACCACTATTATTAATCCATTCACTATGGCATGATCCTATGATCTAATCATCTCTTCAAGACCCCACCTTTTAATTACCACAATAGAATTTCCCACCTTCAACAGTTATAGTGGGGATTAAGCTTCTAATATATGAACTTTGGAATATATGAACTATTCAATCAGTCCACAGCACCTGGATTGTCGTTATGGGCCCAATGAAATGACAAAAGTCCTTAAAAGTGGAGCAAGAGTCAGGAGAGTCAGCATTGAAGTAATGCAACGTGGAAAAGACTCAACTGACCATTGCTGGCTTTGACAATGGAAGTGGACCATGAGCCAAGGAAGTCTCTGGAAGGTCATTTGGTAGAGCAGCAATAGGAAATGAAATCAGAAGTGACCGAGGGTCAGTTTTGTTTCTCTTAATTGGCCACTTACCTGAAGCCTATAAGAAGGTTGCAGGTGTCTACAAAGGTGGGTGGAAGATTAGAGGATTCTTTACTGAGCTATTTGTCTTCCACGAATTCCATCTTTCTCTTTGCCTTGAGACTAGTGGGAAAAGGTTCAAAGGAACCCTTCAGAGAATATATGTGCTGTCTGGATCTGGAGAACAAAAGAATTGGTGTAAGAATCATCTATGAAAACAATATAGAGGCAGGAATAGCCAGCATCAGAAGCTGCTTGTGGAAGCAATTGAAAGGACTGTAATTTAAATTAGACAACTGTGATGCCACCAAAACACGTGGTCAGATTTGCAGGATTTCCTAAGAACAAATATGCAAGCCATGGCAGTAACGCTAACAGTGGGTGGTTTTAAAAGTAATCTTTACTCAAAGGTCTTTGTTAGTAGAGAAGTCACCTGAGCAGTGAGTGGCTGGAGGTGTCCCTTTGGATGCAGAAGCCAGAGATGCATTAGAAACCAGCCAAGCTGAGGCATCGTCTGCCTCAAGAATATCATGCTAATGAGCCACTGAAGAATCCATAAAAGTTAAAAGGCTCAATTTCAAAATACTCTATGGCCAAAGGAAACCAATGCTAGATTACTTTGTGCTACTCAAATCAGTTCCTTCTGGTTCCTTTATCCCTTCCTCATCCCTATCCCCAACTCTAACCTTGGAGAGGATAAGTGGAAGGTTATGATGAGCAAACTTGCTTTCTATGTTCCTCAGTCCATGTGGTAGAAAGGGGCTTCAACACACAGCTCTGACGCTTACAATTCCACTGAAGGGAGCACAGGGACGAGCCTTGTATTTCATCATCTGCGCCCAGGTTTGGGAGGTGTATAATTAGGTGCCCATCTTTAACCCTGTCACTTGTGGGCTCATGATGCACAGAATGGCAGCTTCCACTAAAATGTTGCAGAGAGAGTAGAAAACAACATCCCAGAAAGGGATGACACAGTCTTCAGAAAAGGACAAAAGAATCTGAACCTGGCAAAGCAGATGCCCTGCATAATGGATGTTTGGGGATTTGCACAAGCCTTCCTGCATTCCCACAGGAAATCCTCCTCCTGAGTGGAAGAAAAATCTGTTTCTTCCACATAAGGGCATCAAGCTCACTTGTCAACGAAAAAAAATTTCCGGAAGATCAAGTTGATGCTAAAGTAAGGAGGATCTCAAAAAATCTTTCTCGGTGTAATTTTACCTTTTCACTTGATTGAAGCTGACAGGTACTTAAAAAAAAAGATATATGTATGTACACACACATAATTAATTGAATTAAAATAATAAATATAAATTGAGTTAATTGATTAAATGTCAGGGAGAGAAAGGGGATAGATGTGCTATATGTGCATACATGTGCACGAACACTGACATCCAAGACAGCTTTGAAGGAATGAGAGAGGTGTTGATTCTGAAATCAAGATAATCCTTTAATTAAAAATGGCCTATTCCATTCTGATTTGCAGAGGAAATGAACAGGTGCTGAAATGTCAGTAACCTTCTTTTAGCACATCCTCATTACTTTGTTTCTTTCTGACTCTTAACAACTAAGTTTGAAGTATTATCAAGATGAACTGGCTTTTTTAGCAATGTTCAATGAATGGGTTTTCAATTCCACTGACAACAGCTGCTCCCAATATGGGACTGTTATTCTCTGCAGTTAATTCCTTTTGTAATACATCTAGTCATAGTTTTCATCTCACATGCAAATCTAATTTTCTTTTAAGCAACACTAGAATTGTCTAAATCAACAAGCACATTTTCAAGTGAAATAAAATAAGGCATCAGAGAGAGAGATTTTCATAAACTTTTGTTGTTGTTGTTTTACAGATTCGAATTGAAATTAGAAACTGTTTTTGGAAAATAATCTGGGAATTGAACTAATTTTTTTTCATGATATCAAAAGATACTTGAATTAGATTCTATAAGGAAGACAAATGGTTTAATTTTAAAAACTAATTTTTTTCAGTAGACATAAAATGAGAATGTGATGTACTGAAGTAATGAATCTATTTATAAACAACTCTTTTTGTCATTATATGCTTTCTACTCTAATTTTTTTTTTTGCATAGAATAGGTAAACAAGGAATGTTGTGTTCTGTTAGGAGTGTGATTTTCTTTTCTAATAGAAAATACTCAGAAATTTGTCATTAGCAAATATTCCCACTTATAGTTTGTACCTAATCTGGGTGTTTTGGCTTTGTGGCATGCTGTTACATTTTCCAGATCACTGTTTTTCAACGAACAGCATAAGCCTGATTCTGGGTTTCCTGTTGAGGGTACAGATTACTGGACCCCATTTCAAGTATCTCAGACTATAATATTGGAATTCCTGGGGCCAAAACTCATAGGTGAATTTTATCAAACTTCCCAGGTGAGTTTCTGAATAGTGAATATTGAGAAAACCTGCCCTAATGAGTAAAATATGGATTTTAAAATTTTATAAACTTGAAGGATCTATATGGAAACAGGTTCAGGTTAATCAAATTCCTACTTGTTATGTTTAACTAATAAATGACATTCACCTAATTACCTCAGGGTCTCACTCATATAAGGAATTGATTCTTCTGCCCCCAGAATAATACTAATTTCCCTATAAGAAATGAGTGAATTGGACATTTTTCTTTGAGAACTGAATTAATTTTATAGGTCACTCTTTATTGGGGAAATATCCTCAAGTTATTCCTCTAGTAATTGTATGAGTATCCACATTTCAATAGTTTTGTAAAAATCAAATATGTGAAATATTTCACATCCTTTGATGTGGTCCCCAGGTCAAAATAAAGACAATTAGATAATTAACAATAACAATTAGAAAATCAGCAGGCAGCTTCCCCCACTACCCCAAAATGCTGCATGAAATCGAGGTCATCCAGGTCATTTTCAATTCCAGAGTGTGACCTTCCTCTGTGAATGCCTTTAATCTGCCTAAGCATGAAATCTTTTTATCATTTTTTTTCTATTTGCAGGTGGCTCCAATCATTGCAAAGTTATTCCTATGTTGAGTTCCAGTCTTCCTCCCTTCAGTTTCTGCCTACCAAATCAAATTTTAAACTCCAGAACAACAGAAAACAAATATAGTACTTATCTGATGTGTAGCTTTTTTAATGTTTCATTAGAAATACATCCTTGTTGAGAGAACAGACCTAGGGATGCTGGAATGGGAAGGAGGGAACGTGGGAGCATGGGAGAGGGACACTGGGGAGAGGTTAGGTGGTGGACATCAGGAATAATGGCAATTGGAAGTGGGGGGCATGCTATAGCATTGATTTGCTCACCACAACTAGGACACTGATGCTACCAGCCAGCTCTTGCAGCATGAATATGTATAATAAATAAAAATAAAAAAATTAAAATTAAAAAAAGGAAATGCATCCCTCTTGATTTTCTGTTTCACCAAATATGAATATCTTTTCCACTTTTCAGATTATTCCACTTTACAGCCCTTCATATATTGGGTCACTTTGTACTAACCTTAGTTTTTCACTACTTCTCCTAAAGCATGTCTCACTAAAAATATTATTTTCCTTAATAGATAAAAAAACACTGTGTTTGTTGTATCATTTAATCTGGAACTTCAGTTAAGACAATCTAAGATGGATTTTCTAATCATCTACTTTTTTTTCTTAAAACATTGTCATTGTAGTTTTTTTGTTTCATTTTCCTGGGGGCCGTATCACATTATTAACTCATTTTTGGTTTCTAGGCAAAGAAAATTCCAAATCATTTTGCTATTAAGCACTGATATTCCATTGTGTATTTATATAGTTGGTGTTATGGATCTACTGAGATGGTTGAAACTATCTTGTCAGTTTGGCCATATTCTCTTTGCCAAAATTCACTAACTCTGGGAATATTTATGAAGAGTACTTTGTGTCTGTCACTGAAACAGGCAAGTTATGTATAAGAAACAGTTCTAGACTGGCAAGGGCTCCCATTAAAGTGAGGATATATAATCCCATGTGGTGAAAAACCATGAAAAAAGAAGAGACAATGTGGTAAGTACTTGCTGTAGACTGAATGCACCCCCAACCTCATTGAAACTTGAATCCCCACTGTAACTGTTGAGGGTGGGAAATCCTATTATAGTAACTGAAAGGTGGGGCCTTGAATAGGTGATTAAATTCTGAGGACTGTGCCTAGTGAATGGATTAATAATGGTGGTCATGGGTGTGGTTCTGAGGGCTTTAAAAGGAGATGAGTGAGACTCTCTCACTGTGCTCCATCATTTTCTGCCATGTGACATCCCTGGGTCACTGTTTTCACCACCAAGACCTTCACCAGGTATGTTCCCTGGACTTTGGACTTCCCAGCTTCCAAAACTGTAACCAATAAATTTCATTTTCTTATAAATTTCTCAGTTCCTAGTATTTTGTTATAAGAACCAGAAACCAATACAGAAAATTTGTACCAAGAATGGGGTCCAAACCCACATAGACATATGTCCATTGGATTTCCACAAATACTCAAAGATGTTACCTACAGAGTCACTGAATCCCTTGCTGTTTACAAACAGCAAATCAAGAGTATCAAATGGATTTATTTTGCATATCTCTGTAATCAATTTACTCCGTGAATCTTCAGTGCTGTCTGTATTATTAGAAGTTCAGCTGTCGGAATTTTTAGGCCTAAAGCCCTGACACCAATTGAAGAAATTCATCTTTAAGATTTTGTTTCTCTAGAACCACTCCTGGTAGGCCTGTAGACAGATTCCATTGGCAAAACAATGGTGCGATCAATGGATTGAGGATAAGAGGAGAAATTCTGAAGAGACTGCACACGCAGTAGCTAGAAATTTATTTCATTAAAGCATGCAATTTTGTATGTTGATTTGTTTTTGATTTTCTCAATCACCTTTCTGAGCCCGTTCAGCCCATGACCACCTAGGAGAAGCCTGCAGCCGAACAATGACCCATTGCAATGAGGGGAATTGTCAGCACACCAGAGGAAGCAAGGGGTGTCTCTCCAAGTCAAAGAAAAGATAGGGTTTTTTTCTAAGATTCGGGAAAGTGGTGACATTTTTAAAAAGTGGTGTTTTTGTTTCTTAAATAAAATGTTGTTTTGGTAGGCTCAGAGCAAAGTAGGTCTCTGTAAAAGAGTCTGTACCAGATCTGAACTGCCAAGTGAACCTATGATCTTATTTCCTTGGAAACTACAAAGCTATGCCAGAAGTGAGATGCTGTGCACAGAAAGCCCTATCTAAAGCTGTGTATCGGGCCTGGAGATCGAGGTTGCTGCTCAGTGTCAAGGTGCCTTCGATCCTCTACCCATCCAAAGTTTCTGAGGGTCCACGATTTTAGAGAACAGAGTGATTCAGTGAATAAGAAAACAGTACTCACTCAAAGAAGGGATCATTATGACACTTTACAACTGTAGTGTGAATTGGGGAGAAATGGTGTCTCCTTTGTTGTTGGCTATATCTTTGTTGGGTATTGCAGCCAGATGAATCTGGCAGATCTTTATTTTCTGTCTTAGCTGATGTTTGCTCTTCCCCAACATGCAACATGAGGGCGTCCTCCTCAGTATTGCTTATTTCTCTTCCACCCTCCAGACTCATTTTTCATCTCTCTCTCCCTTGCTTTGTTTTATGAGAACAAGTTTGGTGGTGGGTAATATTACATTTAGGTTCCAGGTATGAGCAAAACTGAGTTGACATCACTTTCTAGTTATGCGATGAAAACTTTCTCTCTTCTATTTTGGGCACACAACTTTTTGTCCTTGAAATCAGATAAGGGCAAGAATAGATGCTGATTGACATAATTTGTGGGCTGTGTTGATGATTGCTCTTTGTTCCCAGGCCCACTTTTGCCGTTGTGTTGCCATGTAGTTTGCCCTATGAGGCTGACTCTTACGCTGCATCTCAGTAGGGCTCTAGGTTCTGTCGTGTGTCCCGTCTATAGCTCAAGTTCACAGTGGTCTCCCCTTGCTCCTTCTGGCAGGGTGCTGGTAACAACAGTTGTCTGCTGTTGCTAATCCCTGGGTACTTTACCATCCCTTAATGTGGTACCGATCGTAATCCAAACCCTAATGCAGTGCCAATCATAACCCCAAAAGACACAGTTCCAAATGCCATAGACCCAGATGTTGAAATCCCGACAGATCAAAATCCCTAATGTCTAAAATCTGCAAAATCACACTTGCCCATAATCTATCCTTATAATGCACTTTTCATGTCAAATTTTCTTTTTTTATTATTTTTTCTTTTTCTGTTTGTTTTTTTTTTCTTTTTATAGTTTCCCCCTACTATTTTAAATTGTCAGCATTATTTTTTGTTTCACAATTTGCTACTTAGTTTTATGTATTTTTTGAAAATTTGACTCCATGAAAGCTCATTATCACAACGGCGACTCTGTAAGCATTGTGCATGCACATAAAAACGTTGTAAGCATTGTGCATGTACGTTAGAATGTTGACACTTCCTCGATAAAGAGAGATGTTCTTTTCGTACATCTGTATTTGTGAAAGATAAAATTTCTTGAGATCTTGGCTTCTTAGGCAAATTTATATGTGGTGGAGACCCATTGCCGTTTTTGATCAATCGCGTCAAAAGACTTAGGTTGTCTGTCATGGTATTTCGGATGACCACAGTTTTAAAGCTGGTGCACGCAATTATCATCCATAGTGATATGCATTTATACATTTTGCTTTTTGACCTATTTCTTTAGGAATATGGTTCACCTGCTCATAACCGTTATATGCATGCAACTGTCCTTACTATACCTGAGTGTTTATGCTTGCAAAAAATATGTATATTATTATTTTATTGTGTAAAGTGGCCTATGAAATGTTTTGTCATGTTTTCATATGATTATCAAATCAATACCATTGAAAAAATGTAAATAAATGTCTTTTAGAGGATTTTTAAATTATTTTTTTCCAGAATTGTATTCTTAAGATTTTGATCTTTTGGGATAGTGATTTTCAGGATTTTAGACTGTAGGGATTGTGACCTTTGGGATTTCAACATTTGGTATTATGGCATTTGGGATTGTGTCTTTTAGGATTTTAGCTTCATCTCCCCTTCATGGTTTCTTTCTATCTGCTCACACCACATTACATCGCACCTTCATTAAATCATTTAATTACACCTTTTTTTTAAGTGTGCCATTTGTTTTTTTTCTGGGACTCCAGTTGATATACCCCAATTTAGCACATAAGTTGCTGATCTCATTAATTGCTCTCTACTTGATGGCGATGAGAACAGAGATGGGATTATCTATACAGAATGGCCGGGAAACTGGAAGAACTGAAGCAATATTATTGAATGAAGGACCACCAAATAAATAAGAAAGGTTGGAACACATCAACATGTTCATCAAAGACATTAGTAAAATATGAAACATAAGTCACAGAAAAAACCATGAAGAATGTCATTACAAATGTTACGATAAATGAAAACTACCTGCTTTTGGTCTAGTTATTCAACCAGTTCTTGGTTTATCATCCACCTGCTAGATAGGGTGAGCTATCAGGAAATTACATCTCAGTTGTGGTTTAGACTCCAGCCCTACCCAGAATGGGTCATGCAGTGGTCATGGCAATCTCATAGAGCAACACGCCATCTGATTACCAGAACACACAGGTTTTCCAGAAATGCTCTTTGCCCAGCTCGAAAAATCACTCTGCAGTTGGGGATTCTGTTGCTTCTGCTCTGCATGGGGCACAGAATTCTTTGCTAGATCTGGGAGCAATCAGACCCAGAATACAAACGCCATCTATGAATCTCTTATTCTCTTTCCAGGCACTAGGAGATTTCTTTATTGCTGACTTCAAAGAAAAAAGCATCTCTCCCCTCTATCTACCATAATCCAGTCATAGAAATCAAGCTTAATTTACAAAATCAAGATAGGAAGACTGGCTTCTGCAATCAGTTTGATTCCAGCTTTGCATCACAAACTTTCCCTGAGCGTAGAGAAGCAGTACAAAGATCCCTGGTAGCTTTGTGGTACAGGGAAAGGAAGCACCCAGGTCAAATGCCTCAAAAGAAGTTTAGCTCAAAGCATAATGGTACATTCCAAATTGCCTGCGATGTAGGCTCATCGGGTTTTTGTATGTTCAAAGTCACCCCAACGATTTGCAAATAATAGTAATGATTGGAAAATTCACAAACCTGTGATTAATGAAGGAAACATGATACAGCAAACAAAGGAAAACCAGACTAAATTAATAAACTTGTGATTAATGAAAGAAACACAATAAATCAAATAAAGGAAAACTAGACTATGTCAAAGAGGCTTGGTTGTTTTTTTTTTTTTTTTTTTGCCTTTATGTAAATGTACCACATAGGAAATGTGGGTATAATGATGAAAATATATGTTAATGTTTTACATTGTGTAAACTAGATATCTGGAAATTTTTTATTGGTGAGAAGACTTGTATCTTCCCACCTTCTTTTGTATTGTATTTTTTGATATGTGTAGTGGATTGAATGTCCCCCTAACACATTGAAGCTTGAATTGTGTCCCCCAAGTTTTATGTATTAGAAACTTGGCCCCCGCTGTGACTGTTAAGAGGGTGGGAAATCCTATTATGGTCATTGAAAGGTGGGGCCTTGAAGAGGTGATTGGATTGTAGGACTGTACCATTGTGAATGGATTAAAAATGGTGGTCAGGGTGTGGTTCTGAGGGCTTTAAAAGAAGAGTTGGTGGGAAGGTTAGTGTCTCTCTACTCTGACATTTTCTGTCACGTGAGACCCCTGCATTTCTGTCGCCACCAACAGGACCCTCACCAAATGTGTTCCCTGGACTCTGGACTTCCCAGCCTCTGATACTTTAAGCCGTAAATTTTGTTTTCTTATAAATTACCCAGTTCTGTGTATTTTGTTATAAGCAACAGAAATGGACTGATGCAATCTGTAACAGGTTTGGAGTATTATTATTTGGTTTTCACAAAATTCACATATGAGACCCATCTATTTCACAAATAGCATAAAGTAAAATATATTTGTATTGTTTCATTGTCCTGTGTTTAGATAGGTCTTACATTTTGGGATTTTTTTGTATTAGACATGGTTTCCAAACCTTGACCTTTAAAACTTTTGAAGACAATATAAACTTAAATAAGCTAAAATTTATTTATTTTTTAAATAGGGCTTTTTTTAAACAAAGCTTCTCAAATTATTACAAAAATTATCTTGGGAAAGTACTTCACAAACTACTCTATTTTCACATAATATAAAAAATCATTCAGAACATTGTTAGTCTGCCCTTCCCATGGAAGTATTATATTTCTAATTGTAATTCTTTTATTTTTCATATGTGACTACATCTGTTTGAAGCCTAAATATATACGTAGAGTGAGATGAATTTCATTTTATTTTATTATTTTTTTTAAAGAAAATGTAATTTTATTAATATTATTTTTTACATTCAAGGATGTTGTTGCAGAGGATTTGGGAGGGAGGGGAGAGGGGAAAGGGGAAGGAAATGGGATGGAAGAAGGTGGAAGGAGGAGGGGTGGGGTTGAGGCCTGAGGCACCCCCTCATTCCCACAGGGGAGACTGGGGGGTTTCCAGAGGTGGCTTGTTCATTGCCAGGCTGGGTGCAGATGTCAGGGGAGTGTTGCAAAAGCCCTCGTCCCCCACCATCCCTGCTCAGGAACCCAGGGCCTTTCTTGCAGTGACTTGCTGGTTGTCACTGGGCTGGTTGCACATGTCAGGGGACAGGGCTGAGCTCCCTGGTCCTGCCCCCTTTCTGGCTTGGTAGCCCGTGGGACTTCTGGTCCTTCTAGGTGTTATAGGTGTTCTTTGGTGAAATGAGACCTTTACTAGTTAATATGAAACTTTGTCTCTGGTTGCAAGTACTTTGTTTTTACTTTCATTTCTGTGTTGGATTATTTGCTGTTCCCACCCTGTGCTAGAACTAATTTGTTGTCCTTTGTTTACTTCTAAGATGGTGGAACTTCCTGTGGGGACCAGCATTTGAGCTGTGTGGTTGAGCTGAATTGCTGCTTTGCTGCTGATTCCCTAGGGAAGGCTTTTTGTGCAGATCAGGTTTTCATGGTTGATTTTATAGGTTCTTCCAGCTCTCAAGAGATCTGATGCACCTGGATTGTGTAAAAACTCTGATCTGGCCCTGAGTCTTTTCATCAAACGGCACCCCATGCAATTCCATATTCCTGACCAGTTTCCTGTGAGTGGTCCTTCACTGATTGGGGGGCAGATCAGCTGTCCTTGCTGTGCTCTGGTGTTCTCCTGGTGGGCCTGTCTCCACCACTGCCTGTGCTGCAAACACTTCCCATGGGATAGGCTATGCTCCAGTCCCTTGCAATGACTCACTGGCCTCTGAATGGCTCCTTTTTTTCAGTTATTGTGTCTCCTTGATCCTATGTGGGTCCACGGGAACTCTACTTGTTGTCTTGCTGGTCTAGAGGCCACCATGACCCTCTTCTCCTCTGCCACATCCAAGCAACTTCATCCAAAGAGTACAGCTGTGGCTTTTGATGGCTCCTGCTCCATATGCTCAGCAGCTCCAGCCTGGAAACAGCCGGGATTTGAAATGGTCAGTGTTTTTTTTCTTTTTTTTTTTCTCTCATCATGGCTTCTCCCACCTTCATGAACTCTGTAAGTCTCTCCTCCTCTTCCCCTGAGCTCCAGTGGCCCCAGCTTGGATGTCATTGCTTTTTCATAGTTGTAAATTGGTTGGTTTGTGGGAGAGAGTGACGCTGGGGACCATCAATTCTGCCATCTTGACTGGAAGCTTGAGATGGATTTTACATTGTCAGTAATCTCATAGCCCTGAAAATATTTTCTTTACTTATGCCCATATTTATAGCTGTTTTTTCATTTTTGCTGTGAGTTTTTTCCCAAATGCACCACTGGATCATTACTGGTTTTAGATTAAGAAAGTAGCAATAAATTGTTCATCAGAATTTATCATAATTGCATTAAGGAGGGTAAAAAAAAAAAGCGTCACATGCATGACTACCAAAATATAATCTTAAAATGTAAAAGAAGTGTCTTTAGATCTTTTTAAAAAATTTTAATTGCTTAATTAGGTTTGCAACTGTATTTTTCCTTTTAAGTCAAGTTAGTGTTTAATGTTTATGTTAGTGTTTAGTGTTTAATGACCTGATCTTGCAGAAGACAACATATGATTGTTTAAAACAGTGTATCATTTGCTTGGGGCTTAAAAATCATAATGAGAAAAATATAAAGCTCCTTCATGGAATCAGTTTGTTTCAGTGCAAAATGATTCACCAGGAAGAACACTTGCCTTAGGATAGATAATAAATTGAGTAGTATTGACTTCAAATTTCCTGAGAAGGAAACTGATGTAAACTATGATTTCTAGTAATAAACCAAGAAACCAAGAACAGCCTCTTCAGAAGAAATTAAAAACAGCAACAGCTAATACATGAGAGCAATAACTAGTATTTGGCATTTTTCCTCTGAACAGAGTAATCTTTATTCTGGGGCAATTTTAGCTCTTCTATACTAAGGCTTGGCACTTCTTGGATCTTCATCGAATGTTTCAGGTGTTCAGTGAGGTTCTCCACACTGGCTAGTTGGAACTCCAATGTTCCTGAAACATGTCTGGACTCTAAGACATTTCCAGCTAATCACAATCTGGGACTTGTTCTTTCCAGGACTTATAGAATATCACCCTGTTGGTTTTTTTTTTTTTTTTTCTTTTTGGTTTCTGACATTTTTTTATTGAAAGATAATTGATTATATATGTATGTGTGTGGGGTACAGAACTGAATATCAATACATGTGTACAATATATGGCAGTCAAATCAGGGTAATTAGTAGACTCATGTTTACACAATCTCTGTGACCCTTAACTAGTTTCTCACCAACCTCTTCCTCCTCCCCTTTTCCCACCTCTAATAACCATAGTTCTATTCTCTCTTATTTTTTTTGAAAGTTTAATGTATTGTTGTGATGGTTTCTTTTTCTTTCTTTTAGCACTGTTACATGTGCAGCTCCCTATTTAGCCAAGAACATAAGTGGACCCCTATGTTGGAATTTTTCTCTGCTCTCTCCTCTTTTTTACTCTGACACACGTATTGTAGTCACTTCAAGCTCCCTAAACTCTAATCCACATTTCCTCAACCTCTAGAGAATACTTCACTCCATGTAGGTTTCTCTCCTTGCACCACGATCTGCAAAATGTTCCAGCGAAGAAACCCAGGGCAGTTGTAAACCCTCCTTGTTTGTTTTCCTTCCCTTGGGAATAACTCCTCTGCTCTGTCTGTTATCTAATATATGAAAAGTGTTAAGTCATATAATTTGTCCAATTTTCTAGTCTTTCTGGTGAGAGAGCAAATACAATGCATGACTGTTGTTGTTTACTAAACTTTGTTCAGCACTTTTTCTCTATGTTTAGGAGAATTAATGGTCATTCATTTCCAGTTCACTCTTATGGCTTTCACATTTACTCTGTTTATTCAATGTGGTTGGATGAATGAGGTCCCCCCTACCCAAAGATGTCCACATCCTCGTCTCCAGAACTTGAGAATATTCTACCCTCTATGGAAGAGAGACTTTGCAAGTGTGATTAAAATAAGAACCCCGAGATAGGTAGAGTATCCTGGATTATGCAGGATGGCTCCAATCTAGTCACATGGTTCTTCAGAGTGGAGAAGAATTTCTTGGTCAGAAGGAGATGTGACTGTGAAGGATGGGTCACAGAGATGGGGTGTGAGGACTCTACCCTCCGTTACTGGCTTTGAAAATAGAGGAAAGGTGCCATACACCCAAGAAATATGAGTAGCATCTGTAAGCTGAAAAGTAAGGATGTGATTCTCCCCTAGAGCCTACAGAAAGGAGCAAAGCTTTGCCAAACACCTTGATTTTAGCCTGGTGAGAACCCTGTTGGATTTAGATCTATAGAACAGTAAGATAATAAATTTCTGCCATTTCAAGCCACTACATTTCTGGCAATTTGTTGCAGCAGCAATAAAAGACTAATACACATAGATATTTACAACATGCAACTCATTTGAAAATGTTTCCTGTTCTATGATTATTTGAAGATTTTGTGTTAAATTGGCTTTAAAAAAAAATGATGGTTGCTATGGATTGAATTGTGTCCCCCAAAGTTCTTGGTATTACAAACTTAACCCCCATTGTGATAGTGTTAAGAGGGTGATAAATTATATTATGGTAATTGAAAGGTGGAGCCTTGAAGAGGTAATTAGATTGTGAGGACCAGGCCTTAGTGGATGGATTAATCCGTTGATGATTTAATGGTGGTCACAGGTGTAGTTCTGATGGCTTTAAAAGGAGAGTTGTGAGGAGCTCTCTGTCTCTGTTCCTGCCATTTTACCATGTGACACCCTGAATGGCTGTACAGTTAGCATCAAGAACAAAGCCCTCACCAGACGTATTCCTTGGACTTTGGATTTCCCTGCCTCTGAACTCTAAGAAATAAATTTTATTTCTTTGTAAATTACCCAGTTTCTGGTATTTTGTTATAAGCAACAGAAACAGATGAACAAGAAAAGAATTCACAGTGAGACAACCAGGTCATAGAGCCACTTTGTTAAAAGTTTCTATTTACTAATTCAATTTCCTTAAGAGGTATAATCTATTGAGATTTTCTATATGTTCCCATATATTTTGACAAAATGGTAATTTCTGTCTTTTAAAGTATTTTCTCCTCCATATTGTAAATCTGTTTGTATAAAATTATTCATTATATTTCCTTATTTTATTTTAATTATTGTAGTATCTGTATTGATATCCTGTGTCCTTCTTCATTCCTGATAGTGGGAAATTGACTTCTTCTCTCACTTTCTTTACTAATTTGACTAAAGTTTTTGAAATTTTATTTCCTTTTCAATAAATTTTTTAAAAAATTTTTCCTACATTGGTTGACACAATTTAATCATTGTGTGCTTTCAATTGATTCCTCATATATCCTGGTTTAAATTGTAGAGTTTCTTTGGGTTGGTGATTTTTAAAAAAAAAAAAAAAAAAAAAAAAAAAAAGAAAGGAAGATAGATTTATGGTAATGATTTCTTCAAAATTTTTTCTGCCCCTTCTCTTCTTCTGAAACTAGAACTATATATGTGTTAGAACATTTAATGTTATCTCTGCCATTTAACTTATTTTTTAAAATGCTTTTTCTTCTCTCTTTGCTTCAGTTTGGATCATTTTCGTTGATATATTCTTGAGGTCACTGTTTCTTTCTTCTGTACTAATTTTCTGTTTAGTCCATCCAATAAATATTTGATTTCCACTATTACATTTTTCAGTTTTTGAATTCTTCAGTATTATGTATTTTTTGAAATGTATTTCTTGACATGTCACAGTCATGTTTCCTGTAAATTCTTTAAAATATTTTTAATAATCGCTTTAACGTCCTTGTTTTCTGGTGCCAGCCAGTGGAACCGCAGCTCCACATGGCTCCCTCACCCTACCACCTTGAACCCAGGCAGGGGGGAGCTCCAGGCCCCACCCCTGCACCCTGACCTGGCTCCATGCAGGTGAGCCCACCAGCAACACCAGCCAGCAGAACCACATGGCTCTACATTCTGCCTCAGACCCAGGGGGTAGCACCAGACTATGGTTCCAACCCACCAAGTTTGGCCCAGCAGAACTCCATGTGCAACAGGGTCATTCTATGACCACAGAGTCTAGAACAGGAGCCAAGGTGGTTTAACATAGCCACCACCACACCTACTGTCAAGCAAAGACAATTCACCCCCCACGGAAGCAACCAAGGCCACTCCACAGCCAACCTCACTGTAATAGAAGAAGCAACCCCCTACCAAATGACCAAGCATCGGTGAAAAAATATTAGAAGCACAAACAATTAAGAAGAAATGACACCACTGAAAGGATACAGTAATGCCCCAAAGTCAGACTCCATGGAACAGGGAATCCTTGAAATGTCTGAAAAAGAATTTTGAGCAATGATCTTAAGAAAACTTGAAGAAATAAAGAAAGACTCAATTAGAGAACACAATGAAACAAGAAAAAACATCCAGAATATGAAGGAGGAAATCTAGAGATTTATACCATAAAAAAGAGTGTAGCAGAACTTCTAGAAATGAAAGACTCACCCAGTGAAATAAAAAACATGACTGGTAGCTTGAGCAGCAGGTTAGAGCAAGCAGAAGAAAGAATTTCAGAGCTTGAAGATGGTCTTTTTGAAATAAGTCAGGCAGACAAAAAGGAAAAAAAAAATAATGAGGAAAACCTATGAGAGATAGCAGACAGCCTCAAGTGCTCTAACATCTGAATTGTGGGTATTCCTGAAGGGCAGGAGAAGGGAAAATGTATTGAAAACCTACTCAAGGAAATAGTAACAGAAAACTTCCCAGGTGTAGGGCTAGATACACATCTTCAGGTCCAGGAAGCTCAAAGATCTCCAAACAGATTCAACCCAAAAAGATCCTCCCCAAGACATATTATAGTTAAATTTGCAAAGCTCAAAGACAAAGAGAAAATTCTATGAGCAGCAAGAGAAATGTGTCAGGTGACATATAGAAGAACCCCATCAAACTAACAGCAGACTTCTCAACTGAAACCCTACAGGCCAGAAGAAAGTGGAATGATATATTCAAAATACTAAAAGAAAAAAACTGCCAGCCAAGAATTCTTTATCCATCAAGGCTCTCCTTCAGCAAAGAGGGAGAAATAGTGTATTTCCCAGATAAACAAAAGTTGTGGGAGTTCACCACCACACGACCAGCCCTGCAAGAAATTCTCAAGGGAGTCATTCATCTGGAATCTGAATAATGGTGACCATCATCACGAATACACAAGCAAGAGCAAAACCCACAGTTAAAACAAAAATGCCAGCAAGAAAGAGAAAGAAGCTAACTCATTCCACCTTAAATTTCCAACTCACATTGAAGAAGAGAAATAAAGGGAAATAATGGTCAAAAAGATATTTGAACCACCTAAACAAGTAGCAATTAAATGACAGGAATTAAACTACACTTCTCAATAACTACTCTGAATGCGAATGGACTATAGTCCCCATTCAAAAGACACAGACTATCTGACTGGATTCAAATGCTAGACCCAAGTATATGCTGTCTTCAAGAGACCCACCTCACCTGTAAAGACTAAAAGTGAAGGGATGTAAAAAGATATACCATGCAAATGGAAACCAATACAAGGAGGAGTAGCCTATTCTTATATCGAACAAAAAAGACTTTAAACCAAAAAATATTTAAAAAGACAAAGAAGGCCATTATTTAATGACAAAGGGAACTATCCAGCTAGAAGACATAACAATCATAAACATGTATGCACCCAATACTGGAGCACCCAGATATATCAAGCAAACACTCTTGGGCCTAAAGAAGGAGAAAGGACCTAATACTTTAATAGTGAGTGATCTGAACACCCCTCAGAGTGTAGTCACTTTATGCACACTGTCTTAATCGTACTAAAATTCCGAGTAGGTAAAGGTCATATGTCAATAGTACAAGTGTTATTGAATGTCTGTGGCACATGTTCACATTTTGGATTTTTAACTGCAATGAGAAATTACTGTAGTAAAGCCATAGACAGAAAGTACATGGGTAATAGTCCTGTTGGAGTCTTTGGGGCTTCACATGCTCCAATGGTTGAGAGGATCATGGCTTACGAACTGGTATTAGAATAGCAGTACATCTTAAAGTGGGAAAGCCACCCTCAATGGATGTTTATGAATTAGTTGAAAATGGATACAGAACAGTTTGCTTTATAGTAATAGAGCTGTCAATGTGGTTTTCTTAGAAGCAAAATCTAGGGTATCCAGGGATCCAGTTTGTCAAGAAGCAGTCATGTTTTTTGCTTTTGATTGTGACGCAGAGGTGTGAATTGCACTACAGGTGCACTGTGCAGTGACGTGCTTGTTCACTTTTTGGTTTGCACGAGGGGCCACTGAATGCTTGGATAGAAGCATACGGGAGATGTAAAGTCCAATATTTCTTTTGAATCTCTCCAGAAACTTTACACCGTGCACAGTAATCAAAGTCAAGTATATGATTCAGTGTTGGCAATCAACAGATCTACAGATAAATTTATTGATACTAAAGAGAGAAAATAAGAAAAATAAACCCCTTCTTAGAAACAACAATAAATACCCAAAATGTCCAGGTAAAAGAGCAATACCCTGATGACAGAGGCACAGAATATTGTATTAATTTGCTAGGGCTGCTGTTAACAAAGTACCACAGTCTGAGTGTATTAAACAGCAGATATTTATTTTCTAACAATTCTGGAGCTAGAAGTGTGAGATCAAGGTATCAGTAGGTTTGGCCTCTATTAAGGCATCTGTTCTTGGCTTGTAGATGGCCATCTTCCTCCAGTGTTTTTACCACGGTCTTTCCTCTGTGTTTCTGGGTCCTAATCTCCATTTCATATAAGATCACCAGTTGTAGTGGATTAGGACCCATCCAAATTACCTCATTTTACCTTAATTACATCTTCAAAGACCCTATCTCCAAATTCAGATTCTGAGGTACTGGGGATTAGAGCTTCAATATATAAATAGGGGGGTAATAATTCGTCCCATAACAAGTATCTCTTAAAACAGATTAATATATAAATTAGAAAATACATCTTAATGTTAACTACAAAATAAAAACCTCCTTATGAAACTACCCCTATACAAGTACACAATTATTTTTTATCCTTGCAAAATTTTCATACTTCATTTAGGTATGACTTTTAAGTAACAATGTTTTTGTTTATTAATTTTTTTTTTAATCAAGGCTCTTTTGCAAGATGTAGTACAGATGGACAATTCTGTAGGAAATAAGTCCAAAATGTATAATTCCCTGGACAGGAAGGAGAGTTTAACTAGAAACAAATGAAAGACATTGCAAGATGATCTTATGAATTCGCTGTAACCCAAGAGTGGCTTGATCTGAGATCAAGAGGAACCATGTGACATTTGTTTGTGGTCACGTGGGAGGGTGAGCACATCTCACATTTACCCTTCTCTGAGGAGTACAGTGGGAAACTGGGCAGAGACCCCCAAGATGGCATATCTCCCCAGGTGACTCATGGCAGGCAGAGCAGTCAATCAAAAGGAGAGGAACTGCTGCATCCCACTGTTATCAAGGGCAACCATGTGGGACTAGCATAACTTCAGCCTGTTCTGAAGTCTTGGCTTGCAGTCTATGAACTTGTAAAGAAGAGCCACATATACATGTGTATCCTTTTTGTTACTGGAAATACTTCAATGGGATCCAGACATCTCTGAGAGAGTTCCTTATACTATTCAAAAATAGATTCAACTATACTTGTAGGTAAGAATGTGTTGCTTTGCCTCAGATGGATTTGTCACCCCTTTTCCCCTGGGTGATGAAGCTGCCAAAGATTACTCAAAGCCCATCTCTTCTGAGCAGTGAGAAAAGGGATTAATCTCCTGGAACCCTCAAGATAGAGGCATTTCTTCCATTTGGGAAATTAACCATGGATAGGGGTTCTCTTCCTGCATTTATTTTCCAGCCCGTTAAGTTACAGGAAGAGACATAGGTGGGGTTATAGTTTTAACAAGTTTTAACAATGGAAGCTGGTAACATTCAGTAAAAACAAGCCAGATGACATTCCATAAGGCAATTAAGTGATCCAGTAACAAAAGCTTGATCTTAGCAAACATTCCTTCTCTCTACAGAGCTTCCCAATATCTTTTTTTTTTCCTTATTTTGTTTTTTTTTTTTTTTAAATTTTATTTTGTCGATATACATTGTAGCTGATTATTGCTCCCCATCACCAAAACCTCCCTCCCATCTCCCTCCCCCCCCTCCCCCAACAATGTCCTTTCTGTTTGCTTGTTGTATCAACTTCAAATAATTGTGGTTGTTATATCTTCTCCCCCCCCCCCCGGTTTGTGTGTGTGTGTGTGTGTGTGTGAATTTATATATTAATTTTTAGCTCCCTCCAATAAGTGAGAACATGTGGTATTTCTCTTTCTGTGCCTGACTTGTTTCACTTAATATAATTCTCTCAAGGTCCATCCATGTTGTTGCAAATGGCAGTATTTCATTCGTTTTTATGGCTGAGTAGTATTCCATTGTGTAGATGTACCACATTTTCCGTATCCACTCATCTGATGATGGGCATTTGGGCTGGTTCCAACTCTTGGCTATTGTAAAGAGTGCTGCGATGAACATTGGGGAACAGGTATACCTTCGACTTGATGATTTCCATTCCTCTGGGTAGATTCCCAACAGTGGGATGGCTGGGTCGTATGGTAGATCTATTTGCAATTGTTTAAGGAACCTCCATACCATTTTCCATAGAGGCTGCACCATTTTGCAGTCCCACCAACAATGTATGAGAGTTCCTTTTTCTCCGCAGCCTCGCCAGCATTTATCGTTCATAGTCTTTTGGATTTTAGCCATCCTAACTGGGGTTAGATGGTATCTCAATGTGGTTTTGATTTGCATTTCCTGGATGCTGAGTGATGTTGAGCATTTTTTCATATGTCTGTTGGCCATTTGGATATCTTCCTTAGAGAAATGCCTACTTAGCTCTTTTGCCCATTTTTTAATTGGGTTGCTTGTTTTCTTCTTGTAAAGTTGTTTGAGTTCCTTATATATTCTGGATATTAATCCTTTGTCAGATGTATATTTTGCAAATATTTTCTCCCACTCTGTTGGTTGTCTTTTAACTCTTTTAATTGTTTCTTTTGCTGTGCAGAAGCTTTTTAGTTTGATATAATCCCATCTGTTTATTTTTCCTTTGGTTGCCCGTGCTTTTGGGGTCGTATTCATGAAGTCTGTGCCCAGTCCTATTTCCTGAAGTGTTTCTCCTATGTTTTCTTTAAGAAGTTTTATTGACTCAGGGTGTATATTTAAATCCTTAATCCATTTTGAGTTGATTTTAGTATACGGTGAGAGGTATGGATCTAGTTTCATTCTCCTGCATATGGATATCCAGTTATCCCAGCACCACTTGCTGAAGAGGCAGTCCCTTCCCCAGTGAATAGGCTTGGTGCCTTTGTCAAAGATCAGATGGCAGTAAGTGTGTGGGTTGATTTCTGGATTCTCTATTCTATTCCATTGGTCAGTGTGTCTGTTTTTATGCCAGTACCAGATTGTTTTGGTTATTATAGCTTTGTAGTATAGCTTAAAGTCAGGTAGTGTTATGCCTCCAGCTTTATTTTTTTTGCTGAGCATTGCTTTGGCTATTCGTGGTCTTTTATTGTTCCATATAAATGTCTGAATAGTTTTTTCCATTTCTGAGAAAAATGTCTTTGGAATTTTGATGGGGATTGCATTGAATTTGTATATCACTTTGGGTAGTATGGACATTTTCACTATGTTGATTCTTCCAATCCAAGAGCATGGAATATCTTTCCATCTTCTTGTATCCTCTCTAATTTCTCTCAGCAGTGGTTTGTAGTTCTCATTATAGAGATTTTTCACCTCCTTGGTTAACTCAATTCCTAAGTATTTTATTTTTTTGGTGGCTATCGTAAATGGGCAGGCTTTCTTGATTTCTCCTTCTGCATGTTCACTATTGGAGAAAAGAAATGCTACTGATTTTTGCGTGTTGATTTTGTATCCTGCTACTGTGCTGAAATCATTTATCAATTCCAACAGTTTTTTTGTAGAGGTTTTAGGCTGTTCGATATATAGGATCATGTCATCTGCAAACAGGGACAGTTTGACTTCATCTTTTCCAATCTGGATGCCCTTTATTTCCTTCTCTTCTCTGATTGCTCTGGCTAGTACTTCCAACACTATGTTGAAAAGGAGTGGTGAGAGTGGGCATCCTTGTCTAGTGCCTGTTCTTAAAGGAAAAGCTTTCAGCTTTTCCCCATTCAGGATGATATTGGCAGTGGGTTTGTCATATATGGCTTTAATTATGTTGAGATACTTTCCCTCTATACCTAACTTATAGAGGGTCTTTGTCATGAATGAGTGCTGAACTTTATCAAATGCTTTTTCAGCATCTATAGATATGATCATATGGTCCTTGTGTTTGAGTTTATTAATATGTTTTATCACATTTATTGATTTGCGTATGTTGAACCAACCTTGCATCCCTGGGATGAATCCCACTTGATCGTGATGAATAATTTTTCGTATGTGTTGCTGTATTCTGTTTGCTAGTATTTTAGTGAGGATTTTTGCATCTATATTCATCAAGGATATCGGCCTGTAGTTTTCTTTTTTGGTTATATCTTTACCTGGTTTTGGTATCAGGATGATGTTTGCTTCATAGAATGAGTTTGGGAGATTTGCGTCCGTTTCAATCTTTTGGAATAGTTTGTAAAGAATTGGTGTCAATTCCTCTTTGAATGTTTGGTAAAATTCTGCTGTGAATCCATCTGGTCCTGGGCTTTTCTTTGTTGGGAGCCTTCTGATAACAGCTTCAATCTCCTTTATTGTTATTGGTCTGTTCAAATTTTCTACGTCTTCACGGTTCAGATTTGGGAGCTTGTGTGTGTCCAGAAATTTATCCATTTCCTCCAGATTTTCAAATTTGTTGGCGTATAGTTGTTTATAGTAGTCTCGAATGATTCCTTTTATTTCAGATGAATCAGTTGTAATATCGCCTTTTTCATTTCTAATTTTTGTTATTTGAGTCTTCTCTCTTCTTTTTTTTTGTTAGCCATGCTAATGGTTTGTCAATTTTATTTATCTTTTCAAAAAACCAACTTTTTGATTCGTTGATCTTTTGAATTGTTTTTTGGTTTTCAATTTCATTCAGTTCTGCTCTGATCTTAATGATTTCTTTCCGTCTGCTAACTTTAGGATTGGATTGTTCTTGTTTTTCTAGTTCTTTAAGGTGAAGTGTTAGGTTGTTCACTTGCCATCTTTCCATTCTTCTGAAGTGAGCATTTAATGCAATAAATTTTCCCCTCAATACTGCTTTTGCAGTATCCCACAGGTTTTGGTATGATGTATGATTGTTTTCATTAGTTTCAATAAACTTTTTGATTTCCTGCTTGATTTCTTCTTGGACCCATATGTCATTAAGTAGAATGCTGTTTAATTTCCATGTGTTTGTATAGTTTCCAGAGTTTTGTTTGTTATTAATTTCTAGTTTTAATCCATTGTGGTCTGAGAAGATACATGGGATAATTGCAATTTTTTTGAATTTATTGAGACTTGATTTGTGACCTAATATGTGATCTATCCTGGAGAATGATCCATGTGCTGATGAGAAGAATGAATATTCTGAGGTTGTTGGGTGGAATGTTCTGTAGATATCTGCCAATTCCAATTGGTCTAGAGTCTTGTTTAGATCTTGTGTTTCTCTACTGATTCTTTGCCTAGATGATCTGTCTAATATTGACAGTGGAGTGTTCAGGTCCCCTGCTATTATGGTATTAGTGTCTATTTCCTTCTTTAGGTCTAATAGAGTTTGTTTTATAAATCTGGCTGCTCCAACATTGGGTGCGTACATATTTATGATTGTTATGTCTTCTTGATGGATCAGTCCTTTTATCATTAAGTAGTGTCCCTCATTGTCTCTTTTTATGGTTTTTAGTTTAAAGTCTATTTTGTCAGATATAAGAATAGCCACTCCAGCTCGTTTTTCTTTTCTGTTTGCATGGTAAATCTTTTTCCATCCTTTCACTCTTAGTCTGTGTGAATCTTTATGGGTGAGGTGGGTCTCTTGTAGGCAGCATATAGTTGGGTCCTGCTTTTTGATCCAGTCAGCCAGTCTGTGTCTTTTAATTGGGGAATTTAAGCCTTTAACATTAAGAGTTGTTATTGAAAGGTGTTGATTTATTCCTAGCATTTTATTGGTTGTTTGGTTGTCTTAGGTGTCTTTTGTTCCTTGCTTTCTGATTTACTGTTTGGTTTCTTTGTTTGTTGGTTCCTTAGGTTGTAGATAGTGTTTTTGTTAGCTTGTTTTCTCTTCATGAATGCCATTTTTATTGTACTAGCGGGTTTAGATTTTTCTTAGGTTTTTATGGCAGTGGTAGTTATTTTTCAGGAATCAAACCCAGTACTCCCTTGAGGATTTCTTGTAAGGGTGGTCTTGTGGTAGTGAACTCCCGCAGTTTTTGTTTGTCTGAGAAATATACTATTTGCCCCTCATTTCGGAAGGATAGCCTTGCAGGGTAGAGTATTCTTGGCTGGCAATCTTTGTCTTTTAGTATTTTGAAAATATCATCCCATTCCTTTCTGGCTTTTAGGGTTTGTGATGAAAAGTCTGATGTTAACCTGATTGGGGCTCCCTTATAGGTGATTTGACGCTTCTCTCTTGCAGCTTTTAAGATTCTCTCTTTGTCTCAGAGTTTTGCCAATTTGACTATGACATGTCTTGGAGAAGGCCTTTTTGGGTTGAATACATTTGGAGATCGTTGAGCTTCCTGGATCTGAAGATCTGTGATTTTTCCTATACCTGGGAAGTTTTCTGCCACTATTTTGTTGAATATGTTTTCAATGGAATCTCCATTTTCCTCCCCTTCTGGAATACCCATGACTCGGATATTTGAGCGCTTGAGGTTGTCTGATATCTCTCTCAGATTTTCTTCCATGTCCTTGATTCTTTTTTCTTTCTTTTTGTCTGCTTGTGTTATTTCAAACAGCCCATCTTCAAGTTCAGAGGTTCTCTCTTCAACTTCGACAAGCCTGCTGGTTAAACTCTCCGTTGTGATTTTTATTTCGCTGAATAACTTCTTCAGTTCAGCAAGTTCTGCTACATTTTTTTTCAGGACATTGATTTCCTTGTATATTTCCTCTTTCAGATCCTGTATACTTTTCCTCATTTCATCATGATGTCTAGCTGAGTTTTCTTGTATCTCATTCAGTTTCCTTAGAATTATCACTTGAAATTCCTTGTCAGTTATTTCAAGGGCTTCTTGTTCTATAGGATCTAGAGTATGAGATTTATTAAGTTTTGGTGGTGTACTTTCTTGATTTTTTGTATTTCTGGTGTCTTTTTTTTGGTGTTTATTCATTGTGGCAGGGGGTTTCACAGTCCACCGGTTTGAGACTAATGACTAACTAGGATGTTGCTGTGGTTGCCAATTTGGTATGTCTCCCGCCGTGACTGCTCAGTTGGCCTGTAGTGTCTTGTGTGTGTGGTTGCCTCGGGTCTTGGGCTTCTCCGGGGATCCACCTTTCTGGTCAGCTTGTACTCTGCTGGGCTGGTGGATCACGTACCACAGGGTGTGTGATCTCTGTTGAGCTTTCACTTTCTGTACAGGACTTCTCCCCGTTCCGTGTGCTCTGGCCCAGGCTGTCAGATCGTGCAGTGGCACCCCACCCGGTGTGTGGTTTCTGTCGAGTCTCCGCCTCCCTGGCCGCACGTCTCCCCCCTCTGTGCACACTGTGCTGGGCTGGGGTGTGTCTTCTGCACCCCTCGTCTATCAGCTGGGCCTTCAAGACCCTGCTCAGCACCGCCTCGCCCACGAAGTCTACCAGGTTTCTGCTAGGCACAGACGACCGGTCTCTCTGGGTGCCTTTGTAGCACTGTGTAGATCTTTCTCGGGTCTTGTTCACCTTTGTATCCCCCCGGTATAAACCGAGTCTAGTGCCCGCCTGCAGCCTGCTCTCCGGCAGGTTCAAGCGGACCTGGGAACTCTCCTACCACACTATTCCCAACCAGAAATTCGTTAGGCTTTTTTCCAAACTGGTGGTCGCAGAGATGGTATCTGCCTCCCAGTAACAGGAAGTTTACCGGGGCCGGAGTCCAGGGTGTGGTGGAGTGACAGTCGGCCCACCCGTACTTCCTAGCCCTCCCAAGACTGGTCGGGACACCCCACACCCCCAGCCCCGCCAAAGAACAGCGGAGGGAGTGGGAGAG
Organism: Cynocephalus volans; assembly: GCF_027409185.1. Classification (NCBI taxonomy): domain Eukaryota; kingdom Metazoa; phylum Chordata; class Mammalia; order Dermoptera; family Cynocephalidae; genus Cynocephalus; species Cynocephalus volans. Next base: position 11,633,116 of record NC_084477.1, on the reverse strand, counting down.
GAGGCTGGCCCGCAGGGTCCGGAAAGCCCCGCGCCAGGCCAAGCAAATGGGCTCAGTGATGGCCGAGCAGGGCGGAGCTGCCCGCACCTGGGAAAATGGAGGCAGCACCGGGGCAGTAAGTGGCCTGGTGGTGCAGGCGGGAGCCCCGTGGGCATCCACCCCCCGAACAGAGCTGTGCCAGGGATCACTCACAGTGCTGTGCCAGGTCGGGCGCTCGCTCTGTCTCTGGTTTGTTGCCTTCCGTGTTCTCGGCGCTGCCGCCTCGGGCTGTTCAGTCGCGGCGCCGCTCGGGCGCTCCCAGGAATCTTCTTTAATGCCGGCCTGAAACCTCGAATCCTGAATAGGGCAGCTGGCCGCCTTCAGTGCGGCCCCAGCCTCCGGGATCCTGGCTGCATCCACAGCAGCACTGGCGCCGTGTTCCCTGTTTCAAAACTCGCTTTTGCAGCTAAGAATCAGTTCTTTTCCTGCTCCACACTTCAAAGCTGTTGCCTGTAAATGAGGCAGCCTCTCCTGCCGGGGGCAAAGTGGCGTTGAGCCCCCACGACCGGCCAGCAGCAGCAGTCCTCCCTTAAGAGATGGCCAGAGGAAGGTCCACAAGCTTCCCGGCTGCCTGAGGCCCAGTGGCCACCTTTTCCACCTCAGCTACTCCGCGCCAGCCGCCGCAGCCGCCGCCATCTTGAAACTCCTCCCAATATCTTTACATATCAATCAGTAACCTGTCTGTCTTTGAACCAGCAACCTTGCTGTGTTACAACAGAGACTATAGCCTGGGGAAAATTTCCTGTTTTTTGTAAGGTCAATATTTGAAACTGTAAGTCTTTGGAAAACCAGGCCCTGTGAAGTACATTTGCTTTGTGCATACTCTACAAGAATGTGATATGCTAGATGTGAAATGTTTTAAATCAGTGGGGAAATAATGAACCTTAGTGGGATGTACAGAGACTGCAAGGAGTGAGCTTGCCATGTCCGTGAATGAAGGTATAATTTATTGGCATTACATAAACCTGATATGTAGTTACAATGTTAAAGTAGTTCCGAGCATGCCCTCAGAGGGTTTAAGATTTTCAAAAATTTGCCTTCCGTACTACACATTATCTCCTTAAAGGAACAGGACTTTCTGATATTAAATGAGCAGATATTTACATAGCGGTCTTCCTAATGATTTATTCCTTTCTTTTTTTTTTTTTTTTTTACACTTTTTACTATTTTTTCAACTAATTGCATAATATGATGAAGCATTATTGTTTGTGATTAGTTGGAGGCTTGAATGTACACAATATAACTAGGTAGCATACAGTCTTTATGTATTTTAGAATTTAAGGCATATGACAGAGGGCTCTGCAGATCTCTTTAAGGCCTCCTAAGACCCTCAAAAGACTTAACACAATAGGATCAGAAACCTCCTGTCTTGGTTATTATTGCTGTGTGGATTTCTACAGTCTGAAAGAGTCCTAGTGAAGATAGACTGAAAGTTCCTATGACGTATATGCTGTGTAGAACCCATCGAACTATTTCTCTGTGTTCATGTTGGAGGAGTCAGTGCCTGATCCCAGTTACATGGATGGATAGAGCATAGCTCCAGAATACCTTCAGGGTTTTTCCATCCAACAGTGTCTCCTCTATTTTCTTCTAATAGTCTTGGGGTATAAGAAAATGCCCTTGCAGGAGGATAGAAGACTTTTTTAAAGGTCATGGAGTCTGGTAAATTCTTACATCCTTTGGCTTCAATGCAGGTGTCCTCGGATGTGCTTTTCAGCAAATCTCAGATGCTGAGCATAGAGTAGAGAGGATGATAGGGGGTAATGTGGAAGACTCCTTGCCTGTTTGTCTGTCTGTCTCCCTGTCAACTTTCTGTTCCCTATCTGTTCCTTACAATCTACTCTTACCTGATGAATTTCTCATCATAATCGAAGCAGAGTCTCCTATCTCAGAGGAGATAATGAAGGAAAGTTGTGTACTAATAAATCAATAAAGAACTAGAAAGCTAATTGTCTGAAAATTGGAAAAATGTCTTTTCTGAGAAACTCTCTAAATCAATACGAGTTAAAAGTGCTTTTCAAATATGTTTCCCTGTAGTGGAATTCAATACTGGGTTTAAGGGTAATTACACAGTCTATTCTGATGGTTGCCCATTTCACTGAGTTAATTTTATTGGTTGTTTATCACACAAGACATACTACTCTGCAATATCATTGATATTTATTTAAATATTGGTTAGCAATTATCAATAAGGTGTTTAGAAAATTTGCAACATTCTTTCAAAGGTCTAACAATTTCATAAATTTTAATACTTTCCAGTTATATTATAAAAATTTAATATGTAGAAAGAAAAACTAGATTTTACTTTAAAACAAGTGCCATTTGAAACACTAGAGTGTATAACCCAGATATCTCTAGGATTCAACAATTCTATGAAGATCAGATTAATTTTTAAATCTACCTATAAAAATTCCCGGAGAAGATAATACAATCATTAATTTTAAAAAGCCAACAAAATGCATTATACACCAGTAAAAAATTGCTGAATATATTTTTAAATCCCTGTCTGAAATAATCTTTGCTGGATGTTCCAGTTCAGGAATTGGTAATTTGAAGTCTACATAATAATGAGACAGAATATTTAAAGGAAATACACTTAGCTGAATTGAAAATAAAGTGAACTTTCTAAAACACATTTTATTCCCGAAAGAACTTAAACTCACGTTATTAAAATGTTTAGCTGTACATGTATGAAGAATCAGCAGTACAAGACTCATAATCAATCTAAATTATTTGGTGGGTGCATACTTTTTTGATTTCAAATCACCTCTCTTATAAACACACACATGTGCCCATTAGCAGCGAAGATAGCCCTTCACTCCATGTAACCGAGAGCCTGTCTTAGCATATTTTGAGAATCCTCTTCAGTTATTTTTACCCCAATTTAGGTCTGCGTGGAATACTATATCAAGTTTTGTGGTTTAACTGAGACTTTTTTCCTTCAATCTTCATCTTTCCTAAAATCCTGCTGGATCAAAATACAAGCTCTTAAACATGTGAATTCTCTCTCTGATCTTGGAAGAAATTCAAATATATTCTAACCCTTGCTGATAACATAAGTGCCTTTCACACAAGGAAAACAGATCCTTATTCCAACTCTATATTATTTATCGTAATAGATTATTACTTATCATAAAACATATTATTTATCATAAAACTCCTTTGGTAAAGAATAAGCATTTTTCATAGTTAACTTTGAAATCTAGTGAGATACAAGAGAATTGGCAGTTGGCCATAAATCCAGAAAATTTTGAAAAGAACTAGACCAAAGCCTTAGCATTCCCTATCTTGGTGTAATGATGTCACTTTGTAAGATTATTCAGACACATGCAAACCTATCAATTTATAGTTTATAAGAACATGTAAAAATAGAAAAAGGAATTTAATTTTGTATAATCTCTAAAAATTAGTAAGATCTGTAGTTGCCCTCCCATTGGACCAAAATTCACAGTGGAAATCACTTAAAAAAGAACAAGTAATAGCATACCATGATTAAATATGACTTTTTTCAAGGTTAATTAACATTAGTGAGGTTAAGTTTAATAGAATTGAAGTAGTTAATGAAATAAAAGTTTAATACAAGAGGCAAATGAGACTTTTGAGATCTGCTAAAGTGTCTCAATTTGCATCAGGATGTAAGAATGACTGTCATTGCTGAGTGACACACACATAGTTCTCTAAGATGACAATGTCACGAACTGAGTTACTATTTGATGGTGTTTAAACTTCAGTGAGAAACATGCGCAGGTAAAGTTTATTTTAGTGTTAGTTGGAATGGTAGGATATATCTCATGAACACCACGTGTGCTCAGTTCCTGCATGGATTGGAAGTAACGTTTTCACCATGATCTTTGTCTTTTGGTGTGCTCCCTGAGTTATATGTATTATATGCATGGACTCCACATAGGTAGTGGTACTATGACATTGAATAGTCTTTTTGATCAAAAACAAACAAAAAACGACATTGTTTTCTCTTTCAGTATAGGATATACTTCTTTTTGTGTGTGTGGAAAGTATTTATTAAGATACAAATCTGGTTGTTATAAACATATTTTAAAAACAGTACTTTCTGTAACTAAATTTACTTATTTATTTATTATTGATTATGGATATTCATGGAGGACCGAGCTTACCGTCACCACCTATGCCCAAGACGTGATGATCGGATCAATACTATCAGCATCCTCATTACCACAAATTGTGTTTTTTTTTCTGTGCCCCCCACCCAAACTCTCCCCGATCTCTGCACACACACCCCCACCTGCGACCCTAGCTATGTTCTCTTTGTGAGTCAATGCATTATCTTTCTTTCCTTCAATTTATGATATATTTCTAAAAGCAGGACATAGGATTGGATTCATCAGAGTTTTATGAGTTTTTGAGAGGCATTTCTTAGTCAAAGGGAATTACTTTTGTATCACTTCTGACTTGCTTTTTGTTTCTGCTTCTAGTTCTCATGACCATGTAGTGGATCATTTCTCTGGTGGCACCTGGTGAATCACCCTCTCACTTTCCATGCCTGCATGTAGTCCATGCCTTCACTGACTTGGGGCTTGGCTGTGTGATTTACTCTGGACAGTGGTAAATAAAAAACATGGAACCACTGGAAGCTTGTGCACTGGTCTCACACTCAGTTGCCCTGAGACAGCTACTTGAAGAAGACTAATCCACCCTACTGGAAGAGGAGAGACCCCAATGAGAACTGAGGTGCTCTATCCACTAACCAGAAACAAGAGCCAGTTGCCGCTGCGCGTGTGATTTTAGGTGGAAAGAGCAGATCTCCCCAGCTAAGCCCAGTCCTGATTGCTGATTATCAGAATTATGACCGAATAAATGACTATGACTTAAAATCAGTACATTTTGACTGGTTCATTGCACCTCGACAGACAACCAGTACAGACCCATCCTTTCAATCACTTGATTTTCAGCTTCCACGTCCATCTCTCTAGCTGAATAGCTGAACTGTACAGCTCATTGCCTTTCCTGACTCATAATGGGGAAAAGACTGAAGGCACATATGGCAGGAAAGAGAAGATATGGTATAAATAGCAGTATGAGAAAAAGCCAGAGTCATACACAACCTAATAGGATCAGAGACATTTCAGGATCTGGTAATGAGTTGTAAGAGACATTAATCTAAAAAATCCATGAAGCACAGATCCTGTGTAACTCTTGCTGCATGACCTCAGTTGAGAGGCATCTATTTTATTGCTAAGTGAATAAATTATTTTAAACCCTCTTTTCCTTGTACCTAAATATTTTTATTGAGTGGAACCACACCATAGAGTCTTGATGAACTCTATTTCATGCTTCACATATAATTTGTTATTGGACATGCAAATCTGTTTTGCATAGTTATAAACCATACCTGCTTATGAAATATTAAATTTCCGGAAATAATCATCTTAAAACACGTTTCCAGAGTTAGTTCCCATCTTATATCATTCCATCTATTGCAGATATCTGATCAAATTAGATCAGTACCAATCAGGCACAATTTAAAATTTAGCCAAGCTTAGAATATTGGCATATGGCTCGTGACATCAGGAGGCTTTGTGTAGGATATTTTTTGCATGATTCGTTAAAGAATAATTGTGAATACCAACAGGCATTACAAAGCCTAAAAAAAATATATTTAACCATCAAAAAGAGAAAAAAAAATCATTGCTCCTTTTTCGCCCCAATCTTTTTCTGCAAGTTCAATAAATTCCCTTTACAGTTACTGATAGGAATGGGTAAAAAGAAGGCTAATTTATATTCTTGAGATGAATGAAAAATATCATCTCTAGTTTAGTTTCTGAGTCTCTTGTCTAATTTTCTCGAACATTTTATCCCTCAATCACTGATGGCCTTGTGATTTGGAAAGAAGAAAAATTAGACTCGGTGTCAGGAGGATTTGGTGCAGATTTATTCATTCAATCAACAAATGATTTGGGGTGTCTGTCTTATTTCCACACTGTTCTTTGTCCCAGAGATACAGGATTGAACAAAATGGGCAGAAACTCTAATCTTTGGTAGCTTATATTCTAATTATGGTCCAAATAATGAATTGTCTTGCGGTTGCCCCATGGAAGGCAGGATAATACCTCCCAACCCAAAGTTAGTTTGAATGTTAAGACTGATGACCCTTACCCACACACCAAGAGGACATAAAAGGTGACTCGTATATTGAGGCTTTTAGGGGAAGTAGAGGACAGGCATCCAAGCTGGAAGAAAATGGCTTGAAGGAAGGGAGAAAAAAGTGACTAGTTTTTATTGTGGCTGGGAGTGTGGCTGGGGTGAGGGCTCCACTTGCCACATGGACAGGTTTCTCATCGTTTCAACTTCCTGGTGCTCAGAGAGGGAGCATGTGGACTGTGCTATTGTCTTGCCCAGATGAGGGGACAAAAGAAAGAGACTGGGGTGGGGGATGGGGTCTGAAAGCTGTCAGAGGTCAAATGTCAAAAATGGAGTCAGATTCTATTAAAGTTCACCCCTGATATTGGACTGATGGCAGAAATGCATGATATTTAATTAATTGTATTTAAGCTCATTTAAGTTAGACAGCATGGGACTCTAAGAGGCTGACAGCCTGAGGTTGGCCAAAGGGATCAACGTTCTATTGAATACCTTGTTCAAGCCCATGTTGTGCCTTGAGTACCTTGAGAAGTAAGATGAATGTCTTGGTCATGGTCAATAATGCCTGGAATTTTGAAAGGAGTAGGAAGTATTTGGTGAGGCCTCATATTGTAGCTCTGGTGTGTGCAGAGATATGTGTGACTTTGACTTATATATTTGGTACCCGTGAGGACATTGCCAGAGGTTTTTCCTTGAAAGTGGATGCAGGACGGTTGTCGCTAGTGGTTGTACCAGACAGCTAAACCACTGGCAATGGCTCAAGAGTCTGGAAAATGGGAAGATGAAGCCAATTGTTATCCATGGCATTTTCTAGTGTTAAGATATTTGCTTGAAGTTTGTCTAATGCGCTGATCCTTGGGTACCATCCTTCACTGGGGACATCTTTGTTAGGGGTACAGAGCAGCAAACCTCTTATGACTTCATCACATGTAATGGTGTCATGGTGTTCAGTACAGTATGCAAACTGCCTTTTCTGTTCACTCAGTTGATTACAAGGGGCCATCTAGGTGGCTAGTGTGTCCAGGAGAGGGTGACCTCCACTGGCACCATTCCATCTTGTAAGGGCCTGAGCACAAGCAAAGTCACTTAGAGACTCTGTCCTGTAAGCAGCACTTTCAGTTCAATGATAAGGCTTCTGTGGCTGTGCTGAATCTGCAGGGTGCTGTCTCCATGTCTCAAGATGTAATGGCAAGGGGGTCCTAGGCTCACAGTCAAGACCGGTTAGCTTCATTCTCCAAATGGTCCAGTACACAGCCTGCAGTGCTTTCCATATGAAGTACATCTGGTAGCCAAAGAAGGAAGGTTTTTTTTTTGTTTGTTTGTTTTTTAACCAGAAGCATATGAGCCGCTTATGGCCAACACGTGTATATCATGAATCCAGGATGCATGAGAGGAAGTTGTAGAATCCTCTACAGTGAAGGAATGTCAGAGGAATGCTAATGGGAGATCCTGTGGTTTTGTGGGTTTTTTTCTTTGCTTTTGTGTTTTGCTTTTTTCTGCTGTTGTTGTAGTTTTTACATTTTGGAAAGATTCTAGACCCTTTGTCAATGGAGAGCCAGTTTAAAGTGCACCAATTTGAGAGTAACAGTATAAAACAAATGGACTTAAGTAAAACTTGTAAATGAGAAATATGTCGCCTCCAGAACCCAAAAAGGCCCAGAATATGTTGGGCTTGATGTAACACTGTGGCTTCTGACAGATCAATAGTTGTCTCTTAATGGTTCAGGGATGAAGCAGTTCTTGACTGACCAAACAATGCCCAGAAATTTAACTGAAGGGGTGGACCCTTGTCCTATGTGTAGGGGAATGGCTCGTCCCTTTTGATGAGATCTTTTGTGAATAGTCATATGTCTTGAGTGGTTATGTCAGATGAATCTCCTCAGAGGATACCATGAATGTATTTCCAAATCCCTGTGATCCTGGAGAAAGCTGGATGTAATTGAGATCATGCCTGCAAAGGCTGTGTGTGGTGGAAGGGTGTCGAGATACTGTGTGGGCAGCCAGGTAAGGGAGCACTGTGTTGCTTTAAAGGTAAGAAAGGCTATTGAGATAGACATTGAATGAAATATATTAGTCAATTCTATAGTAGCAAAATATTTTCCAGCTGATGATTGTATGGAGTCAGAAATTTCAATAATATCGGGTTGGGGAGCTTTAATCAGGAAACCATAGTATTAATAACATGACAATCCACTGTTAGGTACCATCTATTTTTATCAGATTTGATCATTGCCTACACTGGGCTATTAAATGAGATATACTAAATGGGACAAATTACATAGGATTATAGGAAAAATGGTGCCTTCCATTACTAAGTCTGTATGAGTAGATCTTGATTTCTCTGAGACTTGCTTTAATCTATGTTCAGCCATATTAACTAATTTTTTACATTTTGTAAAAATGTGTTTGACATTGAATGGACCCAAACTACTCACCTGGGAGCTTATTTATTTCAATCAAATAAGGGCAGTTTTTGTATTTCAGGTGCTCCACATAATTGTTCTGCTCTTCAGGGGAATGAGGGTAGAGAGAAAGCATAGAAAAATAATGAAATTTGGTGCAATATGTAGAGTATATGGAAAAATCAATTAGAATTAATAACTTATGAAGAGACATGAATTACAGCTCATTTAATTGTGCATTTCTTTATTCGACATTTTAAAGAAATACATGGTGGTGAGGCAGGTGTAAGATTTCTTAACGTAGCCAAGACTTTACATAGTTTGGAAACTCATAGTGAAAGACAAGATTTGAGCCGCTGCAAATATTAGTTCTAGTATTAGTCCTAAATATTAGAACTAGGGCTCTAAATATTAGTTCTAGTTGTGCACATGGCTCAGTACTAATAATTAAGAAATGGGATGAGATGCTTTCATATTTATCTCTTTGATCTTTCACCACCAAAAAAAAAATAAAGAAAAACTTGCATTTTCTGATTTTCTGATTCTAATTACCATGTATGATTAAGATCATATTGTAAATAAGGTGTAAAATTTAATATTAACCCTTCTCAAATTTAATTCCTTTCCAGCCTGACTAACTTAAACAATCTTGGTATTCTTCATTATGCTTACCTCTAAATTTACAGAGATGAAATGTTTCACAGAGTTCCCCATATTGATAAATATCTGTAATTACTCCTCATAAAAATATGAGGACATATGGTCCTCAGTTTGTCATAAGTCACATTCTTTGGGAAAGGTAAACACTATTATCTTAGGACCTACTGTGTGTCAAGCATCACATGAGACATAAAAACATTAAATTTCAATGCCATAAGACCTGTGGTAAGATCTGGAAACCGGGTTTCGATGAAATTGATATTTAGCACAAAGACATGCAGCCAGTAAGTGGGAAATAGGGTTCGGACCTAAGTTTGAATGATTCCAAATCACCTGTTCTTTCCTCTACAAAGTGCTGCCTGTACTGTCAGTGAGCCATCGTTGGTCATATTGTCAAAAGATAATAAATGAAGTTCAATTATATCATATAATCTGTCAAATTATTTGGAGTTTTATTTTGCCATTATAATTACTCATACCGTGAATTATGTCAGGAGATGTATTAAAAATATAACCAAAGAGTAGTCAGAGAAGATCCACATTGCCAAAGCAGTTTTCTCAGAATCAGAATATATAGATAGTAATCTTGCCTACACCACCAGCTTTATGACCTTGTCAAACTTCTGAGAGCCCTCTGGGATTTAGTTTCTTAAAGTGACTTCTGCTCTAAAATTCTGTTTTCTGCAATTTACTAGATGTATTTATGATTGCTGAGTGAGGTAAACTTATAAGCTAACTCGATTGATATTTTTTTGATGTTCTTATATCTGTTCAATAGCTTAATTAAATAAAAACCTTATTTTTGCCAAGATTGAAAGAATGCTCCAAACCTGAAAGATACTTTCAAATCAGTTTTAAGAGAATGCTTTGCTTTTTCTCCCCATCTCTATGTATGTCAAGTTCTCTTAGAATCCCTTGGTGGTCACAATATTGAATAAGAAAAAAGAATGCTTTGGAAATAGCAGTGCCCCACAAGGGTGGAACCTAGAGTTTAGAGATTGGCCAGAATGCCATGTTCTTAAATTGAGCAGATTTCAGATAAATGATAAGTTGAGTGGAAAAAAAAATAACTCTCATCAGATTTCTTCTAATGAAATAACAAAATAAAATGGGAGTCATAAATGTAGCTGAGTCAAATTTTAAAAAAAGATTATTAATATAGGAATATAGATGCGTAATATTATTTTTAAATATTAAGATCCATTTAATTTTAACATGTGTAATGTGCACTAACATTGCAAGAAGGAAAGTTTTGATCACTAAGCTAATAATATTCATCAATATTCTTATAGAAAGTAAAGGCTTTTAACACGATTTCTTAAAGGCATTCAAGTCAAGTCCATTATTCTTACTATGTCTTAGCTAAGAGTTTTTCTTATATTAATTTTGTCTCTCTAACAGTAAGTGCTGAGCAGCTAACATGAGTATTCCAATCTTCTTGAAATATATAACTCTCAATAAGTAAAATAAAACTCTGGTTCATCATTCAATAATCCTCCAGAGGCTTTCTATTCTGGGTGCACAATTAAAAGCACAACCTTCTTCAAATTATAACATCCCTGATTTGGAGACCTCCACTGATACTCTCCCAGAAAATATCTGTTGACTTTCTTCTACTGCAAATTATATATCTTTTAAAGCTTAGAATGGATATAAGAATTCTCTATTTTCTTTCTTACGTTCTCTCTCTTTCACTTCCTATTCCCAGGTCATGTTCTTCCACTATAGGGGAAATTTGAGTGAGTAGGTTTACGAGTTCATTTTATGAACCTACAAAATGATTGTTGTCCAAGGCTGCAATGAGAAGATGATGGAGCTAAATGGATTCTGTGAGATGTTTTATGATTCAAATGGTCAGAAATGTTTAACATCACTTGAGTTTTATTTGTCACAGTAAAATCACTCTTTCAGTTAGTTGAACTTGAAACATGACTGTCACAGTGACAGCTGAGTGAGTAAACCAGCAATCCAACAGCAATTGTGTTTTAAGAAAGAGGTATAAAATATTTGATCAGGTACTTTAGTCACTGTTGACACTGGAGCTGTAATTATGTAACCTTTACTGACTCAATAGATCTCCATTAATTTTAATCAGACACATTTTTTGCTGTTTGTCTCCTTCTAGAGGGGGAAAGAGATCAAATCACACTTGATGCAATTTTTCCATATATATCTACATAAGACCAGAATGAAGTGTTACTCCAAAGAAATAGCAATCTTCCTGACATCTTGATAATGAAATGACCCAATTTTGATTGACTTTTGATATACAAAGCTTTTGTTGGTGCATATGTGCATACCAATGATATTATGTTAATTACAAGTCACTTTTCTATTACCATATACTGAGAAAGAATACTCTTATCTAAGGCAGTTTTGAATTCAGAATTAAATATATTCTATTTCTATATTTGGATCAAGACAAAATCTCATCGATCTAGTAACACAAAACATAAGTTGGGAGAATATTTATGTATAAAATATTAATATACAAAATTATTAATATGTAATATACATATATAACATGCATTAATATCTACCTGTATTAAGAAGACATCAGTCAGTAGCAGCATGCTCATAAAATAGCCGATTAAAATAGTATTCTAGAATAAGTATTCTTATTATTGAAATTGAGCAAATGCTTGTTGTATAAGAGGAGTCTTTTTTAAAGTTGAAATTTAGAGTTTAATTATTATTGCCACCAGTATTCCAACCATCACCGATAAAGTAGCTATTTCAATATAGAGAGGAAATTTTCATCATTAATTTAATTTATAAAGACGTCCATCCTTCCCAGCTCAAAACGTAATTGTTTTGAAGCTGTAGAGATTGCATGGGATGTGTATACACACAGACGCACACACTTGCACACACACACGCACTAAATATTTCAGTTTTATTATCAAGTAACATTAAAAATTTTTGTCTCCACTCGATCCAGGATTCATATTTAGACCATAATGCCAATCTCATCCACAAGCCTAATTCTGTGCTTGATGGTATTCCAGCTCCCTGATCCTTTTCGTCCCATCTCTGACTTCACCCTGTCTATCCACGAGCCTTAAACCCATTGTCCTCATGTCCCTAGGAATAGAGGCAGAGAGGTGATGCTTAGAAAGTGAATTGGTGCTACTTGTTCAGGGACATAAAAGAAAAGTTTAAGTGTGAAGGTTAGTTGTGCAGAGGACCTGAGACTGGGCCGATTCATAGGAAAACTAGTGTGGCTAGTAAGGTGCTCACCTAAGAGAGTCTCAAGAGAGGAATGTGACAACAATGAATCCTAGAGATGGGGTAAAGGAGACTATTTCTATTACTGTAGTAATAACAACAAAATAGCTTACATTTATGGGTGCTTACTGTTTGCCATGTACCGGGCTAAGCAACATACTTGCATTATCTCATTCAAACCTCCCAAATCACGTGGAAGGTCATGGTCCTACAGTGGTTAAGTTCATGAATTCACGAACCAAATGACCTGGGTCCAGTCCTAGCTTTATTAATTGCACTTACTAAATATGTGACCTTGGGATATTGCCTAATCCCTTTCTTGCCTCGGTTTTCTCATCAAGAAATCTTTAGCCTACCTCATATATTTGTAATGAAGGTTAAATGAATTCTTACACAGTAAGTCAATTGTTAGAGAGCGAAACCTCATTAATACATCAGAAATAACAGAGCACATGTTATGTGTCATAAACCATTTAAGACACTCAAGACACTATTAAACAAATGAAGAAACACTGATTCCTGACCACATGGATTGCACTCAATGAGAGTAACATCTAATTTGCTCACCACTATCATTATTACTGTTATTATATGTATTTCCCAGATGAGAATGCTGAGGTTTAGGGATACTCTGAAGTACCAAACTTTATTTTCTGAGTATGAGGACATTTTGGCAAAGTCACAGAGTTTGGAAATAGTCATTGTAGAACATAGGAAAGATAGTGGACTTGAGACATGAAGGAAAATTTGTGCCCCACTAAGGATGGAGACCATGAATATATTGTAGTTTATATAAAATGTTCTACATGGTGATACAATTTTTCCATTCACTCAAGCCAACACCTTGCAGTTTTCTTTGACTCCTATTTTTATCTCACATTTCACGTCTAATTCATCAGCAAATCCTGTTGGTTGTAACTTCAACATATGTCTGCAGTTTGATCACATTGATAACCTACATAGCCACAGACTCAACCCAAGTTTCTAAGGTCTTCTCTACAAGTGATCATCATATTCTCCACACACTCGAAAGCTATATTATGTCACTCCACTTGATGGCATTCAATGGCTCCCATTTCTCTCAAAATAAAGTAAGAAATTGTCATGGCAAGACGTCAGGATGTGCTCTCTTCCACAGGTGATCAATTTACAGCTATTGAAAAGCAAAGATTGCCAGTCAGGGACCACTGCAGCTTGGGGGAAGACGGAGAGAGATTCACAGAAGTCATGAAGGTGGGAGAAGCCACTGTGAGAGAAAGAGGGGAGCACTCTGACCATTTCAAGCCCTGGCTGTTTCAGGGCCAGCTCTCTCACAGAACAGGGGCTGGCAAAAGCTGCAGCTGCGCTCTTTGCAGGAAGTTGCTTGGAGTCTGCAGGGGAGAAGTGGACCTCGGAGCACACCATACCAGCCCCCAGGCCAACAAGACCACTGTCAGGATTCCCATGGACCCACGTAGAATCAAGAGGTGGCAGTTGACTGAAGAAAGGAGCCATCCAAAGGCCAGTGAGCCATCCAAGAGGACCAAGCATGCATGGCCCATCCCACGGGAGGTGTTTAGAGCGTGGGGGGAGGCTGGCCTCCTGGGGAAACCTTGGGGCACATGGTGGACAGCTGATCTGCCTTCCCATCAGCACTCAGTGGAGACTGATCAGGGTGATAGAACTGCAGGGGGTGCATTTTGCAGGAAAGACACAGTCCCAGGCCAGACTTATACACAGCCCAGGTGTATCTGACCTCACAAGACCTGGAAGTGATTAAAATAAACTGTTACAACTATAACATGTTTCGTGCAAGCCTCATGGTCACCATAACACAAAAACTTACAAGACACGTAGTAAAAATAAATAGCAAAAAATAAAAATACATCAGGCACAGAAAGACAAATGCTGCATGGTCTCTTACAGAAGTAGCGAGTAGAATAATGGTTACCAGAGGCTGGGAGTGGGAGCGGAGGGGAGTGGGGTGAGGAGAAGCGGTGGACTAATGGGTACAGAACAACACTGTCCACCTAAGTGAATCATTGTGCAGTGTATGCATGCATTGAAACAATGCCCTGTACCTCACAAAAAAATATAAATAAAATTGAAATAAAAAAAATAAAAAATTCTTATTGTGGCCTAAAAATCTCTCCACTAACTCTCCTTCTTATTTTAGGTTTTATTATTCTTAATCCACTTCACTTGTTCTGCTATTTTCTCTTCTTCTGACATACCAGGTATACTTCTGCCACAGATCCCGTCCACTGCCAGGAACACCCCCCTTAGGTACCCTCATGACTCAGTCCATCACTGTGTTCAGCTATCATTTAGTTTTCCTTGACCATATAGGAAATATAGGAAATGGTACACACACCAATGGTGTTCTTCTCCTCTTAATCTACTTTTTTTATTATTATTATTTTTTCTGAGACATATCTATTAACTGTTTCTTTGTGAATTGCTGTCCATCCCTACTAGAATGTTGATTTCATCACAGTAGGATCTTTGTTTCCTTCACTGCTATTTCCTTGCTTTAACCCTGGTGCAGTGCCTGGATGCAGTAGATAATTAATAAAAAAAAAAAAACATTTTGAATGAACAAATAATAAAAAATAAATGTAATTTTCGTCAGCAGTATTCAGCTTACAAACTGTGGGAACACAGAAACTGACTGATTCAGAGCTTCTTTCTTTTCTTTTTTCTTTTTCAAATTTATACAATAAAATATTTAAAAACTTGGAGATTGTGCTAAGGAGATTGGTAAATTGAAGAGATGAGTCATCAGCTCTCAGTCATCTCAGGATGGGATTGACACTTTAGAGAAAATAGGTGAGCCTCAAAGAGGCTGAAAATACTTTGTCTTTGCTGAGAGTTCAGTGGCAAAGGGATTGTGTTCAGAAGAGGTGAAGAGAAAAGTGTTCTGATGAACATAGGCTGTATGGAATAGGAATGATTCATGCAAAGTTCACGTTCAAATCAGGTGTTATGTAAAGGTAAAAACGTAATTTCTATAAATTAGAACTCTTGGACTAAGCCAAATGAATTCAGAAATGCCCTATTTTTGCTAATTGATGGTTCTTAATTGTCTCACTGAATATAGGAAGAAGTTAGTGACTGATGCTTGGGATTCTTTAGCTTTGTTGAGAGCTCTACATACCCTTGTTGATTGTAGACTTTTGGATTAGCTAAGGGGCCTCAGATCTGATTGCATGGTCTAGTACTATGATGGCCAGTATGGTAACCACCAGCCAGAGATAGCTATTTAAATTAAAATTCATATTGATTTTACAAGAGTTACAATTCATAAGATTAAAAATCCCATTTCTCAATCCAACTAGCTACATTTTCAGTGATCGAAAGCCACATGTGTTTAGTGGTTACTGTACTGGACGGTACAGATGCAGAAAAAAGGTTTCCTTCAGCTCAGAATGTGCTATTGGACAGGCTAGTAAAGGCTCAACAGTGAAACTGTTCCCTGAGCGCAGGGAAACTGCAGAATGCTTTCTTATCTCTGTAACTGTATTACTAAATGTACTTAACAAGCTAGTTTGTTAATGTTAATATACTAGTAAGTTTGTTCATTCACACGGCAAATAATCAACTGTCTCTCTCAAAGGGTAGCAGTTATATTTTAGCATGCATTGGAAATTTTTAAAGATAAAATATGGGGTATTAGGGAAATTAAAGACCTTTGGAAACCCATATGGACAGATACAGTTCCCTGAAATCCATTAAGTAATGAATTCTAAAAATTGTTAACAAAAGTCTATCGATGACAGAAAAGTTTGGTACGTGTATTTGAGCACTTAATATTAGGGATGAGACATAGCGGACTATTTCATGTCTGTCTTAATTTTAATTGAACAATATATTTTGACTTTTGTAAACTTCAGAAGGGTTTGAGATAAACTCAGACATAAAAAGAATGTATTACAGAACAGTATATTCAAAGATCAACATTATTTGTCATATTAAATGAATTCATTGCAAAAAGTGATGACATTCAGCAGGAAGAGTTTGGACCACAGAAATATGAATTAATTTGTATATAATCAAATAGAGTGGTTATGCAGATTGTCCATTTATGCCTCAATTTATGCTGCATTTTTATTGCTAGCATATACTTCAGGACCAAATAGGTAGCCTACTTGTTATATTTTACTGGCAAGGAAATTAGTAAACAATGACCCAATAAGAGGAGAGGGCATGAGAAAAGGTAAAGTCACAGGCTCAGGGACTAGAGTGGCCTGAAAAAGAGACACTTTTAGAGAAACATCCTTATGACATAATTGAAGATATGATACCTATCTAGGTCTCCACATCTCTTTATTGTGGAAATGGCTATGACTGATGAGAAGCAGCCAAAACCGCCTATACACAGACTTGCAACCTAGATTTCATTAGGAAAAGCATCACTGGCAGGCAAGACAATAATTAAATAATAGGATTCTAATTGATTATTCATAATGTATCACTAGAATTTATATTCCTTACATGGGGGAGGGGAGTGAAGTTAAGGCAAGGACCATTGCTCTGCCAGACCTGAAACTCTGTGTGCCCGGAAGGGATGTGGGAAATGACTAATAAAAATAGCAGAAACACAGGCAAAGAAGCAGAAATTTGAAACAGTTGTGAAAATTAGGAAGTACACGTGACATGTTTTTTTCCATCAACAGCTACTTAAGAATGAAGTTCTGAATTTCCCCAAGGGGACCTGGACTCACCTTCACATAAGGGGCTCTGGGTCTGTGAATTAGCTCAAGTCTCAGAATTGATTGAGGGGTCATGACTCTGTTTTTATGTTTTGAGTTAGACTCTTCTTTACTGGACCTTGAACTTTCCTGCTTATACAGATCAAGTAGGAATTTAGTAGGTGTCCTATCGATTTCACTTCTAGGAAAACCATGATTAGCCAATGTCATAGGTCTGTGTGAGTCAGACTATTCTGGTGGCTGCTTTGACTCTTCTGTCATTTATGATAATTATGGGTAACTATGCCCACCTTGTTTTCGGTGGTTGAGGGCTGCCACTTGGCCCCTGCCACCCTGGGATCCAATCATTCCCACAGCATTTAGGTTTTCCAGGTGAGTGGCTATGGTTCCCACTGTAAGGTCTGGCCTGCAGAGAAGAGTGGTCATGGAGCTTATTGACGACCAATTAGTCCCTCCCAGTCACAAAAGTGCAGCCAACTACATAGCAGTTACATTCATATTATTATTTAATAATAATAATCACTCAGGAAGCAGTTTGCTTATGATAGTAAGCCAAAGTAGAATTGTATTTAAATAGTCAATCAAGCACCAAGATAAAATTGGAACTTTTAGGTTAAATCCCTAGTCAATAGCATATAAACTATTCAACAAGTAGAGCCTAGGAATATATTAACAATGTTCCTTTAATTGTGTACATGAAGACAGTTCTATTTCTAACTACTTTAAAATATTTGAAAGTTTCAAGTTTGAACCATTGAATTTCCAGTTTTCCAAGTTGATTGATTTTTGTCCTGTAGGACAGAAGAATTCAATAGTCTAGCTTATTGTTGCTTATTAAATCAATTTAAAATCTTATCAAGACTAAAAGAAGAAAAACATTGTAGCTTTTGATGAGGCACTAATTAAGCAACAAATAGCTATTTACTGAAAACATACTAAGTGCTTAAACTATCCTAGGGCTAGAAGCAGCTAAAAGTATAAAGACTATTTCTTAAATAAGTCATATTCTACTCATATTTAAATATGCAACTATAAAGTAAAACATGAACAATGTTGTTACAAAATTAAGTGGCTTACTTGACAAATATTTTGATTCCAGAGGGGATTAATAATTTAAATGTAAATAATGCTTTTGTGTGTTGTGTTGAATTTTGTTGGAAGAAAAAAATGGATTCTAATGGGACTGGATTTGTATCATGATGGGCAATAAGGCTGGAGAAGAGAAATCACATAGAAGCCATATATACACACCATGGAATGCTACTCTGCCATAAAAAAGAATGAAATACTCCCATTTGCAACAACATGGATGAGCCTGGAGAAACTTATGTTGAGTGAAACAAGCAAAGCACAGAGGGATAAATACCGCATGTGCTCACTCCTATGTGGGAGCTAAGAGAAAAGGAAGGAAAGACAGACCACAGTAGTGCATTGGACTTGCAGAGGGAGAGAACATTCTATGGGCTACAAAGTGGAGTGGGGGGGAAAGCAGGAGGGGGAGGGAGGTTGGGGATAATTGGCTTGGGGGACATGGGGTACAAATGCAATTTGTGGTAAGGGGTATACTGCCAGTATGAATCTAGCCCCCACATCATGGGCACGAGGGGTGACAATCAGCTTTGTATCTCATGAATATTCATAACCAATAAAAAAAGTCAACTGAATGAACTGTGGTGTGGTTGAAGCAATGTGAATAAAACAAAAGCAATTTTCTTGAAAAAAGAAAAAATAAAGTCATAGAACGATCTAATGAATAAGTTGCTAATAGACGCTAAGGTTTGTTATCACAAATGTTTATGATGTGAATCAAGATTCTGGATGTGCTCCTGGTTTTTCCAGCACAGACAAACTTTGTAATTACAATCATATTTCTTCAAGCCTAGGTAGCTTTTAAAGGACCCACAATAGCTAAAATCACTTTCAAAAAGTGATGCCCCAACTAAGATCAGTTGTTTATGTGAATAATAGCAAAAATTCATGCCATGCTGCTAATTCTAACCCTTGCATTCTGCTTTTTTTTTTCTTTTTTTTTTTTTTTTTTACTCTACACTATGTTGTGATATTTGAAATGCACAAATTTTTACTTTAAGTCTTGGGATCATTAAGAATCTGAAATGGCAGTTTTCTGTGACTTCATTCCAGTCGAGGCCTGTGGGATAGGAACAGAAATATATAAATAACAAATGTCAATTTCAAATAAAATAACTTTGTGTAGATTTGTAGACATCAATCTAATAGATAGAGTATAAGAACACAATGTTTGGAAGGAATTAAAGGAAACATACTTGTTATAATTTTTTTTTGTGTGTGTGTGTGTGTGTGCATACATTTTAAATGGTACCATCTTTGAATGTATATCTTTTATTTATTGTCATTATTATTTAAACTTGGTAAGATTATTGAATCTATGATTGTGAATTGAAAAGTCATCTCAGCTTACAAAAAAGTAAATTTTAATTTACCTTTATAAATTTTTCACATTCATGGTGAAAGTCATACACTGGATTAACATTTATCAACAACAATCTTGCGACAAATACCTATTTTAAAATAACCTATAAAATTTTGGAAGCAAATTATATGATCCCTGCTTTAAAAAAGATTGTAGCCCAAGACATAAACCATCAAAAATAAATAAACAACTTAAAAGAAAAAATGGACAATGACATAAATATATAGATTTCACAAAAAAGGAAACATGCGGTCAGTGAACTTAAGGAAAGATGCCAAGATTTGGAAATACATAGTTAGTTCTGACATGCATATTCTCTCTGGCTCAGAAATTCCTAAATACATAAGCTAGAAAAACTTTTGCACATGTACACTAGAGATATCAATAAGAATAATTTTAGCATCATTATTTATACCAGTAAAAAAAAAAAACATAGATGCTCTCAGTAAAATGATATTGAAATGGAAAAAAAAGAAGTCCATAAAGAGTACATACATGGAATACTACTCTGCCATAAAAAAGAATGAAACTTTGCCATTTGCAACAACATGGATGAACCTGGAGAAACTTATGTTGAGTGAAATAAGCAAAGCACAGAGGGATAAATACTGCATGTGCTCACTCATAAGTGGGAGCTGAGAGAGAAAAAAGGAAGGAAAGAAAGACCACAGTGGTGTGTTGAACTTGCAGAAGGACAGAGCACACTTAGGGTTGCAGTCAGGTGGGGAAAGAGGGAAGTGCAAGGTAGGTCAGGGATGAATTAGGTGGGGGATACAGGAATAATTGCAATTTGTGGTAATGTGCATGCTGCTAGTATTGATCTGGCCATCACATCTCGGGCACAAGTGATGACAGTCAGATTTGCACCTCATGAATATTCATAACTAATAAAAAAAGAGAGAACACGCATATAGGGTCCTACACTATGTAAAGTTCAAAAAAAGTTAAAAAATAAACATCTCTTAATATATATATGGTTTTAGATGAGATAAACATTTAAAATGGGTGATTTTGAGTAAAAATATTGTTTTCCATACCCCGGACGAGTCTCATTTAATCAGTCAAAGACTTGCCTTACCAAGCAAGAGGGAATGTTCCAGCACATGACCTGAGACTTCATCTGCACCGTCTTTTCTCCTGGATCTCCACCTGCCAGCCACCACCAGATTTCCTGGGTCTCAAGCCGAGCCTGCAGGAGAGCACTGCACATTTTGGACTCCCATCCTCCATAATTACATGAATAGTCATGTATATAATGTATTGGTCTGTTTCTCTGGGGACTCTTGACTAATACATGAGTGTAGTAATGTTCATAAATTGATGATTAGGATTAATTCAGCTCTGAGCTTCAGTCTACTATGAGGAGAGAGGGAGAGACAGAGACAGAGACAGAGTCAGAGAGAGACTGATGGTTTGCTCCTCGAGTAAGGGAGAAGATTAATGCAGACAAGCAAAGAAAGAAGGAAATGAACCAGAGAACTCAAGTGGATCATAGTCCTTTTTTGCACAGCCCAGATATACCCATTACTGCTCTTGGGGTAAAAGTCTGCAGCAAGTATGTGTTTATTTCTCAATGACCCTGCTCAGATTTGTAATACTCCTTAAAGATGCATGAACATATAAAATGGACTTTTTAAGCTTTCTGCTTGATGATGTGTCATGCCTTAATTTTCAGGAATTGCTATGTATTATGCAGAGATGAAATTTTACATTTTAAATTATACATAATAAACTTATAAATATACTTGCAATTCTTTCTCCTTCTTCTTTCCAAAATTATTTGTGAGATTCAAATGAACTAATTTTTGAGTCTCTGACTTGTCCTGGGCATGTATCTCTAAGAATTTTCTAGAGTTCTTCATAGTCATGAATGATTACTGAGGACTAAATAAATATTTTCAAAAATATGAATGTAGGGCCGAGCCTGTGTTGCACTCAGGAGAGTGCGGCGCTGGGAGCGCAGCGACGCTCACGCCACGGGTTCAGATCCTATATAGGATTGGCCGGTGCACTCACTGGCTGAGTGCCAGTCATGAAAAAGAAAAAAAAGAAAAAAAAAATATGAATCTAAAATTGAGCCATCACTTACTGCCTTTCAGTAGGAATTTCTGTGCAGAAAACTTTAAAGGCACTCTCACCAACTTCTTTGAAAGCCAATACTATTACAAGTGAAATATTTGTTGTTGTTGTTTTTTTTTTTGGTCTTTTTCGTGACCGGCACTCAGCCAGTGAGTGCACCAGCCATTCCTATATAGGATCCGAACCTGCGGTGGGAGCGTCGCTGCTCTCCCAGCGCCGCACTCTCCTGAGTGCGCCACAGGCTCGGCCCACAAGTGAAATATTTGAAAAGGGAATTCTAACTAATAAAAACACTGAAGAATGTTTCTCTTTTGTCTTCTTTATGTGTTGTATTAAAAATATTTTTTATTGTTAAGTGACCCTAGCATTTCCAGAATACACGCTTCTTTTTCATAGTATGATAGTATATGATAGTATTTTATTATCCTGGTAGATTCAATGTGCTAATACTACATTAGTTAGGTTGGTTTATTGTCTTATGTTTTTGTTTTTTTTTTACTCTTCCCTCGTACAATATAAATGACAATTTTTTTAATAATTGGAGAATATTTTATTTCTTCTCTGCTGTTAAAATGTATATATTAAGATAATTAGATTTTTTTGTATTTTGTTTTATTGGTAAAAAAAAATTAACAATCACTTTTTCCATTTCTTTCAAAATTATTCATAGCTTTTCATCTGCTGCTTAAGTCAATTTCCTAATTTATAAATAAATGTGTGTGTGTGTGTGTGTGTGTGTATGTTTTTTGTTGTGATGCACAAATTTATGAGCTTAGAGGGGTATAATTTTGTCCTAAGTGAAAGTTTTGTAATTTTTCTACAAACATGTTTTCTATTTGTATAACATTTCATTTAATTATATATACTTTTTGTATTCAAAGTATTCATGTTTATATGAACAATTCTTAGATTAAATGATTTTTTAAAAATTTATCAGTTTTTTCTCCTTTATGCT
Source organism: Cynocephalus volans (assembly GCF_027409185.1). Taxonomy (NCBI): domain Eukaryota; kingdom Metazoa; phylum Chordata; class Mammalia; order Dermoptera; family Cynocephalidae; genus Cynocephalus; species Cynocephalus volans. The sequence goes on along the minus strand of NC_084477.1, from coordinate 11,610,493 downwards.
TATTTTATTCTTTCTTTTTAAATTTACTCAGGCTGAAGAGAATTCTGCATAAGAACTAGGGCTGAAGAATCAGAAAAAACTTGAGTTCAAATCATAGCTGAATAGCTGGGCAGGTTTTGACATTAAAAAAGTTAAAATTAAAATTTAAAAAAAGCCTTTGAAAGCTTATCATCTTTAAAATCTGTGTCATAATGCTGCTTTTGGATAGGGTTGCAGTGAGAACTAAGTGAGATATGTGATCAAAACACTCGGATTACTGCCTTGCACATTAAGTTCTAAATGTTGGCTATGGATACTTTAAATACAATGAGTACGTTTGCCTTAATCACCTAGACTGTTTTTTTGGGGGGATTTCATGGATGTGTAAGAATAAAAGTGTTAAAGTGTTGAAATTGCCTCAAGTATATCTTTAGCCATATTTTATTGCATTTAATGTGTACATTTCTATCATTTTTGTCATTTTTGTAATAATCAATTTTAATATTGATATTCCTTGAATTACTATTTTAATGTGTTGAAAATTAATTTCTTATCCTGTGTTTGTTTCTGTTGTTGTTTTGACATAACACATTTTTAATAATTTACTTTCCTTTTTTGCCTAAAATTTGACCTTATTTTTTGGGGGGGTTATTTTTTAAAAACTCAAGTTATTTTGGTTGCCTTGTAATATACACTTATAAACATTTAATGAAATTAAAAAAATATATATTCTTCATAAAATATAGTGCTCAATTAATAAAAATTATATCATTCATGTCTTACTAATTTTTCCAATTTTATTTTGATTAAAATACGTACTATCCTTATATGTATGTTCATTTTATTTTCTTCAGAGACTCTAAAAAATTTATGAACACTATTTCTGGACTAAGTAAGTGAGTGAATAAAATTCATGACTGATGTTCTCACTTCTTCATTCATTCATTCATGCAACAAATTATGCCTATTATAAGTGAGGCATTATACTGGGTATAGGGAAAATACGAATTAGTGATATATTCAGCCTGTTTGAGTGTTGCATCTATTCAACTCACAATCTAACACTAACTATTCTCAATTGAACAAGTGTCTATTTGATAGAAGTTAAAACAACAGACCTCATTTGTGGTAAATACTGGTTATTAATAAGAAGCTTGGGACATGTGAAGCAAATAGCAAATTACTAATTTTATGAGCTCTTCTCCGCTGCTACTCCTTCAAGATATGAAGCTTAATATTTAAATCATATAGAATTATTAAATGACAGTGCCAAAAGAATCATTAAAGCCCATCAAGGTAATTTATAACTATGAAGGGATGGTCACAAATTATTTTAGAAATTAAAATCTATTCTAAATTTTTGTAGCTCTAAAAAGTTCCAGTTTTTATATCACACTTTTTGGTTGGTAATCGTCCAAATGTTTAATAATATATATCAACAGAAAATCTGTCTCTAGGTCTCATTCAGCATTTTTACATTAAAGCACAAATCTTTGCACAGTGCTTTAGAAGAGAAATAACATGAGCTTTTGAAGACTGAATAATGTGCTAGAGGTTTTGGGAATATTAATAATAACATTAAAAATCATGATTATAGAAAACACCTAATGTTGTCAATGTATCAATAAGTATCAATAAGTATCAGGCATGCTATGTATAACTCAATGGGTTAGGTCTATCATAATTCCTAATTTACAAATATGAAATTGAGGAAGAAAACAGATACGTAAGTTGCTTAATATCACACAAGCAGATAAATCTCAAATAAACCAAAGTCAACACTGAGGTTTTGAATATAGTTTAAACTCAGCCAATGGATCAGAGCATGTTCATTCCCATCAGTTTTGCTAAACTGAAGCTCGTCACATATTTTGAACATGGTTCTGCAATTGAGTGGCCTTTTAAGGCTCTTTGGAGTAAACTGGTGTTTTGTTTCACATGACAATGGGTTTATTTCTACAAATTCTACTCTAGCCAAAGAAAAATTGAGGAAGAGGCTACGGAAAACGTCTTCTATTTTATTTAACGTGAGTTTTTCAGAATTAAAAACACTTGCTTTGCCATTTCACAGGCACCTGTCACATTCACTGTGAGATTAGATCATGTACATTTTCCAGAACTATGAATCTGAAGACATTCTGTTATACTGTATATATTTCTTGTAGGTTACAACACACAGCTTTGTAAGAATGTTTCCTGATATAACCCAGAGTTTTATTTTTGTTAATTTCTTTGAATGTCTTGTTTTGTAATGTTTGTCTTCAAAACAGAAAAACAGTCTTGACTTTAAATTTGAAAGTGGTCAGGAGCAGACTCATGTCTTATGCATTTTTATATCCCCAATGTCTAGATCTTGGTTATTCTACATGCTCAATATTTGTTAAACATATGAAAGCAATGAGCAAAACAAGGTCTATACAAATTCTTAAAATTACCCACATTCATGATTCACAGGGATGTTGACCTCCAGATTAATAAATCAAACACAAAAGTGTTTTTATGAATGGTATTGAGCCTAAACACCTAAGTGTAGTGCACACATTTCTTAAAAAATATTTGCTACTCTATAACCAATAGTATTCATTAAAGAAAATGGATTTAAAATAACTACCTGTAGGTTTCATTTTCTTCAAAGTTTTCTCTATTTCTTTCTTTGTCTCTGTCTCAAAGCAAATCAGAACATCCTTAAGCTCTTCATAACTCTTTAATTATGAGAATTAAAACTTAATTTTCATGTACATAATAAAAAACTGAATCTACTAAAGACTATTAAAAGTGCTAAAAAAGGTATTTTCCTTTTCTCCTATTCTACCCAAAATACACCTCTTCATCATATTATTAAAACTGTTGCTATGCATAATTAACACATCAGGAAAAAATCGTTATAACATCAGATATACTATCTTTTATCTTTAAATTTAAATTCTTCATAAAATTCACATTTTATGTATCACCATTTCTTTACAACAAATAAAAATTCACTTGAGGTTCTCTGCCCTTCTCTATGAAGTGACAATGTTTTGAAATTTGACATTTCTTAAATCCAGTTATGACGGTAAAACAAGTGAAAAATGCTCCATTTGTTGGCAAAAGTATAGACACATAGTTTAACAAATTAAAAAGCCTAGAAATATAGATCCAAACAAACACAGTGAAATGATTTTTGACAAAGATTCAAAAGAAATTTAGTAGAGAAACAATATCCTTTTCAACAAATGGTTCTTGAACATCTACATGCAAAAAAAAAAAAAAAAGAATGTCTATATGTAAAAAATGAACCTGAACACATATCTCGTAAGTTCTACAAGAAAAAAACAAGGATAAACACAAAATAAATCATATACTTACCTATTAAAAAATGTATAAATCTTCTTTAAGATAAAAGGAAAGATTTTGTGTGGCCATGAGTTTGGCAACTAGTTTTTAGATACAAAACCAAAAACATAACCTATAAAAGAAAATTGGTAAATTGTACTTTATCAAAATTAAAACCTATTACTTTGTGAGAGAGACTAAGAGAAGAAAAAGACAAATCGAAAGCTAAAAGAAATCTTTCCAGATCACATATCTGATAAAGGATTTGTGTTGAGAATACAGAAAGAGTATTTAATGGTCAGTGATAAGGAAATAAACAACCTAATTAAAAATGGGCAAAATATTTGATTAGACACCTCATCAAAGAAGATACGCATATGGCAAATAAGCATATTGAAAGATGATCAACACCGTATGTCATTAGAAAATTGCAAATTAAAGCAATAATGAGAAGCCATTGCACACTCATTAGAATAGTGAAAATTCAAAAACTGACAACAGCCATTGCTGGTGAGGATATGGAGCAACAGAAATTCTCATGCAAAACACAAAGTGCAAAAGGAGGCAGACACTTTATAAAACAGTTTGGCAGCTTCTTACAAAGATAAGACCAGTCTTAACATGTGACTCAGCTATTTTGCTCCTAGGTAATTACCCAGCTGATTGGAAAAGGTCTATGAGCATTCACACAAAAATGTGTATGCTGTTTACAGCAGCTTTATTCAGAAATGCCTAAAACTGGAAGTAACCCGATATGTTCTTCAATAAGTGGATGGATAAAAGTATGTGTGGCACATCCATACAATGGAATGTTACTCAGCAATAAAGAAGAATTGGCTATTAATTCATGCAACCCCCTGGATGATTCTTGAACGCAATTTGCAACATGAAAGAATCTAGATAAAAACGCTTCTTACTCTGATTCTATTCATTTGAAATCCTATAAAATGCAAAAATATAAAGAAGAAATATAGCCCAGTGACTATAAGGAGAGCATTTGACTAGGGGAAGCATGGAGGAATTTTTAGGCTGGTGGAACTGATGATATGGCACTGTAATGGTGGAGACCTGAAAGCCAAGAAAAGCTAAGTTGTTGTCACAATCCATTTAACTTTACAGCATATAGAGTGAGCTTTCATATGGGCACATTTTAAAAAATGTAACCAGAAACTCAAGGTGTCCCAAGATAAAATGCTGACTGTATCAACAGAGCTAGTTATATTGCAAAAAGGTGCTGATGAAGCTGACTTTGTAAAATGGTTATCTACTGGAAACCAAAAGACTAAAACAAAAGTCACTATCCATAAACACTGTAATCTAACTGGTGAAGTCATTTCCCAAAGGGACATAGAAAAGGATTTTGAAAGTGTTGCATGTGTATGACAGGACTCAACAACTGAGTAAATCCATGGCACACAGTGAGAGCCACAGCCTGAAAACTCTCTCAGTGCAGAACACTTCATCTGCTTCCTGTCTTTTATGGGTCACTGTCGTATGCAGCATGATGACTACTGTCTTGAAAACAAAACAGAGAATAGTCAAACAACAGAAAAAGTCAATGAAACCAAGAGTTGGTTCTTCAAAAAAAATCAACAAGTTGACAAACCTTTAGCCTTTAGCTAGATTGACTAAGAAAGAGAGAAGACTCACACAACTAAAATCATAAATGAAAGTGTGGAATTTATACCAATTTCTATTCTTGTATATGGAAATAAAGACTTACGTAAGACTACTATGAATGACCATACATCAACAAACTGAATAACCTGATTGAAAAGGTGTATCAGTCCTTTTTTGTTGCTTATAACAAAATACCTAAGACTGGGTGATTTATAAAGAAAAATGACATTTATTACTTACAGTTTCTGAGGCTGGGAAGTCCAAAGTTCATTTGGTCGTGGTGACAGTGACTCAGTAGTCTCACATTGCAAGATGGTGCAAGCAGAGAGAAAGCAAAGCAAACAAGAAAGACATTCTGTCTTCTATTATAGCCCTCAGAACCGCACCCTGACCACCATTTTAAATCCATTTACTACTGCATGGTCCTACAATCCAATCACCTCTTCAAGGCTCCACCTTTCAATTACCATAATAGGATTTCCCACCCTCTTAACAGTCACGGCGGGGGCTAAGTTTCTAATACATAGAACTTGGGAGACACAATTCAAACTCTAATGAGTTTTGGGGGGACATAATTCAATCCACTACATTCTGCCCCTGTCCCACCAAAACTCATGTCCTATTCACATGCAAATATATTTATTCCATCCCCAAAGCCTTAATTTGTTTCAATTCAGAAGCCCAAAGTTCAAAGTCCCATATGTGAAATTCAAAACAAGTTATCTACTTCCAAGATACAATGGTGGGACAAACATAGGGTACATATTCTCATTCCAAAAGGGAGAAATAGGCCAAAAGAAAGGGTAACAGGTCCCAAACAAGTCTGAAACTCAGCAGGGCATGCGTTAAATCTCAAGGCTTGTGAATCAGGTACCTTGATTCCATGCTTGACCTCCTCTGCATGCTGGTATGGGGGTTGAGTCCCCAAGTCCTTTTGCAGCTCCATTCCTATGGCTTTCCTGGTCTCAGTTGATGCCTTAGTTCTCACAGATTTGTGTTCATGATGTTAGTTCTACAGATCTGGGGTCTCCATGGCAGTCCTGCTCTCATGGCTCCACTAGATATGGTGTTGATGGGGTTTCTCTGCTGCAACTCTGACTCCAAATTTCTGCTCAGCATTGCTCTAGGGCAGGTTGCCTGTGGTGATTCTGCCCCTGAGACAGATTTCTTCCTGGGCCCCCAGACTTTTCCATACATCATCTGAAATCACAGTGGAGACTCTCAAACCTTCCCAGCTCTAGCACTCTGCAAGCCTGCAGACATAACACCACGTGGATGCTCCCAAGGATTCCAGCTTGTATTTTCCAAAGCTGCATGACCTGTTACACCTGGAGCCAATTTACCCACAGCTGGAGCAGCCAAAGCAGCTGGGGTGCTGGTACTGAAAGCAGCTTGCTGGGCAGTGAGCTTGCGGAGGGATCCTCAAGACTGGTCCCAAAGACCATTTTGTCTCCCTAGGTCTTTGGGCCTGAAATGGAAGGATTGGCCCCAGAGGCTTCTGCAATGACTTCAGGGCCTTTTTCTCCTTCTCTTGATAATCCCTTTTCTTTGTACTAATCTTCTTAGCACCACTGGATTTTTCTTCTGAAAATGCTCTCTGCTTCTCTACCACATAGCCAGGCTCCAAATTTTCCAAATCTTGATGCTCTGCTTCCCTTTTAAATTCTGGCTTTATGTCATGCCTTTGCCACCATAAATCAGAGTAGGATGTTAGAAGTAGACATGCAGCTTCCTTAATGCTTTGCTTCTTAGACATTTCTTCCTCCAAATACTCTGGTTCACAGCTCCTAAGTTCTAGGTCCCATGTCCTAGGGCATGAACAGAATGCAGCCAAGTTCCTTGACAGTTCACAGCAAGGGTGATCTTTACCCCAGTTTCCAATAAACTTCTATTTTCATCTGAGACCTCCTTCAAATGGTCTTTACAGTCTATATTTCTATCAACATTCTAGTCGCAATGATATAACCATTAATAGTCATGTGGGTTTGAACCCCACTCCTGGTACCAATTTTCTGTATTAGTCCATTTTTGCTGCTTCTAACAAAATATCTGAGACTGGTTGATTTGTAAAGAAAAAATGACATTTATTACTTAAAGTTTCTGAGGCTGGGAAGTCCAAAGTCCATCTGGTGGTGGTGACAGTGACTCAGGAGTCTCACATTGCAAGATGGTGGAAGTAGAGAGAGAGCAAAGCGAGCAAGAAAGACACACTGTATTCTATTACAGCCCTCAGAACCACACCTCTGACCACCATTTTTAAGCCATTCACTACTGCATGGTCCTACAATCTAATCACCTCTTCAAGGCTCCACCTTTCAATTATCATAATAGGGTTTCCCACCCTCTTAACAGTCATGGTGGGAGCTAAGTTTCTAATACATAGAACTTGGAAGACACAATTCAAGTTCCAATGAGTTTTGGGGGGACATAATTCAATTCACTACAAATGGAAAGGTTCCTAGAAACATACAACCTACCCAACCTACCAAGAATGAATAATGAAGAAGTAGAAAATCCGAACAGTAGAAAATATGACTATTTACTCAGCAGCCAAAAATCTCCCAACAAGGAAAAACCGAGGATCAGATGGTTTCACTGGTGAATTCTACAAAATAGTTAAAGAAGAATTAATAGCAATCTTCCTCAAACTCTTCCAAAAAGCTGAAAAGGAGGGAATTCCTCTAAATTCATTCTGTAAAGCCAGTACTACCCTGATCCCAAAGCCAGAAAAATACACCACCATAAAAGAAAAACTCCTTTTTCTGCATCAGTTGAGACAGGCATGACTACATAGCATTTATTCCTGGAGTGCAAGGGTGGTTCAACTCATAAAATCACATCACATTAACAGAATAATCAGGAAAAAGCAAAGCAAAATAAGATAAAACAAGACCTAAACATAATCATCTTGATTGATTCACCACCTTTTCATAATAAACACTCAGCAAACTGGGAGCAGAAGGAAACTACCTCACCATAATAAAGACCATATACGAAAAAAACACAGGTAACAACATACTTAATGCTAATGAACTGAAAAAATAATAATAACTAGCCAACCTGTTTCTATTTCCATATTTTTCCCAATAGGAAATATCTTTATTTCTTCACTGATTCTAAAAAATGGTAAATATTAGTGATAGTTTTAAAAAAAAATGTCCACAAATTTTGACACTTTCCTCTCATTGGGTAGAATCTCATCTCCTCCTCTGTAATATGGGCTGGCATTACTGACTTGCTTTTAAGAAATGGAATGACACTGTAAGACTTGTCAGGATAGGTTAGCAAAGTCTACACATCTTATGCTTAGCTCTCTGCTTTTAGGACACTCTGGGAGTCTTCAGTCACTATATAAGAAATTCTGGTGCCCTTAGGCTGCCATGTGGAGTGAGAACTATGTAGAGAGACCACTCACACACCCACACACACCTACTCCACACACATGCTAACCCACAAAGAGAATGAGATGGAAAGAGAAAGGAAGGGAGAGAGATACCCACCAATGGAGTCCCAGCTATTCCAGCCAGTGGCTATTTGACTCTTCACATTTTGGGAGCTAGACAAATGGACTACAAAGCCTTAGAGGAGACCCCAACCCCACCCACCATGTCATTGCAAACTCCTAAGGTTGGAACATTGAGTGAGAGCTACCTCACTGAGACAGCCAAGCAAAATAAGTGATAATAATTATTTCAAGCAATTGTTTGGGGGTAATCTGTTCTATAGCAATAGATAACTGAATCAATATTTATTTTTAAAATTTATAATTATTTAATTGAACCAACACAGAAAACCACTGTCAATATACTCCAAAAATTTACATGGGCAGATTTCACACTCCAAAGAATAGTTCTTATAAAAATGGTCTAAAATGTTTTTCAATCTACAATACTGCAAAGCCACACACACACACAAACACACACACACACAAATACACACACTCTCACACTATAATGGATTTTCTTGCTTCAGTATATTTGCTAAAGTTTTAAAATTGAGAAAAAATTGATGTCAAATATCCCTTTGTTTGAAACTAAAGCGGTAGACATCTGTGCAAGACCAGCAATTAGCATGGCCCCAAACTCTTGCTACCATTATACTAAGCTTCTCTCCAGGCTATAAAGAAGTTAAGAATTTGTAGGAGACGCCATAATAAGAATTTCTTTGATGAGGGTTGGTGGTATAATGTGGATTTCATCTCTCCCCATGTGACAGGAAAAGTGTTGTTGACAATTGATTCGCAATCAGCCACTTGAGGGTCCTTCAGAGAACCACTGAAAAATTGACTTGTGTTCTCTAATGTTTGGGGTGGATAGAACCAAGACTCAAGTTCTGACCTGAGAAAGTCCGAAGTAAGAAACTGTTTGACATTGACACGTCGAGACTGTAAGAGAGGGCTAAGGGAGTTCAGGTTGCTTTTTAAATTTCATTTAAAACAAAGATAACATTTATTATCATAAGTTGCATATAAACACATTTACAAAAATGATTTTTGATAGAAAAATATTTGTTTGCATACACTGTGATACTCATAGGAATACCACACTATTGCTGTACCCCCAGTTAAAGCTGCAAAGAAACTATATTTCTCATAATCAAAATATCCATTATCTACCACAATCCATCTTTGGAAAAAAGACCATAGTGTTTTCTGAACAAATCAAAGCATTTATTCTTTTATGTTACATTCCCATGCCGGTGGTCACTTGCATGTGTGTGTTTAACACAATTCCACATTATAATAATTACAGAATGGTGGCACTGGAAAGGACCTTGTAGATCATCTAGTCTACACCTTCATTTTACAGAGGGGGAAACTAAGGCCAGGGGGGCTGAGACACGTACTCAGAGTGCCTGAGCCCTACTCCAGTGTTCTTTCAGTAACTCATAAAGAAGAAATCACAAAGGTTTAAAAAGAGAACTTAATGCCTTCAGTCCCATTTATTCATCTGTGCCGAGACTATCTTTGAGGTTAACTCAGATTAAGGAAGAAACATGAATCACTACTGAGATAGTATGAAAGCTCATTGTCAAAGGGCACTTAGTCAAACACCACCCTCGTTTCTCACAGTTTCCCAAGCAGCTCAGGAAGTGGTGGAGTTACTAAAGTCTTTCACTAGTTACTTGCTTAGGCAAATTGATCGTGAGGAACAACAGATAAAGCTGTCACTGCAGTTGTGGGCACGTGAGCCAGTTTACAGGTACCTGTCATTTGAGAGAACTGATGTTTCTTTTTTTTGGATAGACTCCATGACAATTCAAAAGGTGAAGGGACTGCTGTCACGCTTCTCAAAGTTCCTGCATCAGACCTTCTCTTGTCCTATGGAAGTCCCAAAGTAAGTTGCCCAGCAAAATACAAAGTCGAGCTCAGTGCCCCACACTATGACACTGTCCCTGCAAAACACTGCTTGATTCTAAATGGAGACCATACATCTGGTGGACTTTAAGGGTGACCTATTGTTTGGGGTGTTGGGTGGGGAAAGGTATGTATGACGTGCTTTGTCAAGTTAGTCTTAATCTCACCCCCACCCCTTTGTTCTAATTTTAGAAGGAGGGCAGACTGCTCTTTGACCCAACTCAGAGCAAATTTATCTGTGCCCTATTTGGACACCTCAAAGGGGTGGTGGACTTGGAATATTTTGAAAACTCTTAAACAAAATAACTGTTGTAAGGTGGGCCACAATCCTAACTGTGTGTGTGTGTGTGTGTGTGTGTGTGTGTGTGTGTGTGCATGTGTGTGCTGTCATGTGGGCACATAGGGGTAAACCCCTGCAAGCCAGCAGCTGAGCACAAAATCATAAGTAGCTGTTCATGAGAAATGCTGTTAGCATCAGGAAGTACAGTTGACATATCCCAGCCTTTGAGGAATCCCCAAGATTTCTTCAAGAGGGAAGCATTATGTTATTTCAACAGATGGAAAATTCTAATGCCAAGTTATGACTTTAAGAACAATAGGCACCAACCTCCTCACTGTAGATTTCCAAACCTGAGCCAAGAAAGGAGAAAAGTTATAAAAATGCATGATAGAATGAAGCTCTGGTATTACACAGGGCTTAATTTTTAAAACCAAGAAAGAGACTATAGATTAATACCCAGCAGTGACCAGAAATGCAAGGGTATCTGCTACTTTCCAGGGATAGTTATTTGGTAGAAAAATAAAGTTATTTTATAATATCCCCATTCCCAAGTCTAATTAATTCCAAACATTGTTGCACAGAGCACATCCAAACCTATACTGAAGATATATTTGTATCCTTATTCAATAGTTGGTTAAAATTGTAGTTCATGAATATTCTAAAATTTATTTTACTGATACCCTTTTGATAGGAAATTTATGATATTTTAAATATTTGCTATTAAAAACTAAAAAACATGTCCCAATTTCTATAATCCATGTTGCACAGAAGAGTGTTTGAGAGTACCTGTTTCCATAAATCTTCAAGAATGCTATGTTATCAATTATCATTTCAGAATTTTCAATTAAATAAAACCTTGCCAATCTGATAGGTTAAAATATTTTAAGTTATATCTCCATCTTGTAATTTAAATGTCTTTTATCATTTGTGATTTTAAGCATTTTACAGTATATTATATCATATTATCATAATATATATTATATAATAATTAAATATACTAATCCTCTTGTTTATTTTTAATTGCCTGTGTGATCATTTGTAAGGCCTTTTGTATATTAAATGAATTTATCTCATGAATGCATTTATGTTGCAAATGCTTCAGTTTATCACTTGGTTTTAATTTTGTCATTATTGTGAATCTGTATGAAGTCACATCTGCCACTTTCATGGTTTCTGCCCTTGTTTTTTTCTATGTAGAAAGACACTGTCTATTGCACAGTTTTAACAATGAGTTTTTAAATTTTCTTAGTGTTCATATATTTAATCCATCCAAAACATATAGTGTGCATTTCAGTCTGAAATGTGTATTGTGCATTTTGAACTAGAAATACTATTGTTGTATTTCTTTCCAATGAGTAGCAAACAATCTCATTCATTTAATTTATCTTTTCCTAATTGCTGAAAATGATCTCTTGCCATATAGATTGATGACTCTGTTCTCTTTTGTACTGCTTCCTGTCCTGTATTTGTTTTTATGTTTTGTCTATTTTTTTACACTACATCTTGTTTTTTGAAATTTATCCCAATAAGTTAGAGGAAAGGTCTGAATATCACAGTACGTTTTTGGCCATACAAATACATCTTTGCACTTAGGCTCGATGAATGAACTGCTGAATTATGAAATGGATTCACACATTATGTGCGAGGACACTCATGGTTTAGTCAAATAAATTGATAAATCAAACTTGATTTAGCTGACAAGTTGGCATATAAAATTATATCACTAGAAATATAGTAGTCAAGGTAATAAAGATTAGTCTTCTAACTTCATGCCATTTATATCAAAATTTTAGATTTATAATGACAGTGAGTACTAATATTTAAGAGGGCCATTATGTAGGTATTTAGAGAAACAGACAGATGGTAAGAAAACTGGACAGTATGTCATATGGACAATTATGGAAGTTAATTAGATCCATGGTTCGTATTAGTGATGGGAAAATAGCTTCGTATGCTAATGGGGAAGAAAACTGATGTTCATTCTGTGTGAATTACCTTGGTCTATTGCTTATTTGAAGAAATTTCCAGGCAAGGAAGCACTGTATTCCCTTAGCACCTGTTTGGCTGCCAAGAAATTAAATTTATTTTCTAGTGACTGATGTATGCCCGCTCTGTGGAACAGCTCACATTCGCTATCAGATTCTTTCCTAAGAGCTTATTTATATATTTTATTTTTACTATCATATTGAACTGAAAGTCTGTAATACCAGAAATTAATCCTGAAGGTTGGCTCTGGATTAATAACTTGCTTTGTTTGGGCTACTTTTGATTTACCTTTGACTGAATTTAGACATTTCATTTCCAGAGTTAATCCTAGCAGATCTCCATGAATTAATTAGGTGCCAAACAGAACAATATCCTAATCCAGCAAACCCATAGGTAGTTTCCATGGTTCAGCTTTCACAGTTTTTATGAAAGAGGAGATTTAGAAGTTCGTTATTTACCAGCAATATTAAAACATTGGGATTGGAAGGTCTTTGGGGATGGAGCGAGCTGTACTCTGGGATTAGTTACAAACTAAGAAAGAATAAGTGAAGTCAAAAGAGGTAATGGAAAGAAGCAAATATTTCCCCCTACTGTTTGTCTATATCCCAGGCAAAGAGAAAACGTGGTAGAAATATATATGGGACTGCTAGAGACTAAACTATCAAAAGTAGATTGAAATCGCTAATAATTATCCCCACATTACCTGGAAATTTATCTTTTGTATATTTTGTTGTTGTTGTTTATTTTGTTGTTGTTGTTGTTGTTATTTGGGGTCTACAGGCAATTTTTTGTGTAACAGCATTCACCTTATTTATCCCAGCAAACGGTTATCATATAGGCATTTTTTCTTGGCTATCATACAGTGGATAACAAAATTTTCTTGACTAACATAGGGCTCCAACAAGGGAAACTAGGACTAGTGGGTAAAAATGATCAGAATGCAAGAAAATTCCAGCAATCAGATTTGTTTGTACAAAGTAATAATGATTGCCACCCATGGCTTTATCAGCTCTCTAGGGTCCTTTAATATAGGATTTAAAATTGATAATAACAGCCAATCTGTAAATATCACTGGGAAAGATAACACATTGAACTAAATATGTATTTAGTGAATGATTGATTTCTGATCATTTCTAAGAGCACAATTTTATGATGTGACTGTATCAAGAGTTTAAGTTATTAAGAAAGGGAAAGATCACTATGTATGATGAGAGGAGAAACTGGGGAGATACATAAAATTTTTCTTAGGGTTGGAAGGAACCAAATTAGCGATTTTAATTTAATTTCATGTGTTAGAAGTTTTAGGTTACTATTCTGACACATCATCTTTGACTCAATTTTATCCTTCTGCCTCTGCAGAAAAAGAATGTGCTTGGAAAAGTTCTTAAACCAGGACAATGTACTTTGCAAAGCAAAGATGAATGAGCTTTGGTTATCAAAATGCTAACTGTTAATACATATCAGCAAATCAAAATATATTGGTAACATATTTGAAATTCCATGTGAATAAAATATTCTACGTATTCTGGTGCTGCCAAAATAAATATGAAAAGATAAATATTATATTCAGAAGAATAAATTAAATAGAAAGAGGAATTTTCTATCTCAAATTGTGCATCAAATATATGGTCATGTCTGTTTTACTTAGCTTGTATAATATTATGTCTCATATGTAAATTGATAGCTCTGTGGAAGGTATTGGTGAAATTTATTTGCCAGTTTATGTTTCGTGTAAAACTGTTTTTCATATGTTGGACAATTCATTTAACCTAACAGGTCTAATTTTACAGAATTTTCTCTTTCCAAACGTATATTTGAGGTTGCTGCTTATATCAATATTGTACAACCTCTTGCATATTTTCTCAACTCACAATCTAGACATAACCCTCATAAAAATGATGCACATATTTTATTAGTAGTATGAGTGCTGTCATTGCCAATATGCAGAAAAAAAATTAGGGTATGATCTCTGGAGGCAAACCTGGCAAAAATCATTTCAAAGGGCAAGTTGCATCTTAAATAAAGAGTCCTAGAACACTACAAGTGCCCTACACAAGCACTGAGCATCTCATTTCTCATCCTATGAAGTTTTGTATGTTCACCCAAAGGTGCATATAAACAATCCCTTTTTCTATGTGAGGAGGAATACAGAATAATTATGGACGTTTTCCAGCACAAGTGGTAATAGAATATGATCAATTGCTTCTTTGATAAAATTAAAAAACTTGCTCTCCCTTTATAAATAACATTAAAGGAAAAAATATTATTTCTCTCTTTATCCATGCTCTGCCAAGTCAGTGTACTCTGAATAAGCCAAATACACAGTCTCCAGTTTTTCTTTTTGTATTTTGTCCAGTCTTCTCTCTTCAGTGTGTCCAATTTATATAACATTCTACATATTAAGTTCGAGTCTCATCTTCTTGACTGGCGGGCTTTAAGTAACATTAATGCTTTTTTTCTGAAAAACTCTTACTGTCATATTCGCTTGTATGCAGTTTTGTTGGGTATTTTGTTTCTGTCGACTAAAAATTGTTCCGTAATTTGGACAAAAAACTAAAATGAAACATTGATTTTATTTTCGAGTAAATTTACACCAAAACAGGATAGACCCTTATACAGGATCCAGTAATTTGTTTTTCTCACATGTATGTATATTTCACGTTGTTTTTCAGCTTGAGCCAGTTGTGCATATTCATCTGAGAACATAGCGACTGCTCTGCCCTTCTTGCATAATTTCCAGCTAGTATTTTCCTGGCTGATGTCCAGAGATTTACTAATATTGCTCAAAACTGTACTGAAATACCAGTGGAAATAGCCATGTGCCAGGCAAGCATTAGCGTAAGTCCTCTGTCTATACAAGGGTACTTCAAAAGGTTCATGGGAAGATTTGTACTATCTTATAATTCTGAATTCTGCTTCTCCATGGGCTTTATGAAGTATGCCTGTATTAACAAACTTAACTTCCACAACAAACCAGTGAGGATAGTACCATTATTTTCTCCAACTTTGTTTTACTTTTTCAAAGTCGTTTTGGCATTTCAAATTTCTTTGCGTATTATATAAATTTTACAATTTGTTGATTTGTGCAAAAAAATCCCACTGAAACTTTGATTGGGTTTGCATTGAAGTTACTGATTAATTTGGAGAGAGTTGACATTTTAAGAATATGAATCTTTCCAAACATGAATATGGTATATCTTCCTATTTATTTAGATATTTTTAATATGTCACAGCAGTTTTTTGTTAATTTTAGTCCACAGGTCTTTCACACCTTTTTATAAGATTGATTCCTAAGTTTTTTATACTTTCATGCTATTACAAATGACATTTAAACTTTCAATTTTTATTTTTTTATTGTTAATATATAGACATTCATATAATTGATTTTTGTATATTGATTTTACATCCTGATATCTTGCTAAGCTGACTTAGTTAGTTCTTGTATAAGTTCTGGTAGCTTTTTTGTAGATTTGAAGATTTTCTACATACACCAGGAATCAGCAACCTTTTTCTAAATAGGGCTATATAAGAAATAAACCATAAGTTTCTATCTCAACTACCCAGCTTTGGCATTGCACTACAAAAACAATCAGACACAACACGTACATAAATGAGTGTGGTGTGTTGCAATATTATGTTGATTCACTTTTGGATATCAAACCAACCATGCATTCCCAAGATAAACCCATCCTTGGTCATGATGTATTATTATATTTATGTACTGTTGGAATCCACTTTCTGAATTCATGTTTAGAATTATTGCATCTACATTCATGAGGGATTTCAGCCAATAGTTTCATTTCTCCCAACGTCTTGGTCTAGTTTTAGTATTAGTGTAACGTTGCTATCATAGAATGAGTTAGGACTCCTTTTTTCTGGAAGGATTCATGTAGAATTTTATTATGTCCTCTTGAAATGTTTGATAGAGTTCACCAATAAACACTTCTGGGTCTTAAGTTTTCTTTGTGGGAAGATTTTTACTTATATTTTCAACTTCTTTAATAGATAGACTTCTGTTCAGAATACCTATTCTTGTTTAATAAACTTTGGTAGTTTGTGTTTTTGAAGGAATTTATTCAATTCAGCCATATTTTCAAATTTAATGGCATAAAATTATTTTTAGTACTCTCGTATTATTCTTTAAAAATCTGCAGTATATGTTGTGATGTGAACTCTTTCATTACTGATATTGTTTACTTCTGTTGTCCCTTTCTCCTTATAATTCTGACTAGAAGTTTATCAATTTATTGATCTTCTCAAAGAGTCAATTTGGTTTCTTTAATTTTCTCTAGTTTTTTTCTGTTTTCAATATCACTGATTTTTGCTCTGATCTTTATCTCTTTTTCTCACCTAATTTTAGGTTTAGTTTGCTCTATTTTTCTAGTGGCATAGGTGGTAAAGTTAAGGTCACAGACTTAAGACCTTTCTTTTCTAATAAAGGCATTTGTTGTTTCTATAAACTCCCGATAAATAATGTTTAAATGGCATCCTAAAAATTTTGATACATTTTTATTTTCATTACAATTAAAGCACAGTCTAATTTCCCTTTGGATTTCTTCACTGACTCATATACTATTTAAATGTATTTGATTTAGCTTCTAAACCTTTGGGATTTTCCAGTTATGGTCTTGTTATTTGTTTATATAATTTAATCCCATATTTGTCAGTGAACATATTTTGTAAGACTTGGCTTCTTTTAAGTTTACTGAGATTTGATTAATGGTCTATATTACAGCCTATTTTGGTAAAGGTTCCATGTGTACGTGAACCAACCGAGTATTCTGTTGTTTTCTGCAGTGTTTCAATATTATCAATTAGGAGAAATTGGTTGATAGTGCTGTTGAAGCATTCTATATTCTTATTGACTTTCTGTTTGCTCTATTATTGAAATCTCCAACTATAAACATTGATTTATTTCTCTTGCATTTGTCTCATTTTTGTATCATATATTCATATTTTGAGACTTAGTAGGGATATAGATATCTTCTTTTTAAAAAACCCTTTTACATAATTGACCTCTGTCATATCATCTTTGAGTTTGGCAATACTCTTTGTTTTATTTTCAACTTTATCAGACAATATAGATACTAAAGCTTCCTTTTGATTAGTGCTATCATGGTGTATATTTCTCTTACCTTTTATTTGTAATCTATTCGTTCTTTATATTGTAAATGGGTTTTTCATAAGCAGCACATAGTTTGGTTTTGCACTTTTATCAAATCTAGCAATCTTGACCTTTTAATTAACCATTCCTACTTAATGTAATTATTAATATGGCTAGATTCAAATGTATCACCTTATTATACATGTTATATTTGTTTTATATCTTTTTTGTTCCCATTTTGTCCTTTTTTCCTTCATTTGGAAGGCAAAAAATACTTTTAAATTTTTGTTTCTATTTCATCTCCTTTGTTTGCTTATTAGCTCTAACTCTTTATTGTACAAATTTTGTTTGAACTCATGCTGATCTTTAAAGTAAGAAAAACTACCAATTCTTTTATTATTTCAGTTCTTACTCTATGTTTTATATTATACACATTCAACTTATTAGTGTCCCTTCAAGTGATAGTATACATCTCTATAGTATGTGTATCTTAAAATAGTATACTTCCATTTCTCCTACCCAGACTTCTGTATTGTTACTTTCTTAATATTTTTTTTGTGTGTGTGTTATAAATACCACACTCCGTGATTATTATTTTTGTTTAAAGAGTCAGTTTAAATAATAAGAAAAATATTGGGTACAGTGACCATTTCAGATGCTCTGCCTTCCTTTATAAAGATGAATATCTCCATCTGGTATAATTTTCCCTCTGTCCATTATAACAACAACAACAACAACAACAACAACAACAACAACAACAACAACAACAATAATAATAATTATCCACTATTATTATACTGGAACTCTGTGAATGTGACTTTAAGGTGTGGGAGGTGAAGCATTCTATATGCACTATTTAGGTCTCCGTCTTTAGAGGTCCTGTGTCCCTAAGCTGTGACCTTCACAAGTGTCTGACAAGAAGTCCAGAGAGGGTTGGAGATGGGTAAATGCCCTTCCCACCAGGCGGAAGAAAGCTCTGGCAAACTTTTCACTGTGGATAGCAAACTTTTGTTCAGGAGAACATTCCAGGCATATTTCAAGTTGGTTACTATTTATCCCCCTCCCGGAGCTGCAAGGGGATTTTTTTCTTGGCTCTTCACAGTGAGAAACTGTGTTTGACAGAGAGGTAAAACCCATGGAATTCTGGTGACCTCCCTGAGACTGTAGCCCCCAAGAGTTACTCCCTTAAGCTAGTTCACCAGGAACTTCCAGTAATTTATCAAAATTATCATTCAAGTGTTCCTACTTGTTTATTGATCCAGTGTCTTCTGCTCAGGGTAAAATGATATTGGTTATGACTCTCTGTATTTGTCTGGCTTTCCAGAAATTTAGAGTGGCAGTTTACCTTGCTGCTTTATTTCTCATTTTGGATGTGTGTGTGTGTGTGTGTGTGTGTGTGTGTGTGTGTGTACACTCAGTTTGCTCAGTTTTCTTGTCTTGTTCTAACAATGTAAATGATGACTTCCAAGGTCTTTACATGTTGCACCTGAAACCAAAAGTAGAAAACATTTTTAATAACTGGCTTAATATCTTTCACCATTAATTCTAACATCTGTGTCAATTCCAGACTGGGATTAATTGATTAATTTGTCTCTTCATTATGGATCTCATTTTCCTGCTTTCTTGTATGCCTGGTAATCTTTTGCCAGATTCCATACATTGTAATTTTTACCCCCTTGGTCTCCTAGATGTTTTGTTTTTCTCAAAATATTCTTGAGATTTGTTCTGGGATGTAGTTACTTGGATGTAGTTTGCTTCTTTCAGATATTTGTTTTATGATTTGTTAGGAAAAACTGAAGCAGTGTATGTCTAGGATAATTGTTCTTGACTACCGAGAAGGGTAAAATCCTTCTACACAACACCCCTGCAACATCTATCTCACAGATCATGAGGTTTTTCCAGTCTGGCTAATAGGAGCAGGTCCTACTCCTGGTCCTTTGTTAGAGCCATGTACTGTTGCCTCTAATTCTTTTAAATATTCTAGAAGGACCCTCTTTAGACCTCTAGACCTCTCCTCTTTGCAGATGTCCTCTCTTCTCTACTCTGTCCTGCAAACCCTAGGTTCCCAGCTCTGTCTTTTCATTTCAGGGAATCTGCTACTTCTGCTTGAGTTTCTCCACCCTTTGGACTAGCAATTCTTTCAAGGCTGTAAGCTAAAGATGTTTCATATCTCTCAAGGATCACTTCCTTTTCTTGCCTGATGTCCAGTGTCTTTCAAAATAGTTTCAGTATATTTTATATGATTGTTTTTGTGTTTCTTTTAGATGAGAGGGTGAATCTTGTCCCTTTTAGTTTATCTTGGGCAGATGTGGAAGCAAAACTATAGTTTTTAATTCCTTTTCATATTTCATAGCTAGTCTAACATGGCTGTACCTGGGTTTCCATCTCAATTAGTCTTCATTCATTTATTAATTCTTTGATACAGACACAGAAACAAACAGAGCCAAAGACTTGGTCCATTATATGCACTGGCTATACTCTTTTCAGAGACAAGCAGAGTTGAACACCTATGTACCTCTGTGATATTAAAAGGTTCTCGATGGCATCTCTTTGTGCTTTAAAACAGTTTGTTTTCTCTGAAAAACATTGGCTTCCCCCACTTCATGTGAGGAGGCAATAGATATTATGTAAACCAAATTTTGTTTGAGCTCATGTTGATCTTTAAAGTAAGAAAAACTAAGCAATCCTTTTATTATAAATTCTGTGGGACATCTACTTCCTTCCCCAAGAGTGTTATGAATTCTTGGGAGGGTCAATAAGGCAGTTCCCTTTTGCATGGGCCATTCTGACTGATATGGGTTGAATGTGTCCCTCAAAGTTTCATGTATTAGAAACTTAATCCCCACTGTGATAATATTAAGAAGGTGGAAAATCATTTTATGGTCATTGAAAGATGGGGCCTCTAAGACGTGATTAGCTTGTGAAGACTGTGTTCTTGTGAATGGATCAATCTATTCATGGATCATGGGCATGGCTCTCATGGCCTTATAAAGAGAGGGGGTGAGCCTGGTTAGCTCTCTCTTGCTCAGCCCATTCTCGCCATGTGACATCCCACGTCACTGTAGAGCCACCACTAAGAACAGGCCCTCACCAGATGTATTCCCTGGACTTTGACTTTCCAGCCTACAAAACTGTAAGCAATAAATTTTATTTCTTTATAAGTTACCCAGTTTCAGGTATTTTGTTATAAGCAATAGAGACAGACTAACATACTGACCCTAATCAGTACATCCTATGGCATTCTTGATTTCATGTAGGTCTCCACTCTGGTGCTATCTTCTTACCTACTACTCACCTAACCATCATGATACCTTTCCATTTTCTATGGATTCACCGTAAATGACCTTATGCAAATCAATTAATGTTTAAGCAGATCATACAGGAGACATGGTACACACACAAAGAGTGTGGAGAATTTGTATAACCATATTTAAGAATGTGTTCATATTTCTTTCACATCACAGTCTCTCTAGTTTCTATTGATTAGAAACTCAACTCCTCTCACAGTGTTACAAAGAACAATAAAATATTCTCCCTTTATTGTGTTGTAGGCCTATCTGTATATTTCCAAAGATATAATATCTGTATTAAAAGTGTTTGCAGCAATACTGGGTCTCATCTTTCAGTAGAAGAGAAAGATGCACAGATATATTGAAATGGCTTTCCTTCAATCCCTAATTCAAGTAAATGGAGCAGTTTTGAGATTTAATTTAATTTTCTAATAAATCAAATTATACTCTTCTCCTTAAAAGTCAAAAAGAGCTTCACTGTTTTTATTCTAATATTAGACTATAATTACACAACAGCTGATTTTTACAGAAAATAAGTGCCATCAGGATTTTAAAATAAAAAAGAAGGATTAAATGAGAGCTCAGAGTGTCAAATAAAGTTTGTAGAACTGAAAAATAAATTGAGGCGGGAAAAAAAAATAATTCAAAAGGGTAACTGTAAAAGAAAAGTGCAGACAGGTAGAAAGTGGAAATGGCCTTTGCAAGGAGGAGTTTGACAATTTGAAGGAATATATATTATATAGATCTTGATTCCTGATTTTCCTTCCCACTTAGACAATGACTATTTCTCTCTCTGGTTGTCTGGATTGAGGCAAGGAGTATAATTCTTGAGATTTTCTTATGCACACACATAGGCTTGCTAGCTGTGTACATACATTACACATATTACACTAGCAATTGAGGATGGAAATTTCTAACTGAAAATTGTTCCATAAATAGGTCACTGTGCTAATGCCTATGTGACAGGACATAAATCTATAGCTCGTACCTATTCAGAGGCATTCACTTAGAGTTAATTAGCAATGGCTAGTGTTCCTTTAACTTGTCAACATGAAGAACTATTTATTCAGACAGAGAAATTTCAGAAGCACAGCATAAATAAATCATTATATATATATATATAGAGAGAGAGAGAGTGAGAAAGAGAAATTATAGTCTTTCTAAAGACAAAGGAAATCCTGCTGCTGTATCTCTTACTATTGCTTTACAAGCCCTAAAATTAAAGATTAAGCCCTTGTGCATTTATTTCTATTTCAAAGTAATATATCCTCAATTGGTAAGTCAATTTTTGCTTGATTTGTATGGAAAGATCATATTCTACATAGTCAACTGAAAATTTTCAAAAAGCTACAAAACATTTATCAGATCAGTATCAGAAAAGGAAAAGAGGCATCACTACAGTCCCCATAGATAATAAAAAGGAAAAAAAAGGGTAATATTATAAGCAATTTCATTCATAGATCCTGAAATTATAGATGCAATAAGCATATTTCTTGAAAATGAAACATAAAACTGATAAAAAGAAAGAAAATCTGAGGATATTATATCTGGTAAAGAAATTAAATTTGTTATTCCAGACTTTTCCACTAAATGAATAAGTGAGTGTTCTCTGCCTATATGCTTTATCAATGAACTCCTCTGAATATTTACAACAGATTTAATACAAAACATTCACAATTATCTCCAAGAAATTGAAAAATAGAATGCACTTTTTAACTCATTATATGAGGCCCACAGGATCATGAGACTAATACCTACTGATGCTGATACCTGACAAGGCATTTAAAGGGATAAAAGGTCAAGGACATCTCCCTCATAAACATACATGCAAACCCTTAAATATAACATTAATAAATGGAATACAGCAATATGTTAAAATGAAAATCTGAAGTTTGGTCTGAAATCTGAACACCTGTGGTTGATTTTAGCACTGCAATCAGTTCTTTAATTAACAGAATGAAAAATTAAGCAATTATCCCAAACAGAAACAGAAAAAGCAACTAAGAAAAAAAAGACAACATATATTCATGATAATTCTTTTCAGAATGTGAGTCAAAATGGATCTCTTGAATCTTACTAATAATATTTTAAAACAACCAACAGAGAAATGCATACTTTTAAAAAATTATTTTATTTTATTTTTATTTTAACTTGTCAATATACATTGTAGTTGATTTTTGTGGAGAGGTATTGAATGTCTTCCCCCTGAAATGAAGAATGAGATAAAAATACTTTCTAAGACAATTTTCATTCAAATTGGGCCAAAGCTCTAAATATTGTAGTAAGAGAAGAAAAAGAAACAAAATTAAAATTATTAAAAGAAAAATAAAATCTCCCTTTTTTTGCTGATTGTAATATAGGAAATGCAAAAAAAAAAAAAAAAAAACCTTGAAGACAGATAAAATATATTAAATTTACTAAGTGAATTTAACAAAGTCACTAAAAAAATGGATAAAACAAGGTCACTTTAGTCACAAATAGCTAACTACTATAATTTAAAAAGAAGCCACTTACAATAACATCAGAAAACATCAAAAACCTAGGAATATATCTACCAAAATCACTTAAGTCGAAAAACTCTCTTACTTTTCTGAGACAAACTAGAGATGATGTAAAAAAAAAAAAAAAAAAAAGGAAAGACATACTGTGTCCAAGATCTGGATAACCTAATATTGTGAAAAATGTATCTATAGATTCAATGTAATCCCAACAAAGATTACACTAAGCAGTTTTGCTGAAATTGAAAGCTGATTCTACAATCTTTGGAAAGGTAAAATTTGGTAAGCATACACTATCAGATTTCACAATTTACAATAATGCCAGAATAAGTAAAACGAATTGATAGAGATAAAGAAATAGACAAATCAGAAAATAAATTCCTGAAACACTTATCATATCTGTGGTCATTTTATTCACTAAGATGTCACTGGAAGAACGGGGAAAGAATGGTCTTTTAATAAATAATCTTGAATTTATTTGATACACATAGAGGAAAACATCTTTAAAACTACCTCACAAAGACACATAGCAATTCCAGATGGACTGTTGTCCTGACTGTCAAAGATGAAAACATAAAATTACTTGGTGATAACCTGGGAGAAGATCTTCACGATCTTGGGACAAGCACAGATTTATTGAAGGAAATGAACTTTTATAAGTTTGACTTCATTAACATTGACAATTTTTGTTGCCAAATAATTTTCGTATATCAGACCATAGACTTTCATTCAAAATATGTGAAGAATACCTTCAAATATCCAAGAAAAAGAAAAAACAGCT
This sequence comes from Cynocephalus volans, assembly GCF_027409185.1. Taxonomy (NCBI): domain Eukaryota; kingdom Metazoa; phylum Chordata; class Mammalia; order Dermoptera; family Cynocephalidae; genus Cynocephalus; species Cynocephalus volans. The sequence goes on along the minus strand of NC_084477.1, from coordinate 11,586,284 downwards.
TCTCAAAAAAATGGAAAATGGTTATGAACAGGTTAGATCGTGACCATATACCCAATAATCACATGTGAAAATGCTTTGCGTCATTTGTCATCAGTAATTTTAAAATGAAAACCAAAATGAGATATCCTTATATACCAAATAGAATAGACTAAAAATAAATATAAAAATAAATTGACACCAATGAGCAACTAAAACTCTCAAACACTGCTGGCAGAACTACAAATAGATAAGCTGTTTTAGAAAAAAAAAATGGTAAGAATCCACTAACCTGTACGTAAGCATAGCCTATGTGTCAGAGTTCTCCAGAGGGACAGAACCAATCGATTATGCATGTCAATATGTGAGAGGGGATTTTTAGGAGCATTGGCTCAAGTGAATGTGAAAGCTGAGGCGTCCCACAATAGGATGTCTACAAACCAAATCCCAGTAGCATGACTCAGTCCAAGTCTGAAGGCTTCAGAACCAGGGAAGCCGATGGTGCCACTGGTGAAATTCCTGGAACCCAAGAGCTGAAGAGTATCAAGTTCTGATGTCCATGGACAGGAGAGCAGAGTGTATCTCAGCTCCAGCAGATATAGAGAGAGACTGGCCTTTTCATCTTTTTTTTTTTTTTTTTCTCTCTGGACCTCCAGTGCATTGGATGGTGACTGCCCATATCAAGGGTGGGTCTTTCCCACCTCATCCGCTCAGGCCCACATGCTAATCTCTTCTGGAAACATCCTCACAGACAAACTCAGGAAGATAGGTTTACCAGGTTTCTAGGTTTTCCTTAATCTAATCAAACTGACACCTTCAATGAACCATCAGTTAATTATGACTCATCAATTTCATTTGTTGAAATCTACCCAAACAGACACGGGGCCATAAGTCATCAAAAGATCTACACATGAATGTGTATACTGGCTTCATTATTTAGAGCAAAGACCTGGAATTTATTAAAATGTGTATCAACAGTCAAATGAATAAAGACATTTTAATACACTCATAAAATGGAATGCTAAACTAATGCTACTGTATAATAATATTGGGTATGTCCCTTATAATCCAAAGCATATGAAGTTCAAACAGGCAAAATTCTATGATGTGAGTGTTCAGAATATTGTTCATATTTGCATTTAATGTAATCATTGTAAAGAGCATGAGAGAAACCTCTGGGGTATTGATAATGTTTTAGATGGTTACGTGGATTTATTCACCTTGTAAAAATTCACCAGACTGCCAATCCATGATATGTGCAATTTATTGTGTGCATGTTATACATCACTTAAAAAGTTTACAAAATCTTCTCGGCATGCGCATATTAAGCCAAGTGTTTGGTAGGGGCCCTGAAAGCAAATGCCTGTAGGAAAAGTGATGTCACCTGCATCATCTAAATGAGAACTGAGGCATCTCCAACCAAATAGTATCATGCAGTACTGCAAATCCAGTATTGCCATGTTTGAGAATCTAAAAATTTTAGATTATTTTGTGGAATTTTCTAATTTTAAGTGTCTCTATTTTATCCTCCAGAATGATATGTCAACATAAAAAATGCAAAATATGTTTTGCCTAGAGGAGAATCTTTTGTGCTCATTGTGATCTTGGTATAATCATTAAAATATTGATAATAGATTTAATTCTTCTGTAATTTGGGAGGAAAGAAATGTAGACCTGTCCAGTATTTGTTAGGGCAACCTCTGTGTGTGTTAGGGTTGTTTTCTACTGTGGCATTATGCCCCTCTCTGGTGTCCCAGCTTTTACAAATTATTATATTTCTTTTTTCCAGCTCAGCTGACTGTCCTGAATGTCATTCTATATTGAAACATCAATATGGAATGGTTGTGATCCAATTACTTGTCAGGGTATATAGGCTCAAATCCACTACTACTCAATATTTATGAAAAACTCAGTTGAGAGACACAATATTTATGGTAAAGTTTCTGAATGGTAAGCAGGGCACTCATGTATCTAAAGGCTCTAATTGCTACCTATAAATTAATCCATACTGTAACTGTACTACCAGCCTAGACCACATAATTTTACCACCTCTTAGTACAATAGCATTTACAGAATTGCCTTTTGGCAAGATGCCGTAAGCGTACAATGAGTGCTAGTATAGGAAATATCCCTAAGGCATTTGTTGCTTTTATGCTACAAACTGTTTCTCCTATGATGAATCCCCAGAGAGATGTCTCTCTCTTGTATCAGAAAAAGGTGAGCATGTCAGTTGGGTTGTTTTTGTTTCATGCACCCTCTGATTCATATGCCTCCTCACTTCTCAAAAGGAGGGTACCTGGAACTATACCTATATACAGGAAAGTAGATAAGCAATATGGAATATGCATATTTTCACCAAAAATTTAATTTCACTCAAATATTTAGGAAAGCATTTAAAATTTTTGTACTCTCAAAACACTTTGTCTCACACGTGCACGTATAAAATAATCAGAATCCAATTTTTCCATTATGATTAATGAACATTTTTGGTTTTTTGTTTGCTTTGCTTCACAGACATCTTAAAAGCATAAAGTAGAAGCAGAATCTTGAAACCAGTGCAAGTGCAAGAGATAATTGAGAATATAAAGATGAGAAATAGTTAAGATTATGATAGATTTGGAATTGTTACTGATCTAACCTCAAAGATTTTGACAACCAGGAATGTAAATGCACTAAACAACTATACCAAGAAATATGGTAAAAAAATCATATTCAAATATTTACATAAAGGATGTATAGAAAGAAAAGTGAACTGATTCCACCTGTGCTAAAAACTCTGATGTGCATTAACCTGATCACCATTATGTAATTCTTCAAGCCTAATTATTTAGTATTTTTAGCTTTTTGTGTAAAGAAGGACAAAGAAAGTATACTTATTGTAATAGTAAAGACTGACTTATAAAACTGTTATTTTATCACATACTATTTCAAGACTGAAATTTCACTTAACAACTACAAAACAACATGGTGAATGTTTTGAACATGCACCAAAGATTACTGAGTTGAAATTTGAATGTGAGAGCTAATGAAGACAAGAGGATACTAAAAGTTTCAAAAGGCAAAGAACAAGGTGTGAGAAATGCTCTCACCCGTCCAATGCCAAAGGAGACACAATGTATGGCAAAGCAAGACTTTAATGGCAGTCTTGCAAGATTGTGTGTCTGATGGGCAGGCACACCCAAAACAATTACATCAAGCAATTTATCCCCTAGTGTGCAGGTCCCTTCCCCAATTCCTCATTGGCTGAGTGCTATGGGATATACAATCTTCCCAAACATCACCTAAGTTTCATCGTTTCCTTATAAGGCATTTATTGTTCACTTCCTGCTGACAGAAAGGGATGGACTCAAGACAAGCCTGTCAAAAAGGCCTGCCAAAAAGTCCTGAGCTGGGAGAAAAACCAGAAACTGAAAAGAGCAAAGGGTTAGTGACCAGCCACCATCTTGAGAAGTTATTTCTCAAAGATGATGTGCTGTTTCAGTGACTTTCTGGGAACATGCTTTCTCTAGGGTTGTCATACCTATAAGTTGATTAAACAGCTTTTGTTAGGCTATTCTTGAAGATGAATCACTTAAGCTATTTTTTCACACAAGATACAAGAAATTGGAATCCAACATCATATTAACAATAGTGAATGCAAAAAAGATCACTACCTCCAGAGTTCGAAGGGCACATGATTATGAACACACAATTCCAACCTAAATCAAAACAGGCAAAATATTTACTGCGATGTTATTCAGGAGTTAAGCTCCTTTCCAAACTTTTCTTTAAAAAATGCTCAGGAATACATTCCCTCAAAATAATAAAGAGATCCAAAATAATAGTTATATTAGATATAAAAGTCCATAGATTTAATCCAGAGTGGACAAAAAATAAGTCTCATCTTTACAGCTGAGCAGCAAAATTAGCAGGCATGTAATTAATTGAAATTAGGAAAGAAGACTATGGGACCCATAAGGAAAAAATAGATTTATGTAATAAAAATTATAATAAAGAAACTGAATGCTATTAGTAATCAGATGATGTCATAGCTTAAGTCAAAAGGAAAATTAGAAAAGCAATTGGAAAATCAAGAAAAGTAAAACTTCATGTTAAATAATATTTTAATTATACATCAAAGCAAACTATGGTATAATTTTGAACGATTGAATGCAAGATGGAAAATGTTCCTCTGGATTAATCACCTAGATTAACAGATTTTGTAGATTTTAGCTATGTCCCCTTTTCCACTATTTTAATCTCATCTTTTGTGCATAAATTAATATTTAAACAATCCTAACAGTGTAAATACTGTTCATGAGTTTTCCCTCTAGGATGAAACTATGTAAATTTCGTGAAAAAATAGGGAAACAAAACCAGAGAAGATCGAATTGTAGTTATTGATCATAATATAAATGTTATAAAAATGTTCAGTGTTTTTGAAATAATACTGTAGACAGCAGCTGGAAAGTGAAGAGGACATTACAGAAAAAGAGAAAATTGTAGACACGTACATTTTATTCTCATGCTTAATAGAATATTAAAATATAATTTATGATTGGTAGATTAAGAAATAATTATAAAACATCTCACATAAATAAAAACAATATTAGAATGCATAAAATTTGGTAGCACTGATAGAAGAAATGGGAATAGTTTCTGTGAGTTAAATTCCTGGTTATTATTCAATAAATACTATCTAAAATCAAGAAATGAACATATATGCATGCTATGTAAATTTCATCAAGAGAATTAAGACAGTAATTCTTATAAGTAGTTACTTTTAGAAGGTCATAACTGAAGATGGTACAGGGATGCCATTTTATTTTTAAGTTTTATTTATTTTACTTTTAAATATATACCCCTCAGTTCTATTTACTTGTTTTTTAATCATTTGAATATGTTACCCAACATCAATTTTTTTTTAATGAAGCATGACAATTTGACTTTGCATCCAATTTTTTTTAACTAAAAAGGGAGAACGATCAAAAATACAAGTATTAAAGAGGAAAATTGACATATTATTTTCTTCAAGGTGAGTTATAAAAGCATCTTGGCAGATAATACTACCACAATAAAAGAATACCTGGTACAACTTTTGGAAATAGACATGGTTAAATTGAATATGAATGAAAAAAGAGATTGCCATGTTAAAAAACGTGTACATTACCTTACTGAACATTGCTATCAAAATGCTTTTTAATGTACTCCTAATAAATATTTTAGAACTTGCTATTGAATAAAGGATAACTTTCTTTTGCATTAAGGTTTTATGTTAATGATAAGATCATTGTGTACATCTTTAATATATATTTCATATAGAGTGCATGATTGTAAAATCAATGTTGAACACATTTTCAGCAATTTCAATTTTAAATCAATTTTTAAATATACGGGGATATGTCTGCGGACTAGACTACTACTATAAGGAATAATACATTTTTATAACATTTACAGACCAAATGCACAAGTTGGCTTTCTATTAGTTGTGTCAACAGCTTACCTCCAGTCATTTCAGGTTTCCACAATGTGGAGAATAGCAGCATTGTAAAAATTATAAAGTGTGTTAAAATAAATGATTGCTTTATCAATCTTTGTGAAGCTTTTTGTGAAGAAATGGGGAACATCTGTGATGATTTACCTTAATATAAAAGTCAGCATAGTCTTCAGCATGGTTTTGGAAATTCACCATTAAATTCCACCTGACAACATCACAGCAATGAAAAATAAGTTTGAGCAGCAGAAGACAACAGTGGATTGCTTGAGCTTCTTCTATATGTCATGAAAAGTTAAATTTTTCATTGTAAAATAAGTAACATAAGAAGTCAACTTTCTTCACAGTGAAATTCCTTTGATGAACAATTCACTGAGAGAAAAAAAGTGTAATGATTGAATCATGAAATGCTTGACACGATCATGTGGCAGCATCGATTTGATCTCCAGTCAAGAAGATATACTTCTCAGTAATTCTTTAAACCTGTTCAATGAGCTTCTCTTTTAAGAAAGGTGTCAGGTCAGTTATTCAGAGAAGCCTTTCTAGTACCTATCACCTAGAATTCTAGAAAAAAAAGTGTTTTTAAGTTTTCAAATGGATGATCAAGCTAGGAGAAAAATAGAAGCAATTCTTCAAAGCCAGGAAAAGTAAGGGGGGGTGGAATTCAGAGAGGTAAGCAAGCATAGAGCCCTTGCATACTCTGAGGTTACCTGTCAAAGTCTAATGGCTTAGGCATCTTGATTTTAACTCTATCTTGGGACACAGAAGACCTTGCCTGGTGACTAAAGAGTAGGGAGCTCAGATTTGAGATTCCTGCATAAAAGCTAATACCTCAAAAAAGTAAAGACCTCAATGGGTGAATTAGAAATCACAATAGAGGGAAGAAAGATTTTTCTAGAATTTCTCTGATTGTTAAATTTGCTTTGGGTTCTTTGGAATATTGGCTTGCTCGTGTGCATTTTGAAGTCACCTAAGAATGCGGTGGAATTTTTAATCTGAGTTTGGATCACCACACAGCAACTTCCTCCTTTCCAGAATTTTCCCTCTTAGCAACCAATCTCTGAGACAGCCCCAAATGCTAACTCCTCAGACAAAATAGGATGGCTGATTTTTGTGTACTGTGATTTTTGTGATTTTTGAATGCTGTCTCTCTATGGACCCAAACTTGGTAATGTCGTGATGAAGCTGCCGATTAAACTCAGGTTTTACCTAGCATGTTTTTCTTCTAAGAGTGCATTTCTTCCAGTTCTTGCCTGCTTGTAGTCACTCTTAACTGTCTTCAAATGCTGTTTTTTAATATTTTCCCCTCATGTTTATAATTGTTTCTGAAATGAGGCCTTTTGTCATCAAAGAAAGCGGAATTCTTTTTGTCTAAAGCTATGCTTCCCTTTCTATAATAAGGTAAATAAATAAATTGCTTTTTTAAAAAATGCGATGTAATGACAGACACAATTTCAACTACTTATGTATATTATATTACTGATAAGCACTACTTAAAATTACTATTGGAAATGTAGAGAAAATAGTAAACATATGGTTTTAGACACTGAGAACATAAATATACTCACAATGCAAGAAATGTATCAATTGCCTAAATTATCAAACATCTGCATTTTCCCTAATCATAAACAATTTCCCCCTTAATAAATTTAGTGTTGCTGAAGAGTGGGTGTTTTGTGAAGCAAAGTAAATACAGAAGATCATTACAAATAGCACCTTTGAGAAGATGGGGAAGACAACCTGTCTAGCTGAAAGGAAATTGCTGTTGTTTTTAATCATTGAAAATCACCTTCTCTATAATGTTGCATAGGGAAAAAAACCTTTACTTTCCTCTTCTAATTTTCAAAATGAAATGCTGATTTTACATGGCTCCATTGATGCAAAAGTAATTGATAATTCAGAAGAATATTTAATGCAATGTTCTTGAGTATCTTAATATTTGTGTCCCAGTGTGAGTAATCACCTACCTCTTCCTTCTTACATTATAGTTCCTTAGTATAGATAAAAGACATGAATATTTGCGGTGACACTCTATTTAACCAGAAAAATACACTGTTGATTAGTATTCTATATTCTGTTGAGTCCTCCTATATACTATCCAATATAAACTTTAGAAAACAATGCTTTCTGTAACCTGAAACACTTTATGATATAAAAATGTTTATCATCCAAAGTGATCTACAGATTCAATGCAATCTCCATCAAGCTACCAATGACATACTTCATAGAAAAAGAAAAAATCAATCCTAAAATTTATATGGAACAACAAAAGACCCCAAATAGCCAAAGCAATTCTGAGCAAAAAGAGCAAAGTGGGAGGCATCACACATCCCTTATTTCAAAATATACTACAAAGCTATAGTAATCAAAGCACTGTGGTACTGCCACAAAAACAGACACTTAGACCAATGGAATAGAATAGAGAATTCAGAAATAAATCCATGTACCTACAGTCACTGATGTTTGACAAATGAGGCAAGAACATATATTGGGGAAAGGACAGTCTCTTCAATAAATGGTGCTGAGAAAACTGGAGATCCATACGCAGAAGAATGAAACTAGATGGCTATCTCTCACCATATATAAAAATCAACACAAAGTGGATCAAAGACGTGTGAGGGCCAGTGATGGTTAATTCTAGGCGTCAACTTGATTAGGTTAAGGAATACATAGAAACCCAGTAGAGCAATCGTTTTGGGTGTATCCATGAGAGTGTTTCCAGAAGAGATTAGCATGTGGTTCTGTGTGGACTAGGTGGGAAAGATCCTCCCTCAAAATGGGTGGGAACCATGCATCCTACTAAGGGTTGAGAGAGAATGAAAACAGAGGAAAAGGTGAGTCACATTCTCTACCCGCTGCAGCTGGGACACACTTTGCTCTCCTGTTTGTGGACATCAGAAGTTGAGACTCTTCAGCTTTTGGCTTCCAGGAATTACACCAATGACACCATTGGCTTGCCTGGTTCTGAGGCCTTTGGACTTGTACTGAGTCACACTACCAGCACCCAGTTTGCAGATGTCCTGTTGTGAGACACCTCAGCCTCCACCATCATGTGAGCCTATCCCCTGTCCTATATTTATATACGTATCCTATTTATTCTCTTTGTCTGGAGAACCCTAATACAAGGCCGATCTGTGATTTTATATTTCTAGATTGAAGGATTTGCTTTCATTCGTTCTTTGGTTTATTGGTTTTTATTATCTGTTAGTTCTTCATCAGGACAGTCATAAGAATACATTGGTGGTTAGAACATGTAATAGGTTTCCTTACATTGAACTGGTTATGTTTAATCATTCCATTACATCAGGATACTATTCAAAGTCTTAAGTTACAGCTATACCTATGCAGACCTTGTGTATATAAATTCCTGTTTCATTTTAAATGGTGAAAAACATTTCTTTTTGCAGATGTCTAAGTTAATTTATTATATTTCATTTAGTATGCTGGGTAATGATTGTTTTTCTTTGGTTACCTAATGGCATTGTTTATTATCTAAGAACCAGAAAGTCATTGTAGTGGATGAATTATGTTCCTCCAAAACTCATGGAAGCTTGAATTGTGTCCCCAAGTTTTACATATTAGAAACTTAGCCCCGACTGTGACTGTTAAGAGGGTGGGAAGTCCTATTATGGTAATTGAAAGGTGGAGCCTTGAAGAGGTGATTAGATTGTAGGAACATGCAGTAATGAATGGATTAAAAATGGTGGTCAGGGGCGTGGTTCTGAGGGCTTTAAAAAAAAAAAGAGGAGAGTCTGTCTTTCTCTCTGCTTAATCCATTTTACAGTGTGAGACCCCTGGGTCACTGTTGCCACCACTGGATGGACTTTGGACTTCCCAGCCTCAGAAACTGTAAGCAAGCAATAAATGTCATTTTCATTATAAAATTGCCCAGTTATAAGTATTCTCTTATAAGCAATGGAAACGGACTAATACAGTCATCTTAGAAGATACAAGCTTCACACCTATCATGTGAAAATCATTTAAATATTAGAGATTTTTTAATGGTTATTTGAATATAAGCTGAACTAGCTTTTATGGATTTGTTAAGCAATATAAAAATTTTCACGTATTTTTAATACATCTCAGAAAGAGGAGCTGTGAAATTGCAAAGTTGGTGGCAATTTCTTATCTCTCCCTGTATGTCTTTGCCATGTGACTTTGCAATTCTTCTTTCTAAGGGGCCAATTTATTTTCTCTCCCTTCTGCTGTGTTCCCAATAAACACTGCTAGTTAAATGCCACAGAGGTTTTATTCTTTTGTCACCATGCATAATTGACTCAAAAGATAACTGATGCAAACTCTAAACATGAGTAACAACCCATCATGGCATGTTAAAAATTCAGTGCGTCAACCACAAAAAAATATATATATATTTTTGAGCATGGGAGAGAATCAACATTTTATTTTATTTATTTTCCACCTTTTAACTTTGATATTAAAAACGACACCTACAGAAAGTTGCAAGAAAAGTACAAAGGCTACCTAGATATTTCTCATCTGGATGTGTGAATGTTAACATTTTACCACATTAACTGTATTTTTCTATTTATCTATATAATTATTATTACCTAATGAGTCAATTGAAAGTAAAATAAATACAGCATGGGCAGTATAGGCATCTCTCAAAGGAAAATATCCAAAAGGGCCAACAGAAACATGAAAAAATGCTCAACATCACTCAGCATCAGGGAAATGCAAATCAAAACCATCTTAAGATGTCATCTCAGCCCAGTTAGACTGGCTATTATCAAAAAGACAGAACAACAAATGCTGGTGAGGATGTGGAGAAAAGAAACCCTCCTACATCGTTGGAGGGACTGTAAATTGGTTCAGCCATTATGGAAAACGGTATGGAGTTTCCTTAAACAACTTTAGATAGAACTGTCATTAAATCCAGCAATCCCACAAAGGAATGGAAATCATCATGTCGAAGAGACACCTGTAATTCCATGTATATCGCAGCTCTATTTACAATAGCCAAGAGTTGGAACCGATCTAAATGTCCGGCTGGAAAAGGAAAATGTGGTATATATGCACAATGCAATATTACTCTGTGATAGAAAGAATGAAATATTGCCATTCACAGCTGCGTGGATGAACTTAGAGAAAATCATATTAAGTGAAATAAGCCAGGCACAGAAAGAAAAATACCACATGTTCTCACTCATAAGTGGGAGCTAAAATAATAAACATATAAATAAGAGAAAGAAAGAAAGATACCACATGCACAATCATACATTGAACTCTCAAAAGGACAACTGAGGTTACTAGAAACGGGAAGGGTGCAGGGAGGAATGAATAAAGGGCCATGAATAGTGTATATTATTGAATATAATAATTATTCTGATGTGAGCATCACATATTGCACATGAGTAATGATGTTCAACTCTGTACCCCACAGATACATAAAATCAACTTTGTTACAAAAATAAAGAAAGGAAAGTACAAAGGCTACCTAGATATTTCTCATGTAGATGTGCAAATGTTAACATTTTACCACGTTAATTTTATTTTTCCATTTATCTATATAATTATTATTATCTGATGAGTCAATTGAAAGTAAATTAAATACAGCATAATCAATCTTTCATTAGTAAACTTTGCCTAGTCAAGGTAAAATAAGTGCTGGTCGGCCAAGTGTGTACAGCGGGTGCACTGGCTGTTCAAGCAACTTTCAAAGAGGCAGACCTCTTTGAAATTTCCACTAAATGGAAATTTCTTAAAATGAGTTTCATATAAGACAACAGCAAGAATCACCTTCATGAGTAAATTGAAATCTAACATAAAAAATGAATTACAAATACATATATAAATATGAGACACTTTTTTCTTTTCTTTTTTTTTTTTCTAATTTTAAGTGTAATAGGAAAGAAAAAGTTAACTGTATCCATTATGTCGGAACAGTGCTTATTAGAACTTTACACCAATCACCTATGACCACTGCTCATTTTGACTGTCAAGTGATCCTTAACACTCTCCTTTCATTTGGCTCAACAGATTTGGCAATGAGGCTACAGTAAAATACTGTACTTACTTTGTAGTAAGCATCTTCTAGATCTCAGAAGAATTTCTAGCAAGTCAGTCCTGCTGTGTTAGGTAATAACGTCTGTAATTCTTTTTTCTTCTAGTACATTTTTATGTTCATCTAAAATACAAAATCAAGTCATGGAAGTATATGAATACAGTAATCCTGTTTTGTTATTTATTTTTCTATTGAGTAGATGAGAAAACCTCTCTCCTTTGATATTAAATGAATTTACATTTTTTAAAAATTTTCATTTATGAATTAGGTTCATGCCCTTTAGGTTGCTCAAAGAATTTTATTCAATCGTCATTATCACCTATAATAACTTGGAGTGTTGGGGATGAAAACAGCTTCATTAGTTTTTATTTCAATCGCTAGAATATGTGAAATTAGCATTTTGTAAAGTTGTGAACAAGGCATCAATATCGCCAGGCCCAAACTTCCTGGATCGAGCCTCAGTTCTTTTCCCATCAAAATTGATTTTTGATGAAGTTATCTCTTAGAGAAATTATGTGCACATAAAAATCATCTAAGCTTACAAAAACCAAAACCTTTGAAATTCTTAGGCAACACCCAAAATAACTGAAGAAAAGTTTCATTAAGGTAGAATAACCTGGATTTAGAAATAGGTCTTTCCATAATTGTGACGTGCTTCTCCTGTTCCTGTAGAGGGCCCTGCTTGTCAAGGGACCACACAGAGACCTGTTTATTCTCCACCTTCCAAAAATGTGTCGAAAATAAAAAGAGAAGTCACAAACCCAAAATACAATAAAACTGGCCTTATATTTATCTATGTAGTTAACTTTACCAAAATTCTTTTATTTCTTTACATAGCTTCATATTACTGTCTAGTGTCCTTTCACTTAGGACTCCCTTTAGCATTTTTTTGTTGGACACGTCAGCTAGTGACCAACTCAGCATTTATGTATCTGGAAATGTATTAATTTATCCTTCATTTTTAAGGCAAGTTTTACAAGGTATAGAATTCTTGGTTGACAGTGCATTTTTTCTTTCAGCACTCTGTGTCATGTCACTGCCTTATGAGTGTCATCCTTTCTGTTGAGAAATCAGCTTTTAATCTTTTGAGGATCTCTTATATGTGAGGAATGTCTTCTCTCTTGCTGCTTTCTAGATTCTATCTCTGCCTTTGGCTTTTGATAATTTGATTATAATTGTCTGTGTGGTTCTCTTTGCATTTATTCTTTCAATTTTGTTGAACTTCTTGAATGTGTAGATTTGTGTCTTTTATCAAATTTGAGAAGTTTTCAGCCATTATTTCTTAAATATTCTTTCTACCCTTCTTTTCTCTTCTCTCCTGAGATTTTCTTAGACTGTTTATTTTTCTTCATTCTTTTTTCTTTTTGATCCTCAGACTAGATCATTTCAATTGGCCTGTCTTCAAATTACTGGATTCTTTCTTCTACCTATAGATATCTGCTATCAGAACTCTCTGGAGAGATTTCATTTTTGTTACTGTACTTTTCAGCTTCAGAATTTTTATTTAGTCTATTTTAATATTTCCTATCTTTTTATTGAAATTCCAAATTTCTTCACAAATCATTCTCTTGGTTTTCTTGAACTCTCTGTCCATGACTTCCTTTAGTCTTTGAACATATTTAAGATAGTTTAAAATATTTGACTAGTAAGTACAATGTTTCTTCAGGGACAGTTTCTGTTATTTATTTATTTTTTCTATTAGAGCATTTTTTTGTTTGTTTCTTTGCATGCTTCCTAATTTTTTTGTTGAAAAATTGATATTTTGGATATTATAATATAATAACACTGGAAATAAGATTATTCCTTTTGCTGAAGGATTGCTTTGTTTCTTGCTTTACTCTGTGGCTATTTCTAAACTACTTTTGGAGTCTGTATTCTTTGTCATGTATGGTTTCTGAATTCTCTGTTCCTGAACTTGTGTTCAACTAGTGCTTTTACATATATTACTTTCAATGCCAGGAGACTAATAATAATAATAATAATAATAATAATAATAAATATAAAGATAGATAAAGACAAAAGAAAGAAAAAAAACACCCTTTAGTCATTCCGAATTGCCTCTGTGCTAGCCAACTCCTTCAACACTTAGCCCATTTACAACTCTAACTTAGCTTTAAATTTGCACTTTCAATCAGTCCAGATATCAGCCATTGGGGAAAACATAGTGTCTTTCTAGTCATTTCTGAACATGTGTTCTGCTTTGGGTATGCATATGACTTTCTAAAGTTCCCAGTATACAAGTGCTTTTGAGTGCCTTAATTTCTCAAAGAAACTCTCTCCCTTGCTTTCCCACGAGGCTTTATAGTGCTCTATTGTTTGCCTCAACTGCAATATTTTGCCTCAGGTGTCTGCATGTTGGTTGTTTGTCTTACAATGTTTTGGAAAAACGCCCACCTCTTTTATGATCTTTGTGAGTTCTGAGTTAGCTGAAACAAAGACAAATCTGGGTATCACCCCTTCAGGTAGTTCCCGGACAGAGCAGAACAGACAAACACGATTCTTTGAATATAGTGTCTGCTCTGCTCCTCCCAGAAATGGGGGCTATCTGGGAGCATCCCGTAGTGGGACCACAGGCTTCTGCCTGTAAGACCGCCACAGAACCAGGGAGCGGGTGGGGTAAGGGCAAGAATAAAAGACACAAAGCTTCCCTACCACTTTTAAGTTGCCTTTGTATTGATGCCTTATTCACTTGGTTGCTGTAAACCCTTGACTTTTTTCCACTATTGATTCATAGAGTTTTTGCATAATTTCTTAGATTTTTCTGTGGTCATTGGAATTACCTAGTCAGATATTTTCTATGATGTCACTGACCCTGTGGACTTTTAACCAGGGAATACATTTTTCTTTTTCATCTGCATATGGAAATAAAAAAATAAGTAAAATTCTTTTTTTTTTTTTTTTTTTCCCTGATGCTAGTGAGAAATGGAAGTGTTTGGGGAGGATCTTTTCTTTGTGGAAATGTCAATACCTCAGGCTGCATTCTGTAAATTTCCTCTGCTTTTCTTCAAGCTGGGGGCTATTCCTGAGGTTTTTATCTACCTCACTCTTTCTCTGCTACTCTGTTTATCTTTTATCTGATTGATACACCCTGTTTCATCCATAGGTGTGTAAGGTTAGTAACAATAGGAAAATGTCCCCAGTTGAACCTACTCAGCTCCAAAAGTTTTTATCCTCTTTTGGAAATGTCGTTTCTAAATTTATTGAGAAAAATGAAAGTTATAAAACATGAACTCCCGTGGTTTGTTTTTTCTTATTTTATCTATAAATTTAACTACAAACACATTCCTTCTTTTTCTGTAATCTTAGAGAATTAAGCTATACTTTTTGCCTTCAAAGTCAACGTTTGTGATCTAGCCAGCTTCATTGGGGTTTTCAAAGCATAGCTGTTTTGAAAAAGTATTGACCATATAATTGCACTGTCTAGGTTATACCACCAATAATCTCTGCCCAACGTGTATACACTTCTCAAAAGTAAGGAAATAATAATGTCAGAAACATTTTGGCTATTTTGAAATTTTATAAAATAAGTAATTACTTTTCCTCATAATATATGCAAAACATTAAGGATGTATCTCAGGTTTCTCTCTTTTAAGTCAGTTTGAGAAATCTGAATTTGTCTTTTGAGTCAACATAGAAAAAAAATGTTTACCTGTTTTAATCAAAATCTTTGCATTACTGAAATGTTGGCTCGAATTTTTTTTAAACTATGCATAACTGTTTATAGGAGGAATTAGGTCTGTCCTAGATATATTTGCTACATATTTATAATATTATCTAATTCTCAGATAGGAGCATTTATTTATTAATTTCTTCCTTTTTTAAAATTTTTTTTTTTTCAGAAATTGTGTAAAGTCCTGGGACACATAAAAAATGAAAATTAATTCTTATTCTGAATTCATGATACGTTATGGATCTTTTGCTTTTGGTTTGGATATATCTTTCAGTACTAGTTTATTATCTCATTTTGAGCTATATGAGTTTTATGCAATCACCATTTTAAAAGCTCCTTTATTTCTTATTCATCAAATGAGTTTTGTAATCTTAAGAAAGGTTACTGACGGTATGGAAAGCAAGACCTTCCAAACTAAGTATACTGGTTGAGATTAAAGTATTAACATATGCTTCACCCATCTCCCCTTAAACATTTTTCTGGAAAAAAAAAAAAGCTAAACTATATTAAACCTTTTACATCTGAAATACCACTTTTTATCTTAGAGTAGGTGTTTGAGATATACTTTTTGGGGAAGAAAAATTCTTATGAGGGAATCATCCCAACACAAAGAATAATTCTAACATAGAAAGAAAATGTGGATCGAAATGAATATTATTAATAATCTATTACATAAGGAAAGCCTATTGTTGTTTGCAGGTATTTCTGTGAAATCATGTGAGAGAAGATTCTGCAGTCTTTTTTTGAGTCATTTCAACTTGAATCGGTGTGGCAGAAGGCAGCTAGTGTTATTTCACATGCATCTCAAGTTTGGTGTAATCAATCAGTGATTGTGAATAGTGTTATCAGGAACCACTCTTTCTGGGCAGAGATAAGCCAGCAACAAAACAATGTGATAAACTGTGCTAAGGGTTGGATTAACTCTCTGCATTTCATGGAAAGTTCCCCTGATGCCAAATCACTAAGGGCCAAGTGCCAAGACCTGATTAAAATCTGGAGAAGCCAAGGCAGGCTGGGCAGGGACCAAGGGTTGATTTTGCTGTTCACTGTGCTGAGTGGAGCCCTGGAAAGAGAGAGAGACACTTAGCAGTTGTAGCTAATTCCTGTACTCATTCCTGTCAATCTGAATGTTAGCAGGGATTCCTGGAGAACATAGCAAAGACAGCTCCAACAGTGAAAAGGATTAGAAGCTTTACTGCAGCCAGACTCCTGCCACTTTCACCTAAAGCATCTGCTTTCAGTCATCTTATTCAATTTCCTTGTGCATTCTATTTCTATTGTTCGTAAATATTCTTTGTGGAGTACAAGGAAAATGTTGAGATTTTAATGTGTATTGATTTTGCAAAATTTGTTTTTCTTTATTTAAAAAAGTGGAAAACTTCTTGAGACATGAAAAAGATATCCCTGATATTTAGATGCAATCTAATTCAATCTCAAACTTGCTGTGCAAAGTCCTCTATATCCTCTTAAACAATTAATAATCCAAATTCTGCCTAAACACATTCAGAGACAGAAAAATCAGTGCCCAATAGGGTGATGCATTCCGTATTCAGAAAGCTATTTTTATCAGAAAATTCTGTTGTCTTGGGCCAAAAGTTATGCCCCTGTGATTCCTACCCATTGAGGTTCTGCTCTCTAGAATTACAAACAGTAATAAAAGAACTCACCTCTACTTTATACTTCTGCAAATATTGGAACAATCATCATCATCTGACTATTTTCTCTTCTAGTCTAAATAGAATTACTTAATCTTATTGTAATTTACATCCTATGGCTTTTAGTTTTCACAATATTTCATCCACTTTTTATAAAATCCCATCCACTAGTAAAACATTAAACTAGTATCTAAACATGATATCGCAAATGTGCTCCTGCTGGTGTACAATTTTTTTAAAATTTATCTTTTGAATTAGAACATAATTGATTATACATATTTATGAGGTACAGAGTTGACTATAAGTATTTGTGTACAGTATGTAATGATCAAATCAAATTATTAGCATGTTCTTCATTACAAATCATAATTATTCCTTGTGTCCCTTACCTAATTACTTTCTAATCCCCCTGACCCTCTTTCTTTACCACCTCTAGTACCTATCGGTCTGTTCTCTCCTTCTGAAAATTCAATGTTGTATTGAGGTCTTTCTTTATTTCTTAGCTCCCACTTACGAGTGAGGACATGTGGTATTTCTTTTTTGTGCCTGGCTTATTTCACTTAACGTAATTTTCTCCAAGCTCATTCATGTTGCTGCTAATGTCAGAATTTCATTCTTTTTTTGTGGCTGAGTAGTTTTCCATTGTGTATATATACCCCAATTTTCAGCATTTTAAAATCTGTAATTCTTCTCCCTAGTCATTCAGAAAATATTCAAGGCTTTACAGATTTTTCCAGGCACTATAATCAAAAGGTAAAAGACACAGTATCTGGTTCTAGATCTCAGCCTTCCTGCCCATCCCAGGTCTGCTAAGTGACTTCAATGTTCTTTGGGTCAATCTAACACCACAACCTGGTGTTTCTCAGTGTCTTGTCTATAATACACCCAGAATCATCTCTTTTGCATGTTAAAAACCAGAATTTCTAGGGCTAGGTCTCAGGAAATGGAATGTTTAAGTTCCCTTCGGTTTTACCTTTGCTTTCTACATTTTGACAACAACCTCTTGAGTCTCTTGGTTCCTTTATCTTTCCTCCTCTGGGACCCTTTATTTTTCTCCACTTCAGTCAACCCAATCAGTGGTCACACTTGGTCTTGTTTTCAATCACACTTGCTCACCTTCTGTTACACAATTCTGGGCTGAATTGTGTCCCCTGAAATCCATATGTTAAAGCCTTAGCCGTCCATACATTTAGAATATGACTGCATTTGGAGGTTGGGATTTTAGAGAGTTAAGTTTAATGAGGTTGTTAGGGAGGGCTCTGGTTCCATCTGACTGGGGTGTCCTTATAAGCAGAGGACCTGGTAGAACAAAAATCCAAATGAGAAAGAGAAAGAAACTAAATCTTGTCACTACAAAAAACCATAATGACGCTATAATACACCCATGCGTTATTTTTGATTTTAGTAATTTTGGCTTTCTCTCTTTTTTTCTTGGTCAGAATAGATAAAGGTTTGCAAATTTTGTTGGTCTTTTTAAAGAACCAGCTTTGGGTTTTGTTGATTTTTCTTTATTGTTTTTTAATTCCCTATTTCATTTATTTCTGTTGTACTCTTTATTTCCTACTTAAATTTGCTTTTGGTCTAGTTTGCTCTTCTTTTTTTATTTTCTTAAGGTAGAGGCTTACATTGCTGATTTGAAGTTTTTCTTACTTTTAATATAGGTGTTTACAAGTATGAACTTTCCTCTCAGCACAGCACGAGCCCTGCATCCTATAAATATCCATATATTGCACTTTGACTTTTATCTCAAAGAACTCTCTAATTTTCCTGTGATTTTTATTTTTACCCATTGTTGTTTAGGAAAGTGTTGTTTAATTTCCACACATTTGTGAGTTTTCTAAATTTCCTTTTATTATTGTGGTCGGAGAACATATTTTCTATGATCTTAGTCTTTTTAAATGTGTTAAGACTTGTTTGCAGCCATAAATAAATAAAATTTTTTAAAAATAAAGAAAAATAAGAAGAGGAGATTATGACACACAGGGAGACAGCAGGATGCACCTGCACAAAGGGACGGCCATGCAAAGAGGGATCAAAAGGGCACCGTCTTCCAGGCAAG
Organism: Cynocephalus volans; assembly: GCF_027409185.1. Taxonomy (NCBI): domain Eukaryota; kingdom Metazoa; phylum Chordata; class Mammalia; order Dermoptera; family Cynocephalidae; genus Cynocephalus; species Cynocephalus volans. The sequence goes on along the minus strand of NC_084477.1, from coordinate 11,567,429 downwards.
GAGAGGCTTCAGAGGAAAACAACCCCACCAGCATCCTAATCTTACACTTTAGTCTCCAGGACTGTGAGAAAATAAATCTCCATTGTTCCAAGCCACCTAGTCTGTGGCATTGTGTTACGGCAGTCCTGGCAAACTAGTACACCCTCTTAAAACTTAACTCCAACATTTTATTCTCTAACCATGACCCACAAGTTCTTACTACCCCACTTTTCATCTTCACAGAAACCTCTCACACCTAATTTGTCTCCTGCTGGGAGGCTCCTGTCACCCTCCAGGAACTGTGAAGGTGGCTCTGTGTTGGAATTAGCCACAGCAGTTGGGGTGCTCTGCAGTGGTGGGAAAGGGTTCAACCACCGTGAGGGAAAATCCACACTGCTGATTATGCATATAATCTCTGTCCCAGCTGCTATGATCATTTTGTCATGAGCCTATCAACTAATCACGATGCTGACTGGGGAAAAAAGTTAACATCCCCAACAGTCACGTTGACCAACTGAGTTTTCCCTTGCAGTTTGGTGATGCCACGTAACTGAGTCCGGACAAATGGAATTTAGATGGAATTGTGTCACATCCAAGTGGTCATGGCCATGAAATATTTTTATAGACTTAGGTGAAAATATTTCCATATACTGGGCCATTCTCAGAGAGCCTTTGTATTCTTGTTCCCCTGGGAGCCTCTTTCCACAAACCTTATCTTATCTTCCCAAGAGCATGACCACTTATCTTATCTTATCTTACCTTATCTTCCCAGGAACATTGAACTCTGCCCATTAATTGGTGTATTTCTGTATGTCAGACCATGTCCCTTTTCTGGCAAAGTAAACAACCAGTTCCACTGCACAGAATCCTGCTAATGGCAAATTTCTTTTTTCTGCTGTACCTTCCGGGCCCCCTAAGAGGAGCTGCTGTGTTGGAGCAATCCACAGTCAGGCGATGCAATGTACACTGTAGACTCATCTGTAAGCCAGAGTCCAGCGTTTTTCTTCCTCAATTAGTGAATCAGAAGGAACTTGTCACAAGTCTCCAAATATGACTTGAAAAATATGAGATGATCATGCAAGTTATCTCTTCAAGCCTGTTTGAACCTTATCTTCTTCATTTTATTAAACTTAAGGATGGATTGTTGCTGTACACCCACATATATATTGCTTGATAAGTCATTTATTTTTTTTTAATCAAGAGTTTAGGAGGCTTGATCACATGCTATCTCCTAGTCAAATGTGCTGTTTGTTACCTGCAGAATCTGAAAAGTTCCATCAAGCATTGTTCATTTTTCTGGGATGTGAGGGGGCAAAGTATAGTAACCATCTAGGTATTTGGGAAATATCTATGCTTCAAATCAATAAATTCCTTTAATTTAACTACCTTCGTGAAGTTAGTCTCCCACCAGCTGGTATGCAAGTTTCTTTTCAAGGCCTTTTTAACATACTTGATAATTTTGTCTCACCAGAAAGTATTGGTGTAATGTCATAAAGTGGTGGACCAAAAGATGTTCTGTAAGATAGCAAAAAAGTGGACATCCCCACAGAGTAGATTACGACAAAGAACCAAAGCTTTGACCTAGTACTGAGGGAACTGGGGGCAGAAGTACTGCTGTCCCTGTGGGGTAAGTTCAAGCAGCCTATGATGATCCTGGTAAGAAACTACAGCCAAAAAAGAAAAGACTAAATCAATATCTGTATACTTGATGTTGAGGGCTGTATTAATTTACCTCAGTAAAGAGATCATGTTTGAGATAGCAGGTGCAATTGCAGTGACTACCTGAATAAGTCCATAATAACCTACTGTCATTCTCCATAACCCCTTCATCTCCTGCATACACTCAATAAATGAGTTAATGAGATAAATGGAGTGTGATAGGAACTACTATTAGGTTGTTAGAGTGGAATGATAGAGAGTGTTAGAATGGAAGCTTTCAACTTGCTTTTTCCTGTGATAATAGCCCCAGCTCCCAGTCCTTGTTTGTTTTTCTTTTTTTTTTCTCATTTTTCTCTCCCCCCCACCTTTCTCCCTCTCTCTTTTTTCTTAGTATTTCTATTTAAACTTCCAAACTTTAAATGAGCTACTTGTGGATGTAAACAAAGCTCGGGAGCTTGGATCTGCTAGTCCCACTGCACAAAAGTCCTAGAACAAAACTCCTTCTGCCACATCTGACTAGTGGACTACAGTGACATTTTCTCATCTCAGGGATTTACAGCACCTCAGTGTTACTACCCAGTAAATTTCCAAGATTCTGAGTTAAAGGAACAATTTTGCAGATCCTTTTAGGGAAAGCTAGGGGGGATATTGAGTGTATTTTAGTAGAATGATGCAGGTTTCTTCCTTATGTTGATGAAAACTTCCTTTCATGAATAGACTGAGTCTGTGAACCGGCTCCAATATGGAAATTAAATGGAAGTACATGACTCTCGAGTGCAGTCTTAGTTTACCAGATTTAAATTCTTTTCATCCATACAGATTAAGTAAAACTTTAGTGTACTCCCCAAACACTAAAGTCCTTACAATGTAATGAATAATCACTGGCTTCCAAAAGCCTCTGAGGGTCACACCACTGTGATTTCCAAACAGCCTTGCACTACATGGTAGAAAAGACACAGACAGTCATCCATTATTATCCGTGGGGGATTCGTTCCAAAATCTATGGATGCTCAAGTCTCTGATATGACATGGTGCAGTATTTTCACATCACTTACATACACCCTCTCATATTCTTTAAATCATCTGTAGATTGCTTATGGTAATTAATAACATGTAAATGCTACACACATAGTAGTTATCCTGTATTGTTTAGAGAATAATGCAAAAAAAAAAAAAAAAAAAACCTGTACGTATTTAGTACAAATGCACTTTTTTTCCCAAAATATTTCTGATCTGCAGTTGGCTGAATGCACTGATATGGAAGGCTCACTTTGAATGTGATGGTTAGGAGCTGTGACTTACACCTTCCACTCCAGGAACCCATCATTCTCACTGAAATCAGGGGCACAATTCAGTGGGGACATCTCTTACCTTCATTCTTGGCTTGCATAGTACAGCCTCCAGATGTCTCCACCAGAAAGCATCTTAGGAAAGTGTTTATTCCTCTCTAATTTATTTCTCAGTAATGGGAGAAAACACCAGAGAAGCACGCCCCAGTACCCATTATACTCTGTTACCACTTATGTGTGCATAGGCCAAAATTATGGTTTGCTCTTGCTTTATTTTAACTTTATACAAAGCCCATCTCACTATGTGAAGGATTCTGGCACTTTATGTTCATGCATCATTACATCTCTAAGGTTCATCTGTATTGGTTAAATGCAATTTTAATTATTGTATTTTTGTTGCTGTCTAATGCTCAATTATGTGAATATACAATAATATATTTCCATTTTGGTTATATTTGCTGTTACGAGAACAGTTCTCGAGATCTTCACAGTTAGGCAGAGGATTTCTATATAAGCTGGTGCAGTTTTCAAGAGTCTGTAGGGAATATAAACCTAGAAGTGTAATGTGCAATTGGTAGGTCTTTGGTGAATATTGGTTTTGAGCTGTCATATGGTATATCAGTCTGTTTCTCTTGCTTATAACAAAATATCTGCAACTGGGTAATTTGTAAAGAAACAATATTCATTGCTTACAGTTTTGGAGGCTGAGAAGTCCAAAATCCTGGGTACACATCTGTTGAAGTTCCTGGAGGTGACAGTGACACAGGGGTCTCACAGGCAGAATGGCAAAGCACAGAGAGAGAGCTTCTAATGAGCTCTTCTTTTAAAGCCACCAGAACCATGCCTATGACCACGTTAAACCACTCACTAGGGCGTGGTCCTCACAATCTAATCACCTCTTCAAGGTCCCACCTTTCAATTACCGTAATAGGATTTCCTACCCTCTTAAAGCTGTCACAGTGGGGACAAAGCCTCCAACACATTAAACTTAGGGGGGACACAATCCAATCCACTGTATGTGGAGTATTGTCAGTTGCTGATTGCTAACCAGCAGTTTATCAGTTTTGCTATTCCTGTGAGTATTTCTATATTTCAGAGTAAATACAACCACACATGAAATTCAGGAAAAAATTTTCATAAAAATGCCACAATAATATAATACATTACTGCACAATTTCGAGCTAACCAGGAGCTCTTTTATAGTTAAAAAGGGTTCTTTTGAACAGTATTTAATTGATAAGACAAACTGTTAGCAGGAATAAGGGGAGAGCCACAAAATAATTTATTCAAAACATGCTAAAAACAATAAGGTTAAAGGATATTAAGTCATGTGAATTGGGGTCTGATGTGATCACCTTTACGTACATTTCTTCTTTTTTGTTTCTAAGAAACACTTCTCTGGCTACGTTGTTTCCTATCCTTGTTGTCTAACCAGCTGTTCACTAAATGCCATGGAATAGAACAAAGTCAAAGACAAAGCTCTTTATTCAATATGTTAATGTTAACCTGTTCATTAATATTCTAAAGAAATTCATAGGACTACCCTCTTTCTATTAAATTAACTACATGTATGGTGAGAAAGACCACATTTTTGGAATTTTTTTTTTCCAATGAGAAATTTAATGAATGCTTAGCTAAATTTAGCATTCATTAGATTGAAAATGGAGGCAAGATTTCCAAATCCAGTATTTGATCACTGAGTGTGTTCTGGAATACTTACTCTTAGGAAACACAATCTAGATCCTAATGATCTCTAATCAGACAGATGCACAAAATATCCTTCTAATGATGCATTATATTTCTTATCAATTTCTATACTAATTTCCAGTTTCAACAATCTTCTTAATTTTGAAATTCTGGGCATCTGTCCATGTGCCTCCATGCAAATACTGGAGATAAATGTGAGTGAATTCCTTTATAATCTGGTACCCAGAACACTTTTTCTGACAATGAGATCAAAATTCAGAATTAATAAGGGTAAATATTGATGTGTGTGTGTGTGTGTGTGTGTTTGTGTATGTGAAGAAATAAAAGTTTATAAGGCAATAAGTGAAATAAAAAGACAAACAAAAATATTTTAAACTTGTTACAGGAAGGGGTTAATAATCCTAACACAGAGATTATGCTGGTTATTAAGCTGCTATCTCTCCACTCCAAATATGCCCTCTATACAGAGCTCTTCAGGCTGGTGCTAAGATTTTGCAAACTGAATTTCTGCTTTTTCCAGGTGTCTTGCTTATAGGTCATGACAACAGAACATGAGATGGAGACAGAAGAGGGAACCAAGAAAGAAAGGACTTGCACCTTTTTATCTACCAGCTGTCTCTGCAAATGTTGCCCCAGCAGGAGCGATTGGTTCAGTTAAGGTTTTGTACTGAGTACTCCCAGGAACAGTTTCACTGCACACCCTGGAAATGTCAAAGCAGATATGTAGCACCCAATGAGCAGGCCCACAGGTCTCCTCTTCTGAGGTTCTGAATTGTTAGTGGAGGCCTGAATTCCTGTTGTTTTTGCCTTTCCTCCAAGCACCTACGTTCTGATAATCTCAAATGGTGTACTTTGTTTTTCCAGCCCAGTGGTCATACCTACTTGCTGTAGTTACTATCTGTATTACCTATTATCTGTACAACTATTTCCTGTATTAGATTAACATCTGTTTAGATATGAGTGTAGTTCAAAAAGTTCATGGAAAATCCTTATTATCATGTAATTCTAATTTTCCATGAACTTTTTGAGGTACCCTCATATCTCCTTACACTTAATTCTCTTTGCTGCACTAACTGGGGTCAATTACATTTTCCTGATTGTGCCCTGACTGATAGGAAGATTTTCTAAGATTTGAGAAGACCTTATAACTTCAAGATCAAGGGTTTGGATCCCCTTACTGGCCAGCTGCCCCAAAACAAATTAAAATAATAATAATAATAATAATAATAATATTTGAAAATAAAAAAAGAAACACAACAACAACACAATAGAAATATATGAAAAGATATGAATCAACAGGTAGGTCATAAAATAAGAAACATAATGATGCTTAAACATATAAAAATATGCTCAGCCACATTCGTAGTAAGGCAAATGCATATTAAAACAGCCATGAGCTTCAATTCTTTACTTGGCAGAGTGTTAAATATCTGAAATTTTGAAAATATATGCTGTTGATGAGGCAATGGATAAATAGCATCCTTATATATTTCTGGTAAGTATAGGGTAATATGTAACCACTTTAGAGAAGAGTTCAGCAATTTCTAGCAGAATTATCTAAGAATTTACCCTTTTAACAACAACAATAAAAATCCCACTTCTAGCAATCCATTCCAAAGTTACTCTGGCAGAATATAAAATGATTAATGCTCAAAGATATTTTCTGCAATTCTATTGGTAATAGCAAAAGTCTTTAAACAACTCACATACCCATAGGAGATGGTTGGATAGACCAGACAAATCCATTTAATATATTGTTATGCAGTTGCCAAAAGGAAAAAGGAAGGTCACTAAATGTTACTATGCATTATTTCTAGGCTATGTTATCAAGCAAAGCAATATTCAGAAGAGTGTCTACATTGTATAAACTATAGTGTAAAAATGAGTGACACATCAATGCATATGTGTATAAATTTATGTTGTCTGAAAGAAATAATGAAGAGATAAAACAAAGTGTGTGTTTACCTGTAGGAGGAAGGGTAAAAGAGAGAGGGTAGTTTCTTTTTTAATGTAACCTGTTGCACAGTTTTTATTCTAAACCATGCTACAGTTTTGCAGTTAAAAAAAAGACACTTATTTAGAAGTGGAAAATGTAACTGTGGCATAACCACTCACATTATTTTGATGAAGTTAAAACAGAGTATTTTGATTGTACATGTTAAATGGAATACATCCTAAAAAGAAAATGGCAAAAAAAAAACACCTTACATTATATTGAATAGTTGTATTGTTAGTAGTAATATTAATTCCATTTTTTAAAAAACTACCACGTATTATGTGTGTGCACTTACTATATATATATATGGGTACATGCATGTGTGTGTGTGTGAATGAAGTTACATAACAAACCATGCAATCTTAAGCTTGAATGGGAAATGTCAGTATGAATTCTTAACATTCTCTTGCCAAACAATTTGTTTTACTTATTTCTGTCTCTGAAAAAGCCAAGAAGCAATATGTACCTGTAGCAATGAGCAACCCTAGCTACAGCACTATGGTCTTTAAATCATATTTTCCACCACAAGGAATGGAGGCTTCCCAGGGAAAAAATGGCTGCTTCCAAGTCTGGATTAGGAAATATATAAAATAAGCTAGCCACATAGCAAGGAGGCTACCAAGACTACGGGAATAATGTAATAATTGACCTTGACAACCATCATCAACAATTGCTAAAGGGCATTAGTTGAAAGCTTGATGGGTAACATTTTTTATGGACAGAGAAAGCTGACGACACCTTGGTCTATCCATGAATGCTAATATCATTGAAATTAAGATAGCCAGATGCTTATTTTTAGCTCCCACCAATAAGTGAGAACATGTGGTATTTCTAAAATAAATTCACACACACACACACACACACACACACACAAAAAAAAAAAAAAAAAAAAAAAAAAAAAAAAAACGGGGGGGGGGGAAGAAGACATAACAACTACAATTCCTTGAAGTTGATACGACAAGCAAACAGAAAGGACATTGTTGGGTGGGAGGGAGGAGAGGGAGGAGGAAGGGAGGTTTCGGTGATGGGCCACAATAATCAACCACATTGCATATCAACAAAATAAAATTTTTAAAAAAAAGATAGCCAGACGTGGCAGCTTTCTGGGAGGAGCAATAGGCAGTGTACTGCATCATTCATGCAATATTTCCCAGAAGACTTAAACCTGAATCTAACCAATGGTCTAGATCCAAATACCATGTTACAAGAAATACTAGTGAAAAAGAAACATGGTAAAGTCATTAATAAAAAAAAAGAACGAAAGATAGAACAGTCACAATAATACATTGAACTTTCAAAAAAGAACAGAACTGAGGTTACCAGAGGTTGTAAAGGAAGATGGTAGGAGGGAAAGGTAGGAATTGGTGAAAGGCCATGGAAATCAATTGCATTGTATAATGGAGAATATATTAATTATCCTTATTTGAACATCACATATTGCACACAGGTATTGATATTCGATGCTGTACACCACAGTTATGTACAATCAACTGTGTTCCAATAAAAAATTAATTAATTAAAAAAAAGAATGTAATAGGTCAAGTTCTAAACATGCAGATACTTTTGAGAGATATTTTCAATATGGTATATGTATAAAAAGTAAAACAATCATGAACATACACACATATATTCATATATATAAACAATATGTATTATTTATGCAACAAATGGTTTATGTGCCTAATTATAAAGCTCCTCATAGAAATAATCAACATCAATTTACCATATCATTACTTCTAGGAAGGAAGAAAGAGAAAATGTATCAGGAATCATGTATTTACTGAACTTTAGCTTTTTATGTATCAATTTTTATCTTGAGGAAAATAATAGCTAAATATAATATACCAAATACTTTAGGATTAGGTAGATATAAGTATCCTGTGTGTTATTCTGCAAACTTTCTGGTATACTTAAAACTCAGGGATGCAAATAATTCTTGGACAATAAGCCATAACCCATGTAAATTAGTTAAAATGAGATTTCTACTTTTACATTTTAAGGATTTCCCCAACTCCCCAGGGCTTCTTCTCCAAGCTTCTAGATTCTGCTGACACTCAAGCTTTCCTTGGTTCTCCCAGACTTAGGGATAATTTTGGCTTCTTGTATTTATTATTTCTGTTTTACCTCATTTTTCTCAGTTCTCTAGTACCTGTTTGACAAATCATTTGTATTAAATCTTCTGCTGGTCAAAACATTTGGTGTAGTTTGTTATCCTTCCTGGCCCCAAGACTGATAAAATATGAATCATAATAGTACCTTAATCAAAAGCTTGTACTAACCACAATATGATTATAGCAATTAAACTTTTGCCAGAGAAAATTCAAGATATTAAATGTTAATGATAAGCAGTCTTCATTTTTTATCATAAAATGATAAAAAAGTATTCACTTTAATAATCCTAAACACACAGCAATTAAAAGAAATCTAACAAATATACATTTCATATAAAGAAAAAATTTGCTTTTTAGTTATGCAGTAGATCAGTTCTTGCCATTAAATTGACTAATGAAATTAATACTAAGATTAGCAGAATTTTTTTCCGATTGATCATTTTGATTGAATTAAGTGACTTCTGTGTCTGCTGACATGTTGTCTAGTTAGTGTGTACATGGAACAATCATTTTTTATAATATGTAAGCAATATTGTTCTTTACTGTTACCGGATAATAAAGAATTGGAACCTTGACAAACTTATCAATACAAATTATTTGTAACCACAGTATATGTAAAATTTTAAATATATTAGATATAATAAGGCAACTAGTTTATGTAGGTTAGTTATGATCAATTAAAATACCAAGGTTTACCAGTATTTCCACAAGTAAATTAAGAAAACTGCTGTTTTGAAGTCTTTTATGTGTGTGTTTTGCTGCTAGAAAAACCTATCTCCAAGTATGTCTGGTTCTCTCACTGTGGTCAGACTTTACTTCTATTCAAACATCACTTCATCCAAGGGGCCATCATTACATCAAAATGTACAGTTCCGTCTCTCCCTATGAATTGAGAGCACCTCTCACCAACTCATTTTGTAGTGGACTGTATATTTATTCATTCACTTATTGTCTGTTCCACACTCAATAGACTACTCATATAACTCCCATGAAAGCAGAGGCTGTGTCTCTTTCATTTGCTAATGAATTTAGCTCCTAGAACATTCCTGGTTCATGGTAAATGCCACCACAGTACAGTATTTGATGGATGAATGAATGTTTCCCACTCTGGTATCTCAGCACCCTTCAGCCACTGAGTTAGTCCCCAGAGACTAGGAGCAAGCTGCCCAATCCAGTTCACTTGCAACATCTGAAAGTAAACCAAGTAGGAAACTTACAACTGCATACCAACTAGGAGGTAATCCAAACAATATTTTACAAAAATTAAATCAGCAAAATGCCTTTTGTTCACACTAAACATTATGTGGAATCGTAATACATAATCAGTTAAAATGGAGTTGATCTAGCTGTGACAAAAAAGTGAACCTGGGATCCTCAGTGTCTCTCTCCCCTCAGTACCCATGTTAGTCTTGGGGTGTATTACTAGCAACTGAAGAAATACAATCTGAAAACATCATCCTATTAATCTATGATTTTGTTGAGTAAGCAATATTCTGGCATAGAGCTGACAAATTCCTGATTAAATAACCACACAATCATACACAAGACCAAATATAACATTCAAGATGGCCTAATGTATAGTTAGAAAACAATGTTAGAAAATCCTTTTTGTCAAAGTGGATCTGTAACTATAATAAATTGGCGTAACACTGGCTTTCAAAAACAGTGTAAAGAATAAGCAATATCAAGCTCTTTCCTATTGTACAAGTATGCATTAACCCCCCAAATACTTACAGACAGCTCCTCTTCCTGTCCAGAGATTAACACGCTGAACATATGGTATGATTTATATTTATTATTATTATGTGACAAAGTATTCAGAATAAACACTGTAATATGTACATAGTTATATATATATAAATTATATAATATATAGATTATTATATAAATTATATAAAGTATATGTGTATATACTTATATGTCAAGTACATGTGTATATATACACATATGTTCTTGTTTACATATATGTAAAGTATACGCATGTACTTTATATATAAGTATCTACACATATAGTATGTATATACTTTATATGATCGAGGTACTAGAATTTTTCTAAGTAAACCCCCGAACTTCCAATGTTTTAGGAAAATTAAAAATGCTCATTCTATGTTAATTTGGATCAAAAATAAAAATACCTGTGATCAGTGATTTTTATGATCAATATTTTATTTTATTTATTATGCCTAATATTTTCACAAATGCTGGACTCCTCAAAAATGATGACATTAAAAATGATATATTGTGAGTAATTTTACTGTATCTATGAAATATATCAAAGATCTTTATAAATTCACCTGACTGGAAGATTGATATTTCTAAAATTGTGCTGATTGGATACAAAAAATTTATATTTGAAAGAACACACTTAATATCTAAGTCATGTAGAGTAGAGAAAGCCATCTTCATTAGTGACATAATCATAAAACATAATTATTAAAGGCCTTTCTCTGTTAGATGCTGAGGAAGTGAGCAGACAGGTGCAGGTGTGCACTTTCAAATGCAGGAGACCTCAGAATGAGGTTCAAAGCATTGCTCCCCACATAACAAGATGACATGGTGTATGTGGGACTTGAGCTTATAAACACTGTTGAGAATAAAAAGTTATCGCATTATTATAGATCCAGCTGAAATGAAAATAATAATTAGAAACAAACATCACAAAATAAATCTTGAGAATTAGATGAACAAATGTATAGAAAAGAATATCAAAATGGACCCAGTAAGAATTATATTTAAAATTAGGTGAGTCCAAAAGGAATAAATTTACTTTATATTTTAAAAGCTCCCCACATAGCTCTTTCTTTCTCTCTCTCTGTATCTCTCTCTTTCTGTCTCTCTCTCTCATGTTAAATTTATTTTTTCTAAATTGCCACAGAGTATATTGAAAACATGCCTAAATATGCTAAAAACTTCAAGGGTAATTACTAAAATAAGTCATTCTCTTTTACAAAGGAATTGCAATTATCAAAATCTAGAGATGACTATTTGTAATGTACCTAATCTGTAAACTTTACTCTAATTTCTCCAGTTTTCCCCCAGAAAGGTCCTTTATAGCAAAAGAAAATACAAGATTATGGAGTGCATACAGTTGTCATATTGCTTTATTCTCTTCAACCCAGCACAATTTCCGTTGTTTCATGGAATTGAAATTATTGACTGGAACTGCTTAGCTATTTTACAAAATGACCTCAGCTTTGATTTGTCTGATTTTTCCTCATGATTAAGTTCAGGCTGCACTTTGGGAAGATAATCCAGGGAAGATGCTAAGTATTTCTCAGTGTGTGATGTCAGAAGTTGTGTCCTTTGTCCACTTACCTGTGAAGTTAACTTTGATCACTGGGTTAAGGTGTCAGCTGTGTGCCAGCCTTCCCCATGACAAAGTTACCATACATACTATTTGGAATTTATCTGTATGAAATTTATTTGTTTGTTCATTGATTTGTGTCATTATTGACTCATGAATATTTACTTTGTTTTTTGTGTTGCAACTCAATACTATTATTTTTTATTTTGTTACTCAAATTCTTCAATTATCCATGAGAAACCCTCGTAGGCTGGCTCCTGCGTCCTTTGAAATTCCCCATCTTTTAGTTACTGAGCACATTCTTATTTTCCAGCACCATGAAATTTTTCATGCTTGTCTTCTTGTGTTTCCCTGTCCTGGCCCTAAAATAAGCCCTAAAATCAGCCCTCTCTCTAAGGCATCCTGATTTTTTTTTTTTTTTTTTTGTTTTCTCTGAGAATGCTGTTTAGAAATCAAGATCTGGACTCTGAGTACGCTTGTTGCTAACTTAGATGTCACAGCTTTAAGGTGCTCTCGGCAGAGAAAGAGGGAGAGGAGACAGACAGCAACAGAGAGCCAGACCGACAGAGAGTATATTCTAGCCCATGTAGACACACACATCTACATTTTGTAAAGCAGTTTGACAACTGCTAATCTATTCCCCTGTAAGAAACAAATTTACTAACTGGAGTATAATGTTAAAGTGCAGTTTGGTTCTCTTTGTCTTTAGCATTATTGTGTCTGGTCAAAACACCATTTTCCAAAGTTGCTATCTTAGTTTTTTCTCCATCCCTTCAATGAGGTTATGTCATACATTCATAATAAAGTTAAGTTCATTTGTCATAGTCTGTATAGCATCCTGGGATTCCCTGACTGCTGTTGTCATTGTTTGCATCAAGTAAATTTACCTTTTGCGGTAATGATGCCCTTGTGTGGAAGCTTTATACAAAGCCTTTCCCATAATTTCCAAAATGTGGCAAACTCTGATCTGTTTTCCATCTCTACGTTTTGTCTTTTTCTGAGTGTCATATACTGTGAATTATGTAACATGTAGCTTTTTGAGGGTCTGACTTTAACTTATCAATATACATTTAACTTATCAATATGTGTTTTAAAAAAACTTCTGAGTAGTATTACACTGCATGGATATTCCATGGTTTGTTTATTCGTCCATTTGCTGAACAACTTTTTAGTTATTTCCTGGTCTTACTGATAAGGAATAAAGCTGCTATAAACATTCAAGTACTGATTCTTGTATGACCATAAGTTTTCAGGTCACTTAGGTAGAATCTAGGAATTCATTTGCTGGGTCAATTGCAAATTCTGCGTTTAACATTATAAAAACTGCCAACATATGCTCCAGAATGGCTGTACCATTTTGCTTTTTCAGCAACAAACCTTGAGAGTCCCTTCTGTGCCTTACCCTCAGGAGCATTTGGTATTGTAAACCTCTCCCACACTAAATCTGACAAGTGTGTAGTGAAATCTCATTTGGGTCTTTATTTCCCTTATGATGAATAAGGTTGAGTCATTTCATAAATGAATTTGAAATCTGCATATCTTCTTTTGTGAAGTGTCTTTTAGTTTTGCCTGTTTTTATTGGGTTGTCTGCTTTCTTATTGATAAGCTTTAAAAGTTCACTATACATTCTGAATACAAGGCCTTTATCAGATGAAACTTGAAAATATTCTCTCTCCATCTATGAAATGTCAACTTATTTTCTTAACAGGGTCTTTTGTGGGCAAAGGGTGTCACTGTTTATAAATCCAACTTATCAATTTTTTCCTTTCATGAATGATGTCATCTCTGAAATTTTGTTGCCAAACCCAAGGAGTCATGTAGATTTTTTCCTATGTTTTCTTTCAGACGTTTTATACTTTTACATATTACATTTAGGTCTATGAACCATTATGTGATTCTTTTTTCCTTTTCATATAAAATATATGCATTATTTTTATTTATTTATTTATTTATTTTGGCACACAGATGTCTGGTTATTCTAGTACCATTTGTTTAAAAGATTATCCATTCTCTGTTGAGTTACTTTTGCACATTTGTTAAAAAAAAAAAAAATCAGTGAACAGTATTTCTTTGGGTTTATTTCTGGCCTTATGTTATCTATGTGTCCCTACTTTTCACCAGTACTACAGTATCTTGAATTTTATAGTTTTATGTTAAGTCTTGAAATGGGGTCATAAGAATCCCTGAATTGTATTTTTTTATTTTCAAAATTATTTGGTAATTCTAATCCACTTACCTTTCCATACAAATTTTAGAATGTAGTTGTCAATATCTATAAAAAGCTTGCTGGAATTTTTATTTGTATTGCACAGAATCTAGATGAAATTAGAGAGCATAGTTATCTTTACAATGATGAGCCTTCCAATACGTGAATGTTGTGTATCTCCATTTACGTAGTTTTCTATGATTTCTTTCACCATTGCTTGTAATTTAATCGTATATTTCCTACACATATTTTGCATTTGTGTGGCACAGCCAGGTGAAAAATGAGGGATAATCGTGGAAAGACTGATCACAGATCAAAGCATCCTTAATACAAAGTGGCTTTCTTTCATCAGCAATGTTTCCTCATGCATTTCTCAAAACTTGATTGTGATTTCATAACCAAAACATATCCTAGTTTGGAAGAAAAGGGACATTTTGAGGAGCTATGACAAATGATTTGAACACCTTGAGGAAAAGAATGTTTAATATATGACTGATGCTTGACAATGTCTTTTTTGTTTTAATTGACAGGTAATAATTTTACAGATCTATGGGTGCAGTGAGATGTTTTGATATATATATATATATAAATATATATATATATTCCATGATCAAATAAGGAGAATTAGCATTTCCATCATCTCACAAATTCATTGTTTCTTTGTGGTGAGATCATTAAAAATCCTCTCTCTTAGGTATTTTGAAATATACTATACAATATTATAAACTATAATCATCCTTTTGTACAATAGCACACAAGAATTCACTCCTATCTAACTGTGAACTGTGACCCTGTATCCATTAACCAATCTCTCCCCATCCCTTCTTCCCCCTCTTTTTTCCAGCCTCTGTAACCACCATTCTGACTTTCTACTTCTATGCAAACAGCTTTTTTAGATTCTGCATATGAGTGAGATGGTACAGTATGTGTCTTTCTTTGCCTGCCTCACTTCACTTAACAAAATGTCTAACCCCAAACAGCCCACACAACCTTGAGCAGAAAGAACAAAGCTTGAGGCATCATACTACCTGATTTCAAAATATGCTACCAAGCTATAGTAAACAAAACAGTGTGGCACTGGCATAAAAACAGACACATAAATGAATGGAACAGAATAGGCAACCCAGAAATAAGCCCAAATACTTACAACCAGCTGATTTTGGACAAAAGCATCAAGAATACACAATGGGAAAAGGACAGTCTCTTCAACAGACAGTACTGGGAAAACTGGATATCCACATGTAATGGATAAGATTGAATGCCTATCTACCTCTATATACAATAATCAACTCAACATAGATTAAAGACTTAAATGTAAAACCTGAAACTATAAAACTGCTAGAAGAAAAGACAGGGGAAATGCTCCATGACATTGGGCTAGGCAAGGATTTTGTTGGACAGGAACTCAAAAGCACAGGCAATGAAAGCAAAAATAGGCAAATGAGATTTTATCAAACTGAAAAGCTTCTGCATAGCAAAGGAGGACACAGTAAAGAGACAACATATTGATAAGATACAAAAATAAAAAATGAAAAGAAAGAAAGAAAAAGCATGTGGTGAAATTCAGTGTCCATTAAAACATAAAACTGCTAGAAAATTAGGAATATATGGAGAAGGAAATTGTTGGTATCCTTTTTGTAGCCTTTACTCTAGCTTCAGAAAACTACTACCCCTTCCAAAGTAACTTAAGAAGTAGGTTGAAGAGAAATTAAATGAGGTCCTGATGAAATTTCTATCTACTGATTGAGATAGTTTCTTCAGTAACCTGAAATTAGTGAGGTACAACTGCACAGAAAACAAACAAGTAGCATACCTGTTGGGTGCTATCTGTTTAGTAATGAATAAAATGCCTCCCCCAAGCTGAGGTGGTCTATACCCACTTAGTGCCATCTATATGAACAATATAAATCCTAAGTGTGAAATAATTAGGGACATCAGAAGCTACATGTGAAAATCAACAATACTCTGCTATGTTATTACTGTGTATTGTGTTACCTCTCCCTACCACTTCTTAAGTTACAGAAACTTGCTGATGAGTAAAAAAGTGTTGTTCAATGGGTTTGAAAATAAATCTAAACCCATCTTCATTGGTAGTACAAACTGTTAAAATTGATGAAGCATCCTCAGTTTAGTAGAGATCATGGAATAAAAAGTCAAAATAAATGGTATATTTTTTAATTGAAAAATCAAAAGGTTTCCCACCTGAGTAAGACTGAGATAAGAAGAGCCACTACTACAATTTTTACTCAATATTTGACTTTGGGTACTTGCCACTGGAATGAAAAACAAAGGGAAAAACTTAAGAATGAAAAGAAGCATTAATATTGTCACTTTCACAGACAATGGAATTATATATACAAAAAGGTTGAAAGATGTACATACCACCTGGCCAGTTAGCTCAGTTGGCTAGAGCATGGTGTTGATAATACTGAGGTCCAAAGTTTGAGCTCTGTACTGGCCAGCTGCCAAAAAAAAAAAGAGAGAGAGAGAGAAAGAGAGGACATACATACAAAACATTAAGTGGAACAGATAGATTTACCAAGTTTGCTGAAACCGAGCTTTATATTTAAATATAAATATATTTCTACTATCATTAGAAAACAATTACAAAATCAAATTTAAAAAGAAAACACAAAAGTCTGAGCTATGTAGGAATAGACATAACAAAAAACATAAAAATTTTTTGGAGAAAAACTAAAGAAAACCTAAGTAAATAAATAAATAAGAATGCATTTAAACAAATGAAGAAATGGATCTAAATAACTAACTAACTAAATAAATGCATCATGAATGCATGAATGCATCAATTCAATACTGCAGAGATATCAATTTTCCTCAAATTGATCTATGGATATAGTCTGATCCTCATCACAACCGTGGCAGAACCTGTAAAAATGCATAAGATAATTTTAGTTTTTTGTTATTAAAATTCAAAGAACCAAATACATCCAAAACAAACTTGAAGAAAATTCTAAAATTTGAGGATCTGTTTGAACCGATGGTATGATTAGTTATAGTAGTATCAATGAGTATAGTGTGGTATTAGCATAGACACAGACAAATCAAACTATGGGACTTACTACAGAGTTCAAAACCACAGCTGCACATATAGAAACTCTAGATTTGACTTTTGACAATATGACAGTGAAAACAGTAATGAAAAGATAATGCTTTTGATAAATATTGCTGGGTCAACTGGATAATCATCTGGAAAAAAAGTTAAGCTAAGCAAGCTTAACTTGGGGTAACCTCACCTTCAAATTCAGAATTAGCAAACTTTTTTTTACATGGCAAAGTAGCAAATATTTTATAAGTGAATTAGATATTTAAAAACAATATGAAAGACTGACCAAAAAAAAAAAAAAAAAAGAGTTGGTTTCTTGAAAAACTAAACAAAATTGACAAACCTTTAATTAGACTAATGAAGAAAAAAAAGAGAGAAGACTCAAATATATAAAATCAGAAATGAAAAAGAGACATCACAACTGATGCCACAGAAATACAAAGGATTATAAGAGTCTACTATGAACAACTACATGTGAACAAACTGGAAAATCTAGAAGAAACAGATAAATTCCTGGACACATACAACTCATCAAGGCTGAATCATGAAGAATGATAAAACCTAAACAGATCAATAACAGCCATGAGATTGAAGCAGTAATAAAAGGTCTCCTAACAAAGAAAACCCCAGGACAAGATGGTTATACTGACAAATTGTATCAAACATTTAAAAAAGAACTAATACCAATTCTTCTTAAACTCTTCCAAAAAATTGAAAAGGAGAGTCTCATTCTATGAAGCTAACATTAACCCCATACCAAAACCAGAAAAAAGAAACAACAAAAAAAAGAAAACTACAGACCAATACCCCTAATGAACACAGATGCAAAGGTTCTTAATAAAATACTAGCAAACGGAATCTAACAACACTTTAAAAAGATCATGCACGGGCTGGCCCCGTGGTGCACTCGGGAGAGTGCAGCGCTTGGGAGCACAGTGGCGCTCCTGCCATGGGTTCGAATCCTATATAGGAATGGCCGGTGTGCTCACTGGCTGAGCGTGGTGTGGTGACACCACACCAAGGGTTGTGATCCCCTTACTGGTCACAAAAAGACAAAAAAAAAAAAAAAAAGATCATTCACCATGATCAAGTGGGATTCATCCCAGAGATGCAAGATGATTCAACATACGCAAATCAATAAATGTGACATCACATCAACAGAATGAAGGAAAAGAAAAAACATATGATCATTTCAATAGATGAAGAGAAAGCACTTGATGACATCCAATCCCCTTCATAATAAAAATCCTCAAGAAATTAGGTATAGAAGGAATGTACCTCAACACAATAAAGGTCATATTTGACAAACCCACAGCTAATATCATACGGAATGGGCAAAAAATGGAGGCTTGTCCTCTAAGATCTGGAACAAGACAAAGATGACCACTTTTCTTACTCTTACTCAACATAGTATTGGAAGTTCTAGCCAGCACAGTAAGGCAAGAAAAAGCAATAAAGGACATCCAAATTGGGAAGCAGGAAGTCAAACTATCCCTCTTTGCAGATGACATGATAATATACATGGAAAGCCCTAAAAACCACCAAAAAACCTTTAGAACTAATAAATGAATTCAGCATAGTGGCAGGATACAAAATCAACATACAAAAAACAACAGCTTTCCTATATGCCAATAATGAAATAGCTGAAGAAGAAATCAAGAAAGGAATCCCATTCACAGTAGCTGCCAAAAAAAAAAAAAAAAAAAAAAAAAGAAAGAAAGAAAGAAAGAAAGAAAGACATATGTAGGAGTAAATTTAACCAAGGAGATGAAAGACCTCTACAATGAAACTACAAAACATTGGTGTAAAAAACTGCAGAAGACACAAGTAAATGGAAAGATAACCAATGTTCATGACTTGTAAGAATTGTCGTCATCATCAAAATGTCCATATTACACAAAGCAATCTATATATTCAATATAACCCCTACCAAAATACCAATGACATTCATCACAGAAATAGAAAAAAAATGATCTTAAAATTTGTATGGAACCACAAAAGACCCCACAAAGCTAAAGCAATCTGGAACAAAAAGAACAAAGTTGGAGGCATCACACTTCCTGACTTCAAAACATACTATAAAGCTATAGTAACCAAAACAGCATGGTACTGGCATAAAAATCAGACAAATAGACCAATGGAACAGAATAGAGAGACAAGAAATAAGCCCACACACTTACCCCTAACTGATTTTTGACAAAGGTGCCAAGAATATACAGTGGGGAAAGGACAGCCTCTCAAATAAATGGTGCTGGGAGAACTGGATATCCACATGCAGGAGATTGAAACTAGACCCCTTTCTCTTACCATACACAAAAGTCAACTCAAAATGGATTAAAGACCTAAATTTAAGACCCAAGGCTATGAAACTACTAGAAGAACACATAGTGGAAACACTACACAAAATGGGAGTGGGCAGTACTTTTCTGATCAAGACTACAAAGGCACAGGCAACTAAAGGAAAAATACACAAATGGAACTACATCAAACTAAAATTCTTCTCTATCAACAAAGTGAAGAGACAGCCTGCAGAGTGGGAGAGTGTTTGCCAAATTACACATCAGACAAGGGGTTGATATCCAGAATATACAAGGAACTCGAACAACTCAACAGCAAAAACAAAACAAAACAAAACAAAAACCAAAAACCTCAATTAAAAAATGGGCAAAGGACTGAAACATATATTTCTCAAAAGAAGACACACAAATGGCCAACAAACACATGAAAAGAGGCTCAAAATCACTAATTGTCAGGGAGGTGCAAATTAAAACCACAATGAGATATCATCTCACCCTTGTTAGAATAGCTATTATCAACAAGACAAAAATAACAAATGCTGGTGAGGATGCAGAGAAAAGGGAACTCTCCTACATTGCTGGTGGGAATGTAAATTGGTACAGCCATCATGGAAAACAGTATGGAGTTTCCTCATAGAACTAAAAATAGATCTACCTTACAACCCAGCCATCCCACTACTGGGTATATATCCAAAGGAAATGAAATCAGTACATCAAAAAGACATCTGCTCTCCCATGTTCATCACAGCACTATTCATAATAGCCAAGAGACAGAATTAACCTAAATGCTCATCAATGGATGAATGGATAAAAACACTGTGGTATATGCACACAATGGAATACTACTCAGCCATAAGAAGAAATAATATCCTATCATTTGCAGCAACATGGATGGAACTGGAAACCATCATGTTAAGTGAAGTAAATCAGGCACAGAAAGACAACTACTGCATTATCTCACTCACATGTATGTAAAATCTACAAAAAAAAAAAAAAAAAAAAAAAGGTAGGGGGGTTCTCATACAAGTAAAGTGGTTCTCATAGAGGTAGAAAGTAGGATAATAGTTACCAGAGGCTGAGAGGGGAGGGAGAGTGGGGTCAGGAGAAGTGGTAGACTAACGGGTAAAAAAAAACTATGCTATCTACCCTAAATGAATCATTGTACAGCATATACATGAGTTGAAATAACATACTATACCCCACAGATATGCATGAGTAAATGTTAAAATTAAATAAATAAATATCAAAAACAATAAAAACAGATACCAGGCAACTGGCCAGATTTGGCCCTTAAGTAAAGTTTGCTGGTAAATCAAAAAGAATAAGACAGACAAATTAGTATAAAAATGTGCAAAGACCTTGAACAGGCACTTAAAACAAGATGATATCCATTCGCTCAATTTCCTAATGATTCAGAGAGATGTAAATTAAGGCAAAATAGAGTCTGTCACCTGCCAGACAGGCACAAATTAAATTTACTGGCAATGTCATGTATTCGTAAGGATGTGAAACCATAAGGACTTTTTCACACTGATAGAAGTAGATATTAGTACCCACACTTTCAGAAACTGTTTTACATTTCTATTTAATTTGAATATGCACATAACAAAATACCTCACAATTTTACTCTCAGGCATTTATCCAAAAGATATGCATACATATTTGATCCAACATACATGTACAAGGACATTTATAGCAACATTATTTGTAACTGGCAAAATCTAGAAACAGTTCACGTGTCTACATGCAATAGAAAGGATAAATAAGAGGACAGAATTCCACAGAGCACAGGAAATGTGCAAACTACTACTGTACATCAGTATACATATTACAAACATGATATTGAGCAAAAGAAACCAGCACACAAAAAATGTACCACTTAACTCCATTTTTATAAATGCATAAATAAATTAAACAAGCGAAATCAATTGGTGATGTTTGATATTAGAAAAGGTATTAGCCTCTGGAAGGACTATAGGACAAGTCATTTAGAGAGGGCCACTCTAAGGTACTGGTCATATTCAAATTTTTGATTCGTGCAGCAATTATGTGAATGTGAGTGGACCACTTCGGGATAATTAATTATGGTGTACATTTATCTTTTTTTTTTTTTTTTTTTTTTGCACTTTGACTTAAATAAATATACTTTAACAAAAATATTTTTTAGAAAGTTTTCCCAAGATAAATATTTGTCAAGGAAAATACCTGCTAAAATATCCTCATTTCCAAAAGAAGTACTTTTACATCAGTACTTCCTTCTTCATGCAACCTCCGTTGGTTACTTTCTCCTTAGAAGATGCAACCTTCCAGAAAGTGGTAGATGCTAAATTTATCACAGATGCTAAACAGTATTAATCACACAGAGACACCATGTAGGAGAAATAATTCTGTATTTATCATCAAAATGCTTGAGTTGTAGCAAGCTATGAAGCAAGCTCTTGCTGAAATCACCACATCACTGAAGGTGTAGGCAGGTCCCTGATGTGTAACTGCTTCTTATCCTCAAAATTTGGATTCACCTTCTAACTTGTAAACATCCTCACAGCTGTTATTTTATTGAGGACATAGATTTCACCTTTGCTTTTCCGTTCTGTTATACCTTCCATACCTTCCATACCCTCCAATTACCAGTATGAATTCCCTTCTGGTTTCTGAAAATAGTTAATTTCCTTGTTTATTTCTTTGTGATATTTTCATTATCTTAATTGGGCATTTTTCAGTATCTTATGAGCTGCAATAGAGAGAAACATTGCTCCAGCTTATTTGTCTTTTATTTTATGGATATAGACCTGCATTTTTCAAGCTCAGAGCTTTTGGCAAGTATGGTGATAGAGATGCATTAGTTACTCCATGATCTTCATCACTTACTCTGTATAACCTGGATGCGCTTTCCCTGGGTGGGTGATTTATTTTGAAAATATGACCTGGATGACTATTGCCACAAGTGTCTAGGTCCTATTATACTTGTACTGAATCCCTTTGCAGTATTCACCTCTGAAAAGAGAATTCTGTATCATACTGCTCCTGGCATTGCCTAACTGAAACAAATTATATTCTATCACCTTGATAATAGTTTGAATCTAACAGTTAAAGCATTGCTACATTATTAACTTTTTAAATCTTATGGCCATATAATTAAGGATGGAAATTGAAGAAATCAGCAAATGGATGCTAGGCAGATAAAATTAATGGAAAAAAAAAAGTAGCTTAATTATCCAAGTGGATCAAATTAAGAAATGTAGTGACAATGCTATCAAAAATTTTCAGTAAGTCAGTAGGCAGTGATTTCTTTTATCTTTAATTGGTTGTCATTGTCAAGGGCGCCTCCCAAAATTATTTCCTATGAGTTTGATAAAAAAAAATCATTGCAATTTTACCCTTGATAAGTTTTTAAAAGCTTATTATATTGGAGGAAGTAGAACTATACCAGGGCCATAAAAATACCAGGGCCGTAAAAAATGCACCCTTAGGAGGGTAAAATTTTGGAATAGATATCAGCGGTTAGTTTTTTAATATTTTAATCATGAATAAAGTATGAGTAGCTAAAAGTAAAATTTAAATACAGACAAAACTTATATGACAGCCACATGAAGGCTAATTTTGTGCATATATAATTTATATCCAAGCAGCAAATTGCATGATTGCCCAAAGCATTTGTGTGCAAGATAACAGTCCTAAACCAATGTGCATTTCCCTGCCCTCCTATTCAGTCAAATCTTAAGTAGGATGCAAAGAAGGAAATTTTGCAGGTAGTTATGCTCCATTCTAAGTCACAGACTTTTAGGAATTTGAGATAGACATTTCTTAGTTTTGGATCACCTAAGAACAGACTGTAAGGAAAGCAGGAAATGTGTTTGGGAGGTCATCCCAAGAAACACTGATAACGCAGTGAGGAATTGAGTCAGGAGCAAGAAGGGAACTGGTAGACCTGTGTTATTAAGACAGGTACTACCCTGGGCAACTGGAGTTCAGTCAAACCAGTCAACTCTGGGCAATAGCATAGAACGTGCCTTGCAGTTTTCCCAGCCAAGGGATGAAAGCGCTGGTATATTTATGCAGCAAACACTGTCTATTCTTGTTTTAGGACTGCTTCTGGGAACTGTAAATCACTGGCACTTTCTGGTTGCCCTGTACAGATACCAAGTGTCTCTCTGCAGCCATACAAAAATCCTCCAGCAGGAATCACTGGTGATTGCAGTAAGCAGCCTTTGACAAGTAAAAGTGAAGTAGAAGTTTTTGCAGGACACTGACAGTGTCGCTGTAATTCATCATACACACCACCCAGTTCATTCATGCCCCACGTCAGAAATATTCTGTCCTTTCATTGATTTTCCAAGGTGCAACAGGTTACAATTAAAAATAACTACAGCCATTGTGCATTGTACACCTGCACCCAAATATCACAATGTATCCAATAAATATATACAATTGTTATGTCAATTTAGAAAAAATACATTTAATAAAATGAAAAAAAAAAACGGAAAGAAATAAAAATAATTAGCAACAATAGTAGTATCAGTGGAAGAAGTTACTGCCCCTACTATTAAAGGTGATCATAAGTAATATTCATCTCTTTCCTCCTCTACCATGTATTCTATATCCCCTTTGCATTTGGCACATTTGTTGCTTTAGGTTGCTTGACTAATGGAATAACCTAGAACTTCCTCCCTGGCCTAAACTCCTGGTTATTCTGCCCTGGTAGCTACCACTTCCTGTTCAAGTTGTCCAGACGCTCTTCTTTGCTTCCATTGTGTAGCAATAACTATCAGGAAAGGGTGCCCTGCCAGTAGAGTAACTCCTTTTCTTGTCTGCTGATCTACTGAATTAGGAGCCCCAAATCACTATGTAAGAAGCATGTGTCAGATAAAACTTTCTCCGTCCATTGGTTGAGCATCCCATTGGGAAAGAGCAGAAACAAAAATTATAGATTTTGAAAGTACAAACTCCCAAAATCATTCATTGTGAGGTTGGTGAGGGGGTCCCCTTCTTACTTCCACCGCTTGGATTCAGGACCCATGAATTTTAGCAAATGGTCATTGGTTCAATGTATAAACCACTTCCTGAAGAATAATACCCTAAACCCACAAGGTATGAACCCCTAGCTGCCATCTTAAATGAACATTCTAAGGTTGTATTAAGTTGGCTACTTTGCAGGTAAAATCAGAAAATTCTACATCTATTCATTGTTACATGCTTATTCCCACACATCCCTTGGTCAGAAGTGACATTATGCAGGATCAAATGATAAGAAATAGGACACTTTCATAACTGTGCAGTCTGAGTCACTGCAAAGAGAAAAGTAAATCTATACCAAGAATAAGCATACATCTTAAAAAAGATTAATTGCTTCTGTCTAGAATGAAACATTTCCAATGAAATCAACTTCTAATCAATTGGTTCATTAGACTCCTCCAAAGAGGGTATCGTTTTAAGGGTTCAGCATTGATCTCTGCTGCTGACAGTTTGACCCTGTACAGATGTAGCTACACCAGTCATGGGGCCATTGCACAAGCCCTAGGGTGACCATAAACAGAGGTGTGGTGATATTACCCTGCTGGATGAGTCATTCTACTGATCTGCCTGTTCAAGGTACTCTCCCTGTTGGATGTTCTATGGTGGACCATGACATGAGAGTCAAAGCATTCCACACATTTTGCCCACCCCCACGGAACATTCACATGCCTCTTCCCCTGGTTTCCTAATTACCAAAAATGTAATCATGTTCTTTCCAGGCCCCCCCCCCCCAATTAAACAGAATGCTATTGACCATTACCCAGGGCTTTGTGAAGATCTTTATCTAATCCCACTTTTCTTCCACAGCAAGTTGGGGGTTAGATGTCTCCATAGAGTAGCTCATGACACAGCAGCTGGCTTCTGTGAAAGCAAGAGCAATAAGAGAGAGAGAGACAGAGACAAGAGAGTGACGGCAGGTTGGAAGCCAGAAGCTGTTTGACAGGCATCCTATCAAAATTTCCATCATCACTAGATCCAGCCCAAACTCAAGGGTATCGTGCAAGGCTGGGAAGATAAGGGGATGGGGAATACTGGGTGCCATTTCAGAAGCTGCCCACCACTACAAACTTTGTCTTTTCAGGAAAAGCGTTTGATAGCATTCAATATTTAATCATGGTGGTAATCATGTGGTAATTATGATGATGATGATAATAATCTAAATCATAGTTACTATGTGCAAGGCCAGATGGCTTCACTGGTGGATGCTCCGAAGGTTTAAAAAAGAATTAACACCCATCATTCTCAAAGTCTTCAAAAAACAGAAGAGGAGATAATACTGCCCAACTCATTCTATGAGGCCAGTATTACTCTGATGTCAAAACCACAGACATGAAGGAAAGAAAGAAAGAAGAAAGAAAAAAGAAAAATACAGAATAATATTCCTTGTGAAGACATTTTTTTAAGCTTAATTTTTATCTTCCTGGATCAATTTACCTCAAATATAACTGTCTTTCAATGTGCAGGTACATTTCTTCACTTACTTTAAGAAAAGTTCTTCTAAATTCTATAATGTTTTGAATACATTCATGTCCCTTTTTTAATATCTCATCTTCTCTGTAATAATTTGTGTGATTTTGCTTTATTTGATTTCCCAATGTATTAATTACTCCCTAAGTTTGTTTTCAGTTATGTTTATTCTGTGTGCTTCTAAAATTACTTACTTTTGATTTTTTGTGAGATTTCTCTCACATTTACTTTCTGATCATTGTTTGTTGCTCTATGTCTTTTCTTAATTTCTCTTCTTTATGCCACATAAAACTTCTGAGACCTCTCTTTTATAAAGGTAACATTACATTTTTAATCAATAAAAAAAATGGCAGGGAAAGTATGTTCTGACTTAACAATAACCAGATATGGATTTAGTTTTTACACTAAAGGCCTGAATATTCCTAATCAACAATAAATATATGACTATGTCTACATTTGTGAACATAATAGTTATATATATATATATATATATATATATATCTGAAATATATTTGATAGAATTATCTCATTTTAATACAGCGATTCTGAACAGTAGATACTATGGAGGTATTAGAGGAAGACTTGAAGAATGTTACTTTGAGTAAATATTATGTTTCAGTATACAAATGTGATTCTGTACTTACACAGAATCTGGGAATTTTCTTGAATGCACCTAGACAGGGCACCGTTGAAACACTAAAGGGATCTAAGTGCTATTCGAAGTGCTGTCCTTGGACTGGTGCTGGGCCATAGATTGTTCTCACTTTTCCATAAAGAGATGAGATAAAAAATTGAAAGTGAGAAATTGAATATAAGAAATTGAAATTTTCCATAAAGAGATGAGATAAGAAATTGAAAAATAGGCATTTAGAAACCATTTGAGAGGGTGATTTATGTCTGTTTGCTCTAATAAAAATTTGACACTTTATTTTATATATCATTTATAGTTATTTTCCCAGCAATTCATTTATAGTGCAACTTACTAATTACTAAATACTATTAGTAATTGAAATTTACTAATTAGTAATTTACTAATTACTCTTTCACTATTCCATTCTTAGAGAAATGGATATCAGATTAAAAGTAAATGTGTTTTTTCATCTAAGCAATGTGAATCTGTGATGCCCCTATAAAGGGCTTGTTTTGCCCCATCAATAAGCTGAGAATTTGTATTCTATTTACAAACTTACTACATATTACATCAAACTGTTAAAGCTATTAGGTTAACAAACTCATTGAAATGTACCTTATGCTCGATACTTTAAAGTTTTAAGTGCTTCCTGGAGGTTTTCTTATTTTCCATACTAAAAAAGTGACTTACTATTGACGTTCGTTTTGGTAACACTGATGACACAATCAAGAAAATAATTTATAAAAAAATATTTTAATTCTCTATTTAACAATGATTTCATTTCTCAGCTGAAGGGAAATCTTCAAAAGCTCAAGTTATTGCAAAACTTCATGGTGGGCTGTCATCTCTGTGCCTCTCCCAGCAGGATGGTAGGTGCAAACGTGCTTTGCACTGAGCATCTGAGAGCTGGAGCATTGGCAAGAGAAAGGCCATGTGCCTCTGATCGCTCTAAACTGTGCTTTTGATAGCAACCCTTTTGCACCCAATGAGAATGTTATCTGTGGCAGACCGTTTTCAACAGTTTTGTCATTTACATTTTATAAAGTCCGGAACGCTCTCATTTCAAAATGTCACTTTCTGTCACTGGGCAGTGGAAATTGTCTATGATTAAGTTCTTCTGAGCATTTTGAATATAAAATATGCCTTATGTTGTTTTAACACCACAAGAGATGACCTGGAGATTTATAATGATGTGTCAGGAAAGCTAACCACGAGCTGAGCAGGAACTTGTCAATGGCAAAGGGGAATAAGCTTTGGAAGAGTTTGGACAGAAATCTGTGCCACAGATGATCTGCTGCTCTCTGTCATGGAGGGGGTAAGGCCAAGGGTCATCTCAGATTATTGTTTTGGTTTAATGGGATGTAGGTCAAAATGTTTGCTAAAATCAAATAATAAAATTAAAGCACGTGTGAGATATTCAATTGTATATTTTCAACTTATAAGAGATTTAGTTTAGTTGCCTCGGAAGGTTAATATGAAATAAGAACTAAAAACTCATGTTGTATAATAAAAAATAAAATTAATTATTGCAGTGGGTTGAATGTTCCCCCAAACTCATTGAAATTTGAACTGTGTCCCCCAAGTCTTATGTGTTAGAAACTTGACCCCCACTGTGACTGCTGAGGGTGGGAAATCCTATCATGGTCATTGAATGGAGGGGCCTTGAAGAGGTGATTAGATTGTAGGACCGTGCAGTAGTGAATGGATTAATAATGGTGGTCAGGGGTGTGGTTCTGAGGGCTTTAAAAGAAGAGCACATGAGAAGTTAGTCTCTCTCTGCTCTCTCTGCTATGGCACTTTTGCAATGTGATACCCTGCCGTCACTGAGATCACCACCAAACAAAGCCTTCACCAGATGTGTTCCCTGGATTGTAGACTTCCCAGCCTCCCAAATCGTAAGCAATAAAGTTTGTTTTCTTATATATCACCCAGTTCCAGGTATTTTGTATATGCAACAGAAACATATTAATACAATAATCTCACCTAAAAGAATCTTGAAAGGTTCTGAGGAGCCAAATTATATTGAAATTCAAGAATCCACGGAGGAAGTTTTACGATTTTCCTGTACTTGGTAGCTCTGTGTGTAATTAGCTAGAGGAATGAATCAATGTTGAGGTCCCACAGTTGTAGTACAGACATAAGGCAGATGAGTCAAAGAGATCTGAGTGCTGGAAATAGTACATATGTTCAGTAGGGAGACATGTATGTGTTAGAGAAATACTGTAAAACAGATGATTGACTTTGGCCATCAAAGATGTTGACAGGGTAAAAATTTACCATAAAATAATCCTTTCTTTCTTCTCTCTTTTTTCCTTTCTCACCTTCCTTTTTCTCTTTCCTTTTTTTTCCCTTTTCTTTCCAGTGAAGTTTTCCCAAAGGCTGATATTTGATTATTTTCCATTTTCTAGTCTAATAAGAAAATAGAACACAAATTAATAAGTAGGCTGTTTTATTTTGACTGTCTTTTATTTGAAATATGTAAACAAAGAATCTGGTTAGAAGGATTAGAACAAAAAACAGACCCCAAGGGTTTATTCTCTTTAATTCCTTGCTTACATATGTTTCTATTTTACGTAGTTTAGTGTCTTCCTATTTTTTAAAGAAAACTTCCATTGACAGTATTTTTGGGGGATATGTATCATTCTTTTTGATATGTAATTTTTTATATGTATATATAATAAATCAGCTCCAGAGCTACAATTTTCTTATGCAAATTAGGAGAATTTTAATAGGGCCAGAGAAACGACTCAGTTTTCTGCTCTACAGGTGTATGTTCCCAAGTGACTTGAAGAGAGGGCATCTGCCCTGCTGTGTCACCAAAGGGTGGGGGTTCCTTTGGGCTTCTTATTCGAGCATTTTGCTGGATCTAACAGAACCCCAGTATTTGAAAGCTTAGGGAGGCAGGGAAATGTGATGTGTTCCTGTATCTAGAATAAATATTTCTGATTTACTGGTATTTATATTTTACCATAAATATAAATTTTAGTTGTTTCCTTTTAGAGTTTAGTATTATTTTATACAAAGAGATGGTGAGTCTGTAAGAATTAAAGAATTTTAAAAACATAGCTCATTTAAGGAGAAAGGGATACATTAAAGGGTAATAAATGTCTTACAGGATCTCCTGGAAATGTGAAGAAACAGCTCCTAGTTTAAGATATCGGGAATGACTTGAGAGCCACATGGTCGAACCAGAGTATTAAGGAAACCACTGCCTTGCCTGTGATCAGGAAAATGTCATGACCGAAAAGTTGCTGCAGTAAAACCAAGTATATCCATAACAGATCATACTCCAGAAATAGCAGATAAAAGCTTAACATGTAGTCTCTGAATCTATGAAATCTTCCAAATGATATTTATATACAGAATACGTAAATGTCAGAAGTCACATATGTATAAATGTGTTCCTGTAAGGACTCTGAGAAATGTATTCACAGTATAGACCCATATTCTATTGGAGGCTGGCTTAGATGCTTTGTGCCAACATCCCGTCCTCCATCAATGGTCAGCTGCTCAAGCTCACTTGGAGGTTCAGTGACCTGGTCGGGTGATAGGCAAGGAAAGCTATAGTACATCAGTTAAATCAGTACCTTAAGTGCCCATCATGCTTCATGACACTCTGAAAAATATGAATCAAAACCACATTTCCATCAGAAATAAACAAATGTTGCTGGATGGTTAGTTCAGTTGGCTGGTTAGCGTGGTGCTAATAACACCAAGGTCCAAGGATCTATCTAGAAACTAAACAAATAACACATGCTTTTTTATGTCAATAATTCAGTAGTTCTATCTTTTTTTGAACAATGAAGTATAAAACTTTGCTCTGAGAATCAACACAATACTCTGAAGACCTAGACCTATAAAACTTACTGCCAAAAGAATAAACAACATAATCATTATGATAGCAAATCTTACACAGATGCAAAGGTTTTCAAACACCAGGGAACCCAACAAACTCATAGAAAGAGATCAAAGAAAATGACGAGTAACCAAGTAAAAGATGCACCTTGGAAAAACAAAATAATATAGTAATTGTAATATGACTTTTTTTTTTTTAACTCTCCACTGTATCTGTTAATTGTTTATTGATCAAGCGAAACTATTCCTTAGCCTACATATTCATGTTCCATGGTTCAGGAATACAGGTCAGTGACAAACTTTTATGAAACTCAATCCAAAGAAATTATGTGCATTCTAAAATCACTTCACTCTGAAAGACACCATCTTTCCTCACCTCCTCAAAAATCTCTCATAGAATCATAATCTTTGTAGACATCTGCATTTGCCTTCTTTCTTGGTTCAGCCATAGCAG
Organism: Cynocephalus volans; assembly: GCF_027409185.1. Classification (NCBI taxonomy): domain Eukaryota; kingdom Metazoa; phylum Chordata; class Mammalia; order Dermoptera; family Cynocephalidae; genus Cynocephalus; species Cynocephalus volans. The sequence goes on along the minus strand of NC_084477.1, from coordinate 11,536,397 downwards.
ACTTACAGAGAGCTGCAGTCCCAAGGATACAATGAATGCTCCCACAGTGCAAAATCACAGATGCCTGGCCAAAAGGCTATGCATTTGAGGTTTTGTCAAAGCACTGGAAGCCATCGTAATTATTGTCCCTCAACACCAATGTCCTTCCTGGCTGATGGAGAAATGGACTGCCAATATGATATTTTTTTCATTTCAGGGAACTTCATTATTGATAATAATAAAGTACTGGAATCAGCAAATCCATGATTCAGTGAAGTGCGATTTGATCTATAGAAAATACACGAAATCTGATAATATCCTTTGTAAGATTTGATTTAATAAGATTTAATTTAGTAAGAATGAAACAAGAATAATTTGCTATCCATGCTGCTTTGGAAGCAGTTTTGGATTTTAGTTTTCAGTAATATCAGGATAGCAACCCCTGATGCAGCATTTCCTAGGTCCCTGCAATGACACCATGAAAACCCACATCAACTCTAGAAAATGACAAAAATGTATAAGTTCGCCTAACAATCAAAACTTACTGACCACCCATTTCATACTTGCAGAATAATCTTTAATAACTCCAAAGAGCTAGACAAAACATTTGCCAGATAAGCAAAACACACGCAATGAAGAACACCTTGGCCAATCCATGCTTTCCTAATGAAACAGAGCAATCACACACAGAAGGGCAGAATATTTCATTTTACTTCCTCTTTCTGGCTTCTCTATTCCCTCCGAGGGCATATAAAACTTTAAACCAACACAATGGCCATTTTTTTCCTGTGGGATGATGAATTTCGAGGCAGACAAAATAACCATCACTGAATCCTCTTATAGTTACAGATTCGTTCAAGGGCAGTAACTCCCAGAAAAGACAAAGAAAGAATGTCAAAGCAGATAAAAAAAAAAAGTAAAGTCTCTACAGCCAGAAAGCTTATGTTTGTTTTATAGCATATTGATGCAAGTGACTTGACCTTGGGCAGACCGATTAAACTTTACAAGCCTAAGTATACTGATCTGTAAAATTCAGATAATAATAACACCCACCTCAAAGAGTTGTTGAATATGTGCATTCTTTCTTTAAAAAATTTTCAATGTACACAATCATGTCATCTGAAAATATAGTTCCATGCCTTCTTTCCTAATTCTTACATTTTTTATATTTCTTTATATTGCTTTGTTGCACTGTCAGAGATCTCCAACACCATGATGATTCTTTCTTGATCCTGATCTCAAAGGGAAAGTTTTCAGTATTCTACTGTTAAATGTACTGTCAGCTGTAGGTTTTTGTACATACCTTTCATCAGATTTACGTACTTCCTTTCTATTCCTACTTTGCTAAGAGTATTCCTCATTAATGGGTGTTAAATTTTAAGAAATGGCTTTTTTCCTGAATTTACTGAGATAATTAGATGAACTTCCTCCTCATTTTTCTTAATGTAGTGAATCCCATTATTTAAAAGTCCAATGTTTAAACATGCGTGCAAATAAATGGAACATGACATATATGTTCTAGATTTTATCTGCTAATATAAATATTTTTGTACATGTTTGTCACTGTCACATCAATTGTCAAGTTTTTGTTTTAAGGTTATTCTGACTTAAAAATAATTTGAAAATGAGTTCTATCCTTTCTGTTCTCTAAAGACATTTCTGTGAGTTTGATTTTACCTCTTACATGTTTGGAAAAATTTTACATTCAAGAGTTTCCATTGTGGGAATTTTCTTACTTTTAAATTCAATTTACTTTACACTTTACTAAGATAGGACCATTTAGGTTTTCTATTTCTGGTGTTTCTTTCTTTCTTTTCTTTTCCTTTTTTTTTTTTTTTGAGGTGGTATGATGTGTTATAAATAATTTTTTTCCATTTTTTCCAAATTTTCGAAAGTATTGGCTTAACAGTCTAATAATTTTATTTCCTATAAGATATGCTACTGAACAGAGGGGGATTTGTCATGCACAGCCCAAATGACTAAGAAATCTCTCACACCAAAGTCTGCCGTGTTAAAGATGAGCATTTATTTGGATAGCCATTCAAAGGAGCACCATGGCAGCAAAATGGTCTTAAAGATTCATGCTCCTTGACTACTGAAAATCACAGGCATTTATTTATGGAGCAAAATCATGAGTGAGGGTGTCCCAGGAGTAGCACAGGAATCTGATTGGTCAACAGCGAGGTCAGCATAATTATTTCTGGAGCTCTGAGTAAGTTGTCCTTGGCTCCTTTGAGTCTGGAGGGGGACACACATCAAAGCAGGCTTGTACGTATCTGTTATCTGCAAAGACAACTCAAGAGGGGTTACAGATTTTTTATCTTAAGCCATAAGGCATTCATTTAAGGAACAAATATCCTGACCTTTAAATAAAGTTATACCCTAAGGAACGAATATCCTGACCTTCAAATCAAGTTTTAGCCTAAGGAAGTATATGTTTAACCAACTCTCATCTTCTTATTAACCAAATGGTATTGCCACTCTTAGTAATCCGACCCATCCTGCTTGGTCAAGCAGATTTTCTTTTGCTAGTTCCCCTCTCTCCAGCAAAAGCTTGTTCTGACTAAGTTAGGGTAACCGCCAGGGGAAATTGGGGTCTGTCTCCCAGTGACAAATATGGTGGCAAGTTCAGTTTTAATTCCTCATAATAGAAATATGTATCTCCTTTTGGACTACACTCATTTATGAATTTAATTAGTCTTTCCACATCAATAATCTCGATTTTTCTTGATCTTCTTTGTTGCATGTTTGTTTTTTGCTTCTTTGGTATCTGCCCCTCATGTTGTAGATTTCTTACCCTCTGTTGCCTTTTACATTAAAATGCTGTTCTCTTTAATCGATTCTTGAGTAGAATCTTAGATAGCTTATTTTCAACCATAATAGTTTTTCAACAAATAATTTAAAGCCACACATTGTCTTCTGAATACAGGCTTTACTGTCCTACATAATTTTCAAATATTTGGATATTTTCTATATTATCTTTTTGCTGAGTTTCCAGAACAATTCTTCTGTGAATTCTATGAGGAAAAGCATAAAATTAATTCTCATGAATGTTTAATGTACAGTAGATATATTTATTAATCATGTTGTTTAAACTTTCTCTATTTCTACTCATTTTTCTTTGTATGTTTCATCAGGCAATAACTGCTGTGTACAAAAATCTATCATTGTGATTGAAAAATTGTCTCTTCTAATTCTAGCTTGCTAGCTTTACCTATTCGGAGGCTATGTCATTAAGTAAAAAAAAATAGAATTTTTATTTCTTTCTAGGAATTTATTCTGTTATATTTATGAAAGCCTTCTTTAACTCTATAACACTTGTGGCTTTAAGGTTTACCTCTTCTGATATTGATAAAGCTATCCCAGCCTTCTTGCAGTTAATATAGGCATGATAGATTTTTGCATACTTTTAATATTCTCTTGTCCTCTTTGTAGGAGCCAAGGGAAGACATTCCCTTCAACCCCATGAAGGTTCTCTGAAAAATCACCTAATACACAGACACTAATAAGAGAAGGCATACACATTTTATTATGTCATAGTTTTACACGATGCAAGAGCCTTCAGAATGCAGACCCAAAGATATAGGGGAAACTGTACATTTTTGTGCTTAGGTTCTATGACACAGGCACAGCCATGTAGAAATGTGATTGGAAAAGGGAAGTATGGCTGAGAAGGGAAACCCAGCACGGTCTGTCTGTTCAGATACTTCTTGGCTTGTCTGCGCAGCATTCCTTCCTCCAGAGTGCAGGGCAGGACCCTTCCTGGAATGGGGGTCTTATGACCTACAATCAGACAACGTAAGTCAGAGAATTTCTTTACAGCCAGCTAGAAGACAGAAAGGTTGGGGTGAGAAGGATTAGAGTATATCTATGCTGTGCCTTGGGGAAGAGGGATTGTAGTCCCTACCGCTTGTCACAGGCGAGAATAGGGCTAAGAGACAGGAAGGCAGGAGATGTCAGAGGAAAACTTTGTTTTTGAAGTTACTTCTGAGCCTTCCTTTTGGGGGATCACTTTCTGGGGCCCTACATCATTATTTTGAGAAAGCAAAATATTTCAGCCCCCCAGATATATTTCTCTGACATATTTCAAGATGGCTAATTCAGGGAGACTGGAAAAACAAGATTAGCTAGAAGGCAGTTCTTTTTCTGGAAAGAAATTTATATCTATATATGCAAACAGCCAGGCTTCCTCCGAGGGCCCCCTTCTTTGGCTCCTATCTATTCTTTCTGAGGGCAGCTGTGAGATTATCCAAAGTATTTTCATCTGCGTACAGGATGTCTCTACTTGACTATGACTTCTGACCTTTTTTTATTTCTCTTATGATGACACCTCCCCTAGAGAAATCTGGTGTCAGGACATTGTTCCAGAGCTTGTACCTCCTATACCTCCTCATGCTCTTATGAACACCAGTACAGAAGCTTTGCACCCCATTGGAAAATTGGGACATTACTCTCCTGTGGTTCCCCTTGTGATTTTTCCACTCCCAGCACAATAAATAATAAGATTCGCTATGCCTTTTTTTTCATATTAATCTAAATTTGCAGTGATTTTTATTAATGAAGCTTCAGAAGTGAAGAGGAAGTTTTCCCTTGGCCCATACAATCTGAATATGTCTCTTAAAACAATATGCAGATTGGTGGTTTTTTTCACTTGTATTCTGTGTTATTTTTAAATTTTGATTTTTTAAATCAATTTACATTAAGGTAATCAATGATATATTTAATATCTTCCAGTATGCAGCTTGGTGGTTTTTTTCACTTTTATTCTATGTTATTTTTAGATTTTGATTTTTTAAATCAATTTACATTAAGGTAATCAATGATATATTTAATATCTTCCAGTGTCCTGTTTGCTTTATATTTGTCCTAATAATTATTTTTTCACTTTTCCTACTTTACTTGCTGAAATCTAGATTAATATAATTTTTTTTCATTTCTGTCTTATTTATATTGTTAGTACTATATTCTTTTATAACTCTTTAAGTGGTTATTGTAGACTTATGTTGACTTATTAAAAATCAACTAAAATATTATTTTATTTTAATAAAATGAAATAAAAATTTATTTTAGTCAAGAACTGGGAAATTCAAGGACTTTTATAATGCTTTATGTACATTAATGTCTTCCTTCCTTTGTGATACAATAGTCATGTACTTAATTCTACGAATGTATTAAACTCCACAAAACATTACCATTTTTGATATTGTCAATAACCATTTCATATGGTCAATATTTAGCCACTTCTCTGCTTCTCATTTCTTTCTGCATTTTTATGTTTCCATATGCATGGTCTTGAGTAATTCCCTTTAAGTTTTTATGTTTAACGTGAATTTGCAAGTGACAACGTTCTGTTCATTTAAAAATGCCTTCATTTTGTCATCATTTTTAAGTTAGAAGACATTATTATTATTATTATGCTGCAGCAGCTGCGATTTCACAATGTCATTTTCATCTTTTCCTCTAGCACCATTAATTTTATTGAAAATTCAGATGTCAGTCTTATTGTATCCTCTTTGGGTTAATAGTTACTAAGCTTTTATTTCTGATTTATTTTAACATTTACTAATTCTCTGTTTTGTTTATCAGAAGTTTTACTATAGGGTGATTACATATAGTTTGCTCATTTCTTACCCAAGGGAGCGTTTCCCAAGCATCTTTAATCTACAGCTCAGTGTCTAACATTAGTCTGGAAACTTCTTGGCCAGTGTCATTTCAAATACTGCCTTGACCTCCTGTTTTCTCTCTCTCCTCTCTTTCTGAGCCTCTAATTGCACGCATGTAAAATTTCTCCTCTTTCATGATTTTTTTCCATGCTTATTTTGTCAGTTCTTCAGTCTGAATATTTTCTACGAACCTATAGTTCTGCATTTACTAGTTCTCTCTTCTGTTGTGTCTAATATTCTGCTAAACCTGTATTTCTAACTCTATACCTAAGTATTTCTTTTTCATGTCTAGGATTTCTATATGATTCTTATTTCAAAAAGTGATTCCAAGTCTCTGGTGAATTTCTTTATCTTTTCATGTATTTTGGAATGCAATAAAAAATCCATATCTGAAAAATCCAAGGTATGGTTCACCTTTTTTCTCTGATTCGATTGTCTTTCTCTTTTATCTTTGATTTTTAATCATTTTAAATTTAATCTTTTGTCCTGTCTTACATTATGTTTTAATGAGATGCATTATATTGAATAAGAAAAGAAAGGTTAAGGATAAGATTATCCTATTTCAGAAAGGATTTTAATAAGTAGAGTAAGATCACCTTTATCCAAAAATGTGTTTATATCAGTTGGGTCTAGCTTTTAAGGAAAGTTGGTATATTTCTTATTTACTCCTCATGCTAGTCCATAGTATCATAATAAAGAGATTGGTATTTTTACTGTTGTCTCATCCTCAGTGACCCCTTAGCTTCAATGTTTTACTTTCAACAGTTAATTGGCATTGCAAAAAAAAAAAAAAAAAAAAAAAAAAGGAAGGAATTAAAGATGAAGAGAAAGGATTTTTTAAAAATCTTGGCATGAATATTCATGAGATGTTTTATAATAATGTATTATCAAATATAATCTAGTAACATACTAAGGATAGTGCATTGTTCAGATGTAGGATTAATTCTATGAATGCATACAAAATAGGAAAATACTAATATTTTTCCCATGCTAAAACAAGAGGAAAAATTATAAATTCCAAATATATAATATCAACATATGTTCCCAATAAAATTAAGAAGTTTTATTAAGGTAACAGGAAAGATAGACATTAATTAGCAAATAAAAACAAGAACCTTAGCAACATTATTCATGATAAAATAAAATATTACAAGTAGTTCTATAAAATTAAAAATAAAATAAATATGCTTATTATCACCACCGTTAACTAACTTTGCTTTAATTAATTTTGCTGTAATTAGTTAATGGTGGCTACTACATTGGACGTGATAGCCAATGCAATCATCAAACTGTAAAACGTCTCAGCATAAATTGAAAGGAAAATACAAAGTTATTTGTTTTGCATTAAAATAGATGGCTGTTAACATAAACAATGCAGGAAAATAATAAGCCAATTTAATAAGGTGTCTGGTTATAAATTAAAAATTTACAATCAATATTAAGAGCTTCATTTTAGCCAAAGTGATCAATCTTAAAACACGGTGAAATAAATTATTCTGTTTATAAGCATCACAAAATAAAAAAAAATAGCAACAACCAAAAATTTCCTATGAGAAGGGGGAAAAAAAAATCTTAATCAGAAATAAGAAGTCTAAAAATAGTTAAGTAGGTAAATTTGACCTTAATTAATTTACAACTTTAAGGTGACGAATTATTGGACATTTCTGGAAGCTGTAGAAATTACTACTAATTTTTTTTCTGTTAGAAGAGTGGAACTGCTGTAGAGGAGCATTAGGCAGACTTTTTTTTTTCAGAACACATTTTCAGTTTTATTGGAAATTTAAGCATAAGTTCTATTTGAATTATTTTTATGATGAAATAAACCAATTAATAAATATATGAACTTCTCAATTAATTCTAAAACAAATTTCATAACAGAATTTAAATATATATTCCCTTTGGTTAACACATATATAAAAGGTCATTTGCAAAGGCATTGTTTATTTTGACCATGCTTTCAATAGTAAAAGTATTGAAAATTATCTAGATATCTCTCAATATGTAAATACTTCCTTAGATTAGAATAAAATTTAAACAAATATTGTGAAACTAGTTAAAGATATGTATTGTACACAGATAAGGAAGCTATATTACAATATTAGAATATAAACAAAATAAAATTTGCATTAAATATATTTTTATTTATATGTTTTTGAAATTCTTGAAAGTTTACATAAGAAACATTTAACACAGAGGTCTTCTAGATATTTGCAGAAATAAGTACATTTATTAATTATACATATTCACGTGAGCAAATCTTCAATGTGTAAATGCTAATGACAGGTAAATGGCCCATTCTTGTTTTGTCACTAAATCTGGGCTTTGATAAAATGATTTCAGTACCTCAATTCTATTCTTTTCCTCATTAGAAATGATTCATACCCCATAGTAGGTATAAAAGCAGGGAACCAGTTGAGTTTTCCCTATTTGTCATTATTATTTGCACATATTCTAAAATAGAGATTTTTAAAAGCCTGAAGTTATGCAAAGATTTGCTTACTTAATTTTTTTCAAACAGAAAATATGTGCATTAGAAAGTGTTTTGAACAAATCAATGAAAATAAAAGGTTTCAAAGACTATCCCAGGTGGCAAAGCGTGACCACCAGTCACCTGTTGGAAATTAAAACTAATATTTCAAAAACAGGATGCATCATAAATGGATTGCCTGATAGAGAAAATTGCAGGATTCTTAATTCAGTCACCTTGATTCACTACATAGAATTCACTAACAAGGTGGATATGAAGAGGCGTAGTTAGCTGCTCCAACACCATCCCACAGGTGGTAGTTGAAATGTCTACTTGTAATATCTTCTTGAAAATCCTATTCCTAATCTTCTTTTCCATATCAACCCTCTACCACAAAACAAGAAAAAAAGAAAATCTGTGAAAAATGGGAAAACAGTTATTTTTTGAGGACTTCATGTGGACATTACATTAAAAAAAAGTAAAAAGACATTGTGACTATATAGAAAAATAGAAAAGAAATCATGATAGAAGTTGTCTATATAGAAAAAATACTCATAGACGCAAATAAATAGATTTTTGTGATGATGAATTTGATAACTACCCTGATTTGATCACTACACAGTATATATATGTACTGAAATATAATTCTGTATCCCATAAATTTGTATAATAAGCTTAATTTTGCCAATTTATTGTTGTTTTCTTTTTATTTCTCCTGTTACTTCTTTTTATGTTTCTATTTTCTTTTCTTCATTTTAAGCTAAATCTTGCCTGTATCTTCCACATTTGTGCTTTGGGAAGGGAAAAAAAAAAAAGAAGATCCCTGATGAAAGAGGATGCACTTTTTCCATTGATGTTGGCTGGAATAAAGCGAATATTCCCCACATTATTTTATGTTGTTAGGGTAGGGGGCACTGACTTTTTTTGGAGCTTTTTTTCCTTTTTGTCTATGCCTCATGGTGGTTTTATGCTGGAGACTGCAAGTAAATCCAGTAAGATCCAATAACAAATTCAACAAAAAAGTTCTAAGAGTCCCTAGGCAGCCACTCTCTTTTTTTCCACTTTTCAGAGTCTTCTTCTTGTGCTGTTGTGTTGCTTTAGTTGTAAAAACTAACATCTTTTCAGTTTGCAAAAGAGAGGACCTGGGGGAAGAGTGGCTAATGCATTTTGACTGAAATAGACGTTTCCAATGCCATCTTTTTGGTTAATTTGATTACTTAATGCTGTATCACTTTAGGTTTTTCCCCTCATCTGACATCCCCAATCCTATTCTCTGACCTCCCATCAACCTAGAGATACTGTATGGGTCAAATATGTCCCCCTTACTGGCCGGATGCCAAAAAAATTTTAAAAATAGATCATGAAAGTGTGTCCCCCCAAAATTCGTGTGTTGACAATTTAATGCCCATTATAACAGTGTTAAGATGGTGGGGAATCCTATTATGATCATTGAAAGACAGAGCCTATAGTCGATGATTAGATTGTGAGGATATGCCCTTGTGAATGGGCATCAATCCATTCATGGAGTAATGAGATAATGATCTAATGGGTCATAATGTATGTGGTTCTGATGGCTTTACAGGGAGAGTGAATGAGCTGGTTAGGTCTCTCTTGCTCAGCCCACTCTCAGTATGTGACACCTTGCATTGCTGTGGAGAGTCACCATGGAGAAAAAGGCCCTCAGATGCTTCACTGGGACTTGGACTTCCCAGCCTCCAAAACTGTAAGAAAAAAAATTTTCACTTCTTTGTAAATTACCCAGTTTGAGGTATTGTGTTTTAAGCAACAGAAACGGACTAGTACACATACATCAACACGCAGGTTGACGTACATTTAATGTAACGTCTTTCTAATATACCTCAAATATATTTTCATATTGATGGATATATATTAAAATATATGCTTTCATATAGACTTCCATCCTGCACGTTTTTGTGTGTTTAAATTCACCATAATGATAGGATGCTATAAATCTCATTTGGATTTATTCATTAACAATTAATAGTGGAAATCTACCCGAAATAATATAAATTGATATATTGAAATTCTTTTAATGGCTTTAAAAAAATCATACTCAAGGGAAAAAGTGTGCTTTATTTATACATTTGAAAATTGGTACTTAATATTTTCTCTGTTTTTTTGCTGTTTTGAATAATGCTGCAGCAAATAGCCTTATAAATATTCCCTTGAATATTATTCTGAGTATATCTCCAGATATAGAAATGAAATTGTTGGGCCATGGGGCATGTGTATTTACAATTTTACAAGATACTGCTAAATTGATCTTCAAAGGAATACCAATTTACAATTTGGTCATGTGCTACTGCAAGACTTTTTGGCTTGAGCTTAATTTAAATAATTTAATGGATGTGGAAATACGTCCTTTTTAAGTTAAAATTTTTGTGATTTCTAGTGGGTTGAGCCGCTTTTTGTTCATAAACTAGCTATTAAGTTTTGCTGGTAACATCTTTTTATATGATTCGCCCATTTTCCATTTGGTGTGAGAGTTTTTTTAAACTTGATTACAGTTTTTATTTTTTGGTATCACCTGGATGAATGAATATAGCACATTTTCTTCCAGCTTGTCACTGGGTTTATACATTTGCTTACATACTTTCTTCCTTGTTTTTCCTCTGTATCTTTATATTTTCTTTAAAGGTTTTTATCAAAGTATAATATATTACATACAAATTATAATATAAAGTATATATATCTTAAGTTCACTGATCTGTAAACTTTTGTGCTTCTGTTTAACCACCATGCCCATCAGGGACCCCCCTGACATCTGCATCCAGCCCAGCAATGACCCAGCTGCTGTTGGAAGGCCCGTGGCTTCCTTTGTGCTGTAGAACTCAGGGAAACACTTTCCTTATGCTTACTGGGTTATCAATAAAGGATACAGTAGAAATCTTCCAGCACTTCAGAGAACTTTTGAGTGTCCCACCCAAATCATTACCTCCACAAAGATAACCACTACTCTTTTTGAAACATAGTTTATTTTACCTGTTTTTAAACTTTTTATAAAAAGAGCATGCAGTCTTTTAGGTTGTTTGTTTTTCTCTTTTTCTGTGACATGCGTGAGTGTTTTCTCGTACAGACTCAATTTATTATATTTACTTTGTCATATAGTATTTATAGATTGAATATATATATCGCAATTTATTATTCGTATTGCTATTAATTAACATTTTGTTTGTTTAAAGGTTTGGTGATTTTTACAAATCTTGGACATATTTTTCCAAAGCAGTTTGACCAATTCACACTCCATTATCAGTGTATGAGATACACCATTGCTCCTGTGTTTCCACAACACTCAGTGTCACTACTTTCATTTATTAAAAATAGCTATGTGTAGTTGTATCACTAAATACTTGCATCTTCTGAATGCTCTTGAGTGCCTATTCATATACTTGTTGACTATTTAAATAATCTCAAACTCAAAACTAGTTGTTTGAATCATTTTTATTGTTTTTTGTTTTTCTTATAACTCGTGTATTTTATCTATTCTTTACATATTGTGCATAAATATTTTAGTGAAAACAATAATATTAGCCAAGGATACAGCCAAGGATACAACGAAATAATGCATAGAAATAACAAAGAACAAGATACTTACTGAATGCATTAAATTGGGAAAATTCACAAAAATTATGACGAGAAAAATATTGCTGTAACTTCGTTTATAAAGTTCAAAAACATTTAAAACAACTTTGGATGTAGATGTTAGAATAGCAGTTATGGAATGGGGGAGCTAACTGGGGAGTGGGGACCAAAACAAACTTACTGAATCCTGGAAATCTACAGTTCTGTGTGTGTGGTGGCCACAAGAGCATATATATATGTTTTATATATATGCTCTTAAAAATTTTATATATCTAAATTTTTCAGTTATATTTAAGATTCATGCACTTCACTGCTCATTAGTTATAACTCAAAAAAATTAAAAAATAAATAAACAGATATCTGCCTTCTCCAAATTTATAAAGATAAATTCTGATGTTAGTTTTTGGAGATCTATTTGTTTGTTTCATATTTACATTTACCTTGCTTGCTTAGATCTAAGCTACTTTGGAAAATGATTTTGGTGTATGCTATAGAGGGGCTGGGGCTGTTTTAAAGTTTACTTTTTTTCATATGAACAACCAATCAAGCCAGAAATATTTATCAAAAAGACCAGCTTTTTTTTTTTTTTTTTTTTTATTGCACTGCAGTGTAACTGTGTGTACATTGATTGCTTGCTTGTGTCTGGGTCTCTTTCTGAACTCTTATGTTTTTTTCTGTTGGCTCATTCATCTTCTTGCATCAGTACTATACTAGTATAATACTGTAGCCATATAAATTATAATAAAATTTATCCTACTCAGGGCTTTATATGTTTTCTTAATTTTTGCCTTAATGTATATTGTCAGGTGAATTTCTATAAATAATTACTGATATTTTTCAACTCCAAGATTTCTATTTGAGTGTCTTTTTGAAATTCTAGTAGCCTAGTATAATTCCCCATCTTTTCTCTATTTTCTTGAATATATTAATCATAGTTATTGTGAAAATCATATCTGTTAAATGCGTATTTGGTCAGTCCCTATTTCTTGTGGAAGGGGAATTGTGTTCTTTCTATAGACAGGTAGGTAGATATTAGATCTAGATCTAGGTCTAGATCTAGATCTAGATATATCTGCACTTTGATCTTATTTCATGACATGTCTAGTAATTTTTGGTTGAATGCACAAGTTTGAGTATTAAAAATTGCAGAGGTTCTAGATAATATTATATTCTTCCAAGGAGAATGTGATAGTTTTCTGACAGATTGGTAGAATTTGTGCATGTTTGCTGTAGATTTCTGACTGGTCCCTATATAAAGTTATAGCAGGACCCTTCTATTTTTAGATTGCAAATGTGGGTTTGTATAAATATTCCAAGTGTTCATGTTAAGTGGTCTAACATTCTGAGTCCCTGTTATATCTTGAAATAATTTCTACCTTATTGAAAAAAATGTTATCACTCTGCTGTTTGGTTAGCTAATATTTTATTTAGGATATCTGCATCCACAGGAATGAGGGAGATAGCCCTTTAAATATATTTTCTAGTACTTTTCTTGCCTGATTTTGGTGCCAAGTTGATCATTTCTCAAAGTAAATATTTTTTTTTTTTTGATTCTCTTTCTATCCATTTAATGTTTGGCACAGTTAAACTGCAAAATATTTAGGGAAAGGCTTATGTAATTATCTAAGTGAGAGATTTTACCTATTGATCTTATTTAATGAGTAAGTATTATTCAATTTCTGTTTACCCATGTTTTTCTAGAAAATTATCCATTTTATCTATGTTTTTAAAGTGTTATGGTATGAGTCTCCTAGGGAAATATAGAGTTATGATAGAGTCTTTAAATAAATGGATGCTTTAGAGTAGAGGAGCATTTGTCTTCTTAAGATAAAAATGTGATTTTGCATTATTAGGAGACTGATACTGGAGTTTATTAATGATGTTTTGAATTCATAATTGTCATTTACCAATATCATTCCCAAAACACATGGCATGCTAATACTCCAGTGATTTATAGAGTTTGAATGTTTTGTTCTCTCAGGCTAAATACAAATTGATATTTGATCAAAGTGTATCTGGGGTTGCAATTAATCTTTGTAGAAAATTAAAGAATTATGCAAATATAAATAACATTTCTATCTGAATGAAATTATGAAGATAGGTTTACATTGATAAATTATAATAATTACCAGCTTTTAGAATGCCATAGTTATCTCTTACTGGGCTCCTGTCCCCAGAAGATGTTCTTAGGTCTTAGGAAAACTAAGAAGTGGTTATTTCATGAAGTTAAAAAAAAAAAAAAAAAGAAAAAAGAAAGAAAGAAAGAAAGAAAAAGAAGGCAGATAGAAAAGTCAAAAATCTGAGACACAATTTTTTGAAAAAGAACATGAGAATGTTGTAACAAATAAATGGTTAAAATTTTGCTTATAAAATAAATGCTAAATAAGAAAAACAAGAAAATAAGAAGAAAATGAGTGAAAAATCCACTCAGTTGGTGGCAGGAAAAACCTCAGTTATAGGTCTTTTCATTCTCATTTGTGAAGTAATAAAGTTGGGCTAGAAGCTATATATTATTAACTTAAATTCTGAAATTCCATGACTCTATAAAATGATACTGAGTTCAAAATATTTAAGAACAAAATATATGTGGGTTCTCCTCAGGACTTTGTAGAGGATTTTGTCTTTGAAGTTGAAAGAAATGAGTTTTAATACAGAGAACCTCATGAAACAAGAGGGAGGACACTGGTTGATAAAATGCAGAATATTCTTTTCTTTTTTTTAAATTTTATTTTATTTTGTCAATTTACAATGTGGTTGATTATTGTGGCCAATTACTGAAACATCCCTCCCAACAATGTCCTATCTGTTCGCTTGTCATATCAACTTCAAGGAACTGTGATTGTTATGTCTTCTTCCCTCCCCCCACCCCCAGGTTATTTGTGTATTTATTTATTTATTTTTAGCTCCCACAAACAAGTGAGAACATGTGATATTTCTCTTTCTGGGTCTGACTTGTTTCACTTAATATAATTCTCTCTAGGTCCATCCATGTTGTTGCAAATGGCAGTATTTCTTTCTTTTTATAGCTGAGTAGTATTCCATTGTGTAGATGTACCACATTTTCCATATCCACTCATCCAGTGATGGACATTTGGGCTAGTTCCAACTCTTGGCTATTGTAAAGAGTGCTGTGATGAACATTGGGGAACAGGTATACCTTCGACTTGATGATTTCCATTCCTCTGGGTATGTTCCCAGCAGTGGGATAGCTGGGCCATATGGTAGAAAACGGTGCAGCTTCTATGGAAAATGGTATGGAGGTTCCTCAAACAATTGCAGATAGATCTACCAAATGCAGAATATTCTAAAATTCCTGGGCTGTACATAGTGACAACTCCCTTACGTAAAATTCCAATTAACCTATCTGCCACTGGTTGGCTCCCTGGTTATATTAAGAGGATTTTCATTCTTCACTTTGAAGCAATCCCAGTTGGAAAACAATCCAGAGCATAGCTTAAATTTATGTAACCTTCACTGTTTTCTATGGGTTCTCAAAGCCTTTCTTTTTTCCTTTCCAGACATTACCTTACCCAGTTGAGTTGCTGGATGCTGTCTTGTGGTCCTGCACAACAACTCAGCTGTGAATCTGGAGAAAGCCACATACTGACAAAGCCCCACTGCCACCACCACCCAGGTCTCTAACAAACCGTTGTGCTGTTTTTAGCCAGTGCTCTTTTACGACCTAATTTATTTCACTCCCACTGGTAATCTTCTAAATTAGGAAAGATCTTACTGCCTATGGTGAAAGCACTTTCACCCAACCTTGAATGTTCTGATTTCTAAGCAATTATACTTTTATAATCCTTAAGAAGTAGTTTGGGTCTTTCAGAGTAACAGTCTGTAACAAACAATCAAAAAATGAATAATTTTCTGTGGATTTCCATTTCTACAAATAATGGAGATTTCCGATTTGAAAATCCCTAGGCTCTTAAATATTATAAAATGTTTGATAGTTTCTATGATCAAAATAGAAAGTGTAACATTTGAAATAAAAACTTGATGATTTCTACTTCATGGTCT
This sequence comes from Cynocephalus volans, assembly GCF_027409185.1. NCBI lineage: Eukaryota > Metazoa > Chordata > Mammalia > Dermoptera > Cynocephalidae > Cynocephalus > Cynocephalus volans. Next base: position 11,520,665 of record NC_084477.1, on the reverse strand, counting down.
TCAAATGTTATTTCTTTTGCATGACAAAAATCTTTACTTAAGAGCCTCTAAGATGAGAAACTGGCTTGAACATTAAACTCACATCTGTACAAAAAGAGTTAGAAACACTAATCATATTGACCATTGTAAATGCTCTAGATGTTTGCATACTTTATTAAATACTCAAAATTTTAGTCAAGCAGCTTCAAAATACTGTCTTGTCAACACTGGTGGTTTCACTTGAACATTCTGAAATATATATACATTAATATATATAACATTTTCAATTAATTTTAGCAGATTAAAACAAATTTAAGCAAAGAGGTTCAAATTAACTATAATAATTTAAATAACTAATGCTCTGTGACAAAACAGTTTTAAGGCAGAGGACCATCATATCACATCAAGTTAAAAGCTGCTCTTATAAAAAAAGAGTAAGTTAAATGTAAGAATAATTTAATATCTAGAGAGCATAATGAAAAGGGTTTTTCTTTCATTAAAAAAGTTGGTTTACTTAGCGTAGGTCTGAAATACTTAGAAATAATCTCAGCGCCAAAGAAATTACTGCTGGCCTGAAGAAGTCAACTTGGATAAGTTAGTTCATTTCTCTAGAGTTCATTACATATTTGGTTCGTATTAATGATATATCATCAGTTCACTGTGCTAGTTGCTAGATATGCAAAGGTAAATCAGGCATGTCCCTGGCCCTCAGGGAGTTTTCAATCACATACGGGTGACTTAAAAAACTCAGGGATGTGTAGGTACAATGTCATGAATGTAATCCCAAAGATATGCCACAAGGTACTGTGCTGTATCATATAACTCCGGGCTTCAGTTTTCTTATTTGAAAAAAAGGTAAATATTTGGCAGAGCAGCTTAGAGGGATTTATAGAAACTAACATTGGATATTACATGTGGGAAAATATTTTTTCAGAGAAACAAAAGACGCTATTTATTTTGATTATTTTAAAATCAGCTCTATGCATTTAGATTAGACAAATTCTTTAGTTAGGTGCTATAATTACACAGACTGTAATTTTACAGTAGCCTACATATATACTCATTGACTCATGGACTACCAATCAAATTCCTTTGATGAGCACTGGCATTAATTTTTTTAAGAATGTGGTAATAAAATTTATATAGGATAGATGCTTAGCTCAGTTGGTTAGAGTGTGGTGCTGATAACAGCAAGGTCCAGGTTCCATCCCTGTACTGGCCAGCCACCAAAAAAAAAAAGGTTTATATGACTTCTTATTTCAGAAGAACTAGGAAATGCCTCTCATGGGAATGCAGGGAAGGACTAAATATTATTGTGAAACACTATTATGTTTATTGTTGTTATTGCTAGTTTTGTTAAAATGTTATTATTTGAATTTCAGTCTAGATGTCCTCACATCCTCAGTATTTTCGTGCTTCTCTTTACTTAACCAGATTTTGCTCACTTTATTGATCTTTAATATGATTAAAATACTAGGGATGCAAAGGGTAAACGTTAATATTAGCAAGTTTTTAAATTTGTTTAACATTTTGCTCAAAAATTAATGAAAACAGCATAAAATCGGTTGAATTAAATGAGACCATCAAATTGTACATGAAGGATAAGCTCATCATGACCAAGAGACTTTTTTGCCCTTTAAAGAGTGATTAAGATGATTGACCATATTAACAGACTAAAAAGAAAACAAATTTAACACCTATTTGTTATAAAAATCATCTTAGAAAACTTAGAATAAGAGGAAATTTCTTTACACACTGGTAAAGAAAATTAATTAAAAAACTTACGTCTAATATTAACAATCTAGAATATGAAAAAATTTTTTTCCTCAAGGCAAGAATGTTTCTTCTCACAAATTCTTTTTAACATTTATCCAAATTTTTATTATGTTCAACACTCTTCATTCATTTTGGGAAATCTAAGTTTCCAGTTAGCATTATTTCCTTTTTTCCTGTTTCATTTCTTGTAGTTCAGATCTCCCTATGACTCATTCTAAAAAACTTTTATTCAAACTTTTGTTTTAGTGCAAATGTCTTTATTTCACCTTTATTTTTGAAGTATATATTCTGCCAATATAGAATTTTGAGATAACAGGTTTTGTTCTAGCACTTTAATGGAGGGAAATCCATGCTCATTTGTCAGAAATCCAGGTTTGTATAATACCAAGGTCAAGGGTTCGGATCCCTGTTCTGGCCAATTGCCAAAAAAAAATTTTTTTTAATAAAATTTTTAAAAAAGAAAGAAAAAGAAGACTTGGTTTGTTTAAAATGTAATTTCCGCCCAAAATGTTCTATAGATTTAATGAAATTTCAATCAAAATCAAAGCAGTCTTTCTTAAAATAGAAATTGACAACTTAGCTGTAAACTCTATATATGAAAAGATAAAGGTCATAGAATAAAAAAATTTTTTTAAAGGAAGAAAAAGTAGAGGCTTTATACCACAAGGCTATGCTAATCAGCACAGTGTAATACTGGCAAAGAACTTAAGCAAAAATCATATAGATAAATGGAATTGAATAGAAATTCCAGAAATATCTCACATACTCATTTAAATAGGTTTAAAAATAACAACAAAATTTCTATCATATAAAAATGACTCAGGTGGATTATATACCTGAAGTTAAACATAGCAACTATAAAAGCTTTAAAGCCAACATAGGAGAAAATCCTAGTGATTTTAGATTAGGTTAAACTTCCTTGATAAGATACAAATAGTAGAATTATAAAAGAAATATTAAAAGCTTTTTTGAATTATGTCCTCACAAAACTCATTGAAGCTTGAATTGTGGCCCCTAAGTTTTATGGGTTAGAAACTTGGTCACCACAGTAACTGCTGAGAGTAAGACATCTTATTATGGTCATTGTAAGGTGGGGCCTTGAAGACATGATTAGGTTGTAGGACCGTGCCATAAGTGAATGGATTAATAATGGTAGTTGGGCATGGTTCTGAGGGCTTTAAAAGGAGTGGATAGTCTCTCTCTCTCTCTCTCTTTCTCTCTCTCTCTCTCTCTCTTTCTCTCTCTCTTTGCTCCACCATTTTCACAATGTTATACCCAGCCATCACTGAAGTCACCACAAAAGAAAGACTTCACCATATTTATTCCCTGGACTTTGGACTTCCTAGTCTCTGAAACTGTAAGCAACAAATTTCATTTTCATTATACAATACCCAGTTCCATGTATTTTGTTATAAGCAGCAGAAATGCACTAATAGAGGTTTCACGAAAATGAGGACCTTTTGCCCTAATGAAAATAATGCAGTATTAAGGAAAGGAAGACGCAAGTCACAAACTTGAAGAAAAAGTTTTAAAATATATCTCCAATAATGAATTTGTATCCAAAATATTCTTACAGCTCAATAATACTGGAAACCACTTACTAAGATAAGAGAAAAAAAAAAAACTGACCAGACATTTCAACAAAGAAAGTATATGAATGGCAAAAAAAGAACATGAAAAGATACCTAAAATGATGATTACTAAAGCAAGGAAAATTAAAATGTAACAATGATTTGGGAGTGCATCCTCACTGGAATTGCTAAAATTGAAAAGACCGACAATAACAAGTGTTGACAAGGATGTGGAGCATGAGGAAATTGCACGCATTGTTGGTAAGAAAGCAAGATGACACAGCCACTTTGGGGAAAAACCCATCAGTTTCTTATAAAGTTAAACAAAATTTCATTGTAATGGTAGTTAATGTACAACTTACTGCTATTTTTCAAACACACAAAAATATGTGACCTAAACCAATAGATGTAATTGTAAGCTCATTCAATAATCAATGCTGATGTCTGTAATCAGCAGGCAGCCTTTCTTCTGGCCACTCAGAAACATGGCCTCTTTCCATCTTGTGGATCTGCCAGCAAAGAGGACCTTTGTCAAAGTCTCCTCTGATCCTCTGCATTCAGGCCAAATGCAGGGGAAGAAAAAAAGTGGCAGACCTAGAAGTGATAAACAGCACTTCTGGCCTCATTCCATTTACCAGACTTGAATACCTGACAAGACCTAACTCCAAAATGTAACTCTGGAAAATGTAATCTGACCGTGTTGTCAGGATTCACAGGAAAAGGAACCCTTAACAGTATAAACCACTGCTATAAATGTACATAATCCTCAAATAGAAACATATCCAAGGACTCATGTGTTTTTATTTTCCTAATGTGTAAATATCATCCAATTAGCTTTTGCATTATAGAGATTGCAGGAGATAATCATAAAGCTATATTTTACACGACAGAGGCTAATTTTTACTTCTGGATTACAAGTAATTATCTGTGCAACTGATACTTAAGAACTAATAAATTACTGTGCTCCCTAGGACCACCTGCCAATCTCTAGCAATCATATATATTACCTTTGTGTCACAGCAGGCAGCAACAAAGTTAAGAATCAGGTATCAAAAGAGAAAATACAGGTTTCCATTTTTTATGACATAATTTATATCTTCAAATATAAAGTAGTCACACACAGGAAAAACTATGAGTTGCTATTTTGAAAAAATCAATATATATGGAAAATCTATTATATGCTTTTCAAAAAATATTTCTTTATAAAATATATACAAATACAGAATTTAAAAAGGTGTTCACTGTCATTTAAATTTTTAGGAGTTTTTTTATAATTATAGTTTTTATTTCTAGGTAATTAAAGATCTACTTCAAGATGTAAGAAATGATAGAGAGATCTCAAACATCCTTTATCCAGTTCCTCCAGTGGTAACATCTTACAAAGCAATACAGTACAACACCACAACCAGGATGCCCCATGTTATACTTCTATGGCCATACCTACTTTTGTCTCTCCCTGCCCTTTCCCTAGCAACTGCTGATCTGTCCTCCATTTCAAAAAATTGTCATTTCAAGCAAGTTATACAAATGGAATTTACAATATGTTAGAGTTGGCATTAGCTTTTTTTCACTCATAATTCCACAGAGATAAAAATAATTAATACAATTTTTAAAAAGACAAATAAATAGAATAAAATAGCACTTCTAAATTGTATGCAATCAATTATATACCTTTAAAATACTTGAATCAATAATTGACAGAATGAAATGAGAAATAGATAAATCTATAATCATGTTCGAAGCTTTTAAAATACCTGTTTTAGTCACTAAGATAATAAGCAAGCAAAAAAAAAATTGTTTGAATACAGAAGATTTGCAATTAATATTAATAAGCTTGATGTAATTGACACTTGTACATTCAGAAACTGCAGAATACATATTCTTTTCAAGTGCATGTGGAACATTCACAAATATAGACCATACATCGGGCTCTAAATCAAATTAAACAATTATAAAATGTTGTGATACTTCAAGTATTTCTTTTGACTTCCTTGAAATTAAAACAGAAATTATTAGTTAATACTTAAAGTAGAAATTATTAACTAACTAGAGAATGCCCAAGTATGTGGAAATTGTGCAACAATCTTAAAATAACCCGAGTAAGAGTTAGAAGGAAAATTAGAAAATATTTTGAATTTATATGATAATAAAAATATGACGTAATAGAATTTTGAGATTAAGCTAAGAGAGTTGGTGAAAGGGAAATTTATACTTATAAACACATAAATTTGAAAAATGGAAAAGTTTAAAATCAACTTAGCTTTAACTCAAGAGGTTAGAAAAATAATTGCAAAGTTTTTAAAAAGGCTGGAAAGAAGAAAATAATCAAGATATTAGTAGAAATCAGTGAACTATAATTTCTTTTTCTCTTTTGGTGGCTACCTGGTGCTGGGATTCAAGCCTTTAGACCTCAGTGTTATAACACCCTGCTCTAATGAACTGAGCTAACTGGCTAGCCTTTGAATTATAATTTCTACTGGTGGTCATGTTACTGTCTTTCCATCATGAACAAATGGAAAACTATACACTATATATAAAACAGCAATTTTTAGGCATTAGGCTACATGCAGCATAGAACTATGATTTCAAAATAAAATGGAATCAAGTAAGGTAACATGATGCATTCAGCTTTTCTTTTCTGGAAGTACATTCTGGGCAGTGGGATGGGAAAATTGAACTAAGTAGAGCATTCTGGTATTGCACAGTTGAGGAGAACAGATTGGAGTTTGAGGAAGATGAGTGAGCAGGAATTTATAGGAAAGAACATGAGAGAGAAGGGAGCTACTCTGAAAAACTGCTTTAGAAATTTGCATAAGGATCCCCTTGAATCTGGTGCTAAATTATCTACACATGTGTAGTGTGAAATCCAGTAGGCCAGAAAAGTACTTCTGAGTAACTATAATCTGAGCAATCGCAAGAGCTTCTAAGGCATGGCAGACTCTTGCGTTCCAATAAATCAGAGGAGAGAGACCTCATGAAACACCCAGGTCGTTCAACAAGGACCCCCAATAGCTCATGCCTTACTTAGCAGCAGGGCTAGACTAACATTAGAGTAGAGATTACCTTAAACCTGCCGTAACAAAGCTTAAAAAAAAAAAGGGTAAAAATATTGAATTGATCCATCAGTTAGTTAATTCCCTGCCAAAACAAATTCAAAAAGCTCTAAGAGAAAAAAAATTCAAGCGCTCAACCAAGTTGTGATCACCATGTTCAGCATCTTATCAAAGTAACTAAGCTTGGAAGAAAGCAGGAACACATGACCCATAACCAAGGGAATAATAAGCAAAGAGAATTGGTTGTAAAGAAGATACAGTTGACAAAATTAGCAAATAAAAATGATAAAAGACCTAGCATAAATATGCACAAGTATTTAGAGAAAAAAACATGAATACAATGAAAAGGCAAATAAATTCTATAACAGATAAACATATAATTTTGAAATGAAAAGTTTACTTATGAAGTTAATAGATTAGACAGAGCATAAAATTTTTAAAAAATGTTTGAAAATGTAGAAATGGAAAATATCCAAACTGAACTACAAAGAGTAAAGACTAAAAAAATTAACAGTTACCAATAATCCCATGTCAGGAAGATTAATATGCATAAAATTTTAATCACAATGGGAGTGTTAGAAAAAAATGTGTTTAAAAAATATTGACAATATTTACCAAATTTGATAAAAAGCTAGAAACACACAAGTCAATGAACACCAAGTAAATTAAACAACAACAACAAAAAACTAAAACAAAGTACTGCATAATTAAAGTATGTAAAAACTGAAAAAACTGAGAAAACAGAAACATAATACATAAAGAAATAAAAGAACAATCATCATCTTCTTACAAGAAAAAAATCAAGCCGGAATATTACAAAACAATATTTTTAAAGTGCTGGGAAAAAAAAATTGGTTACCTCAAAATCCTTATGCTGTGTTTAATCTATTAATTTTATTATATTATGTATTTCAAAAATAAAGGTGAACTAATGACGTGAATATTCAAACAAAAGTTTGAGTAAAACATTTTTAGAATGAGTTATCAGTAGATCTGAACTATAAGAAATGAAACAGGAATTTCTTTAGGGAAAAATGAAATATGAAGTGAAAACTTAGATTTTCAAAACTAATAAAGAGTGCTAAAAATAATAAAAATTTGGATAATTTTTTTTTAAAATTCTAATTTTTAAAAATTCCATGAAGTGTTTACTTTTTACAGGAAATCAATATCAATGAAAATGAGGTTTGTAACATATATGGGAATAAAATATTTGACAAAGCAGCACAAAGAATTGGATGAGAGGTGTACTGGTGTAATGCTGTTACATTATACCATAATCGGTATAACACGACATGGAGTTAGACTAAAATTAGTTAAAGCTGCATGTTGAAACCTTATGATATGCCTATACAAGCTTTTCTTTAAAGGGTGAGATAGTGAATATCTTACGCATATAGGTCATCCTTTTTCTGTCTCAACACCTCAGCTCTGACATCATACGAAAGTAGCCTTGTGGAACTGTAAATTAGTACCACCACTATGGAAAACAGTATGAATGTTTCTCAAACAACTACAGATAGGTCTTCCATATGATCCAGCAATCCCTCTTCTGGGTATATACCCAGAGGAATGGAAATCATCATATCAAGGGGATACCTGCACTCCCATGTTCATCGTAGCTCTGTTTACAATAGCCAGGACATGGAACCAACCTAAATGTCCATTGATGGATGACTGGATAAGGAAACTGTGCCATGGAATACTACTCTGCCATGAAAAAGAATGAAATACTCCCATCTGCAACAACATGGATGAACCTGGAGAAACTTATATTGAGTGAAATAAGCAAAGCACAGAGGGATAAATACAGCATGTGCTCACACATAAGTGGGAGCTAAGAGAGAAAGAAGGAAGGAAAGAAAGACCACAGTGGTGCGTTGGTCTTGCAGAAGGAGAGAGCAGACTTAGGGATAGAAAGTGGAGTTAGGGGGAAAGGGGGATAGGAGAGGGAGGTTGGGGATAATTGAGTGGGGGGACATGGGGTACAAATGCAATTTGTGGTGATGAGTTTGCTGCCAGTATAAATCTGGCCCTCACATCATGGGCACAAGGGGTGACAATTAGCTTTGTATCTCATGAGTATTCATAACAAAAAAATGATAAATAAATAAATAGATAGATAGATAGATAGATAAATAAATAAGAAAATCACATAAATGATGTAAATGAGCAGTTTTGGCTGTGTTCCATTAGAATTTAGTTTCTAAATCACAGTGCCATCTGAAGGCCATAGTTGCCAACCCCTACAGTAGAGTAATGACTAAACATTCCTAACAAAAGTTATAACCAAGAAGCCAACAGAAGAGATGAAAATAAAATTATAAACTCGATTCAAGTAAAAACATGCACAGAAGGGAGAAAGCAGACTAAAGGGAACAAATAGAAAATAAATAACAAGTTGATAGATTTAAATCCTATGATATTGATGATTTTATGACATTTAAATGTCCTGAACACTTAAAATAAAAGGCAGAGATTATCAGACTGGATAAAAATACAAGACCTCATCATAAGAAACTCACTTTATGTGTAAGGATGCAGAGAGGTTAAGAATAAAAGGATGAAATAAGATGCCACATTAAAAAAAAAAAAACATTTCAATGCCTATATTAATTTCAGACAAAATAGTTCTTAAACAAGCATTTCCAAGGCTGCAAGTGAATCTTTACTAATAATAAAAGGGTCAATTCATCCTGAAGACAAAACAGTTCTAAATATGGGGATACTTCAGAATGTTTGTGGAAAAATAGAATTGAAGGATAGATAATACAAATCTTTCCATGAACTTTCTGAAGACCCCCTATATGTATGTATTACAGGCACCTAATAACTAAATTTCAAAACTCTTGAAACAATAAGAACTGAAGGAAAAAATGAGCAAATCTGAAATTAAATTTAAAATTTTTAATACTCCTTTTTCAGTATTTGGTAGTATAACTAAGGTGAAATTCATCATGTTTATAGAAGATTTGAACCATGCTTGTACCACTAAAAATTGACATTTATAGGACACTCTTTCCAATAATACCAGCATATCCATTCTTTTCAGATGCAAATAAGATATTTGCAAAGTAAAAGAAGACAAAACAAAACCATATACCGGGCAAAAACATGTCTCCATAAATATAAGAAGCTTTAAATCATAAACAGTATGTTCTCCCATTAATAAAGAGTTCAGTTAAAAATCAATGAGAAAAAGAAATCTGAAAAATTCTCAAACAATGGAAGATTAAATAACACACTTCTAAATATCATGTGATCGACACAAGTCACAAGTGTAATTAGAAAATAATTTGAACTAAAATTAAAAATAATAGCACAACACACCAAAAATCATGAGACAGAGCTATTGCAAAGCTTAGGGGAATTTTCTAATCTTAAATGCATATTTCTGACTAGAATAAAAAGATCTAAAGTCAATAATATAACTTTTCACCATAAGGAGATAGAAAAAGTAGTACAAATAAAACCTGACAAAGGGCTTTATACAGCACTGTAACTATTGTACTTAATAATGAAATATTAAAAACTGCCTCTCTAAGAACACTTACAAAATAGCAATGTCTACCTACACATACCACTTCTAGTTGCAGAAGACATCATTATGTCATAGAAAAATCTACAATCAGCTATTGGAACTAATAAGTGAATTGAGTAAGGCTACAAGATATAAGATCATTATACAAAAATGAGTCATGTCTTTATAGGTTAGAAATTAGCAGTTGAAAAATGAACTTTAAAAAATAACATTTACAATTGCATTAAAAAATGAAATTTTTATTTGTTTTATTGAAACATAATTGACTATGCATAACCGTGGGGTACAGGCTTGAATATCAATACCTATGGGTGATATGTGATGATCAAATCAGGGTAATCAGTATATACATCATGACAAAACATTATCATTCTTTGTGACCCTTTACCAATTGCTCACTAATCCCTACCCTCTACCCCTTTCCCACCTCTAGTAACTACAGTTCTGCTCTCTCCTTTTGAAAGTTTAAGAAATTATTGTGATTGTTGTATCTTCCTTTTTTATTTTTTATTTTTTTATTTACCACTTATGAGTGAGAGCATATGGTATTTCTCTTTCTGTATCTAGCTTATTTTATATAACATTATTTTCTCTAAGTTCATCCATAGTGCAGCAAATTTCAGAATTTCATTCTTTTTTATGCCAGAGTAGTAGTATTCCATTGGGTTTATATATCACATTTTCCTTATCCAGTCATCTGTTGATGAAAATATGGGTTTGTTACAACTCTTAGTTCTCGTAAATAGAGCTTTAATAAATATGGGAGTGCAAGGATCCCTTCAACATGAAGATTTCTATTTTGAGGGGGGTATACACCCAGCAGTGGGATTGCTGGATCATATGGCAGTTCTATCTGCAGTTGTTTGAGGAATCTCCATACTGTTTTCCATAACAGCTGCACTAATTTACAGTCCCATCAACTGTGGGACATTTTGTTACAGCAGCCCCAGAACCACCACAAGACCACCACTCGGAAAAGGTATTTATCTTCTGATACACAAAAGATTTTTAATGAGATTTAAAGTTACTATAAGGTTTACATTTTTTCCTACAGAATAGCAAATTTCTAAGAGTTTAATATTCATCTAAATAGATGTGTTATTCTGATATCCTATAATTGTTTTGGTGGTGATAAAATGTCAATCATATTCTATATATTCAACTGCCACCTATAAATAGCATATCATACATACATTACATTTTCTTAAATAATGTCATTCCTCTTAAAAATTCTTCCATGAAAGCACTTTATTTCTAACTTAGAAAGCATGTTTCATAGCCAATGAAATTTGCTATATTGCAAATTCTCAATTATTATCCTTTTATCCCTCAGTGATTGCATTATAATCTTATCTTTTTAGAAAACCTTATTAAGAATCTCTCATCTTCTATGACAATGCAAAGTTTTAAGATTTTATCAATGGAATAGAAAAAAAAAACTTTATGATCTTAGGCTTATATCTCAAGATATTTCCAAAAATAGAAAGGAAAGCATAGCATTTCTGAAAATTTAATTAAAACTCCTGTATTACAGCAGTTTACGTATATGTGTGCATTATGGAAAGAAATACAATCAGTAGTCAATAAATGACCCTAACGTATCCTTCACATTTGGCTTTCGGTCTTGCGTTGCTTGATTCTAAGTTACTTTTAATTGTGCGAGAAGGCAAGAGCATGTCAAAGATGTTAGCAAAATATTTTATGGTTTCATGACTCAGAAATACAGGCTGAGACAAGAAAATCTTCCTTCTCTTTACAACAATGTTGTTAATAAGTTCTTTTTACCAGAGATGCTAATTCTTTATATTCAAGCCAAGTGTCAAAGGAGATTAGCAAGATAATGCCCTATGGGGCCAAGAGTCTGGTCCCAGAAGGTCAGGTGAGTGCAAGGCGGGGTAGCCAGGCAAAGAGGGGACGTCCGGTCAGCATCTTCTGCCAGGGCAATGCCAAGCCTGGGTGGCATCTTGAGGCTGAAGAACCTTTAATGTTTTTTTTTCAAATACCAAGTCTGAGTATGCACACTGTCCTAAATCAGTCCCCTATGCAAGTGCCCTGGAATGAAAAGAGCTCTCGATTCTGTCTCAGAAGCATATCACGGAAGCATGAATATATTCCACACCCCAACTTGCTCATTCCCCTTAACTACTAGACGGTCCAGCAGTCAATTTAAATTTCCAATACAGTCTTGATTAACAGTGTTGCAGGCAAGATAAAAAACCATTCCCATCTCATTCAAAATGACGACTTTCCTCCTATTTCCCTGCTAACACCTGCTGTCACTGGCCACCTGGCTTCTGAGAAAGAGCTCATGGTGTCCTCGTTTGGAGCTCACCTTGAACTTCCACCACCCACTCCCAGCTTTCTGCACAGTTTCTGATCCCTCCTGAGTATGGTCAAGCTCAGAAGGGGGCATCGTGACTGGTAAGGGAATAGGAGAGGGCTCTCCCCAACTAGTACTTTCCTAAGGCTGGCAGATGCTTAAGCTCACTTTCTTAGGAAGCACTTATTAGTTTCTTCAGCAAGGCCTTTCCCTGGAGACCTTCCTTGCATTGGCCGAGCTGGGTGCATTTCTACTCAGGGCGTTCCTAGGCAATGTCTCACATGGTCACCAAGACCACCACTTTCTCATCTGGCATCTTGCTGGTGGATTCTCTCTGTCCCTTTTAGAGACCTTGAAAGAAAGAGAAAGAGACACATAGAGAAGGGGGGAGAGAGAGAGAGACAAAGAAAGAAAGACAGAGAGAGGAGATGGAAGGAAGGAAGGAAGGAAGGAAGGAAGGAAGGAAGGAAGGAAGGAAGGAAGGAAGGAAGGAAGGAAGGAAGGAAGGAAGGAAGGAAGGAAGGAAGGAAGGAGGGAAAGAAAAAGTCCACAATAATTGATTGAACTTTCAGAAGGAGAGAGCAAACCTAAGGATACTAGAGATGGGAGGAAGGGAAGGAGAGGGTTTGGGGAGTGATAGGTCAGGCAAAGGACATAAAGAAAAACCATGATTTGTAATAATGAATATGCTAATAATAAATAATAAAAATTAAGAAGAGAAAGCCAGGTCCTGTATGACCCCATGTTTCCTCCCACCCCACCCTCATGTTGCCCATAACAAAAGCTAACTATCCTTGCCTTGGTAAACTCTGAGTCTGGGTTGACTCCGAGGGCACCTGCTTGTGCCCTTGTGCCAAGGGCTACTGTAGCTGGATCAGGCTTAGCCAAGCACTGCTCCTGAGTCTTTAAGGAGCACAAGTTTGCAGGTGTCAGAGCCAGGCTCTCTCTCTCTGGCTTGAAATGAAGGGAGTAATGATGCACCCCCCTTTCTTGTGGGCCTACTTACTCTGGCAAACACTTTCCCAGAAAACCTCTTCAAAACATCCTCTCTCTCTTTTCACTCTGACCCAGTCCTGTATCATGCTGAGAAGTCATGGGAGTAATTCCTAAATCATTACCTTGTAATTTCTGCATAGAGCAAACTCCCTCACACTGAATTTGGAAATGAATAGCTATCACAGTGTCACTTGGCTGAAACCAACACAGGAAGAATTCTGCCTTAAAACCATTTTTATGTGAAAAGGACAAGGTATTTCATTTCCAAACTGAAAGATTACCAGCATTTTTCATTTGAATGATCCTCCACCAAGTTTAGTTAGTCCCACTAGTATCTTAATAAGGACATCTGCTGAGTTCTTCCAAAGTAATTTATCCAGGATTTACCAAACCAATTTTCAAAAGAGCACTTGGAATATGAAGCTACTTATTTTTCACATATTTATATGCAGCAGAAAAGTTTACCTAAACTACTAAGTTGTGTGTGAATTTAGTACTTCATACTGAAAATATATGCAACCTGTAAGAGACTTATGGTATTGGGCCTCTTTCTTTCAGTCTTCTGGACAATCAGGGTTATAAGAAAACAGATGAAACATAGTCATGATACTTAATCAGATAATTTCCAGATAATGTATTTTCCAGTCAAAAGATCTTACTGTATTATTTGCACTAAATATACACATTTTTTTCCTCCCCAGATGTGAAAATATTAGGAAGGAATTAAGGAAATGACCACATAAAGACTTATACAGCTACAATTTTATCTATGGTGCATTATAATTTTTACTGTACACTATAATTTAACTATAAAATAGTAATTAGTAAATAATTAGAAAAAATTATAAAGAGAAAATTATCACCACTAATTTAGCTAACAATAAATTGTTCTTTGTGTATATTTGATGCCCAGGTGCTTCAAAAAGCTGAAAGCATCTCATATACTTGAATATGTTTCATTTTATCTCTTCATTTGAAAAAAAATTAATTAAAAGTCTTCCCTTCTTTCATTACATTCTTCCTAAATATTATTTACAAATACCACCCACTGTCCATCGTACTACCAATGGCCACAATTTATTCAGCCATTTCTTAATTTGATCACATTTCACCATTAAAAATAATTTGCAATCTTAAGTACTGTTACTATGACCACTTCTCCATGTTTGGATTATTTTGTTAGCGTAAAATTTCAGCTTGGCTCCTAACTTGTTTTGGAAGTTCACCTTGGGAAATTTACTTCATCATTTAGATTTTCACTATACTTTATACTACAGTAATTTTATCTTGTGTGGATGTAGTTGAAAGTAAAGATTGTTATTAAAAATTAATTTAGTGTCAGAATTCTTTATTCTGACATGAAGTGTTTGTCAGATAAAAATTCTGCAAGTGTTCCCCACTCTGTGACTTGTCTTTCACTCTCTTAATCATGTTTTTTTCATTAACAGAAGTTATTAATTTATATGTAGTCCAATGTATCAATGATTTCTTTAATGATCATTGTATTCTATTTCAGAAAATCTTACCTATCCCAAATAAAGAAATCTGTTATATGATCTCATACAAGCTTTGCCATTTTATCTGTCATAACTATACCTGTTAATCATCTTGAATTGATTTTTTCTGCATGGTGTGAGGTAGGGGTCAAGGTATCTTTTTTTCTTCTTCTTTGTGGTTTTCCAAAGGATCTAGCATTTTTGGGGGGGAGGGAACAAACAGATTCTGATGTATGTATTCACCATCCTCAACACGGATTGGTGGAAAATTATGGAATATACTTATAAAATAGAAAATATATATCCATCAAAACACATTTGATTTAAAATGAAACCATAATCATATCTTACATTTGAGCAATTTCTGGAATGACTAGAAGAGATAGAATAAAATCAGTAGAGAAATAAAAGCTGTAGGAATGCCCAGGCATGAACATATGCATGATAAGTCTGCAGAGAGAGAGAAGAGAGAGTAACCAAAGTCCATAAGAAATATGACCAGTGGAAATCTCCAGCAGTTGTATCCCAGGGTAGGCAGATTGCTCTGTCCCCTTTCTATCCTGTCTCTCTCCAAGGACTGTGAATTTGGGCAGTGGAATCAGAGTCAGGCCAGTTTCCCAGGTAGCTAACTGCCAACTCCACAAGCAGAGAGAAGCTCTGTGCTCACAATATTGATCATACATAGTTACCATCCATTCGCTTCCTTAGCCTTTGCTATCTTCATAATACTGTACACTGTGCTTCCCAAATTACTCATAGGAAAATATCTACTTACGATAAATACTAAAAATGAATTCCCTGACTTTTCTGGATGTATAGACCAATTCTGTTGATCATGAGTACACACTAGCTTTCCTTCATTCTTTAAACTGTTCAAAATATATGTATTGATCATTCACGAACAACAACAAAAACACTCATTAGTTTCCTGTTGCCGCCATAAAGAATGACCACAAACTTAGTGGCCTAAAACAGCACGAATTTTCCTTTCAGTTCTGTAGGTGAGAAATGCAGGTGGGCTGCCTGGTTTCTCTTCTCTGGGTCTCACAAGACAAACACAGGTGTCTGCAGGGCTGTATTCTATTTGGGTGTGTCTGTTCCCAAAATCTCTCATGTTGTTGGCTTTTTACTTACTTGATTTTGTAGAACTAAGTATCCCGTTCCTTGCAGGCTGTCAACTTGGAGCTGTCTGGAGCTCTTAGAGGCCTCTCTTTGGTCTTTGTACATGACCCCCTCCATCTCAGAGCTGTTAACGTGGCATCAAATTTTGTTCAAGTCTGGAATATCCCTGTCTTCTCATCCCGCCATATTGCTTTTGCTTTTAACCTGAGGGAGTTCTCTGCTTGCAAAGCATCCTGGGATTAAATTGGGTCCATCTGCATCATACAAGAAACTCTCTTGATCTTAGAGTCCATAATCTTAATTATATCCACAAAATCCTTTTTGTCATTTAGTATGACATATTCACAGGTTCAGGGGGTTAAGACCTGGGCATCTCTATATGAGCCATAATTTTACCTACCAGAGTCTGCTCCTAGGCTCCTAAAATTTCACAGCTATCCACATGCAAAATGCATTCATCCACTCAAAATCCCATTTAAATCTCATCAGCTCAAAAGTAAAACTCAACATCTAAGCCATTGAAATTGGGTGTCAATGAATAATTTTCAGGTGGCCATGATTTTACGTACCACATTTCTTTACTCATGAATCCTGCAATTCAGGTGGGAATACAGACATTGGACTAGCAATTCTAAAGGACAAATATACTAAGGATGATAAATACTAGTTCCTTTGGAAGCATAAATTAGAGGAGCCTAATATAATATGAGAAGTTATGCACAGCTATGTAAGTTTGCCTCCTATATCTGAGAACTAATAGAGTAGTAGATACAGCCAAATAAAGTGGCCAGTTAAAAAAGTTATGGGTGGCAAGAAAAGATAGACCTGGATGATATCAAATTAGAAGATTTTTTGCAGTGAAACAGATAAGAGCAGGAATTATATCGTACTGGAATGATGCTCGCAGGGATATAGAATAGATGCTTAAGATTTGGAATTAGTGGGGCCAGGAGATGGATTATATATTTGGAAGTTAGGCTGCGGGGTAAAGAAGAGTCAACAACTTTCAAATTCTGGAATAAGCAATGGGTGATAGAGATACAAGTGTGGAAGCAAGGGTTCAAGAGATGAGGAGATCCATTTGAGGCAATTTTAAAATATAAGACCTCTGTAAAACATTGAAGAAAAGACCTGAAATAGGCATGTGGATAAACAGGTTCGTAGCTTGCTATCAAGAAGGTTCTGGGTTGCATATTTGTATTTGGGATTAATCAGAACACAAGGGGAATCTGAAAACAGAAAATGCAATGTCTTCAAAGACCCCAAAAGAGAAAACACCAATATTTAGAGACACTAAAGGAGAAAATAGGAAAAGTAACAAAGAATGTCTAGGAAAACATGGTAGGATGAGAATCAGGAGGTGAAATCAGCGCAGAACTTGAGTTGGCATAAAAGAGTGTGCACTCCAGGTAGGAAACCAGCGCGTGGAATTTGATGCCAAAACCAAAAGATGCGTGCACTGCCACGTGCCAAAGGGAGTGGGCATTTCTAGGACCCTAGATTCCTTCTTGGATTGCCCTCTGTTCCCCAGACAGTGCTCCCTAGATCTCATTCTTTCTATTTACCATTCTCTCTTTCCAAGAAACTTCTTTATTTATTGAACCCTTCTCACTATTTCCCCTCCATATTATTCACGTATGTACCAGTAAAGTATAAACTTGGATGATTTTAAAAATTGGGTCCAGAAATCCTAAACTAGAAGTTGGGAATCTTTTTTTAATAAGCACTGAGGAGTGAGGGGATGATTGAGAGCAATTTTTTTTTTCCTTTATAAAAAGGACAAATTTTCAACAAAATGGCATTATTTAGTCACATCATTATACTCATACATTATGACATATGAAAGACATGGTTTCTATTTCTAGGGTCTTAAATCCAAAAATTGCAGTAAATATTCAGTTGTCAAATTTTCTGATGATTAATTCTTTTCAAAAATCAAATAAATCAAGTATGAAACATAGAGATAATTTGAAAACTTTTCTTTTTTTGGTTTGAATTGGACATTTCTGCCATGTATGTGCTAGGGCCAATCTTGTTTTATATATGATAATTAATAAAGTTTCTTTTGAAATTGCGTGAGCCTGTGGTATGTAACATTATGGAAATATTGGTTTCCAGCTATTGCATTTTCTCCTTGAGAACCAAACAGTGGATTTTCAAACAGCAGCAATAATGATGAGTTGTGCTAACTGGTTTCACCCAGGGCTTGCTTTATTTCTCAATTCTTCCTGGTTACACAGAGTTCTTCACAGGATGAGCCATCTGGCAATTTCTCTGAATTTCTCAGTGGGATGATGGCAGAAAATAAGAACAGAGCCAATTCTCAGAGAATGAAAAGGAAGAATGTCTAGATTGCCATAGCAGATTTTTTATATCAATGCCAAGAATCTCTGCATAGATGCCAGATAGGATATTACCACTGAGATCTGATTTAACTATCGAGGCACATCTGACTCTGAGTTTACTAATTATGCTTTGCTAATTGAAAATTGCAAATCATCATCATCTGCAAAATTTTTTTAAAAAACTATATCTCCTCCGTACATATATTGGTTTGCAAAAACAAAGTATTGATGTTAACATATGCATAATTCAATTTGTAATAAGCTCTTTTATGCAAATAAAAATTTAGGATGACTAGTTTTGCCCATCTATTGTGGGTTTATATAAAAATAACACCAGGGCAATAAATAAATAGATATAAAATGATTATTTGTTGCAAAAAAAAAAGATACTACTTCACTTGTAGATGGATTTCTACAAAAAAATAATAATAAAATTAACATATGGCTTTTTCAAAAGTTGAAAAGCAATATGCTTTATATTTCATCCTAATCCTACAGGGCCTGGTTAATAAATAAATAAACACAATCCAAGTTTATCCACAATTAAAATATTGAATTAAGTTGTAGTAGCTATGTTTTGTTTTGTTTTGTTTTATTAATTCGTGTCTAGAAATTTTATTTACTCCTCATTCAGGATACAGTTATTAATGTGTAAATTAATATGATACATTACAGTACATACCTACTGTGTGCCAGGTATGGAAGCTGCTGTGCATACAAAGAATAATAAAACAGAATTCCAACTCTGGAATATTTCAGAAAAAAAGCATGGGAGTCAGAAAGGTAAATAAACTGCATGCAAATATTAGATCCTATCTATCTTTGGAGAAAAATAAACTTAAAATATTGTGATTTTCTTAAGTCTTGACTAGGTCATTCCATAAATAGTCAATCTTCATTTGATTTGTCAAAATCTTTGGTTTCTTGAAGGACCATGTATATCAGACCTGAAGTTCTTTGAGACTAGCTGTTATACCATGGATTCATGCTCAATTAATGATTTTTCAGTGAATATTAATGAATGAAAACAGCTTGCAGGGACAAATTACCTGCTTCTCTTATTAATTCATGTGGAATTATATAGTCCCATTTCATGATAGCTTTGGGAGAGCTAAGAATAATAGCTATGAAATTAAATATCCAGGTCGTCATTACTACCATAGGCATTTCTGAGTCTCCTTCCTGCCATCAGTGGATGGTGAGGTGGGAGGAAGAGGGGGTCTTCCTGATGGCTGGGGAAGTTCCAGGAATTATATTAATATGACACATCTAGAAAAGACAGACCATTGGTTACACTGTATCATCTTAGAAATGAATGAGCTTTTTCAAGATGCTCATTAGATTTATCTCCATGTCTCATTGGTCAGGATTTTATCCCATCTCTAACTCATCTCTGGATTTGCCTCAGTGACCTGGATTCCTAGACTTATAATTTAGGATGATATAGACGTTTGTGATTCAGTCATTTTGAGTAACTGGGGACTATATTTCAATCATTTTGACTCATTCAGAGACCTGAAGGCTAAGAAGTTTCATAGCAAGAAGCTCACACTAAGAGAGAATCGAGGTGCACAGTCTGGTAAATGTTCACGTGTAAAACATCACAGGGACGGGTCTGCATTTGTGTGCAGCACAGTACATTTCAGGAAGAAAAGGGTCTAATCACAGACATCTGTAAGGATCTGACTGGACACTTACGGACACAGAGACTGTGGGTTGGAACAAAGTCTCACATGGTGTAGATGGGAGGTATTATCCAAGGAGGAGTTTTGCATCAGGAAATATTTCATGCTGTCTGTCTGTCTGTCTGTCAGTCTTTCTGTCTGTCTGTCTGTCTATCTATCTATCTATCTATCTATCTATCTATCTATCTATCTATCTATCTATCTATCTATCTATCTATTTATTTATTATTACTCAACGTCCACCCTTGAGGAGATCAGCTCCCACAGCTCTCCAGAGTTCTCTCTCTCTCTCGGTCCTTGAACTCAAGGCAGCAGCCTCAAAGCGATCCTTTAAATGTGCCTAGCACTTTGCTGTCTCAAGACTCTTGAACTTGCTACCCCTTTGCCACCACAGTCCATGGGACCCAGTCGTTCCTTTTATTCATGCCTGTCCAACTGTCCTCACACCAACCTACAGTGGTGTTCACTCCCATTACTTTCTTCCTTGTTTTCTCTTATCTTTTTTGTCCTAGCACTTACCTGCTGTTATGCTGTACAATTATTTAATTATTTACTTTTTTCTTTTTCTACAGGAATATATATTCTGTGAGGTCAGGAGTTTTTGTATGTTTAGTCCTTTATCCCTAGCAGTTAGAGCCATTCCAAACGATAGAATATAATTGGGAATAGGTGGCTAACTAAAAGGAGCAATACGCTCTGTTTTTGGAGTTAAAAAATGGATCATGGGGAAAATGGGTAGCAAAAGAGATTGGAAAGATAAAGAAAAGACTAATAAAGAAGGACTTCTATTTCTTTGTAGAAAGTTTGAATTTTACCTTAGGTATTTCTCTATTTTTCAGAATCACTATTTCTACTAGGTCAATTATTAACCTGATTGATTTCCTATACACTAGATTTTTCCATCTTTTCCGTTATTGTTTTATTTTTTTACATTACATAGCTCAAATGACTTTTTTAATGTTGAGTTTAAGACATAAAATATTCTGATATATTTAAGGTCATGCAAGGTATAAATCATAATTATTTGCAACTTGTGGTTTAATTATTTTGGAAAGGTTGTACTCCTCATGTCATTTACCATTTTTATGGTTAAATAATAAAATGTTTGATCTGGATTGAGATTATTTCTATTTGAAAACTAAAATAGAAGAATAGATGTAAGAGGATTGGAATTGTGGCATAAATATATCCTATGGAGAAATATTAAGAAACTCAGTGATCATGTATAAGTTGTTCTCAACTCTATCAGATTTAGTGCCTCTTTAGGCCAAAATAAAATATATTCCTTATGTATATATACCTACCTAAATATATAATTTTAGAAAAATCAATATAATCCCGAAATTGTAGTATAAAGAACAAAAAGGGAAAAACAATTTATAAAAAAAGGATTTTGTTTTCAATATGCAAATGCTGGACAAGACTATACAAGAAATTGTAATGAAGATTTCTTGTGCTTGCACTTATAAATTCAGTAGCTACAAATGCATTATTATATAGGCATGTTTTATCAGTGACTCAAATAACATGCATGACATTAGCAACCATCATGAGATTTTTCTAAGTGGTAAATACTTCTCAAGAAAGTTCTGAATGAAACCAATTACACTTTTCTGTCAATTCACATGCTGTTTGCATTCTTGGAAAGTTCAGAACGCGTTAAACCATGTACAAAAGTTTTCTGTTTATGTCTAATGTGGAATTATTTCTAAGCTCCCATAATTATAAAGACATGTTTCACCTAACATGACATTCTAAAATCAAGTAAGACATGAGATGATATTTAATTGCACGGAACTGTCACAGGCACTGCAAGAAAACGTGATCCCTGGCCCACATCCACCGAATGTCAGTGGTGCTTCTTAGTCGTTGTTACAAACTAAAATGCCCTCAGATGTTTGCAAATGCCTTTTATGGAGTTTGGAACTGCTGCCACCCTCTATCCCAGCAGCTGAAAACCACTGAAATGCAGTCACTAAAGTATACAAATGAACTCTTTCTTGTAGGCCGTACCAGCATTTTGAAACATTCATTTCTAGCAACCAACGTTGGGGTTCACCCCACAATTGTAATTTTTAAATGCATTCATTTACATTGTTTTATTCACTTAATAAACATTTATTTAAAATCTGCTACTCTATCAGTCCATAGGAATACAAAAGAGGACAAAAAAAAAAAAAAAAAATCCCCAAACGATAACAAAACAAAGACAATTCTTGTCTTAA
Source organism: Cynocephalus volans (assembly GCF_027409185.1). Classification (NCBI taxonomy): domain Eukaryota; kingdom Metazoa; phylum Chordata; class Mammalia; order Dermoptera; family Cynocephalidae; genus Cynocephalus; species Cynocephalus volans. The sequence goes on along the minus strand of NC_084477.1, from coordinate 11,498,556 downwards.
TGGGGCTTCATCATCTAGTAAAATATAGAGGTCCTTGGCCTTTAATTTTAATTAAAAGCTCGCCAAACTTCTGTTACTGGGGTTAATAAATGACAATTAATCAACATATTTCGCAGTTTTTACCCTTTCTGCTGATCTTCTATCCCTGCCTTCAAACTTCTAAAATCGTCACCAAATAAACCCAAGGTAGCAGTAATTACAGTGAGTTCTAGTTTTGGAGGATACTTTTGTAAAGTAGACCATTGGAGTTGAAAGATAAATTTTTCAGTGAAGTATATTGAGTGAGATTTATTTACCGACAATAAAATTCACTCTTTTAAGGCACACAGTTCCATGAATTTGGATAAATATATATGGTCATGTAACTTCCAAAATTATCAAGATGTATAATATTTCCATGGCCCCTGAAGTTCTCTCATGACACTTAGGAATCAATCTCTTTCAAAAACCAGGCACTGGCAACCATTAATCTATTTTCTATTGCTGTAAATTTTCCTATTCTAGAAAGTTATACAACTGGAATCAATCATACATGATGTAGCATTTTGCTTCTGGCTTCTTTCGTTTAGCATTGGGCATTTGAGATTCATCCATGTTTGTACTTATCTGTAGTTCATTTCTTTTTTATTTAGTTTTCCATTGTTTACCTGCGAATTGGATTGTTAGGTAGTTTGGTAAATTCATGTCTAACTTTCTAAGAAATTGCTAAAGAATTTTCCAGAATGGCTGTATTCCTCCAAGCTGTATATGAGATATCATGTAGCTCCACATTCTTGCCAGGACTTGGTCCTGTGAGTGTTTTTAATCTTTGTCATTCTATTGAACATATATTGGCATAATATTGTGGTTTTAATTTGCATTTTCCTGATGACTAATAAGGTTAAGAATCTTTTCTTATTTGTATTGACCATTTACGTTTCTGATTTGATAAAATGTCTGACCAAATGTTTTCCCCTTTTTTAAAAAAATTGAGTTTTCTTATATTATTGAGCAGTAAGTGTTCTTTATATTTCTCAGATAGAAATGTGTTTTAAAATATATGTTTACAAATATTGTCTCCCACTATGTGGTTTACATATTCATTTTCTTAACAATATCTTTGAGAAAACAGAACATTTTAATTTTTTATGTATATTAGTTTGCTTTAATATGAGAATGTGGTTTTTCCTTTTCTTTCATTCTTTGAGTTTTAATTAACTTCTTTTTTAATAACATGTTTTGATTGCACATATTTATTGGGTACAGAGTTATATTTTAGTATATGTATACAATGCATGATGATCAAATAAAGGTAATTAGCATATTCATCATTGCAAAATTTATCATATCTTAGTGAAAAGAGCATTTGACCTACTCTTTTCTAGTTCTGTGAGAACTTACACTAAATCACTGCTATTAAAGATGCCTAGCACTACTGTAGACCATTTCAATGAAGTCCAATAAATCATTTTTTTCTTTTATGATTTAGGTGTCTTGCGTTCTAAAGAGACATATTTGCTTATGCCAAGATCACAGAGGTACTATTTTACATTTCTGTAGGAAAAACACTAACAAATCAAAATGCTTTTTCTGTACTCTTACTCAATCACACACAGAAGAAAGACTTTTGTAACCAGAACTGTGGGGATTTCTCACCATCATCAAACAAGCCACCAGTTCTGCAGCAGACACCAGCTGGGTGTCCTCTAATTCAAATGCATTCTGACTCTACATGGAGATGGTGTCAGATCTCACAAGTTAAGGGCTTGGTTCCCAAGACAGCCCCCACTTCAAAGTCCAGGTCCCTGGAACTTCTGACAGACCAGCTATAGATGCGGATTCCCACAACCTATTCTTCAGGGGTTTGATTAATTTGCTAGAGTGACTTACAGAACTCAGGGAGACACTTACATACATTTACGTTTACTACAAAGGATATTTCTTAGGATACAAATAAACAACCAGATCATGATCAAGGTCTGGAAAGGTCCTGAGCCCAGAAGCTTCTGTCCTCATGGAGTCCCAGCAGGTAAATTTGAAAACCCCGATGTGTTCACTATCCATAAGCCCTCCAAACCCAGGCCTCTTGATTTTTACAGAGGCTTCATGAGGTAGATATGATTGATTAAATCATTGACTTTTGGCGATCAGCTTTACCTTCAGCCCCTTTCCCCTCCCCCGATGTTGGGCACGTGGCTGAAATTTTCAACCCCTCTGAGTGCATGGCTGGTTTTCCTGGTCACCAGCCTCCTGTCCAGTGGCATCTGGGGACTTTCCAAAAATTGTCTCATTAACATAAGCTCTAGTGTGTCTGAAAGAGCTTCTTGTAAATAACAAGAGACTGTTTTTCACCTGTTATTCAGGTGCTACTTTGGGAACCAAGGCCAAGAGGCCAAAAGCTTTCACAAAAGATATTCTGATTGCTCTAGACACTCAGGAAATAACAGGAGCCCAGAGCAAGGAATCTCAAATTTGGACAGAAACCAAGATATATATATATATGCGTGATATATATCCTAATATCACATTTTCCTTTTAAAAGGGTTATAGTTTTAGCTTATGTTTATTATCCATTTTAGTTTTCATATTTTTATGTAGTGTGTGGCAGTAGTCAAAATTATTGTTATTTGCATATGAACCTCCAATTAGTCCACCAATTGTTGAAAAGAATTTCTGCACTCAGTAGATCCACCTTGCCACTTTGTAATGATGCGTGGACCACATATACATGAGGGCTACATCTGACTCTTCATTCCGTTCCACTGATCTTTGTATCTATCCTTTCCCCCAAACTACATTATTTTGATTATTGTACCTTTCTCTTAAGTATATAATTAAGTACATTAAGTATATATTAATTGTATATTCAGAATTTCAAAATTATTTTTGCCATCCTAAGTTCTTTGTGTTTACATATAAATTTTGGAATCAGCTTCTGTGTAGATATAGTGAATTACCTTGGTTGATTTTCAAAAGTCCACTTGGTGACAATTTAACATTCTTTGAGAATACCTCTGGGTTTTATTTGCTAATAATTTCTTAAAATTTTTTGAGTCTATTCATGAGGGATATTGGTTTGAAGTTTTCTTTTCTAATATCTTTGTCTGATTTGGGTAACAAAGTAATGCTAGCCTCCTAAAATGAAACAGGAAGTGTTCTCTCTTTCTCAAATTTCTGTTCTAATTGTTTAGAATTATTTTTTTTTTTCTTAACTATTGCCAATGAAGCCATCTGACCCTGGCGTTTTCTTTGTGGAGATTACATGTGTATAATATAATATGTACATGCACATATGTATGTATTATATAATTGATGTATATAAATGTATACATACACATATATAAATACATAGATTTATAGTGAACTTACTGAAGAAATAAGTTACCTGAAGCAATGCCTAGAAACTTATTTCTTCAACATTGAAATTTGTAATCTTCGTTGGTTTAGGTAATTTAAAGAATTGGTCCATTTTATTTAAGTTGTCTAATTTACTGGCATAAAGTATTGCATAATATTCTTATATTTGTAGAGTGTATAAGTTCTATAGTAAGGTTTCCCTCACCTTTGTTCTTGATGTAATTTTTATCTTTTCTATCTTTTTCAATCATTTTGGCTAAAGCTTCACCTGTTCCATTAATCTTTTCAAAGAACCAGTTTTCAGTTTCATTGTTTTATCTATTCTTGATTTCCTTGATTTTTTTTTGACAACCATATTAACATTTTATTCATTGTCCTCCAGTTCTTTTTTTTTAGATTATTTTTAGTGTTTACATAGTCGTAAGTACTTTAGATTGTATTTTTGGAAGCTGGTGATAAGCCATAACCTCAGGAGAGAATTCTTCCCAGAGAAATTTCTTGTGTTCTCATGGGTTTATTCTCATCTTAAGGAAAAACATTTATAATAAAATAATTAACTATTCTGATTAATCTGGATGCTTTCATGAAAAGAGGCTTTTTTCCCTGCATTCTTAAAATTTCCTCTTGTTCAAAATTACTTCTTTAAGCAGTTTTTAAAGAAGTATACAAAACTGAAATATTTTCTGAGTCCTCATATGTCTGAGGATGTCATTTAGCATCTTAATTCTCAAAACTTTTTCCTTTGGCTTTTAATGGTGATATGCAATTGCATTCTGCAAACGCCTTCATTTTTGTTTTTTTCTTTCATATGTAACCATGTTATTTCTGTCTGAGTGCATTTAGTGTTTATTTCCCAGTGTTCTCAAAAATGTCATCAATGGGTACTCCAAAAGAGGGATGGGTTCTATAGTCAAATGATTTTGAGAACTGTTGGATGGCACATCTGTGATAACATGAAATATATATTTGCTCTTCATTCCCAATTTCTGGCATGAAGTTCTCAGAGTTCTTGGAATCACTGGAGTGATAGGTGTTTTTTTGTATGCCACTTAGTTGACTAATGGCTGGCCACCTCCAGGTAGTTTCAGGATGGGGACTGGTCATGAGAAAGATCAAGGCATAACTAGAGGGATGGGATTTTCATCCCTAAACCTAACCTCTGGGGAGGGGAAAGGGGCTGAAGGTTAAGTTGATCACCAGTGGCCAGTGATTTAATCAAGCATGCCTTACATAATGAAGTCTCCTTAAAAAGCAAAAAGACTCAGTTCAGATGAGCTTCCAGATAGCCAAACACATGGAGGTGCTTTGGGGACCATGGAACTCAGAGCCCCCTCCCACATACTGTGTCCTATGCATTTCTTCCATATTTCTGTTCATCTGTTAATATCCTTATAATAAGCCAGTAAACATAAGTGTTTCCCTGAGTTCTGTGAGCAATCCTAGTGAATTAATCAAACCCAAGGACAGGATCATGGGAACCCCAATTTATAGCCAGTTGGCCAGAAGCACGGGTCACAACCTAGTATTTGCAGCTGGTGTCTGAAGACTGAGTTCTCGACCTATGGGATCTGACACTATCTACCTGGAGATAGCGTCAGGATTGAACCAAGTGATGGGACACCCAGCTGGAGAGTTGCTTGGTGTGGGAAACAACCCCCATACATCTGGTGCCAGAAGCAATGAGCAGAGAGGTATGAAACTACAGCAAAAACATTTTTATTTTTCCTATATCTTGAATAATATAGAATGCTAAATATGTCTAGTGATTTTAGGATTTCTTACATGCACAAGTAAGAGCAATATCAGCCCACTGAGTGGCTGAATCACAGCTGCCAGGCTGTATCTGGAACGTATGGTCAGCCATAAAATTTCTCCTGTGTTGCCTTGAAAATGTCTGCAGTTGACCTCCCCAGGGGATACTTTCCATGGTAGATTTGATCCAGAGTGGCATAAAAGACTTGAAGGTGCACATCTGTCACAGCACAAATTTTTCAGATTCACAGTGAAGAGACACCAATTAGCAGTAGCTGCCCAGTGTGACAATGGCTGCTGAATGAGTCAACTGCTCAACAGTCATTTGTAAAATACTCCTTCAGAGCAGAAGGACCTCACGAAAATCAGCGGGCCACCTTGTCCCAGAGATGTGTCGGTAATAAGTATGTCCCAGCACAGAATGCATGGCATGTCCCATGTCATGGAAGAGATTTTCCATTATTCCAGGAGTTAATAAAGTTGGTGAATCCCTTGAGGAATGAAGGAGATTCAGCATAAGAGCTAAGACTGGAAGTCGCTAGTCTCCTTTTTCCTTTAACGTGCTTCCACTGATCGTAAAATGATAATCTTGCTGTGGTTTGTCTGGCCACTTAAAAGAAACATGAAAGAAAGTTTCACTGGTCATCCCAGTTGTTTACAGTCCGGTGTTATAACACCAGCGTCAAGGGTTTGATCCCTTTACCAGCCAGCTGCCAAAAAAGGAAAAGAAAATGTATCCCAACAACCCCTGGATTTATGCAAAAACCACAGCCAGCTTTCAAACATCTTCACACCACGCCTCTCCTTTTTCAGGCTGCTCTGCAGACAACAAAATCCCTAACAGTTTGTTAAGCAAAATATTTAGACCTCTACATATGTTCCAAGAGAGAAAAATGGGTGATATGAACTGGGCACAATATTATACCTCTCTGCGTGAATCACACCACTGTAGTAGGAGGGTCCCAAGGCATTAATTCAGAAGTTGGATGATTTGGTTTTGTTTTTAATCCCTCGTATCATCTCAAAATATTTCATAGTCCGTTCAGAAAGTTTGTCTGATTGTTTCTCATGGAAATGCATGACAGTTTCTAGGTTTTTAGCTAGTGTTCCTTGGAGAGACCTGTGCAAAAAATGTAAAATACATACACTAACTTTGCCAGAAGATCTCTTTTGTTGAGAAATTCTTCTAAAAATTTCAATTGGCCAACACTGGGATAAAGAAACATTTCATAAGCGGCTTCTGACACCAAGACATCTAGTGCTTCTGTATGTAGACCATCATTTTTGAGATGATATCCATCCAGTATAACTTTATGGTGAATGTGTTCTGATAAGAGATGCTTATCATTTACACATTTTTATTAATTTTTTTCTATTTTTATTTTTTTCAGCTGGCTGGTGCAGGGAACTGAACCCTTGACCTTTGTGTTATCAGCACTTTACTCCAAGTGAGCTTGACAGGCCAGCCTTTATTTATTTATTTATTTATATTTATTTTTGGTGGCTGGACAGAGTACAGGATGAACCCTAGATCTTGGTGTCATCAGCACCACACTCTAACCAACTGAGCTAACTGGCCAGCCCAAAGAGATGCTTATAAATCTTAGAAGTATTGACTTTACATTAAGGTTCACTGTTCTTTCATGCTTTCCTTTGGATGCATGGGTTGCACTGATTTCAAAATCAATCATAAGCAGTTAAGCCACTTGTTGGGTTTCCAGATCCAGGGAATCCACAAGATTTTCTTATCAGCTAGTCATTTTCTCACACTTTGGTATATAATTCCACATCTGTGTTCAACTTTTCTACCATGGTGCCAACACTTCTGCAAGGTTCTTCTGCAACCTTTCTGAATGTGGGCTCAGGGTAAGCAATTTTCACAAAATCAGTCAAGATGACCAGTCTGCACAAGGACTCAGAGAGCTCATCAAAGGTGAGCATGGCGTGGCATCCCTGCAGCACATAATACTCATGCTCCACAAGCAATTCTGTCTTTTGTGAGGCTTTTTCTGGTGCAATATGAGATCCTTCTGGGGTACCAAGCTCAGAAACGGCAAAAGGCCCCAGGCTGGCTGAACATGTCCAGGCAGCATCTCTGGGGCTTGACATTGAAGGCAGTGCCCACCTAGGACCAGCTGGTGCTGACTCCTCTGCCTGGATCCCAGCTCCAGCCATGCCCTCTGGTCTTTAGGACACAGCATCGGGTCCCTAGAGCAGCCTCTTACCCTATCCTAGGTCCCCTGTCCTGAGACCAATACTACTCCAGCTTTGTTCCTTGACTTTGATCTTTATTTTCTCCTTTATCCTGCTAACTTTGGGTTTAATTTGTTCTTTTTTCCCCCTAATTAAAGTAAAAATTAAGATCATTCCGTTGAGACTTTTTCGCTTCTACTATCTTCTAATAAAACCACCACTCTTTAAAATTTACATCTAAGCACTTCCGTGGCTACACTCCCCAAAGTTTTACATGCGGAGTTTCATTCACTTCGAAATAGATCCTATTTGCACCATTTGGGTTCTCTTCTTTGGCCGATTGATATTTTCACATTTCTATCATTGATTCTGTTGTGGTCAGAGAACACACTTGATTTTAAACATGTTAAAGTTGTTGCTCCTGTTCAGATCCAGAATATGATCTACAAGGGAACTTCAAAAAGTTCCTTAAAAAAAAAAAGGATTAAAGTATGAAAATGAAAAATATAAACTTTGTTTCTCAACATAAAGTCCATCAAGTTCAAGCCACTTTTGTAAACAATGATAACAGTCATTCAGTCCACCCCTAAAGAACTGAGCATCCTGGGAATTTAACCATGTCAATGCAGTCTGCTTTACATTATTAGCTGAAGAAAAATGGGTGCTCTTTAAAGATTAAGAAACAAAAAGAAGTCAGAAGGAGCCAAGTCAGGACTTTAAGGTGGATGCCTAATAATTTCTCATCAAATCTCTGGCATAATTGCTCTTGTTTGATGAGAGGAAAGAGCAGGAGCATTGTGCTGGTGGAGAAGGACTCTCTGGTGAAGCTTTCCCAGGTATTTTTCTGCTAAATCTTTGTCTAACTTTTTCAAATCACTCTCATAATAAGCAGATGTTATCATTCTTTGGCCCTCCAGATTCAACAAGCAAAATGGCTTTAGTATCCCAAAAATATGTTTCCATGACCTTTGCTCTTGACTGGTCTGCTTTTGCCTTGACTGGACCACTTCCACCTCTTGGTAGCCATGGCTTTGATTGTGATTTGTCTTCAGGACTGTACCAGTAAAGCCATGTTTCAACTCCTGTTATAATATTCAAAGAAATACTTCAAGATGTCAATCCCACTTGTTTAAATTTCTATGGAAAATTCTGCTTTTATTGGTAGCTGATCTGGGCACAACAGTTTTAGCACCCATTGAACAGAAAGTCTGCTCAATAGTAACTTTTCAGTCAGAATTGTGTACGCTGAATGAGTTGATATGTCTGTGGTATTGGCTATTGTTTCTGTGTTAATCATTTGTACTCTTCAATTAGTTCATGAATGAGTTTAATTTTTTCTTCACAAATTGATATGCACGGTCTGCTGCTGTGGACCTCATCTTCCACGTCATCTCATCCCTTCTTTAAATGAGTTATCCATTTGTAAACTGCTGATTTCTGTAGGGAATTATCCTCATAAACTTTTCATGGAGCATGAGTGATTTTACCATTCTTCCACCCAAGCTTCATCATAAATTTAATATTTGTTCTTGCTTCAATTTTAGCAGAATTTATGCTTCTCTGATAGGGGCTCTTTTCAAACTTGTGTCTTATCCTTCTCAGTGCCTCATACTGGATCCTGTTCTGACACATTGTAGCAACTTAGTATGAACTGATCTTAGTGCAAAAATTTTTGACATACATGCATAGTTTTTTCATAATACACATTTTCCATAAGTTTTTTTTAAACCCCTCATATTTTGGTGTATTTTCTATGTGCAGTTTAAGAGAATATGTATCCTGGTTCCTTGAAAATACCAATAAGTTTGACAAACTTTTAGAAATAAAGACAAAGAAATAAAGAAAGAAGACGGAAACAGGAGGCAATATCACAATTGAAGCGGGATTCATGTTAGAGCCTATAAATACCCAAAAGAAGTAAGGCAATGCTACGAACAGAACAGCTCTACACACACTAATTTGATGACTTAGATAAAATAGATCAATTCCTTAAAAAAATCACAAACTACCACAAATCACCCAATATGAAAGAGATAATTTGAGTAGTTTAACTTGAATAGTATAATTTGAATAGTAGAACTATACAGAAAAGTTCATTCATAACTTAAAATCTCCCTATGGCTTACACAGTTTCTGAGGCTGGGAAGTCCATAGTGCAGGGAACACATCAATGAAGGCCTTTGTAGTGGTGACAGAGACCCAAGGGTCTCACATTGCAGAAAATGGCAGAGCAGAGAGAGAGAGAGTTCCTCATGCACTCTCCTTTTAAAGCCCCAACAACCACACCCCTGAACACCATTATTAGTCCATTCACTATGGCATAGTCCTACAGTCCAATCACCTCTTCAAGGCCCCACCTTTCAATTACTGTAATAGGATTTCCCATCCTCTTAACACTGTCACAGTAGGTATCAAATTTGGGGGATACACTCAATCCAAGGCAGGGATCATGTTAACAATGAGGTAGGCTTGGGTTGAAGGAAACATTCTGTATCTTGACTATAGGAATACAATAGGCTCATAGTGATATTGTAATCTAAAAATGTCACGACATTGAAAAAAAATTTTCTGAAGAAGAATTTGACATAAATAGCAAGAATTTTTTAACTGTCATCCAAACTGTTACTCAAATATCTGTTTCTAGGAATTTGACACAAGATGTAATACATTATCATATATTTAAAGTTTTCATTAATTAAAAACTGAGCTAATGATATTTATGTTCGTAAATTCATCAATCATTTATAACAAGAAAAGGAAAATACCTAAGTGCCCAAATATAGAAAGCTAGCAAGATAAATTTTGTTGCTTATCTATGCATCCATATATTTACACAATATAAAAAAAACTTTAAGTGGGTAAAGCAAATTATGAGACAGTATGTGTTAAACAATTTAAATTTTATGTTAACAATTGATAAGTGTGGATTTACTTCTTGTCTAAAAGTATTTATACCAGAAAAAAAAAGTAGTGGTTATTTTAAGAAATAAATTAATGGGTTTAAATTTTTTTCTTTATATATTTTCATATTTTCCTAATTAAAAAAAATGAACATATAGTAATTTCCTTAATCAGTAAAAAGGTCTTCTAAATAAAAATAAAGAATGTCGTAAGATTAAAAAAAAAAAGACTGAGTCTGTCCTTATTGAATAAATTACTCTGTATTTCATGTAAGTCAAATTGACAGTGTTGATTGTGTTTGTTGCTGTAACTTTCCTAATTTTTTCTCTACTTTTTCCATCAGTTACTGAGAGAAGAGTGTTGAAGTCTCCAGCTATAGTTCTGGATTTTTTAAAAATGTCTCGTGTTAGTTTAATCACAGTTGCTTCATGAATCTTGAAGTTTTATTGACAGATGTTTACTCACAGGATTGTCACATCTTCCTGCTGCATTGACTACTAGTTCCAAAGTCTCCTTTATCTGAAATTAATACAGCCATGCCAGCTTTCTTTTATGTAGTATCTGAGAGTTATATCTGTCTCTATCCCATTACCTTTAACTTCTCTGTGTCTTTACATTTACTGTGTTTCTTGTAGACAGTAAGTAATTTGGTCTTATTTTAATTCGATCTAACAATTTCTACTTTTTAATTGGCATGTTTAGACCACTTACATTTAGTGCGATGATTGATATGGTTGTGTATAAACCATCCTGCAATTTTCAATTTCTCTCACAGACCTTTTGTTTGATTTTCCCTTTTTTACTTCCCTTCCTTTGAATTATTTTAAATATTTATTTTCTTTCTTTTTATCTCCACTACTTCCTTTTGCATTAATTCTACTTATTTTACTTTTGCACTTTGCCAACCTATTCCTCCAGACCCTTTAACATATTACTCATAGTTATTTCACAGTGCTTTGTACACAGTTCTGATCTATCTGGGTCATATCTGGGTTTGCTTCAGGTGACACTATTTCTTCTCTTATCACTCAGTCGTTTTTTACTTTTCCTCATGTTTCCTGTGGATTGATTGAATTGTGTCCCCCAAAGTTCATATATTAGAAGCTTAATTCCCACCATAACTGTTGAGGGTAGGAAATCCTGTTATGGCACTTGAAAGGTGGAGCTTTGATGAGGTGATTAGATTCTGAGGACTGTGTCATAATGAATGGATTAATAATGGTGATTATGGGCATGTTTCTGAGGGCTTTAAAAGTAGAGCAGTGTGATTCATTTTCTCTCTGCTCCATCATTTTGTTCCATATGAGACCCCTGCACTACTGGAAAGCCACCGCCAAAGAAGACCTTCACCAGATGTCATCCCTGGACTTTGGACTTCCCAACCTTTGAAATTGTAAGCTATAAATTTTGTTTTCTTATAAATTACTCAGTTCCAAATATTTCATTGCATGCAACAGAAATGGACTAATACAGTATGTCTCATAATTTTTGAATGATTGCTGGACATACTGTGAAGAACATTAGAGATTGAGATGGGTCATTTTCCTGATCTGAAATGAACATCCCTCTTCCTCTCTCAGCACAACAGTGCTGTGGTTTTCATCAGTCTCACCTGTACTTCAGCTGGGTTTGATTTTAGTTGTTGCTGTCATCACCTTCAGTGACTTCAGACTTCACCAAGGAGGTAGTGCTGCAACCTTCTAACTCTTCAGTGACTTCCACTCACTCAGCATAAAACTGAAAAACCTGTCATGGGCTGTACACCCAAGATCTCTGTCTTCTATAATCCTCAACTTTTAACCAGTCCCCCTTCAATTTAGTGACTAGGATAAGCTCACCCATGTTTTGTCTGTTGGCTCTACTTTTCTCTTGTAGCCCTGTTCACAATGGACAATTATGGATTCCTCTCTTGCTTATGTTAATATTTTTTATCCCCTTACTGAATTATAATTTCCATGAGTTCTCAGTATGATCTGAAAAATTTGGGGTTCCCAGCAAATAATTTTTTTTTTAAATAACAAATGAATTGTAACAAGAGGAAAAGATACCAATTCAATTAAGACTAGATGTTAATAAGAGGATGATAGAATTACCTACAGCATGCATGCACTACTGAATAATTTCAAACTTAGGAAGTTATTTTGCACTGTGATTCTCTATTTTAAGACATTATTATATTTGATGCAATGCATTTCCTTAAAATATGCTATCACCATAATAATTAAAGAGTTTTTGACATAAAAATGGCCTGTTCCATTCAGTGAAGTACAATCACTTTGATTAAAAATAGTGGCTGATGGCTGCTGGTTCTGTGTACAAATTCAATGTTTAATCTCAATGTTTCAATACACCTACAAGCACTGCATGAACTGATCTACATGAGGTATATATAAATCACTTTGAAGTTTGCCCCACATACCTAATCTTTTTTTTTTTGACTTTTTGTGAAAATAAAAACCAAAAAAATTGAAAAGGTAAGAGTTTCAACCACTATGATCATCTTCAAAAAACTCAAATATTTTTTCTATCATCCTCTAACATTTAGCTTCATAGCACAAGCCTTTTTGCCTTAGAAACAAACTGAGAAAATTATCATCTAAATGTATGGTGCCAGAAAATGCCATTTAGGGCAGCAGACTAGAATGATTTTTAAATGCCTTTCTAAAACCATCAGCTCCCAGTGTATTTACCAAACAAGCGTGCACTTATTCAGCCACTTCAATATGTATGAATACATATGGTTCATTTGTAGATTCATATTATAATTGGTACATGTATACAATTGATTAACGTATGTGTTTAACTAAGCTTTCATGCTCCCAATTTTATTTTTAAAACTTCAGCTAAGAACCGACTAGAAAATCATACAGTGATTTTGCTTAATGCAAAATAACTTTATAAACACGGAGATAAACAGGAACTACAAAATTTTCAAGTACATCTCTCTGGCTTTTTTGAATTTCTGACTTAAAGTGATCATTTCTGAAGGGGAAGGAGATAGAAGAATTTGGAAGGTCTTAATGTGTTTGGAACTGACAAAAACTGTTTCTAAATTTTGTATTTTTGAAAAAGATCCATTATGATGGGGAAAAGGGAAGCCAGAAATGCAGGAAATAGATTTTCTGTGTTGTGGCTGTATGATTTCTTAAATTAAATTTGATGTGCTATGGCTCCATGTATCAGTAAAATTCACAAAAACAGATTTGCAAAATTACTACGAAAGAGCATCCTGGTGTTGTGCTTAATGGTACTAGGTAGGAGGTTATCAGCATCCTTGTTTTAGTCAATGGAGAACACAACTCCCTCACTGCCCACCAGGTGACTTCATCACATAAAGGGGCAGGAAAAAGGCAAAGAAATCCAGCAGACCAACAGCACACCAACTGACCATGTATTACTATCATTGCATTATTATCATTGTCACCATCATCATCATTAACATCAATGTTCTATAATAGATTATCACTATGGAGCATTGGATAATGTATCATTTACCATTAAATTGTATACCACTATTATACATCATATACATCATGCATTTTATATAATGCTTTAATTATATATTATTGTGACAGTTATATGCCCACCTAATAACTATCATTATAACATTGTATTTGCATCATAATCACTCCTGATGCTCATTTTCACTTATTTGCACCCTTAGCAAAATCATAACCCAGATGCAATGTGAATTTTCACCTGTGTCATGCATGCACAATGCAGATAAACATGACAATAGAAAAAATAAATAAATACACTGGCTGAGCTCATTTTTAAATTTAAAATTGTCAGTGCTAGTTGAGTATTTAATCCTGTTTCATTCATCCATTCACTCTTGAGGACCTGAAATGTCTATTCTACAGTCTTTTTTCTATTTTCCTTTTTCCATCACATCTCTCCCGTCTTCAGTCTTGAGGATGTTGCTTCCTTTTTAACTGAGAAAATTGAAATAATAGCATGAAGACTCCCTGAGTCACCCATTGGTAGCCTCATACCCTATTCACTCCCCTCACCTCTTATTATAGATGAACTAGGAATCCACACTATATTCCACAGTAATTTAAACCTGGCACCGTGGTATCTGTGGGTAGGAATCACACAGTCAGTGAACTTGGATAGGAGAAAAAAAAAAAACAACTAGTATCTTTATTTTTACTAAACATAACACTAACAACAAAAATCCTTTAATTCTGAAAGTAGGTAACAAACCATAGTTGTATTCGCAGATACTAAGGCTTTATTGCCAATATTTTCATATCATATTACAAATGGTGCAGGTATCTTGAAATGTCTTTTACTCTTATCACTACTAAGCAAGGTTATTTCGCCCACCATTTTTCCTAAGTAACAGTAACATTTATATTTATGTCTTTAAAATAATAAAGTTAAGTTGAATTTGTTTATATTATATTGTTAATTTTTAACTAATTAATAATGAAGATATATGAATATCTTACAAAATTTTAAAATATTTTGATGACTATATTTCCACCAATTGCAATTGGTGCAAGGGAAATTGCAAGAGAGAGACTAGCCCTAGTGAATATAGGAAGCTTGTATATTTATATTTCCATGTAATCCTATGGAATTTATTTTACGCATTTAGAATTATTCATAATAAAGGGCTTGTAGCACCCATAGAGCTTCAGTGGGGTCCACGCAATGCATGCACAGACGTGTGCACACTCACACAGACACAAACACACTCACCAGAGATTAAGAAACTTTAAGAAGACTTGATCTAAAGCCATATGCCAGTACTTCCAGTTGTGCACGTTATTTCATGCCCTCTCACCTATTCAAAGACATCCTTTGGCAAATATCCTTTCTCTCTTTTATATTAACATTTATTATCTTTCTACTGAGTCACTCATCAGCTGGCCATTATTTCTATTTTTAAAAATAAGGAAAAAGAAAACTTCCTTTGGTCCCACTTTCCCAGCAGCTATCATCTAATTTCTTTGCTCCATTTGGTGCTAAAATCAAAAGAGCTTCCTATGTTCACTAGGGCTAGTTTCTCTCTTGCAATTTCCCTTGCACCTATTGCAATCAGTCTTTCTCCCATCACTAGCTAAGACCACTAGTTAATCAACGTTTCAAACTGCAGTCATCTGTACTTGATCTTCCTTTGACAGATTTTCAGATACTTTCTTGATGTAACCCTTGTTTGTTTTCCTCCTGTTTTATTTGTTGTTTCTGATCTGTCTTTTTTCCCCAAGCCATTTATAAGTGCCCCAAGAGACAGTCATTGTTTATAATGTCTTCTTTATCTTACTCACTCCCTTATGCATTTCATTTGACCTTATGGCTTTGAATATCATTTATAGTTGAGACCCCCCAATTTCATATCTTTAGGTAAACCTCTTGCCTAAATACTAGACCCATAATCTCTGGACTTGATATCTCCCACTGTAGTAGTGGAGGCTGAAATATTTTCTAGACATAAGATCTAACCACAGAGAAGTACAGAGAAGAAATATTTGACAATATGTAAATAGAGCTCATGCATATTATTCCAACACCGTGCTCTGTATTGCTCAGATTTTCAAAGGAGAATAATTTTACCTCTTATAAATCTTGAAATACAAAAAACCAACAGCAACAAAATTAAATACTTAGAGTTATCATAATACTAAATCAAGTAATGGGTGTTTTAGAAAACATCATGAGAATTTGTCAGATGACACAGCACCTGACACTTAATATCCAGTCATCAAAAACGTGTTGACAAAGAAACCAGTGATCACCATCATTTTTCTGCTATTTTCTTCATGCCTGTCTCTTTATATACCTTATGTTCCTTCTTTATGCACTTGACTTTTTTAATAGTAGAATATCTTCTTAAAGAAAGAATAATAGATCTTGAGGGCTCTCTGGAGAGTAGCTATAAAGTCCAGCCCTGCCATGACTGGGCTTCAGGGCAGGTGGTTGTGGATATTTACAGTGCACCTTTCATGGGATACATCTTTATTCCAGTGCTTAAGTGTCTGACCCATGACCAGGTGTCCCTCTCACCGGTACTTGTTTATCCTGGCAGACACCTTTGTGGCTCTTGTCCTAGCCACTCTCTAGCGACTCCTGCCTCACTGGGAGGAAAATTATTTGTTCACTCACACACAACGAAATTGAACATAAAAAAAAAAATGACCCTCTGAGACTCCACGTGTGTGTACATTATAAATAGCATATATTCACAATTAGCAATATATATTTGCATGTATGTATATATTTATATCATTATATCTAAATATATATATGCATGTCTATACACCATAACCTTTTAAATTATATGCATGCATGACATCACAAAATTAGATAGACTGTTAATTTTGAGTAAACACCCAAACTCTAATCAAGGTAAAATTTAAGTAAAATCTGATAGAAGATTGAAATGTGACTATGGTAAGACACCTTGAACCTAATCAACTATATTGTGCTGTGCAGTTAGTTTGAGCTTCTTGAAATGGAAAATTGGAAAATCAATACTTACTTATTCATTCCTTTTTAGGAAAATAGGCACAGAAACCTATTTCCTTGCAGGATTTCACTGCATGGAAATGGAACAGACAGTTACATTTAACCACAATCTCACTGTAACCAGCAATTATAATAGTAAGTGTTCCATAGTAATAACTTAGCACATATTTGGTGCATAAATTATCTAGATAAAATATCTGCTAAAAGTATTGTACTCTGTACTCCTTTACTCAAATTTAATCTTTATTATTATTTATTACACTCCCAAATACTTTAAAATGGAGAAGTCATCCCTAGATTGTGGTTATGAATATTTTGGTCACAATAAAAATTGGGCTCCCTTGAAAATTTTCATATTTTCCCTCTGTCTTAAACAACAGCCCCTTGCATTTTTTGGTTATGTCAAGTTGTTCAGCAAATGCCATGCTGTTGAGGTACTATGACAAAAATAGAGTTTCTAGAACTATAAAGTCCAGCATCAGACTTTAGTCCCCGATTATCTTACTAAGACAATGTCATCCAACAAAAGCCCACTTAGGGCAACCTGCTGATCAAGGAAAACATTTATTTTTTAACTCTGTTGTATTTTCTTCTAATTTGATCTTGAGGTGTCTCTGAAGAGCAGCTATAAAGTCCAGCCCTGCCATGACTGGGCTTCAGGGCAGGTGGTTGTGGATATTTACAGTGTTCCTTTCATGGGATACATCTTCATTCCAGTGCTTAAGTGTCTGACCCATGACTGGGTGTCCCTTTCACAGGAACCTTGTTTATCCTGGCAGACACCTTTGTGGCTCTTGTCCTAGCCACTCTAGTGACTGCTCTCTGACTGGGAGGAAAGTTATGTTCTGATGTGTTGGTCAGGTGAGAGACAGAGGAGGCAATTCAACAAAACACATATCACAGAAGCAGTGAATTACTCACAGATCCCAGAGATCAGAGGGCAGTATACCTCACAGGGCCACCAGGAAGAGAGGAACCATCCAGCAGCAAGAGAGAGTGTGTGGGACCTTGAGGGCTGAAGCCTTTATTGGGGCCCAGGGCATTACCCAAGCAGGCTTCCCATGGGGAGTTCTAACTGGTGGGTTTACAGCAGGCAGGCAGGAGCTCCATGGGGTTACACTGTGACTGAGAGGTTGTCACTGCATATCTTTGCAGTCTTTGTGGAGTGTGGGGGTCAGCAGGGTGAGTCAACCAGGTTAAATCTAGCTGCCCTATAGAAAGGTGGTCTCCAGGAGGCAGTTGTATAAGACAGATACCTGGATCGACCACCTTGAGGAACTGGGAGAAGGTTGAGAGGTAGACACTGTGCCAAGAGTGACTGAGCCTTGCTTCTGGTGTGAGAAAGTTAAACCTGTATTGAGAATGGGTGCTGATACAGCATGTAATCATAAGAATTTATCGATTGTAACAAAATGTGTGGGCCTAGACCCATAAGGCTGTCCCACGAAAACACACTGTCTTGTTGTTTTTACATGATATATATATATATATATATATATATATATATATATATATATATATATTTCATTAGTTAATTTCTTCAGTAAACATTAATTGTTTTCCCTAGTCAAGCTCCATTCTAGGCACTGAGGATATGAAAGAGTATGCACATTCCAAAGCCTGAAATTTTAAAATCATCAGGAATGAACAAGCACATTTTTTTTCCAGGATTAGAATATGCATGATGGGGTCTTCATGGGATCCCGAGAGCAGGATGTGTGCTGTGTGAGATCCACATTTAAATGTTTTCTCCTGTGGAAGCACCCCATCGTCTGCATGGCACACCAGAAATGGCAAAAACATCAGTCTTCATGGGATGCAGAGTTATGGCCTCAATTTATGAATGCCAGAGGGAAGAAATTACGGGAAGTCCAAAGCCACAAAAGAGAAAGGCTCAATTCTGTATCCATACCCAGACTGCCCCTGGCTGATTTTCAACTCTGTGTGCATGAGATTGGACTAAAGCAAGCCCAACAGAAAGCACATTTGGAAGGCTGGAAGGTTTTAACAAATTCCTAGCACTGGGGAGAAAAATCTTTAAAATTTATATTATATTAATTTAGAGGAGATTTGCAGTAGGACTTTACAGTAAGACTCCAGAATGACCATGCTTTAGGAGTGAGGCCTAAATTCAGGTCTAAGGGTTATGCCCTAAATTAAAGGAAAAATACAATTTAATGTGCCCTAACAAAGCCTAAAACAAGCCTACTCAAGATCAAGGTGACTTTGCCTGCTAGAAGAAAACTTAACATTTAGAATTAAAAGACAAAGTCTTCAAAAGTTATTAAATTTTTCTAGTATACAAATGAAAATATAGGTGTAATATGTGAGCTGATGGAGAATATCAGGTGAAAATTGGAAACTAGTAAAAAAAGGAACTTACTCTTTCACTGAACATCTAACACTCCTAGGGAGACTATGTCATAAGCTAGAAATACAAAGTGTACGAAATAAATGTAGCTTACACTGTAATTAATACATATTCTTATAAATGAACCTACCCTCCCCCCCCCATAACACAAAACAAATGCAAAATCAGAGAAGACAGAACTCTACCAGTCAAATCAAGATGTGTGTTCATTCTGGATATTTAGCTCTAAAGATGAGTTTAAAGATTGGACTGGATGAATAAATTTAAGAATCCACTGGAGGGACAAAATAGTTATAAATAAATCAATAAAAAGAGGACAAACTTTAACCAAGCTTAGAATAACCCTGATATTTAAAATATGGAAAATACAACAATTAAGTTGCTAATAGAGGTAGAGGGTAGTTTGTTTTCTATAAACTAAGAAAAAGATTTTTTTTTTCTCCCTGTCTAGGTTAGTGTAAAGTTTTCTTTTTCTCTGTCCTTACAAAGTCTGCCATTTACTTGTGTAATAGACAAAGGACCAGGAAGAGAGGTTATACATGGATATAATGTTATAGCCAGATCCAGCTGGGTTACCATGTCAACCAAATGTTCCATTTAGCAATAAATACGACGGACACCCATGATATTCTTCCATATTTCTTTCAGGCCAGCTCGTGATGGTAATCGAGACAGGGAGTTATTCTCCGCAGCCTGGGGATCAATTTGAATAAATGTCTATTCTTCTTATGACCAGTAAAGAGCATTAAGCTTCTTTTGTCCTGGTTAATGCTACATCAGAGTACTTCTCACATCCTTGCTCCTAATGCAGGAACACACATTAGATTTTAAAGAAAAGAGAAGAAAAAGAAAAGGGGGAATCATAGGACTCAAGCTTATTATCTCCCACTCTATCAGCTGGAAGCAGAGACCTTACAATAGCAACGAAATTAAACGTGCTGGCAGATACCAAATTATGAAGCTTGGAGTTGGCCTAAAAGGTACAACATGGTTCATGGTGGATCAGACTTCCCTCCTCTCGCCAGCACATTCAAATGAGCCAACAAATCAAGAGGCGAAGATAGAGCTTGTGTCTCCTACAGCAAAGTCCCACTTTTAAAATATTTATTTCTGATCCATGTGATTCAGAACTATGGCAGTATAGTATGATTTCCCAGGGACAGGCAATTTAAATCAGGGAACATAATGATGTTTTAAAATATTAAAATCTGATATTGCCACCTGGTTCTGGAAAAGGGATCACAGGGTCTATTGGAACAGTTGATCGTAACTATCAAGAGGAAACTACTAAAACTGTAGCTGCAATGATACCAAATATCGTACACATTTGGGATGCCTGCAGAGCTTTTAGTGATTCATTCCTTTCTGATAATTATCATTACCGGCACCCTTCAATTTTCAAGCATACAGTGGGAGTACTGTATTTTTTCAAAATAACCACCCCCATGACCACAGGAAGATGACCACATATAGGGCCAAGAACAAACACTGAGGCAAGCCAGCCCTTCACAAGGTCAAGACTGCCCAGTACATTCAGGATCAGATGCACACTCTCTGCCATAAAGACAGATTGAATGTTGAAAGTAATAACAAATAAAGGAGATTTTTGAGCTCAGAAATAAGCTCACCAGCTTCATGGGCAAGCAATAAAATAAAAATTTTGAAAAAGGAACAGGAGGATTTTGCTCATCAAATATCAAGATTTATTATCAATAGTGCTTAAGATGATGTGGTATTGGGACAGGGACAAAGAGGCCACTGAAACAGTGCAAGAAGGCTCAGAAACAGAATCACCACTTATGATATAGGAAGAAAGTGACTCCGCAAATAGATGCTGAAATGAGAAAGTCTCCAATAATTGGATACAAGCAATTGGTTCTTCAGATTATATAAAAAGCATTACCTTCTATATAAACAAATGCAAACCCTGTTGAAAATAAAGATATAAAATAAAGCAATTTTTTACATCTTTTAGGAGACAATGTCGGAGAATTCATCATTGGCCTTGGGAAGGGAAAGATTTATAAAAGTATAAAACTTATATACCATAAAAATAAAGCTTAATAAATTTGAGCATATTAATACGTAAATCTTATTTTCATAAAAAGATATCATACGGACAGTTAAAAGACAAGTCATAGACAAAGAAATGATTTTTAAAACATGAATAGTCAAAGGATTAAAGAATTTAAATGTCTAAATAAAAGTAAATAAAATAAGTAGTGACTATAAAGAAAAATATCTCACTAGAAAAATGGGCCAATTAACAGAAAAAGAAACTTAATGACAAATATTATGTGAAAAGATGATCAAATTTTCTAATATTCAGGGAAATGCATATTAAAATAAGACCCTATTTCACAATAGTAAGAAATATAGAAATTTAAAAGTCTGACAATATCAAAAAATATTATGTATACTGACAAATTCTGCTGTGGCATTCTCAAGCAATGCTGAAGATGTGACCGTCCTGCAACCCGGGGGACAGGAGGGCACGCATATATATCTTCAGACAAATGGCAGAAGAGAATGATCCACTGATAGACACTAATTCAATGTATAGGGCCTTTGGAACAGCATGTGTTACTATGTATTAGATCTTATTTTAAAATACTGATCTGTATGTTTAATTAAAACTCTCTGTCAGAAACAGTGAAGTTCCTTAAAACTTCCCCAAAGAACGATATGCCACAAGTCTTTGAAGTTCCTTAAAACTTCCCCAAAGAACGATATGCCACAAGTCTTTCATTTACATAGAAAGAAAGAGACTCTGATGTGCTTGGAACCCAGCTTGCTGTAGATCATAATCTCAAAATATACCAGCAAATTTTTCCAAACTGCAGTTTGTGATAGTCTCCGAGAAAGAGAGATTTTTAAGACCTGGCTGCTTTGGGAAATGTCTCTGCTCGACTGTGTGAAATTGCATGATACATCACACCATTTTTGGAAATGCATTGCCTGGACGTCTTCGATATGATGCAGAAAGTATGATTCCATCACCGAAGACCTTGACCACATTGGTAAGGTTTTAATCTTCATCTGTAATTAAATGTTCTCTGGTTTTTTTGTCCATTCTTCCTGCACCTGCCCTTAGTGGGAGACGTTGTGCAAGGGTTGGACCGTGGCTTTCTGAGCAATTCTATCTATTCCATGGCTTCAACTCTCACTTTCCTGTGGGTGACCACAAAACCAATAATATTATAAATAATCCCACTCTTCACCCCCAAACCCACGTGTAGGTCTGCCTCAGGACTGTCCCACAGAACCTCTGTGAGGACGGCAATATTTTCTGGGTTACCAGTAACACAGCCATTGTCCACACATGACTGCGGAACCCTTAAAATATGGCTAGTGTATCTGCGGGACCTAATTCATTTTATTTCAATTTAATTAACTTGCATTAAAGATTTTTTAAAAATTTTTCTTGAATCATCATTGATTATACATCTTTTGGAGGCTCAATGGTGACATATGTTGATCAAATCAATATTATTAGCATATATATTATTACAAGTCATACTTATTCTTTATGCCCCTTGTCCATTCTCTCTCCATCCCCCTCTCCCTCTCCCTTCCCACCTCTGATAACCCTAGAGAGAGAAGCAATGGTTACTCTATTGATTTGTTACCTGATCTGTCCAGTGCTGAGAGGTGTGATCAGGTCCCTCAATATTATTGTAGAGCAGATGCTTCTTCTGTCACTCTGGAATGGGCTTTGTGGAGAGAAACATCCTCTTCTTTTCTTGGTCTCTGCTGGTGACTCTCTTTGTGTCAATGCACTCCAGTGGCTGGTGGACCATCTGCATGGTGGTTGTGGCATCTAGCTGCTTTCCCAGCAGCCATGGTTACTGTGGTGTCTGTGGTGGGTCACCCACATGGAGGTGAGGTTTTGGGCATGCACCTTACCTACTTGCTGGTGACTCCTGGCTCCATACCTCAGGATCCCAGGAGGGCCCTGTGGTGTTGTCAGTGTCTCTCGTTTTGGGAGGGGGTCTGGTCCCCGGCTCCATCCTCAGGACCCCAGGTGAGCCCCGTGGCACTGGAGGTGTGCCTGGTTGTGGGTGGAGGGTCCAGTACCCAGCTCTATGCCTCAGGTGAGTCCCAATGGGTACTCTGTTTTTTCTTTCAGTTCTGTATTGGATTATTTGCTGTTCTCACCACTTAAACTCTGCACCAGAAATAATTTGTTGTCCTTTGCTTACTTCTAAAGTGAGGGAACTTCCTGTGGGGACCAGTACTTGAGCTCTGTGATTGAGCTCAATTGCTGCTTTGCTGCTGATTCCCTGGGGAAGGCTTTTTGTGCAGCTCAGTTTTTAATGGTTGACTTTATAGGACTTCCAGGTTTAGTGAAACCTGCTGCACCTGGGTTGTGTAGAAACTCTGGTCTGGGCCTGAGTCTTTTCATCAGACTATACCCCATGCAGTTCTATATTCTTGACCAGTCTCCTCTGAGTGGTCCTATGCTGATTGGAGGGCAGATCAGCTGTCCTTGCTGTGCCCCAGTGTTCTCCCGGTGGACCTGTCTCCCCCACAACCCACAGTGCAAGCACTTCCCATGGGATATGCCATGCTCCAATCCCTTGTGATGACTCACCAGCCTCTGAGTGGCTCCTTTTGTTCATTTGTTGTGGCTCCTCAGTCCTATGTGGGTCCACGGGAACCCTATTGGTGCTATTGCTGGCCTGGAGGCCACCAAGACCCTGTTCTCCCTGCCGCCTCCAAGCAACTTCATCATTAGGGTACAGCTACGGCTTTTGCCGGCTCCTGCTCTGTGCACTTAGCAGCTCCAGCCTGGATGCAGCCAGGATTTGAAATGGTCAGAGTGTTGTTTTCTTTCTCTCATCGTGTCTTCTCCCACCTCCATGTACTCCATAGGTCTTTCCTCCTCTTCCTCTGATCTCTAGTGGCCACAGCTTGGCTGTTGTTGCTTTCAAATAGTTGTAAATTAGTTGATTTGTGGGAGAGGGTGATACTGGGGACTGTCTATTCATCCATCTTGACTGGAAGGCTAATTTCCATTAAAGTTTAAGTAGCCATATGTGTCAGGTTGCTACCATATCAGACAGCACAGGTATACCTGAAAGCACAAAGGATTTTTTTAAACCTCTTTTCCTGTAACTACCCTATACTGTTTCAATTACTGAAAACCAAGTCATTGGAACCTCTTCCCTGTTCAGCCCCAACATTACCTTTTTGTAGCTTGGTCATTATCCTAGGGAAATGCTCACTTGAATATTTAATCTTTGAATGCTGTAAAACGATGAATTGTCAGAAAAGCTCTATGAAAATCAACACTTAATATTTTGTCTTTTAACAAATCAAAGTATATGTTTTAACATTTTAGTATTTACTGTGTCCAAATATAAGTTGTTTTACTTCAAGATATGAGATTATGCTACATTAATCCATCTCTCCTTTACCAGCAGTGTAGCTTAAATGCCCACTTAGAGTCTAACTCTCAAACCAAAATTCTAATCAACATTTCCAAAGGCAAATGAAGTCTAAACTACACCAAAAGTGAGCATATAATTTCTTGATGTGTGCTCGATTTTCTCTGCAGGTAAATGATAGAGTAGAAAATTACAGAAATCAATTAGCTATTGTTTGCGAATGGATAATTATAGATTGTTTGCTTCAAAGTGGTTCATGCTAGAGAAAATTAAAAGGAAAAAATGTTGTATGGATGTTCATGCTAAAGAAAATTAATAGAAAAAAAATGTTTAAAACAAAATTTCAGAATGAAAAGCTGACTGGAAGGAAATTGGACCACAACTGAGCAGTTACTATTCATGAATACACAGTATATGAAGGACTATTGTAACTTTTAATTTGCAAAATGAATAAATCATCTTCAGCCTTTTTTAGATAGAAATTTCTTACAATTTAACAACATTCAGAATATTAACAACATTAATATTCTTTACCAATACTGCCACAAATAATGTTAACATTCTCACTTTATATCAAGAATTTATAAATGATGTTCCCACAATCACCACTGTATTATCAGTTGAACCAAAGTCAGAAATAAGAATTTTGCCACATTAATGTAATTAGATATTCACACACACACACACACACACACACACACACACACACACACACACAAACTTTAACATCAGTTCTTTATAGCCCACTTGGTATATATTCATTTCTCTGACTTTTCCTCAGATTTCTTCTGATAATGGTCTGGTGTGAATCACTGAATCCCCTTCTACCCTGCCCCCAAATTAATATACACAAAAAATATATTCCAGTAGCAATGCACAATTTTAATAGGCTCTAATCTAGATCAAACTCCAGCATCCCAAACACCCTTACCCAACCCCCCTCCAATTAACTTGCAAATAAAAAGGCTAAGTGCTCAATATACGTGTTCTCTTTCTTTTCTTATTTTTATAGCTACTTCAAAATAAAATGGGTCACGCTCCAGAGTAAAAGAGGAAGCATCTGATTTACAATAATAGGGGAGGACTTGCTCACACCTGTCTCAGCACTGGACAGATCATCTAGGCCACAAACCAGCAGAGGAACAGTTAATCTATCAGATGGAGAGAACAAATCTATGGTCATTAGAGGGGGAGGGGAGGAGGCGGGGGAGGGGAGAGATTGGATAAGGGGCATAAAGATTTGTAGCAATGCATCTGCTAATAAAAAACAAATTATAAATAAATAAATAAATAAGAATGGGTCCTCTGAAAAGTTAGTCAGGTCTTCTCAATAGAGAATTTGAAGTTGAATCTGGGCTGCTACATCGTCAGATATTGAAATGGGAACCAAGCACGTGTCCGAGAAATAAATTATTACTTCCTACCTTTTTTACAATCTCAATGTTATGTGAGTTTTCCCTAATTCAGTCTCATGAGGGCTTGTAAATGATTAATAGGAGCACAAAGGCATAGCTTTATCTCTCACCAAAATTCTCACCAAGCTAAGATATATAAAAATAAGAAATAACAATCATGAATGCTGAACAACTAAAGCACGACGCAGTCGCAATGTAATAACATTCAAGGAGTTCTATCAAGGGTACAGTGCAGATGAGAGCAAATTCAGAAATTCACTCCCTAAAAGATGTTCAAGGCCTTAGAGAAAAACACTTTGTTCTCTGTAAATGAGTTCTTTGTGTGTTCTATTATTAGAGCTGCGCTATTTTCTTCAAATAAACTAATAAACTTATTAATCTAATGCAATAATTAAAATTACTGCATACATTTTTATTTTGCCTGAAAAATTGTATGATGTTTACATTGCACATTATTTAGTGTTACTTAGAATGATTTTCTAAAATTATCTTTACCCAGCACTTTTTTTGCTGGAATTCATAATAGCCATTTGACCTGTATTTATTAGACAACCCAGATACCAGAATTTTAATTGAATTCTTCTTAGTAAATTGTTCTTGTCTGGAAAAAAAAATCATTGTTTCATCAGGATTAAAAAAGTGGTTTCCCACAGAAATGTCACAGAGCAGATGACATCCTCTTATGATCCTTAATTATGTGTGTATGGTCATGCAAATGCGTTTCTCCATTTTTAATATATCTTGACAGAGATATGATCTTTCCATGAATGACATAGTTTTGATTCTACATTTTCATTTGTTTTCTAATTATTTAATAATTAGACTTCTCTGGAATATATTTGTGGTTGCATTTAGATTCATCTGGCACAAAACCTCAAAATGCTGGGTGACTGTTGTGTACTTCCATACATGCAGTTACCCTTAGGGTTGTCAATCAGTATGTTTGCATTTTCTTTCTTCCAGCTTTTTTGCTATATTTGGCATTCATATTACTCCTACATATATTATGAATCCCACATCTCACTGAAATTTTATTATTTGAGATTATTTTACTTGCAAATATTATAAACCAATTCAAACTCAGTTGAGCAAAAAGTAAAACAGAAGAGAGATATATAAACTTCCATACCAAAATAATAGAGTATCCAAGGTGGATGAGCTGGATTCAGAAACTCAAATGCTATCAGAACACGTTTTCTCCAACTCTTATTGCTGTTCTCTAAATCTTTCCATTTGGCTGGACTTAGAACAAAAGGATATGTAGGTTTATATCCTTAAACAGCCTCCAGAACAGAAAGAAAGCTTTTCCTGCTCTGTTTCTGATAGTAAAATCTTACAGCATAATATGGAGTGGCTAAGTTAAAGGTACACATACATTCTTGTACAAATAATTTCAGCCAGATACTACCCACAATAGTCACAGATCTGTAGAGATTAAAAAGGAAAAATTAAAACTGTCTCTTTTCACAGATGATATGACCCTACCTGTAAAAGAATCCTAAAGAATCTACAAGAAAGCTACTGAAACTAACACGTAAGTTTGCAGAATGCAAGCTCAATATTGTGATGGTTAGTTTTATGGGTCACTTTACTGAGCTAAAGGATGTCAATATAGCTGGCAAAACATTATGCCTGGGTATGCCTGCAAGGGTGTTTCTGGAAGAGATTAGCATCTGAATCAGTAGACTGACAAAAGACGATCTTCCTTCACCAGTGTGGGTGGGCACCATTCAATACCTTAAGAACCTGAATGGAGAAGAAAGCCAGAGGAAAGGCACTTCTCTCTGTTACCTGGAGCCACAACATCCATGTCCTCTTGCCCTTGCACATCAGAGCTCCTGGATCTTTAGATTCTGGAATGTACACTTGTGGCTCCTCCATTCTCGGGCCCTGAATTGCCCCGCTGGCTTTCCTAGTTCTCCAGCTTGCAGATAGCAGATGCATCATTAGCACCCATAATCAAGTTAGCCAATTCCCATAATAAATCTCCTCAAAATATATATCCTATTGGTTCTGTTTCTCAGAACCCTGAGCAGTACAGCATATAAAAGTCAACTGAATTTCTATACCCTAGAGAAGAAAACATGATATTCAAATTTAACTTCAAAAGGTAGCATCAAAAAGTATAACATAATTGCAGATATGTTCACCAAAAGACCCACAAGATCTTTTCACTGAAAACTACAAACACTGTAGAGAGAGATCAAAGAAGAATTAAGTAAGTGAAGAGGTACACCCAATTCACGGATTCAGAAACTCAATATTGCTAAAACATCAATTCCTGCCCAGATGGAACTATAAATTCAATGCAATAAAAGTAAAAATCCCAGATTGCTTTTGGTAGCAATAAGTAGGCTCATTTTAAAATTAGTACAGAAATGCAAAAGATCTAAAATAGCCAAAAACAAATTTGAAAAAGAAAAAAAAAATGAAGAAGACCTTTACTACTTGACTTCAAGAGTTATTTTAAAGTTACCATCATCAAGCAAGTGTGCTATTTGCATAGAGTGCATACGTAGATCAATGGTACAGAATAGAGAGCACAGAAATAGAGCTATTCAAATATTCTAATATTTGACAGATGTCCAAGGAAATTAAATGGAGAAGTAGTAATATTTCCAATAAATCGTGCTGCAAGTATTGGATATGCATATACCACAAATGTAGTAATAATCCTTGGGTCTGACCTCTAACCATATACAAAAATTATCACAAATAAACCTAAATGTAGTCAATAAAAGAAAAAAAACTTCGAGAAGAAAATATAGGAGAAAGTCTTAGTGACTTTGAAATTTGTCCAAAACA
Source organism: Cynocephalus volans (assembly GCF_027409185.1). NCBI lineage: Eukaryota > Metazoa > Chordata > Mammalia > Dermoptera > Cynocephalidae > Cynocephalus > Cynocephalus volans. The sequence goes on along the minus strand of NC_084477.1, from coordinate 11,469,916 downwards.
TATTAAACAGCATGAAAAAAAAAATCATACAGTATAAAAGAAAAACAATCAATAAAATGTACTTCCTTGAAATTAAAAAAAAAAAAAGGTTTTCTTTAGAAGACAGTAACAAACAAGAAAAGTCAGTTCCCCAAATGGGAAAAAATACATAAAAAATACAAATCTGATACAGGACTTTAATCTAGAATATATATTTTTAAAAACTCTCCTATGTAACTAAAGAATAAAAAGACTAACCAACTTTTGAAACTGATAAAAGATTTGAAAGACACTTTGAAAAATAATATATACAGCAGCAAATAAGTACATGAAAGTATCCTTAACATCATTAATTATACGGAAATTTGCACTCAGATGACAGTGAGATAACACTACATATCCACTAGCATGACAAAATTAAAAAGACTGACAATATGAACAGGACTGGAATTTTCAAGCCCTGCAATGGGAGTGTAAATTTTACAATCACTTTGGAAAAAATTTTGACACCTTCCGAAAAAGTAAAGTTATGCATGCTGTACAACCCAGTCCCTCCACAACTAGATATTTAAGTGGAAAAATGAAAACATGTCTACAAAAAGAGTTTTATATTTCCTGACAGTCAAATACCGGAAACTGCTCAAATGTCCATAAGCAGATGAAAGGTTAAAGAGATTGTCGTGTATCCATACAATGGAATATTATTCAGCATTTAAAAAAAAATGGCATGGGCCGAGCCCGTGGCACACTCGGGAGAGTGTGGCGCTGGGAGCGCAGCGACGCTCCCATCACGGGTTCGGATCCTATATAGGAATGGCCGGTGCACTCACTGGCTGAGTGCCGGTCACGAAAGAGACAAAAAAAATAAAATAAAATAAAAAATAAAAAATAAAAAAAATGGCATACTGTCACTTGAAACAATGAATGGATTTCAAAAGCATCATGCTAAATGTCAAAAATCACACACAAAGACTACGTACTCTATGATTGCTAGAGAAAGCATAACTATACTGATTGGAAGCAAATAAGTGATCGTCAATGACCAGGAGTAGCAGAAACCTTCTGAGCTTATGAAATGCCAATTTTGCACAATCCCTTTCAGAAAATGGAGGTGAAGAGAGCAAATCTCAGTTCACTTCATGAGGCAAGTAATAGAAAAACCAGACAGAAACAGCATGAAAACAAAACCAAAAACACTGTAGGCCAGTATTCCTCAGGATTAAGATACAAAAAAGCACAATAAAATATGAGTGAACCAACCCTAAAACTGTAGAAAAAGAATTATACACCATGAACGACTTGGATTTATTACAGTTATGCAAGACTGGTTCCATATTGGAAATTAAGTCAATGTGGTCCACTATGTAAATGAACTGAAGAAGCAAAATCACACACAAATCAAAGAAAGAGGTAATGGCTAAAAATGTGCCATGAGTTTGGAAAACCCTGAACTTCAGATGTGGGATTACAAGTGAATTGCAATAGCATTGACGATGCCGATGGAAAGCCATGTTGAAAGCAGGGAAAGACCAGTGTGACCGGAGCACAGTGATAAAGGGGGAAGAGGTAAGAAAGAGAGTCAGTGAATGGCTTGGATCCTCCAGGTACTTTAACAGTCATGGTAAGGATTTCGAATTTTATTCTGAGTGAGGTGAGAAGCCATTGGACGTTATTGAGTAGAGGATTGACATTATCTGGCTGAGAGATAAGCGTCAATCAGTTCAAGAATGATCTGCATGCTGGCATCCCAGAAAAGAAGGTGGCCTTTGAGTGAGCTCCATGGAGACCAGCTACGGTGACTGAAAGATTAATCCTGGTCAACTACAAGACTTGTGTCAAAGGGAGGGCTTCTCGATGGCCTGTCTCACTCATCGCAAAGCTGCAAGTATAAGACCGTATCACTAATCCTGCACCAATCCAGCTGGAGTTGTGCTTCTGCAAACATGAGCTGGCAGAACAGGGCTGTCATCTTGCTACTGGATCTCAGTGCCAGATGAAGCCACGGGACAGCGCTTCCATAATCACACTCTTAAGAGCCTCAGGGACAGCATCACTCTCCCTAAGTCTTATGCCCATTCATACTAAATTTCTGTGCACTTTCTGATAATGCACGTGGGCAGCAGGGGGTCCACACACTTGTCGTTCTCCTGCTGCCATGAGTTCTATAATATTTTCTTCTTTTCTGTTTTTTAATTATACTTCACAGTTATACCTCTAAGAGGTATCTATAGTCACTAGGCTGCTTCCTTTCCTCCCATTTCCTCTGATACTTTTTGAAGATTGTCATCAATGCCTACCACTCAATTGAAACTGTGCCTTGTCAAAGTGACCGACTTCTCTGAAAGATACGAAATGTAAATTTGAATATTATTTTGCTCTTCACCTCCTGGGAGAACCACTTTCTCCACCTTAAATGTCTCTCTGTCTTTGACTTCTTAAGTGATTTCCTAGTTTGCTTTAATTATTTTTTCTTTCTTCTCAATCTGCATCCTCTGTTTCCTGAAATCATCCCTCAGTGGCATTAATATACACCTCAAGCTTGATAATAATCAAATCTGTATCAGCTTCTAGATAATCTCTCCTGAATTTCAGAACCATGCATCAAATCACTTGCTAAATGTCACTCAGTGTGTTCCCAAACACTTTAAACCAAATGTCCAAAATGAGCATCTTCACCCGCGCCCCAACCCATTGCTATTTCTGAGTTTATCTTTTGAATATCATAAACATCAATTTATTTAACAAGTTATATAATCTTTGAATTTTTATTTTCTTCTTTTTTTTCTTTAAAGCTATTGACTTGTTAATTCCTGTTTATCTCTTGAATTCATACCATTGACCTTTAGCACCCTCATGACCTCTCCCTGGATTACAATAAATACATTTTTGTTGAGTAAGTGCATAACAGACTAAATTCTCTTTTAACTCATTGAATTTGGGGCTTTGTTATGCAAATCAAAATAATAGATCAAGGTAGGTCCAGCAGTGACCCAGGATTTAGAGACTAGCTTAATTTACATTAGAAATGGTTACAAGGTATCTAGGGATAAAGGTTCTAAAGGGAGGAACAGGTTAAAGAGCCTTTTTAGGGAGAGTTTAGGAATGAGGCTTGCATCTGTAGTTGAAAGAAGTCGTTGGGAATAACTGAGAAGCCTATGAGATATCGAGAAACAGAGAGAGGGAAAAAGATTTGAGGAGTTTAGGTATATTTACACTTTTTTTTCCTGCCTTGTTGATGTAAGAAATTCTTTTTTTTATTGGTTATGAATATTCATGAGATACAGAGCTGATTGTCACCCCCCATGCCCAAGATGTGAGGGCCAGATGCATAGTGGCAGGATGCACCTTACCACAAATAGCGTTTGTACCCTGTGTCCCTCACCCAATTATCCCCAACCTCCCTCCCCCTCCCTCTTTCCTCCACTCCACTTTGTATCCCTAGGTCTGCTCTCTCCTTCTGCAAGTCCAATGCACCACTGTGGTCTTTCTTTCCTTCCTCCTTTCTCTCTTAGCTCCCACATATGAGTGAGCACATGCGGTATTTATCCCTCTGTGCTTTGCTTGTTTCACTCAACATAAGTTTCTCCAGGCTCATCCATGTTGTTGCAAATGGGAGTATTCCATTCTTTTTTTATGGCACAGTAGTATTCCATAGTGTATATATAGCACAGTTTCCTTATCCACTCATCTATTGATGGACATTTAGGTTGGTTCCATATCTTAGCGATTGTAAACAGAGCTGCAATAAACATGGGAGTGCAGGTATCTCTTCAATATGATGATTTCCATTCCTCTGGGTATATACCCAGAAGTGGGATTGCTGGATCATATGGAGGATCTATCTGTAGTTATTTGAGAAACCTCCATACTGTTTTCCATAGTGGTTGTACTAATTTACAGTCCCACCAACAGTGTAGGAGCATTTCCTTCTCTCCACACCCTCACCAGCATTTGTTATTCACCATCTTTTTGATTATAGCCAGTCTAACTGGGGTGAGCTGGTATGTCAGTGTAGTTTTAATTTGCATTTCCCAGATGACTAGTGATGTTAAGCATTTTTTCATGTACCTGTTGGCCATCAGAATGTCTTATAAATTTAAACCCACTGCTTTTCTGTAATATGATTATGATGGTTTGCTTATTATAATTTTTTTGCTTGTTTATCCTACTATGAGTTTGTTGAGCTTCAAGAAGCTATGGGTTTGTAAATGTTACTAATTATGAAAAGTTTTAAGCTTTTTTCCCTAAACTTTTTTCACCCTAGATCTGTTTCTAATAGCTGTTTTTTCCTGGATGTGGGACACACTTTCCACTCTAGTACCTTCTGATTATTGCAGGACATTTTGAATCTTAGATTATTAAATATCTGAATTTTATTGCCTTTATTATAAAAGTATCCAGTTTTGTGCCATGAAAGAAAATCAGAATCAGACGGTAGTTAAAGCAATAAAAAGAGATTTTACTCAGGCATTATTGCAATAGGGGAAAGAGATCTGAATATAGAACTGGCCTCAGTTCTGAATACAACATGCAGAAGTGTGGATTGATAGCCAAGGAGCAGGATGGTAGAGGGAGACAGTCAATGGGTGAAAAATTACTTAGAGGAAACACCAGGGTGGAGGAGATTCTGGCTAAACTGACTTGAGAGGATTCCTGCTGAAGGCAGGTCAAGGTGATCAGACAGCACCTGGGGGAGGGTAGAAATGAGCAATTTGGTTCAATATTGAGGTTGGAGGAGTCTCATTAACTGACTTTGCAAGATGCTTCCTACAACTGAGCAGTGCAGGCCCAAGGATGCCCACCAAGTGTGAGGCCTGGAGGGCTTAGAGAGGACTGACCGAAGTCTGACCAAGGAATCAGTGCACTTAGGAAGCCAATTAATTTCAAATTACCTTGATCATTTTAAAGCTTGTTTTGAAGCTTTACTTAAAAAGCTTTGAATAAAAGCCTTGCTTTACCTATCACCTAAGGCATCACCTTTCTTGGTCTCTCCTGCTTTCCCCAGCTGTCCATCAAGGTATCTCCACTCTGATGGGCTGGGACTCAAACTGTACATCCTTCTCTAGATTTCAGCTTACAGTGACCTAGTAGTTATCTGCCAACTTCCTACTTAATCTTTACTCTTTATATATGTACGTGCATATTCAGGAAAAGACTCAAGGGATATTTGGAGCTCTTCCCTGTATACTTTTCTCCTCTCCAGTGCTCTGCCCCTTGAATTCCATATCTCCCAAGTCCCCAAACTTCAATACTTGTTTCTTTAGCTCAGTGAGATGATCAAGATCTCTTGATTCTTGTGCCCCATGCAGAGTTTAAACAAATGTCACGGGGAGAAAGCACAGGCCACTGTAAGGCTCAAATTGCTTCTTTCCTGTCTTTCAGAAAACACACTCCTGAGCTGCCTATTGTCCAAAGTTAAAAGCCATTGGTACAAGTTATTCCAATACATGGAAGTAAAAGTCTCTAGAACAGTTAATTTTTGGTTTTCCCTGCCCATCCCCCGATCTCAGAACCTATCAAACTTATATTTCAAGAACACTGGAATAAGGTTCTTAAATTATAGTCACTATAAAAATCAACATATTTAAAGCATGTTTTATAATATATAACATCATGCAAAATGGGCCTGACTTTTATCTAAGTAGTGCAAAACGTATACTGTAACTTCAGATCACTTTAATTGACTATCCGTCAAGTGGAAACTCACGACAGCTGTTCAAAGTCCATGCACTATGTGAAGCTTAGTTCAGATTATTTAAGGAGAACATAAATGCCTCTAATTCTATAATAAAAAATAAAATTTACTGTTCCAGTGGCAAGGTATAGCATTTATTTTCATATGGCAGTTATTTGTGGAAAAAATGTACTAATTTACAGAAATATAAAAGTAACATCTTTTTGGCATCTATTATTGTTACCTTATACATGTATTTCAATTAGAGATTTTGTAAATGCCTTCTGTGCAATTTAGATGGCCTTTATCAGAAATTTTGATATGATTAATATAAACTGAAACATACATGCATACCAAGACATTATCTTTGGCCAGAATTGTTCAGAATTCCAAACTTTCTCTGTGTCTCAAATGTTGAAGTAGTGTCAACATAGAGTTTATTTCTATTTAAAAATGTTCTCTCTCTAATGAGAACTAGATAGAAAAAAATGGCATGAATTTTGAAAAGTTCTGCAGAGAAATCTCTGAAATATGCAGCTCTTTTCCTTATTTTCAGAGGTTGAACTAATAAATGTTTGGTTACATAAGATGCATCTCTGCAAAAAAAAAAAAAAAAGATTTGACTTTATCTTATTTCTTGTCATTAAATTGTGCTTTTGAGATCCATAGATAAAACTGTTAACATCTGTTTTCCAATACCATATTGTATAGAAACATATAAATATATGTGCATTCACACACCCCCACACACAAGTATACACACCCACAAATACACACACACACACAGATATGCTTTAGTTTATTTCTTATGGATCTGCCAGAGCACTATATATCAAATTTTATTTGTGATCTATGAGGAGAGAAAATAATAAAGAATCATTTATTCATCACTTTTCATCACCATATCAGTTATGCCAGACTATTACTAGAGTTTGTCAAATTCAATAGTCCACTTTTATGTTTAAACTATTACTCCACAATGTCAGTCTGTAACTAAATCCTCAATGTTAAAAAAAAGAGGAAAAAAAAAAAAAAAAGAAAGCAAGCCCTGATCAGGATCCCCAATGCCTCCAATATTTTAAATATACCTTTTTAAAAAATGGGTTCAATAATCTCAGCAGGATCTTAGCCTAACACCAAGAAGAAAGCTCAGCAAAGCTGACCATGGTAGACTAATTATGAAGCTGCTGAAATCCCCAAATTTCTTGACAATTTCAAGAATATGATTGTTCATAGGATGATTTTACTAGAAACCATTGAACATATGTTCTGAACTTTATTTTAACTTGGTCTACTCATGACATTTTATCTCATCGACAGTGAGACCACATTCTCAAAATGTGTTAGCTGATTGCTCTGTTACAAGGATGGAGTTGAAATTCCTGAGATATTCAAGAGCTTCATTTTTTTCCAAAACCATATTCCAGCACCATTACAGATGTGAGCGCTGCTCTCTCAAATGAGGAATGCACATTGTGTATCACTAATAACTTTTAAACACATAAATAAAAATCATTTTTATTTTAAATTCTATGCCTATGTTTATTTTTCACCTCTATGACAAGTATCCATCGTGAAGAAGCTGTTATTCTCTATTTTTCCATATAAGTTTTGGGAATATGAGGCTAACCGATAAATAATAATTAGTTTGAGGCATAGAAATTTGCAGCTGTGCATAATAGTGGTAAGAATTCATATGTTATGTCTGAAGAGTAAAAATGAACCCGTAATTAGATAAGGTAGTATCTAAATACTACCAAATGCAGAGACAAATGTTAAGAAATAGTAAGATTATGTGCTTTTGTTTCAGAAAACAAGAATGATTGCTACACAAACTAAATCTGTTATCTGCTTCAGCCTAACAAAATGCATTCAGTGAGAGTATTTTAAAATAATGTTTACAGTACATCGCATTTAAATTGCTGTGCTTGTTAGAACAGTTTACATTTATTGGAGCAGAATTAAAGCCCCAAGTCACTCTGAGTGCTGTCCCTAGACCCTTACACATATATATGCCCCATACACCCGTAAAATAGTTCCAATATAGCTTTGAAGTGACATGCTGAGAAGTGTGTGTGTGTGTGTGTGTGTGTGTGTGTGTGTGTGTGTGTGTGTGTGTGTGTGTGTTGCATGCATACACATGCAAGGGAGCAATGAGATGGGGTACCGTAAGGGAATCAGAAGGTCGGCCGAGTGTATTATGCTCAATACAATTATATTATTAAAGTGACTATCACTATTTTTTCCTATTTTTAATGTGACCATAAGAATATTTAAAACTACATATGTGGCAATCATTCTATTCCTTTTTGACGATTGCTCTAGAAGAAAAAAGCACAAAACTCTAGATCAACTACAACTTTATCAATATTATAGTAATGGCTCATCTGGTGACTTATAACAAAATGTGATAAATTCACTCAAAAAACTGAAATTTAGCTTATATGACATCATTTGGCTGCCTTTTTTTTTTTTTTAAACAAATTGAATTTTTCTCTGCGTTCTGGCATTGAGAAGACACAAGTCAGAAAGCACCACTGTGAACCTGTCAGAGTTTTAATTAAAAAGCAGCATGCATGTGTCATAGTGATACGTGAGGAGAGGGTCTGGGGAGGCCTGATAGCTGGCTTCTGCCCACCCCATCCTCTTACCAGTTTCTTGACTCCACCCCAGGAAAGTATTCAAGAGCAGAGTGACAACAGAAAGTGAGAATAGGTTTAATGTAATAAATAAGAGACACAGATTTCACTAAAAAAATGTGACCTAGCTCCAGAGACGGAGCAGGACCTACACCAAGTTTAATACAAAAGTAAGAAATGCACACTTAAAGTTTAGCAGGGTGCAGACTGGTTCAAGAGAGTGAGTGGTCACTTACTGAAAGTAAGTTTAACACAAAAAGAAAGCATACACACTTCAGCTGGCTAAGTGTGGGTTGGACCCAGCAAAGTAAGGAACAAGCCTCCTACGAGGATTCCACTTTTATAGTCTTACTATCTACTACATATTCATGTCATCTAATGAATATTCAACTAAGAGGGTGGTACCCTGTTATGTAACATAGTTTTGCACCTGCTCAGTTGGTCTTCTTTTAGGGCATGCTTGTTGGTCAAATTCTATCGCATGTACTGAGTATCTTCAAGAATATTCTGTGCTCTTTAGCATTTCTAGTGGAAGGTCATTCAAAGGATAAATTCCACTTTACTGAGCATGCTCGGCTAATAAGTTTATATAGCTCCTTTCTACTGTGCATGCCCAACCACTGGATTTGTGTAAGTCCCTGAGGTTTCAATTTCCCCATGTTGGTGCTGAAAATAGGTCAAATAAGCAACAGTAACTCTACTCTAGGGGAGAGTCTAGCGGAAGATATAGAGACTTTCACGGGTGGCTTGAAAGAAAAAGGTGTGTCCTGAAATCTGAACCCATGGAAACCTACTATCTCAACAGGGAAAAATAATTTTTGGAATTTTCAGCACTGGCTACAACAATAAATAACCATCATTAAATGTAAAAGACAAACATTTATCAAAACTAGTACAGCTAGTAATTTCTATTTTGTTAAAATTTATATGTTTTCATTTGTAAATGTTCTTCAACTGTCTGAGATACATGAAATATTCCTTAATTTATAGATGGACATCATGAACTCAGTGAAATTTTATGAAGCATTTTGTGGATTTGCTCGTTTGTCTTTTCTGGAGAGAGGAGTCAAAAGTCTTCAGTTGCCTAAAGGACACAATGATACAAAAAATGTAAATTCCACTTTAAAGATAGCTTAATTTCCTTCCAATTCTGTGGCTTCTTTTTGTTTAGGAGAAAGACTATATATACATGTTTTCAATTCAGTCTCTCCTAATAACCTTTATGAGTTTCTGATTTTTAAGAAATTAACTGACAATGTTCAGAGAAAGTAAATCTTGATTGGAGGGGGGTGAGGGACTGCTTTTCAAATCTGAAAATTATAGCAATTTAATATGGTTTAAATTATAATTGACACATTATGAATATCTGCTACATGCAGTAGAAGAGTGAGAGTTTTCATTAAGAGGAACTGTTATGTGTAAGTTGTCAAAATTTAGTAAAGTTAATTTAGTATGACAGCAATCATCAAATTTCATCCAAAAGAAACTTACTTTTCAGAATTCTCAGACATCATTAACTTCATGTGCATACAAGCTAAAATGAGATAAACATCCCTTAGGTCCTATAAAAGTATGTAACAGACACATCCCCTGCCACTGAAGGTGTTAGCACATGAAACTGTGCTTTTCCTATCACAGCAGCCAGATTTTTTTTTTCTTTTTTACAGATCACTAATTTTATAAATATTCTTTCAATCTTAGTATTCTCTGAACACACAACCCATAAACAGAAAAAGGCCCATAGTCTTGGAAAAATGGAAGCCCTTACATGGACATTTGGGAATAAAAACTCATGGTTTTATTTCTTCCTAGGTTGATGCCAGCATAATAAAACAGCCTATGCTCAGCCCCATAATTTGGAAAATTTGAACCATGAATATATGTTTATTACTTAATAATCAGTTATCTGAATTTCTGAGTAATTCTCACAATGTAACAGTAACTCGAAATAGTTTAGGAGAGTCAGGACCAGGCAGCAACCGGCTGTGCAGTTGGCAGGACTTGCAGGGAGATTGCTGTGGCTCACAGCACACCAGCCTGGGTGGAGGGGAGTCATGAGGACACGTGGCTAGCAGGTGCCCTTTAGATGGTGCACCATGAACCAAGAAGGGGAGTCCAGGGGAGAAACCAAAGGCTGGGCTAGGGAATGGGATGGATGCCTAGAAGACTTAGCATGATGGACATATACCAAGCTTTATAAAGGTTTTGATATTTCAACAATCTCTATTGTAGAGCCATAAACCATAAACAAATACCATTTCAGGGGCTCAGCCAATTCAACACTATTTAATGATACCAAGAAGATGCTGTTATGTCTTTTTCTCTTTCATGCTCTTCCAAGTGTAGAGTGGAGTTTCCAGAGACTAGATGAAGTATGAAAAAGCAACATGTCAAAATTAGGAGCCAGTATAAGAATCCAGCCAGACACTGAGACATTTTCAGAAGTGTAAAGTGGTGCCACGCTTCTCATTATTATTATTTTTTTTTCCTAATTGCATTTTTCTGTTTGTTTGTTTTTCGTGGGTTTTTTGGTGGCTGGCCCATGCAGGGATCTGAACCCTTGAACTTGAGTTAACCCTTATGTTCTAATCAAATAAGCTAGCCAGCCAGCCCTAAATGCCTTTATTATAATCAAAAATATATTATTTAAGTTAACAGGTAATAGGCTTATTTCTGTTATTTAAAGGAAATTAATACGGATTTTCGATGTTTGTTTTAATTTCTAATATGGTGAATATAAAAAAAAGCTTTTTGAGGTGCTCAATAATATTAAGTGTAAAGGGATTTTGAGTCAAAAATCTTTGAGAGTCATAACTTTATTTTAATAGATTAAAATAGAAAAATATGATCTCAAAAGAGGCTGAAAAGTCTTCCTGTACAATGCAACAGATTTTTTTCTAATGAAGAAATAGGAATAATTCTTAGCAATAAATACTCATTCAAGCTACACTCAGATATGCAAAGAGAAGTTTTTACCTGACTGAATAATGGGTAAAATTTACACATCAAATCAATAATATTTGGGGGTTTTTTTTTTTCACATTTAACTGTCCACTTGCCATTTAAATAGTCAATGTCTGTAGTGTTCAAGGTTCAGGTGCCCATTGGGCGCTGAATTAAACAATCTTTTTGGTGATTCTATTTCCTGAGTTAAATGCTGCTTTTTCTTCTGCTCTCCAAAGAGCATCTGGGGGATGAAGACATCCATCCTATCATTATAGAAGCAGAGATCTCTGCTTGGATCCACACGGTGTCCCACAAATTCTAGCCCTCTGCTGCAGTTTCCATCTGGCCTGGTATCAGGGCTGGCAACTTCCAAATGTGGCTGATTCACTGGAGATTTTGAGGGTTGTGTTAGCATACAGCATCCGAGCGTATGCCCCGGCAATTTTCACACCCTCTCCACATCTTTTTCTCTCCGACTAGTCTCTGGGTGTCCACAGGTCCTCTCAGAACTTGTGCATTTCCTTTCAAGAGCAAACAGAAACTTCCAGATCCCTTCATGCCACAGGCAGGCCACATGCACCCATGAGCTGGGCTTCAGCATCTGATGGGGCCCCTTCTATTCCTATCTCCACACCTTCACTCACCTCCATGACGGACGTTGTACTGTGGTCTTCACTTCCCTCTGTGCTGGATGTTGTATTGGGCCGAAGTCTTAGGAACCAGCACACTGGAGCCAGTATTCTCCAACACTTACTCAGGTGTTTTTAAGTCAACCCTTCATCATCAGTGATCAGTTTCAATGAGTATGTAGGGGAGATGAAAATGTGGCATATCAATCATGACTCTACTCCGTCTCCTTCTATACCCATCATCTTCTGGGTACAAAGGACCAAGCTTTACTCCACTTTCAGTCTCACTGTGACCATGTCCCACTCCCACCTCTTCCTTCTTAGTCCCATTCTCTCTGAAAAGCTCTCACACTAAAGGAGAAGGCAAATCGGAACTCATTTCAAGAATTAAACCATGGTACTTCAAAAAACTCTTGGAAAAATAGAATTAAAAGGTAATACAAATATTTCCATGAACTTTTTGAAGTACCCTTGTATATGCACATATATTATTTTTATGTGTTTTTTGTATAGTCTGAGAAGAGTTGTCTTCAAAATTTTATAACAAATGTTATACCAAGTAATAAAATGTTAGAAACATTGACAGTTAAGTCAAGAATGAGGCAGGGATTCCAAATATCCTCCACGCTGTTCAATATTTTCCTGCAGTTTCTACAACACTCTGGGATATAAAAATAAGAGGTATAAACATCAGAATGGAAGAGCCCACTTCTTTATTCATTCACCGATCAATGGACACTTAAGTTGTTTCTTTTTTAGCTATTGTGCATACTATTGGAATAAATATGGGATTGCAGATATCTTTTAAAGGTACTATTTCATTTTCTTTGGGTAAATATCCAGAAGAGAGATTGCCAGATCATATGGTAATTCTGTTTCTAATTTTCTGAAGAACCTCCATACATTTTCCATAATGGTTGTACTAGTTTACATTTCTACCAACAGTGTACAAAGGTTCTCTTTTCTCCACATTTTTGCCCGTACTTGTTATCCCTTGACTTTTTGATAATCGCCATCCTAACAGGAGGAAAATCACTTATATATGGAATCTAAAAAAAGAAAAAAGTCAAATACATAGAACAGAGTAGAAGAGTGATTACCAAGGGTGGGAGAAGGAGAAAATGAAGAGATGTCAAGGTCAAAAGGTACAAGATTGTAGTTACATAGGATAAATGAGTCTAGAGATGTAATACACCAGAGGAAGACTATAGTTAATAATATTGTATACTGAAAATTTGCAAAGACAGTAGATTGTAGGTGCTTTTACCATGTTCAAAAAAAGTAAGATGATGGAAATGTTAAATTCCTTACCTGTAGCCATCACTTCACTGTAGATATGTATAGCAAAATGACTCATATATGCTCCCATTTTATTATTCCCTTCACCCCTGTTTCTCAGAATTTACAGTTAAGCAGCTGGAGAAGAAAAATATGCAAAGAGAGAAGAAGCCAGAAGCCAAAGAATTGGCTTTGTGGATCATATAATCCCTTCAAGCAATAGCCCGAGATGGGGATGGCAGATATATTTAAAATTAATTTCAAAACTTTCATTATTATAATGGGGTCAGAAAATTGAACTTTTGAAATGAGATAATGTTTTCATATGCAATGTGAGAGCATGACATGTGATTAGGAAAATCTTAACACCACCTGAGTTTTTATTTAGGGCAGTGAAGTAAAGTTCTATTACATATAGGTTAAAAGAGACATGAAAGACAGAAAAAAGGTGCTTTGTGATTTCATCTATGAGTAAATGCTAGTCTAACCTAATGTTACATTAATTTATAAAATTAGAACTTTCTCAAAGTCTGACTTTACTGTGTCATAAAATAATTCATGTAATACATATTTTATTTAAGTAAGAGTTATCAAATTATATATCTATTCTTTGTCACATATTAGGAAAATTCAGAGGCAATTTTTAAAAACTGCAAAATTTTCATATTGAAGTATACAGACACATGGTGTACTGACTTGAAAGAGTTCCAAGCCCTTTTACAATATAGTAGAGGTTAGTTTAAATAATTTTTAAAAAATAGTTGTAATAGGAAGCCATAACTTTCAGATCTTTATTTAAGCACTTTATACTTTTTTCTTTCTACCTGGCAAATCTTCTACGAGGAGCACAATTACCATGGACTCTGTTGAGCCCTTCACCTCAGCCCCAAAATAGAATTAATGGTTCCCATTTTTTGTGGTCTCTTTGCTCCTTTGAAATAATGCCTGCATTTTGAGATATTGCAGAGGAGTCAGTTAATGTCTCTCCTGTTAGATTAAGCTCCTGAGAACAGCACTAATTTTTCTATCCATTTTTGTATTCTCAGTGCTTCATCTATGCTAGATACCAATCTGTAGAGTGATGTACGTATAATAATTCTGTTGAAAAAATATTAATATATAACTCATGATTCTCATAGTCAAGAAAATGTTTTTGATACTATTGTGAATGCTTACTATGTCTAAATTTACTGTTGCTTTTTGTTATTTATTGCATTGCTTAGCATTATTTTATTACATGGATATTATATTCATGGCTTATGTTTAAAGATCATTAGCAATGATCCCTTCGGCTTCTATTGTAGAATATCGTGGAAAACATTTTCCTTCCTTGACCTTTTAAACTTGAGCATGTGTATTCTCTGTGACCTGGACATTTCACCTGTAGGTATATTTCTACATGAAATATGAGTGGCCATTTGTTCCAAGAAACACTTGCATGAATGTTTGTAGCAGCATTCATCTGATCAGTCAAGCAAACCCAAACGTATTTTTAAAAATCATCTGAATTTATGTTTTAAATTGTTCAAAACTCTCTTCTACATCAATTCAATTGTATGGATAGCATAATAATTTATAGAAGGCAAAGAGCACTAAAGGGAAGAGAAAGGGAATATGAGTTTAATGTTGAACCTAGTCAGCTGAGCCAGAAAAACTCATAGGATGTCTATTGTACTCAAAATCCATGGATACTAAGCCCAGCTATTGCAATTATGGAACTCATTGCAATGTCTCTTGAGTCAGCTCTCTCAATCTTTGCAACAATTTTTCATAGCTTCTCAACTATCCTCAAGTCTAACATGGTAGCTGTGGATGTATGATGCACAGATCTTATTTCAAGAGAGCCCCATTGTGAGGAGTGCTGCTGGTTTACCAACTCCAGCTCCCACAACTTTGAATCCAACTTATTGTTCACATCGAGGCCACATACTTCTCCCTGGGTGGCTCCCAGGTGATGATGGAACATGATGGGGGTAAGAAAACCCCATCTCAGTCTGATGAAGACTCTGCAAATGGGCATTTTTTGCCCTGGCATCCCCATCACCCTGGGTGAGACTTTCTCAGAGCTGCACTTCAGTGTGAGTTTCCTCCAATCTCCCTTAACAGTTGTTAGACCTGCATTTGGTCTAAAAGCTTTCCCCATTAACTTCTGTTCCTTCTGTCTTTTTTTTCCCTCACAGAATCTTTCTCAAATGAATTTTCTGCACATGCCTTTTAGTCTTGGTGCCTGCATCCAAGTGGACTCATGCCTAGTAACCTAGACCCTCTCCAAAAATTCTCAAAAATAATACCTCACAGAGTCAATAGTCAATAGAAATTCCTCAACTTTTCCCCCAGAAATCCTAAAAGCAAACCTACATGCATATCAATTAATTCTTTCTTCCAGATTGTTAAAAAGTGTTGTTCTTCCGCTTTAGAGTCAAGGTGCCTGTAAATTATTTGCCACACTTTCCGATGGGAGTTGGAATCTAATTTTCCTGCCACTGACTTTGAGCTGGAACCTCTGAGGCCAGATCACATAAAACCTCTCACATTTCAACCAAGCCTCTTAGAACACTTTCTCTCAGAGATCTGAGGCTCTATTTAAGAAGTTAGATTGCCCCAAGACCTGGGGAGAAGTCACATGCTCACACCTCCTCCCACAGTCCATAGTCCCAGCTAAGCCCAGCCTTCTACCCATTTCCACTAAAGCACAAGACATATGAGTGAAGCAGTCTCTTACCCATGCTCAATCTCAGCCAATGCCAGATAGAGCAGAGAACCACTCAGCTGAGCTCTGCCTGAATTCCTAACCCTCAAAATCTTAAACTGTAATAATCCAGAATGAAATGATTGTTGCTTTAAATTGCTAAATATCAGAATAGTCTATTATACAACAATGGATTACCTAAACACCTTCCTCTCATCTACAGGCATCCATTGACCTATGTGTTGTGTTTTTTCCTTATTGTTTTATGAAGGATACAGTGATACTGTTTTTCTCCTTTTCCTCTCATTATCCAAATTTACACTTTCTTCGGCCACCATTTAAATGTGGAATATACTATAAAGCATATGTACTTCACAGGGCCTGGTTTTCCAAAGCCTTGCAGTTTCAAATATTGACCTTGCAAGGGCAGGAAATTTTCCTCAGGCTATAAGTCTCTGGTGTGAGATAAAGATTTGTGGCACAGCAGGTTGCTGGCTCAAAGACAGACTATTTACTGATTGTTATGTAAAGATACTGAGAAATTGCTATAAGAAGGAATGTTTGCTAAGATCAAGCTTGTGTTGATAGGACCACTTAATTGCCTTACTGGAATGTCATCTGGCTTGTTTCACTGAAAGTTACCAGCCTATACTGTTAAACTATAACCCCACCTATGTTCTCTTCTTGTAACTTCCTGGTCTGGAAAATAAATGCAGGAAGAGAACCCCAATTCGGTGTTAATTTTCCCAAGGAAGGGATGCCTCTTGCTGGAGGGTCCCAGGAAAGTTAACCACTTCGGAGCTTCTCACTGCTCAGTAGAGATGGGCTTTGAGTAATCCTTTGCATCTCCATCACCCAGGGGAAGTGGGGTGACAAATCCGTGGGGGGGGGGCAAAGCAACACAAAGCAACATTTAAAAATGCTTAAATCTTAAAAACATGTATCTTATTGGCTAGACTTGTTGGACCAACAAATAGACACCAAAGTTTCAGTGGCTCAATGACATGGAAGTTAGTGTCTTGCTAATGTGAGAGCCCTGGGTGGGTGTGAGGATTGTCAGAAGAGCTCCACTGCATGATCATGCAGAAACTCACACTCTTTTTATCTTGTGTCTTTTCCATCTCCCAGGACCTCGTCATAGAGTACATCTACCAGATGGAGGGGGGAAAAAATCACAGAAAAGAGGCATATGAAATTTTATATGCCAGACATGAAAGTGGAACATTGCAAATCTGCTCATATTTCACCAGCCAGAACAGAGTCAAATGGCCACCAAAACTGTAAGGGAGCCAGAAATTCAGTCCACCTGCTCAACAAAGAGTAGGGTGAAGTGATTCTTGGAGAAGAATATTGGTTCTACCTATAGCCACCACCAGATTATGTTAAAATATCCAAAATGACTGTAGGGCATAGGCTCTTTAGAACTCTTCCATAAGGAATTAGTAAATAATTTTATGAATCTCCATCACTGGAAAACGTCATGAGAGCAGTTTGCTTCCACCTTCTCCTCCCACCCTCCCTCATCCTCTAAGTATTTCTGGAATTTCTAGACCACTGTACATAGTTAACTTATATTTAGTGAAAGTGCGTTTAATTAATTAGGATGATTCTTCAAAAATCATAAAAGTATTAATTCTTCTTGAATGAGTGCCATGTTTATATGTAAAATCAATTGTCCTGTACTACTTATTGGCCAGTCTAACCTTCCCTGGTAATAAGACCTACCAACTTTTTAGGCATCATGTTATAATTTAATGGATCTCCTTTGGGGCTTTCTATTTCATCTACATGTCCACTCACCTGCCCTTATTACACTATTTTAATTACCATAGCTTTATAATAATTATTTACATGACGAAGCGCAAGTCCTTCATCCCCAATTTACGCTTCTCCAACACCATATTGGTTGTAGTTGACCTTATCATTAAATTTTAGATTCAGCTTATCTGATAAACAAAACCCTTTGAGCCAAAATGACAACATGAGACACTGTCCATGAAATAACCATAAGTGGTGAACATTATTTTTGTTAAAAATAAAAATTAAAGTCTCTGGAAATTGTTCTAATGGTATACAGCAAATGAAGAAATAGTCATTCAAGAAAATCTATTACGTCGTGTTAAGAACAGTAAGTCTGTGTTATTTGAATGACCTGCTCCCTTCCCATCTCCAATCAGCAATTGTAGCCACAAAAAAATGGGGCTCCCCTCATCTTCCCTTGCTCCAGTCAAGAGATATGGGATCTTACAGGGAGGATCAATCACCAGCATTTCTACAAGTTGCAGAGGATAATTTGCTATTAAGTGTGTTGTGGCTAAGAGAGTGAGGTCTCTCTTCCTTACCTTAAGTTCCACTCATAGGGCAGAATATTCTTGTTAATCGTGGCAGGCTGAGAGTATTGGGACTCTGATCACCCTCATTCCTGCTCGCTCATGGAGTATGAAGCTTCCACTTAGAGAAGCAAGCAAAAAAGACAGGAGCCTAAGCCTCCATCCAGAACCCTTCCATAAAGCAGGGGTGTCATTCCAAGAGAAGAGAGCTACTCTTCCCTTCCCAGTCTCCAGATGTAGCTCAGAGATTTTGCCCAAGGGGAGAGGCAGTCCATAACAAAGAGAACTCTGAAGTTCTCCCCATAGGAATTACTTTTATTTCAAAAAGACTGTGGGGAAGTTAAAGCATAAGGGTGCTCCCAAAACAATAGAGATTTTGATGGTCAGTAATATGATCAGCAGGCTAAATCTTAGTGCATACAATTTACCAGAAAGAACCAGGGAAAGAGACAGCTAAGATGAGCCTTCTTGGGGTCAGAAGAAACCTCAAAGACTGGCCTCAAAAGCGGTCTCTGCAAAGGATCCTGGGTTTCATAGGAACAGACTGTAGAGCAATTTATATCCCAAGGCTTCATTGAAAACCGTAGCAGAATTATCCTGCAATTAGTGAAGCAGAGTGGAATACTGTGACCTGTGCCCAAGTTCAGCTGCTCTCCACTTGGAAACAAAAGATTCATAAGTCCCAAATGCTGGTGCAAAGGTAGAAAGTTTTATTTTCAGGCCTGAGGAGACAGACAGGCTAAAACTGACCCAAAACTTCAGGTTTTCAGAGGGGCTTATTTAAGACAAAGGACAAAGGAGTAATGTATTAGAAATGATGTGGTGATGGGGTGACATGTGCAGGTCATCAGGTTTTAATCTCTTTCTTTGTGTTCAGTCCTGTGAGACTTGGAGTCAGACCTCTTGGCTCTGATTTTATTTCCCTCCTTGGAGATCTATAACATCAAAGAGAAACTGTTAGTTTTGCAAGTTACTGAAGACATAACCTTGCTTAATTATTCCTACAAGCTGCAGTGATGGTCCATGGTTCAAGCCAAATTCCTCCCTAAGCGTTAAGTTCTAACGTGGCTGCTGCTGTGTTAAAAATTTGTTATGCTCTATTAATACCAGTAGAAGCAGACAGCTTCACAGAGAAACCAGGGAAATAGATAGTCATAGAGCACCTGCTAAAGCTACTGTCACCCCATGGTGATTGGGTGCACCCCAAGCCTGTCCTTTCTGTGGAACAACATCAGAGACTTCATAGAGAGCAGAAAAGAGATTTAGGGGGAATGAAATTGGCAATTTTTCACAACTGCACATAAAACATTCTTCAGCCTAGACCATATATTAGGCCATAATGCATGTCTCAATAAGTTTAATAGGTTTAAAATCATACAAAGTATGTTCTCATATCACAATTGAATGAAATTAGAAAACATAATTCAAAGAAATTTGAGAAACACACAAATATGTAGATATTAAACAATATACTCCTAATTAACCAATGTATCAAGGGGGGGGGAAATCACAAGAGAAGTTAGAAAATATTATGGAATGAATGAACATAAAGACACAGAAGAGCAAAACTTATGGGATGCAGATAATGCAATGCTCAGAGGGAAATTTAGATCTGTAGACACCTACATTAAAAAAAAGAAGAATTTTGAATCAATAACTTAACATTCTTGAAATTCTGCCATTTTGCAGCAACACAGATGAGCTTGGAGAAAGTTGTGTTAAGTGAAATAAGCCAGACACAGAAGAAAAAATACCTTGTCTTCCCTCATAAGTGGAGCTAACAGAGAAAGAAGAAAGGAAAGAAAGACGGTGATGTGTTGAATTTGCAGAGGGAGAGAAGAAACCTAGGGTTGCTGGGGGTGGAGGCAGGAAGGGAGATGGAAGTTGGAGAAAGTTTGGGTAGTGGACACGGAATAATTGCAATTTGTGGTAATGGGCATGCTGATAGTCTTGGGCACAGGTGGTGATGGTCTGCTGTGCGCCTCATGAATATGCATAATCAATAAAAAAAAATAAAATAACTTAACATTCCACCGTAAAACAGAAAAAAAAAAAGCTGACAACACCCACAAGAGGGGAATAAATAATTAAGGTTAGAATGGATAAATATATACATGCAAGCATATGTACATACATACGTACAGGAAATAGCGAATAGTAAACAATAAAGTCATTAAAACTAAAAGTTAGTTTTTGGAAAAAAAATCAAGAAAATCGACAAATCTTTAGCTAGGCTTATCAATAAAAAAAGGAAAAAAAAGATCAAATAAAATCAGGAATGAGAAAAGGGACATTATTACCAACCTTACAGAAATACAAAAGATTATAAGAGAATATCATAAACAATTTTATGTCAACAAATAAGATAACCTAGATAAAATGGACAAATTTATAGAAACACACAACCCACCAAAACTGATTAAAGGAGATATTGAAAATCTGAGTAAACCAATAACAAATAAAGAGATTGTGTCAGTGACCACAAAAACTTCCAACAAAGAAAAGCCCAGAACCAGAGAGCTTCACTGGGGAATTCTACTAAATGTTTAAAGTAGAATTAACATTTCTCAAATTCTTCCAAGAAATTGAAGTACAGGCAACCCTTCCTATTTCATTCTATGAAACAGTATCACCCTAATACCAAAGACAAAGGCATAACAAAAAAAAATAATAAAATCCAGACCAAGATTCCTTATGAATATGAATACTTAAAAGAAAATATAGGTGTAAATCATCACGACCTTGGGTTAGACCATTGTTTCTTAAACAACAAAAGAAAAAGTAGATAAATTGTACTTAATCAAAATTAAAATCTTTTGTGCTGAATAGAACACCATCAAGAAAGTGAAAAAATCACTCACAGAATGCGAGGAAATATTTGTGAATTACATAAGGGACTTGTACCTAGACCTTATACAGTTTAATAAATCTTACATACTAAATTATCCAAAATTGCTAAGACATGGAAACAACCTAAGGATCTGTTGACAGATGAATGGATAAAGGAAATGTGATATGGAAATTCTTTTCCAACTAAAATATCTTTCTCTCTAAACACTTCTTTTTGTCACATTGCACGTGAGGTGTAGGTTCACAAGACATGAAATTTCTGGGTTGCGATATTTTTTCCTCAAAATTTTGTAAGGAAAGATTCTCTCTTTGTCAAAGAAGTGAAAACCACTTTTTCACCTTCCCAACTTCAACTAACCTTGTCACGTGGATGTCATAGTCTTAGCTTGCATATGAGTATGAATACATTTTAAATAAATGGACTGAACCCAAAATTGCTGTGAGAACATTGAATAATTCAAGCAATAATAATGTACTAATATTTGTAACCCAACTTAAATGCTAATGTAACGAAAACAGATTTGTAAACACAGATAGTCACGATAATGTTACAAGGTATCTAATATTACCATTTTCATTGTCAAGAGCAACGGAAAGGCATAGAAAGGATCTTTCATCTTGGATCTCATGGTAAATCATAATGGAAAGAAAAAGGACTTAAAAACAGATTCTCTGATCCCAAGTTTTCTTCAGCACATGGTATAGGGACAGTGTTTCTTTTAACTGATAGAAGAGTTTGAATACCTTTAATGAAACATCAATTAAGGATTTTGATTGGTTTCACCATAAAAGTTTCATAGATTTTTATCATCTTAGATATAAAACTCCTCCTGTTCCTTAGTATAAGGTGATTAAAAATGTAGATATAAATGGGTATATATACAAATTTCCCCGACGATGTTCACTCTGCCTAGTTATGCACACTTCTAAAGTGAATTTTACAATCCTGAGGCTATGCTTTGTAGATGGTGTTCTGGATCTTTATGGTTAAATTCCCTGTGTTCTACTTTTCTTCATTGCTGTAGGATATATTGCTTCCATTAAAACAAAACAGGACATTCTTGTTTCTATGAAAATTGCAGTAAATCTGGAGCAGAGAAGATGAACATAATTTCTGACCAAGTGTGACTTGAAAACATGTGAAACCCTCCATTTTTTTTTAAAAAAAGAAAGCCTGACTTTGAACTCTTGATATAAACTTAATATCATGTAAGCTTATAAACATGGGGCTAAGTTTTCTAAGCGAATGTTAGTAAAATAGAAAATTAAGTATGCAAAAAAATGAATACTTCAGGATATTAAAGGAGAGTGGA
This sequence comes from Cynocephalus volans, assembly GCF_027409185.1. NCBI lineage: Eukaryota > Metazoa > Chordata > Mammalia > Dermoptera > Cynocephalidae > Cynocephalus > Cynocephalus volans. Next base: position 11,447,589 of record NC_084477.1, on the reverse strand, counting down.
AGTAAATTAAAATTGCAGAAATTTTACAAAACAAATTAAATTCAAAAAGGTAAAAATCAGACCCAGAGAAATGCATGTGTTAAGGAGATCTTTTTGGGTGTACAGGGGAGGGATTGAAGGATTTTAATGACAGGCTAAATTACAATGTTACATCAAACTAAAGTTATAGAATGCTGGGATGCCTGATTGAGAAATTCTTTGTAAATTTGTAAAAAAGTTATGAATTATAATTTGACTTGGGCAGATGTACAAAGTCACTAGAACTAGTTTATTTTGTCTAGAAGCTGTGATAAGTGTCAAATATTTGAAGAGTGAGATTTAAGAGTTTCACGAGTTATATTATGATGTATTAACTAAAATCTGACTCACAATAGGGTCTTAAACATCTTTTCTCTAAGTGTATCATGGACTGAGCTTTATAACAATTAACAAAGATCTATCCATGACTTGACACTTCTCCACTGCTAGCAGGAGGAAAACACAATAGGGATCTCATCAGATACAAAAATAAGTTTGCATAAAATACTTGGACGTTTTCTAAACTATTTGAAATTTTGATTTGCAACCATTACCCTTAATAACGACATTGTTAATGTAATGTATGCAAATAAAATTACAAAGTCATTGCAATTAGCAAGTTATTTTAAAATATTTTATATCATCCTTTAAAAATTCCTCTTTTATTCTTTAATTTCATAATATATTGGCATAGCAGTGCATGTTAATCATTAATACACGTGATAACTTTTAAATAATAGTAGAACCCCATCAGAAAAATTTGAAAATGTTGTAAAGTATAAGAATATTTGCAAACTGAATTTAGGCTGATTATAACCTTCTTTGTATGAGAAAAATATTTGAATTTTTACATGGGAAAAGTAAGCTAATTGAGACTAGATAATATAATCTGTACATACCCTAAATTGAGGACATATCATTCAATATTTTATTTCTCCCTCTCTGGACCTATAAATTTCTTGTTTATTTACTTCTATTTTGTTTTAAATTTTAATTTACACATTGTAATTGTACATACTTACAGGCTACAATCTGATATTTTGATACATATATATGTTGTATAATAATCAGGTCAGGATAGTTAATGTATCAGTCGCCTCCTGTTCTTGTCATTTCTTTGTGGTAAAAACATTCAAGAGCCTCTCCTCTAGCTACTTTATAATATACAAAACTTAACTGTTAACCAAACTGTGCACTCGAACACCAGAACTTATTCCTTCTATCTAATTGTAATGTTGTACCCATTGGCCAATCTCTGCGTTTTCCCTTCCCAGTCTCTGGTAACCACTGTTCTATTCTGTGCCTCCATAACATCAGCCTTTTTTTTTTTTTTTCTTCTTAGATTCCACATGTAAGTGAGTTCATGTGGTGTTTGTCCTTCTGTGCCTGGCTTACCTCACTTAACATAATGACTTCCAAGCCTGTTCATGTTGCCACGAATGACAGGATTTCGTTCATTTTCTATGGCTGAATAGTATTCCACTGTGTATGCATACCACGTTTTTTATCCAGTCATCTATTGTTGGACACTTAGGTTGATTCCATCTCTGGGCTATTGTCAATCGTGCTGCAATAAACATGGGAGTGCAGGTACCTCTCCGACATACTGACTTCATTTCCTTTGCATATATACCTAGTAGTTGGATTGTTGGGTCAAATGGTAGTTCGATTTTTAATTTTTTGAGGAGCCTCCGTACTGTTTTCCATAATGGCTGTACTAGTTTACACTCTCACCAGCCATGTGCAAATGTTCCCTTCCTCCACATGTTCACCAACACTTGTTTTCTTTTGTCTTTTGATAATAGCCACTCTAACTGGAGTGAGGTGTCATTTGGATTTGCATTTTCCTGATGATCAATGCTGTTGAGCGTTGTTTCACGTGCCTGTTGGCCATTTGTATGTCTTCTTTTGAAAAGTGTCTATTAAGGGTTATTTGGGGTTCTTTTTGCTACTGAGTTGTTTAAGTTCCTTATATACTCTTGATACTAACCCCTTGTCAGATGTATTATTCGCAAATATTTTCTCCCATTCTGTAGGTTGTCTCTTCATTCTATTGGCAGTTTTCTTTGATGTGCTTTTTAGTTTAATGCAATACTGCTTGGCTAGTTTTGCTTCTGTTGCTTGCACTTTTGAAGTCTTATTTAAGAAATCCTTTCCCAGCCCCATACCATGGATCATTTTCCCTGTGTTTTCTTCTAGTAGTTTCATAGTTTGGGGGTTAATATTAAATTTTTAACCCATTTTGAGGTGATTTTTGTATATGGCAAGAGGTAGGAATCTAGTTTCATTCTTCTGCATATGAATATCCAGTTTTCCCAGCACTATTTACTGAAGAGATTGTCTTTTCCTCAATATGTATTCTTGGCACCTTTTCCAAAATCTTCTCATTTTTCCTCTCCTTTTTTTTTTTTTTTTAACAACTGTCAGAGTTTCACTGCTAGATTCAAAATTTAAACCCTTCCTCCCCTCACACACAAACAAACTCCGGAAAACCAACGTATTAATCAAGAGAAAGCGAGACTTATAAAGGTGGCAGAAATAAGACAGAGGGACAGATGGAGTCACTGTATGGAAAATGATTGACTGTACATATATATAAAGTTGATTGGGAAAAGAATCAAAGAACTCACAATTGAAAGCTGAGAGAATACAAGGACCAAACGGAGTTTATACAGGAGATAGATTTTTTCCTTTTGGTGAAACCTATGGTTTCAGGTTTTCCTGAGTCATTTAATAATTTTTTTTTTCTTGTTTGGATGAAATAAATTATTTTTTATGTAGAAGCCAATAAAAAAAGATACCCAAACCAAAGGTGCTGCATCTGTGAAAGTCTCTGAGTATTTAGGAACCAGCAGAGCCCATTTGGTCATAAGGAGCAACATATCACACAAATTGACCTGAGCTGCCTGCCCCCCACTGCTCTGCTACAGACCCCAGAAGCCACAGTGCCCGTGGGCACCCTGAGTGCAGAGTAGGCAAGCCTGGGACTGGACAAGTGCTTCTCGCAGAGGGTTCTGGAGACAGAGGTGGTGAGTGCCAGTGGATGACCATGAGTAGATCTGACCCAAAGCCCATGTGACAATTCTGTAGGGACTCCCAGAAATAAGTGGGAGAGACTGTGTAGTGGGAGGAAAAGGCCTTATGATGTGAGTGTTTGTGTTTATTGTTCCCATAGTGTAGAAAAGATCCAGGACAACCAAGTACAACGAGAAGTGGAGAAACTGGCAATCCCAGGCAAATATTTGAGGTTGGTTTTTTGGAAGTGGAATCACTCGCATTGAGGCTGTGGTTGAAGTTACAGGAGTGGGTGTGATTATTAATGGAGATAGAGACAGAAGAATGTAGGAAAAAGATCTTGAGAGACATCTCATTTGTTCTGCCATTTCATTTACATTAACATATTTTTCTACAAGCTCTGAGATTCCAGACTCTTGATTTGGGATGAATAAAAATTGAGACAGAGGAAAAATAGTTAAATAAAAGAACATGTGTCCCTAAAGATAAAGACATTTAAGTCATAGTATGCAGATGAGAACTATTAAATATTATTCATAAGAGGTCATTACTGTAAAGATGTACATTTTAAATCCTGCTCCATTTAAAGATAGAAACATATCAGCACTATTAATATCAATGTAGTTAAAACTAGAAAAATCACTCATGTTAGAGATTCTCTATTTCATTTCAGTGTCCTAATCACAGTGTCCTAATTCGTCTGTTTTCAGAGAAATGTTTTCTCAATTCTAGTTGCTTTAAAAATACATGAACTATATAATTTTGTACCCCCTTTTAAACAAGCCTTTTTCTTTGCCCTATGATATACAACAAAGGATAACTTTATTTGTAACTAGAGTCTTCTCTATATACGTTTTATCTTTTAGGATGTGAGTATATGACATATTTGCTAAATCACAATATGATGTACAACATTGAGCCTGAAATGCAGACTCTTCTATTTCCTTAGTTTTGTCATCACCTAGAGATTGTTTAAATATATTGAAAATAGGAAGATCTTTTTTTATATTGTCTGCAGATTATTATTACCTGATAATAGACATAAATACAACTTAGTCCACCTTAAATATAAGTGGAAATTATTGTTGTTATTTCCATTATAGTGAATATTTACTGTAATAATTGCCCCAGTTTGAAGGTCTTTTTATCATTCACTTAATTTAGACAGCCTCTAGTAGAAGATTAAAAGCAAACAAATTTTTAATACCGATTATATCCTAAATGTCCATTAATAAGACAAAATTTAAGTTTATGACTAAGAATATTTAATGTAAGTAAATAAAATATAGAGAGAAATCATTTCAAATTAAAACAGCTGAATGATTCATAAACTGTTTTTAAATTAAATCAACAACATCGGCAGACACAATTTTGTCTGTAAAATTAAATTATTCCAAAAATAGATTTTTTTTTTCAGAGAATTACTTACATTTTCAAAAATATTTCCATGACTGAGTCATGTAAAATTAGCTGGACAAAACATAAAGACCTAAGAACCACTGGTCTAAGAGTTTAAATTTGATGGTTTCCCCTTGTCCAATGTTTATTAACTACAGTTCACAGTTAGCTAATTGAGGACTTATGGATTTTTAAGGTCATGGTGTTGTACACCGAACGGCTGCGTTCCTGACATTTTTTTAAAAAGAAAGTTTGCCTTCATCCCAGGGGACCCAAGCCCAGGAATGTAAACAAACATCTATAAAGAAATTGAGGCAGCAAGCTGGAAACGGGGCTTAATTCAATTTTTTTTTCCTAACCCTCTGAGGCCATTCAAATCAAAAGAATTCATTAAAAAAGAAAAATCTCAGTAGGCGTTCTGGTGATAGTTCATGCAACAACTCTTTTATTTTACTAGTGGGAAATTGAAAAGAATTTGTCCAACACTGCTAAGAAATTAAATTCCTGTTGTTGCTACAGCCTGATTTTTTATTCTCCTCTAGTTGAAAAAATCCTAAATCCTGTTTTGCCCATTCCAATTTTCAACATTTTATATTTAATATGATATTCACATATTGTTATAAAAAGAATCCCAACTATTTTTTAAATCCCACAAATTCCTGAAAAAATTACTTTGTCTAATTTTGCCATGATTATTGTATTCATGTAAAAACAAATACTGGCTACTATTTGCATAAAAATACTTGATGAACCATATTAGCAACCAAGTTATTTTATAAAAATTGTGTTAAATATTAGGTAGTTTGAGTTTAGATGGCACTTGACAAGTACTAGTATGTTATTGTATAGTTAAAAGTCAAATATATGTATACATACAATAAAAACCTTAATTAGCTCTATGCTCTATTGAAACCAGTTTAGAAGTTACACTATAGCTGTATAGCTTCATATTTTATTCCTTAAAATAAATTTAATAATTCAAAGGTTCAAGGAAATGAAAACATGCTAAGAAGCTAGAAAATGGAGAATAAATTAACAGAGAAAATCACACTCTCTGGAAGATGATAGACCAGGGTTTACATCACACTTAAGGCCAGTAAACTATGGGCCATTGAAGTTGGAAAAGCATAAAACACTTGCAGGTAAAGGGAGCATGCAAATAAATAAGTAGGAATGTTATCACACCTAACTTCACTTAGCAGTGAGATAGGTCCATAAAAGACACTTAGTCTCATTAAGTAAAATGTATACAAAATGAGAGGGTTATGAAGTTTTTCAGTTAAAGGTGCTTCTCAGTTAAGGCTAAAAAAAAAAAGAGTACAATTTCTGCTTTTATATTTTTGTCAGTTTTTTGTTTCATATCTATTTTATTCTTTTGTAATTGCACAATGAAAACACATTCATTATAGCAAAAAGATCACATAACAGGGATAACTTTTGCTTATATTACACCCCTTTTCTGTAGTTACTTATTTTTCATAAATGGGAACTCAGCTGTATACAGCTTGCTTTTTTTTTTTCCCTCATTTTATAACAAGTTAATTTCTTTCAATGTCAATAAATACAATACATAAATGGAAAATATTGTCATATTCATGCTATGGAAAATAAGACTGTCTAATTAGAGCTAGGCAGAGAACTAAAATTTATAAACTATTATATGGTCCTTTTCGCACTCGCATTGCTGGACCCAAGAGTGGCAATCAAATGTCGAATAAAACGTGCTGTCCAACTATTTTGACTTCCATTGTCAAAATGACCCAATATATGACATTATAATTGTCTCAGTATTGTATATGCATGTATCATATATAATACATATGCCTTTTCTCACTTCTCTTAATGCAAATAATTATCAATATTTTTCATTTCTGCTCAAAAACATTTAAATTTTTAATTTATATTTTGGATTACTTTTGAATTGGAATGTTACCATTTAATTACAAATTTCCTATTTTTATTTATGTTTTCCATTAGGTATAAAAAACCTTTATATATTCAAGTAATATAATAATTTCTTTTTGTTATATAGATATTTTAAATTCTTTTTCTTAAGTTCGAACATATATTTGAATTTATGTGTCAAAACTCTGCCAATTTAGTTTTTCATTTGGTGGAGTCTAGTCTGTACATTTTTAATGTTTTCTGTCTTTTGGTTCATGCTTCAGAAATATTTCCCACCTCCCTTACATTTCTTTCTAGTATGTTTATAGTTTCTCAATTTACATTTAAATATTTAGCTTACCCAGTGTTTATTTGACTAAATGATATGGGGAAATTGAGCTATTAAATTATTTAGCCTTTTGTCCCAATTTCATATAAGCCATAATTTAATCTAGCATATTGATTTGAGATACTTCTTTATTTCATATTACAATTGTACGTTTTGAAAATCTATTTTCACACCTTCTCTTCCTGAAATTTATTTAGCACCTATTTACTTTACTATTTTTATTAATATAATTTAATACCTGAGAGGACAATTTTTCATTTAGGACATTTTTTCAAAATTTTTCTTGGTTATTCTATCTTATTTACTTGTCCAAATAGATAATCAGAACCATTTTTTTAAAGAAAAAAAAAAAAAAAACCTTGCTAATGTTACCAAGATTTCATCAAATCTCAGAAGAGTTAGTTTTCCTTTTACTAAATTATTATAATCCTTAGGAAAAGGTGTAATTTTTTCTCTAGTAGATTCTAAACAATTCTTGTTTTCGTATTCCTCAAGATCTTTTTGTCTTACTTTTATAATTATTGCTAGATTTAATATTATATCAATATCTGGCAGACTGTTCAATTTTTATCATTGGAATTTTTGAAATTTCTCCAAGGAAATCATTTTAAAAAGTATTCTTTAATTTTGGAACACATGTCAACATGTGTAGAACAGAATAACATCAATATAAATATATTTATATATGTACACTTAGGCTTGTCACATATGCATATTCACAAATATACATATCAAAATCTTATTAATTATTCAAATTCTAGTATTGATGTGTAAAAGACACATTTTAATAGTTCCCACTTATTTATGGGGTACAGAGTTGACTATCAGTATTTTCAGTATGTAATGATCTAATCAATATCATTAGCATGTTCATCATTACAAATCGTAATTATTTTTCGTGTACCTTACCCAATTACTCCTTACCTCCTCTCTCCCTCGCCTTTCCCACCACCAGTAACTATACATCTGTTTTCTCCTTCTGAAAGTTCAACATTTTATTATGATCTTTCTTTCTTTATTTCTTAGCTTCCACTTACGAGTGAGAACATGCAGTATTTCTCTCTCCGTGCCTGGCTTACTTCACTTAACATCATTTTATCCAACCTCATCCATGTTGCTGAGAATGGCAGAATTTCAGTCTTTTTTTATGGCTGAGTTTTGATTTTGATATGTGTATCTGTGAATATGCATATAAGTGGCAACCCTAAATATACATATATAAACATATTTATATTCATGTTATTCTGTTCTACACATGTTGACATGTATTCCACTGTGTGTATAGACCACATTTTCCTTATCCAGTCGTCCATTGATGGACATTTAGGTTGGTTCCACATCTTGGCTGTTGTAAATTGACCTACAATGAGCATAGGATGCAGGTATCCCATCAGCATGAAGATTTCCATTTCTTTGGGTATATATCCAGAAGTCATTTCCACTTTTAATGTGCTTTAAGGCAATTTTGCTACTTTTTCTAAAAAAACACAAAACTTAAATTAGCCAATTGTCATGGGATGTGTGAATTAAAGAGCAGTAATAATAAAGAATTCTTTTTGTAGTAGCCAGCACTTATAAGTGATACATTAAGTATATTTGATTTTGTTAATTGTATTTTGTTTTGTTGTTTGCTCATATCTCTTTATATATTCTCTATAATATCGATTCTAATTCTTAGCTTTGATCTGTTTCTAAAACATGTTTAGAGGGGGTTTAGTTTCTATTAAAGATTATGTTTCAGATTTTCAGGTGCAGTCATTGATCTGAATCTTTTACATTTTAGAGTCAAAGGTGACACCCATTTTGTGTCCCAGCTAATTAGTTAATATCAAGTCCTTCCTCAGTCCATGCTGTCATTTCATATTTTTTTAAAATCATACTGTTATTGTTGCATATAGTTCTACTTTATATCAAACTTGTATGGAGAAAAAATGTTATATCTGCCTTCTCTTTACAGTGATATTTACAATTATTATATTTACCTTATCTTTATTTTAGTGATTTTAGTACACACAGGTCAACTTTTTATACCTTGATTTTCTCATTCTTACCTATACTTGTTTCACCTTTGTTTTCTTTTTTCTTTTGTATGTAGGGTTAAAAAATTGTTATATATTAGAAGACCTTCTAAAGGTTTTACACACATAAAAAAAAAGTTGAGATTAAAATTTCTGAGTTTTAATTTTTTCTTTCCACCTCATTAATGTGGCTCCACTGATTTTCAAGAATTAAGTGTTTCAAAGAAAAGTGAAGCCATCATATTTTTAAAGATTTTCTCAATGTGTAACATTTTGTTAGATCATCATTCTTTCATACTATATCTTCCTTCTTTTATAACATTTATCCTTTTTAAATAAATCTTTAAAAGTTTTTTTTTTTTTTTTGGGAGAGGACCTTTTAGTAATAAACTCTTTCAGAAAAGTCTTTGCTTCTGAAACATAGTGCTCCTGGGTATAGGATTCTAGGTTGATCAAGATTTCCTCTCAGAATTCAAAGTTATTGTTCCCTTGTCTTCTGGCTGTTGTTGTTATGAGGAAGCAAGATGTTATTGCAGTAATTGTCCTTTGTGTGTAACAACCTAGCCCTTCCTATTGCTTGCTTTTAAAATCTTCTCATCGATTCCACAATCCTCTGATTTTCATTATGATGTCTCTGGGTGTAGATGAGTGTTTCCTACTCCTGTTTGGGAATCCCTGGCCTTCCTAAAACTGAGGAGCTGTGTCATTGATCAATACTGGATCGCTATCAACTCTTATACTCATATATTTTGAAAAGTGCATCTTTTCCGTTCTTTCTATCCTCTTCTGGTGTATATCATAATATTTCTTGCTCTCTGCTCTATTTCAGTTTTCCTCACCTTTACATTTCCCATCTCTTCTGTCCAGTCTCCTACCTTGGGTTGTTTTTTTTTTTTTTTAAATAAATTTTTGTTATGTATATTTAAGATTTATAATATGGTGTTATGTGATACATATATATTGTAAAATGTTTACTAAAGTGAAGTAGACTACATATCTAACATCTCACATAGTTTTGTGTGTGTGTGTGTGTGACAATAGCAGCTAAAATCTACTTATTTAACAAAAATCCTTATTACAATACAGTTTTATTAATTTTACTCCTTGTGCTGTACATTAGATCTTCATTCCCCTCATTTCCTCCCCCTACCCCTACCCCAACAGGGGTAACACTGTTTAATGCTCTATCTTTGTGTAATTGTGCCTTTTTCCCCCTGGGTTTTCTTTTTTTCAGACATGTCATCCAGTTTATTCTCTTCCCAAATGTGTCCTTTCTTCTGCTTACCCCACTCACTGATTGATATTTTTTTTAAAAAAAAATCAATTTTACATTCTTAATTCCTGAGATGTGCTGGACCTGGAGTTAAGTGCAGTAACCGGATGCGACTTTGAAATGGCCTCTTCTGGAGTGGGAGTCAGCGGGATCCATTGCTTGTGGATAGAATGTGCCAGAGACTGATGTTCCCTGATTTCTGTTTATTCTTCTTTTTCAGTAATAGAATCTTTGAACGTGAACTGGGTGCAAAACTGTCTAGAATAAAGCTCATATTTTCCAACTTAACCTGAAGCCTAGTGCTGCAATGTGACAACGTCCTGGTCAACTGCACAGGTACAGGTGGTGTACTTAACTTCTGCCACATCTCCTTAACAAAAGTGGTGCCCCACGTTATCCCTTTCTGTTAGGTTGAGTGGCAATATGACAGAGTTAGCACAGCCACCGTGGACCGTGAGATAGAATCTGGTGTGGAGGACCCCAGGTCCCTGATGGCTGGGAGCCACCATGCCTGCCTTCAAATGCCTGTATGGCATGAGAGAAATAGATATCTGTCTTGTATAAACCACTTCATGAAAGACACTCAAACCTTGATATACCCTGGAAAATGTTTGAAGCAAATAATTAAGAAGAAAATATATAAAAAGGAATAAATGAATAATTTGGGGTCCAAAGAACGACATTGAATCCATACCTTTAGAACAGTGTATTAAATGTTTCTTAATAAAAAATGTCTGGTCACATTAATAGATTTTTATTTTTTCATCATAATTTTGATTGTTTATAGTCTATCTTTAAAAAAATCCCATTATATTCATTATATCTTTATTCTCATATTTGCAGTTGTACATTTTGTTGGTTTTGTTGATGTTCATTTATTTGCATTTTCTCTCTCACAGATATATAAAGATTTTTGGTTGTGAGTTTATGTTTCTTGACACTTTATGTAAAAAATTATCAAGGTGTGTATTTAAAATGCATCCCCCAATGAGGATTTTCAGGTTTTTTTTTTTTTTTTAACCAATCTGGGAATAATTAAAATATATTTTTTCAGCCTGGATTTTTTTTTTTTTTTTTGGCCACACCGTAACAAAACTGCCATAAGTCCAAGTCAGAGAAAGTGACTTTTGTTTAGTTTTCAATTTCTTTAAATTTTTAAATTTTTACATTATTTTTCCACTGCATCCAGAGCAGGGGTCGAGATCATTGTAGACTATACTGTCTCTCTTTGTAGAATGTTTCTCTACCTGCCTCTTCCTCTTCTTCCTAACCTTCTTTCATTTGATCAGCCCCCTGGAAATGTGAACTTTCACTGGTTTCAGCTTTACTGAATGGGTCTCCCATCTGACTTCCAGTCTGCCAGTTCTTTACCCATTAATATCTAGATTCTACGTCAACAGGAATGAGCAATTCCACCGTAGGCAAGCAGTAGCTCCAAGACTGTCGCGATCCTGTGGATTTAAAGTTTTTCACTTCTGCAGGACGCATTTTCTCTAACATCAGCTCAGCCATGTACTTAGGAAGAGATATTTTCACACTTCATCCATCATTTCTACATGTGCACACAAAGAGGAGTTTCTCTGATCACTTAATCCACTGTTCTAAAGTTAGAAATTCAATGTAATTCTTTGCACCTCAAATTATTCATTTATTCCTTTTTATATATTTTCTTCTTAATTATTTGCTTCCAACATTTTCCAGGGTATATCAAGGTTTGAGTATCTTTCATGAAGTGGTTTATACAAGACAGATATCTATTTCTCTCATGTCATACAGGCATTTGAAGGCAGGCATGGTGGCTCCCAGCCATCAGGGACCTGGGGTCCTCCACACCAGATTCTATCTCACGGTCCACGGTGGCTGTGCTAACTCTGTCATATTGCCACTCAACCTAACAGAAAGGGATAACATGGGGCACCACTTTTGTTAAGGAGATGTGGCAGAAGTTAAGCACACCACCTGTACCTGTGCCGTTGACCAGGACGTTGTCACATTGCAGCACTAGGCTTCAGGTTAAGTTGGAAAATATGAGCTTTATTCCAGACAGTTTTGCATCCAGTTCACATTCAAAGATTCTATTACTGAAAAAGAAGAATAAACAGAAATCAGGGAACATGAGTCTCTGGCACAGTCTATCCACAAGCAGCCATCGTTGCAATGGATCCCGCTGACTCTCACTCCAGAAGAGGCCATTTCAAAGTTGTATTCGGTCACTGCACCTAACTCCAGGTCCAGCACATTTCAGGATGTTTGTCAAACTCTGCCAAGCCAAGACGTGTCTTCTGTTGGCCTGATTATCTACACACGGTGGAAAACCATCAGGGTAATCATCATAAAAATGGCAAATAATAAACAAGTAGCAGGCTTCTCTGATCAACAGCAATAATCAAACCGTCGTGGATAGCACCACTGAAATTTATTCCTTGTGCTGTGGGAGAGTAATTTGTAAGCTTGTCCAGCTTATGGCCCCTGATTTTACTTTCTGGGAAAGACTCTTTGTTCCTCTGCAGCTCCCCGGCTCTGTCCTTGGACAGGTTTTCCTCATTCATTATCCTCCATGGCCCCATCAGAAGCAGGCATTACAGAGGGTGTCCTTCTTGGACTGTCAGAATTTTTGTGTTCTGCTTCCAGATGGTGCACATTTGGGAGCCCCATAGGTTGTTTTTCAAGGATAAATCTTCACAGATTTTTGTAGGACAGGCTTGTGATTTTTTTCCCGTGCTGTAGTTCTTTTAGAAGGCTTTTGATTTGATCTCTGCTGCTTGGTTCCTGGTACAAGACACCAAAGCCAAATATCTTGGTCTAGGCATAGTTTTTAAGAATAAAGGCTGATCTTATACATAGAGGCTCCTGAGCTCTTCTTATCTCATTTTTTTTTTTTTTTTTTTCTTAAAGAAGCTGTATCATGCTTTTCCACAACAATAGTCTTGGGTAGAAAGACAATACACCAACCTGATCCTTGCCTGCAGGAGACTCACAAAATGGGCAGAGAACACATCATCACAATTGCTCACGTAAGGTGCCTGCTGCTAATGCTACAACTACAGAGCTATCCCAGGGAAGAAGGAAGGAGCAAAGAATATTCTCTTCCCTTAAGGTTTCTAAGACTGCAAATATCATTTCCAGTTCATTACATTAGATAGAACATGGTCCTATAGCTACACGTGTTTTTTCTTATTTATTTGTTTGTTTATTTATTTAATGGTTAACAAAACCCCAATTTTATTCAACAGAATACAAAAGCTACACAGTAGACTTTCTTGTGTCGGCACTAAGAATTTAATAAAACCCCTGAACAGTATGGGTGAGGGAGTAGCTTTGGTTCTAGTTCAGCCCAGAGTCTTCTTTTGTCCCATTTTCTGAGTTTTGTTGATTCTGTGTGTCTAATGCCATGCTTGCTGCAGTAGAGTTGCTGAAAATGAAGAGTCGGTACTGTTAACCCATTACCCCACGATGCCTCCTTTAAGAACTTGTTCAATCTCTTCAAGAGAAGTTTGTAATCAGTTTCCAGAGTTTTGTTACACCCAATGCACGTGTCAAATGCCTACTGCTATGTGTTTGCTAACCTTGGAGAAGCTTTCCTGGTGGTGTCTGCCTGGGCCTGTAGCTCTGCCTTTCTCACTCCTTGGCTCTAGGTTTTAGTCTTTCGGTTATCTGTGCTCTGCACCCTGAGTCAGGATCACCATTGGGTGGTAAATGTAACTTAATGACTGAATCCTGAAAACAGAGTCTCCATTGGGCTGAAACATTGATTCCATGATGCGTTCTGTATAAATTTACAAACACTTTTTATTTCTTCCCCATCAGGAAATTTCATATTGAACCATTTCATGACCACTCTCACTGTGAGATAGCCTATCACCAGATACTCAACATTCACCCATGTACAGAGTCCTCTTACAAGTATAAAAATAACAAGGAACTAATGCAAAACTTTTGTAGTCTGTTTTCTGAAGTCTAGGTAATAGAAGTTGGAAGTCACAGAACCATAAAGACTCTTTCAAACAGCAGAAAAGAATAGAAACCCAAAAGCATGATTGCTTAGATTATACTTCAGGATCTGTTTCCTTAAAGGTTTGGTTGTAGAGTTAATTCACGTTCAATTTTGCCAACATCAGTATGATCTCAGTACATCGGATGTTGTATTTTCATGGAACTATCTCAGCAGAATAGGTTCGCTTTCTTGATGTGTAGAAACAGTGCTTATATTGACAGACAGAGTTAGAAGATGTGTGCAGAACAGCAGTTCAGCAACTGTGTATTAATCCACTGCTCAGCAAATGTGGTCTCCACTCCTAAGAACCTCACAATAGTTCAGAAGAGAAGTTAATCATTTAAACAGAGTTTTCAATATAGCAGGTAAAAGCTTTGATAGAGGCACACATGCTTTATAATATCATCATAAGAATGTTTTGACCTTCTATTCTGTACCTTGAGATGTCCAATCATTTTATTCACCAGTATTATTTGTAATAATAAACAACAAGATGTAGCTATGGCAGCTGTATTAGTTCCTTGTTGCTGCTATAATGGATGACCACCAACTGAGTGACATAACACAATAACAAATTTATCTTAGAGTTGTGGAGGTCAGAAGTTCAACATGGGTTCCACTGAGCCAAAATCAAGGTGTCAGCCCCAGGCCACAATGCCTCCAGAAGCTCAAAGGTAGAATCTGTTTGCTTGCCTCTTCAAACTTCTAGAGGTCTCCTGCATTCCTTGGGTCATGTTCCTGCCTCCGTCATCAAAGCCAATAGCATCACATCAAACTCCTCTCTTGGGTCTCTGCTTCCGCGGTCACATTTCCTTCTCCAAATCTCCTGCCACCTTCTTTCTTTATAAGGGTCCTGTGAGCACACTGTGTCCAACCAGATAATCCAGGAAAATTTCACCATCTCAAAATCATTAAATTAATCAAATCTACAATGTCCTTTTTGGCATATAAACTGACATACTCACAGATTCTGGGAATTAGGATGTGGGTATCCTTGGTGGGAGGGAATCATTATTTTCCCTACCACAGTAGCATTAAAAAAACAAAAACCTTAATGTCACAAGATCTGGTTTCAAAACTTTACTAACACTTATTGTGATGTTACCTTGGATGAGCCATTTAATATGGCATCCTCATTTTACACATCTAGATGTGTGCTTGCCATCAAAGCTGAGACTATTTGCAGAGAACAAGGAACAGATATTTTCATCAGTACACACCTGTTGGTTCCTGGACTACTTTGCCACACCAGGAACCACTCCCTGACCAGCCAGTGTCAAATCCCTTCAGTTGCCACCTTACCAAACACTCTCATGTCGATAACACAGAATTTCCCTCTTGGACTCATAATGCCATAAGCCTGTATTTCATTTCCCTCCATTTCCTTTGAAATTTGCCTGTTTTGACTTGTGTGAAATGCACAGCCATCAGTGGTACATGGACATCCAAGGCTGCTACCTGCTCTTCTTCCCTTATGATGACTCATTCAGGTCCAGCCACCAGATTCCAAAGCAGCAAGCTTGTTAAAGTGATTAAACTCATTTTCTTCATTTACCATGGCACCAGATTTCTAGCTTCTTTATAAAAACTAGTGCAGTCACATGGCAGGTTCAACTAGAGATTCCAGGTGCAGATCATTTTCTCCACCATAAATTATCTCAGTCTTACTCAAAGTTTGAAATATGAAATTGGTGGAACTATTTCTTTGTAACTTGCCCCATTATGGTGGCTTTTGCCTTGTTTCTCCAGTGATGCCTGGTCTCAGTCCACTCACCCGTAAACTTTAACATCAACATAGGAGTATCTACAGCCTTTACACTCTGTTTGCTGCCACAGCATTTGGAAATCTCATGACTCCTTTGAAAAATGGCAAGTACCCCAACCTGGATAAAGATAGCTTTGGCCACTGGGAAGTGGTCTCCTAAAAAGCAAGTCCTAATGACTACTGCTGGTAACTTAGCTATGAAGCTAGTTTTGGAGGCTGGGAAGTCCACAGTCCAGGGAACACATGTGGTGAGAGCTTTCTTCATGGGGGCTCTACAGCAAAGCAGGGTATCACATGGAGAGAGCATGGGCTGAGGAAGAGCTACACTTGCTTTTAACAGAGCCGGTTAAAAGTTTGCAACCACATGCCAAAAGAAAAAAACGGGGGTTATACTACTATATAAATTTGGAGAAAAATATTCAACTAGCATTTTCTCCCATGGAATGACTTCTTTGTTTTTAGTTTAGTTAAGGGCTTGGGTTATGGAGACACTGTCTGCAGTCAATCCTAGATCTGCTGCTTTTAGTAACCTCTGGCAGGTCTGCCTCAGGTGAGGGCATTACTACTGATGCCTATATCCCAGGATTGTAATATGGATAAAATGAAATAAAAAGTGTTTAGCACAGTGTCTGGCACTGAGTACAGAGTTCTATAGATATTAGTCATAATTATACTAAATGATGATGCTTATAATAATGATGATAATGACTGTGTCATTTGTTCCATGTCCTTTAGATGTACCCTTACATTTGCAGTGGAATGAAGCTGAAAACCGTACATCCAGTGAATTTTATGTATCTACATCTTCAATAATTATTATGCACCAGGCGGAGTTCTAGGCACTGGGTTGAAGCAATAAAGAAAACAAAAAAAAGTCTTGCTCTAAAGGAGCTTCCAACTGTCTAGATGCCGCTGAGCCTGATTTTCCACTGTGTAACCCCCTAATCCCCTGGATAGATATGGAAAATGAAAAACTATTATTTGCTAGCATGCATTGCTCTCAGAGTTTTACCAGCAGGCACGTGCCTACCTTCTCTCAAGAGACTACAACTCCCAGAATGAACCACCTGTTCACCCAAGTCTCCACCCATTTGTTTTAATAGCTTTTAATTTTTGTCTAGACTTTAAAATGTTTCCTCAGGTGAGGAGCACAGGTTGGAGCTCACCCTGTGTATTTAAGCCTGATAAAGGACAGGGAAGGCAGCACTGAACTCCTCCTACTGTTTCAGGTAGACTGTTTCATAGATAGAGCACATGCAAAGTGCACTATATGTTAAAGCCTGGAAGATTATTCCCAATCCAGATCCTTCTGCCTTATAATTAATGTCAAATCTTCCAAGATCCTAGCAGCAGGTGTTCTGCCAGTTCTTACTGTCTGCACTTCTGAATTTCTGTCTTTTCCTCCATGTCTTCAGCAGAATTTTAATTAGAATTTTAGGGAGAATGTACGTGGCACCATTTAAATGAGAAGTATCTGTCATTCTCAAACACAAACTTGAAAATGTAATAAATTTGTCTACTCATTTAACTTTATGTTTCTCCTATCATTTTTTTATTGGTTATGAATATTCATGGGGTACAAAGCTGACCATCACCACTCGTGCCCAAGATGTGACAGCCAGAACAATACCGGCAGCATGCCCATTACCACAAATTGAGATTAGAATCCCCTCCTATAATATCTTGGCACTTTTTAGTTTGCTTTTTAATATCATGAGGAAATTTTAACCAGACTTCTTTATGCTTAAAAACTAGGTAACTTTCACATCTAGTTAAAATATTTTTCCCAAAATGTGACTTTATATTACGACACCTTAAAATAACCAACCCATTATACTTGCATTATTAAATTCATAACTCAGTTACAAGAAGTGGACCTCATCTCCAAAATGTATATTTCACGGACTTTTTTTCTGACTCCAAGTATATTTTTAAAATGTGAATACTATTTATTAATGGTATGTTTTATGTAATAAAAAAATATACACAGTAATAACTGGAAGCCTAGAAGCCAAAGTCTCATTGCCAAAGAAATAAGAATAAGGAGAAATTAGAGCAAAAAACACATTTACTCACCATGTACCTAGGGATCATTCTGCAACACTGCACAGAAGATTAGAAAAAAAAACAGAACAAAAATTTATTTTAACTTCAGATTTTAAATAAAAGCATATAATAATAAAATGGTAAAGATCCTGAATTATCTACAGGATTGTCAAAGGCCCCATGGGCTACTCACCTCTCCCATGGGTGGCTTTTACCTCTTCGATTTATTTGATAAATATGGAACATTGCTTTTACCCTGAGAAAGAAAACCAAAATTAAAATCTTCAAGATGCAGGGTGGGGGTTGGAAGAGAGGATCTGGGGAAACTTGCACTAAAATCAATGACTGAAGTTGGAAGAGAATGAATGGTGCTCCCAGTGGGAGGCTGGAGGATTCATACTGTAACATAAGTGATTTTTCTTCTAATTAAGGAAACCAGAATTCAAACCCCCCTACACTGTCTGTTCATATATCTTTTCAATGCTGTGGAGAACAACAGACAAGAGGAGAAAGTAATCAAGAATTCTATTCTGGTGTATTTATATGCATGACATCTCTCAGACCTTCAAGAGGGCATGCCAGGTAAGCAGTGGAATATATGAGTCTGGAATTCTGTAGTGGAATCAGGATAAAAACATAAATTTAGTTGGTATTGATGTGCATATGGTATATACTACCTGTGGACCATGAAATAGATCACCTTGGACAAAGTAAAGATAAAAAAATGGGTGGGTTTTGTGTTAAGCTTGGTTTGTGCAACACATTTATCTCTGTTTTCTTCTAAAACCTCACTAAGTGAGAGTATTGTAAATAAAACTGTTTTTCCCTATAAGGACAAGATTATCGCTACCAGCAGATAAAACAGCAGTGAACGAGTACCTGTGGTCAATCAGCTTTGGAAGATAGAAAGCGTATGGAGGATTTAGGGGGGCTGAAAAACTGGAAAACGCAACACCAAGTGTCTGCATAGTGAGACCAGTGAGTTCGCTCCTCTAGAAAATTCTAGGATGGCTTAAATATCAGAGGAAATATTTACTGCAAAAGCTGCAGGTGGGATGGGGAGCTGGAAACAGGAAGACTGATGGTAAACCTGTACAGGAGAGCAGTTAGAACCTGAATCCCCTTTCCCATCCTGCTCTGGAAAACTTTAGCCAGGGAACTTTCCAGATCAGGGAGAGTTAGAGTGGTTTGGTTAGCATCATGCCATCTGGCACTGCAGAAGCTGAAAACATAAGTCACAGCTCCAATACAGACCTCCTTGCAGCTAAAGTTTTGCTTCAGATTCAGTGTAAAGGTCAAATTTGTGCTGTTTCTTGCAGCTGTGAGGGTGGTGCCCACAGACAAGGAGCTGTGAGCAAGATTCCTCACCCATTCATTACTTCTGTCAATGTCAAGGGCTGTGGGCAGATGATACAATCTTGCCATGTTTCCCTAGCAGGTGCAGTCAGCTCTAAAGTCAACAGTGGAGAGGTGGCTGCCTGATTCTTGCTAAAACAACGTCTTCTCTGAATTAAATAGTTTTGCCTCTGGTTTACTAATCAGGGGGATGAAGGTAAGAGAGCTTATGCCTGCAACTAACAGATCCAGTGAGAGTTTCTTGATTTATCACCTTCCTCAGAGTGCTAGATGTCCTGGGTCTTTTCACAGGCAAATGCTGGAGTGTTTTTCTAGGGGTGATTCCTGGAGACCCAACCTGGAACTACTTTTACAACTTGCGCAATGCATTTTTCTAAGCACACAATTGGTTGTATTAAATCCTTTTCAGCTTAAAGTGGCTGGGGTAATTTCCTTACAGGTACAGATTGCAGGACAATGCCATACTAAAAAGAGGAGATTAGGAAAAGCCTATGCACAGTTACATATCAGACTCCTACTCCAGCCCCCTTACTCCACTTCTTCCCAAGGAGGATGGCAATTCACAAAAGCACCCCTCCTAAATGCACATGTGCACTTATACCATGCACACACATGCACAGGCACACGTATGTTCTCTATCGGTTCACCCTACAAAGAGGCTCCTTAGCAAACAAGCCCTTGTCTATGCAGCATCCAAGTGGCCTTAGCTACTTATCCTTAAGCATGAATGGGCAAGCAAAGATTAGCAAACATTTGAGCAATCCTTCTACCGGTAAGACAAATGCTAATAAGTTTTCTAAAAGAATAGGGAAGAAAGAAAGAGAGGAAGGAAGAAAGTGTGGACACAATGTATGATCTAGAAGAAAACATTCAAAACTGTGATTAAAATCCACAGAGAAGAGAAGAGAGACCAAACTCTCTCCTAGGAGACCAATATTTGGAGTTGGTTGTCCGAAGAAGCCGCCATCAACGGGCACTGTCTCAGTCTGTTTTGTGTTGACTATAACAGAATGCTACAGATTGCATAATTTATAAAGAAAAAAAATTATTTCTTACAATTCTGGAGGCTGGGAAGTCCAAGGTCAAAGCGGCCTCCATCATCCTATGGCAGAAGGAGGAAGGGTAAGAGAGGACAAGAAAGCACAGGAGATTAAGAGGGGGACAAACTCACTTCTACAACAAGCCCACTCTTGGGATAACTAACCCATTCCCATGATAATGACATTAATTCATCCTTGAGGGCGGAGTCTTCATGAACTGATCACCTCTTATTAGGCCCCACCTGCCAGCTCTGTTGCATTGGGGATTAAGTTTCCAACACATAAATCTTGGGGGACACATTCAGATCACAACAGACACTCAGAAGGAGTGACGACTATCGAGGAGGAACTTGAGAAAGCGAAGTGTTAATAAAAGTTGCCACAAAGATCACTGTGGATTCACCAAAACACATTTCCTCTTCCTTCTGGGTGCAAAGCCAGACCACATTTGGCAGCTTTGCCTGTGGTTAACTATGACTGTGTTATAGACACACAAGAATGTGGCCTGGGAGTCAACCCCAAGAACAGCCTCAGGCCATTGACTGAGCTCTCTCCTGCCTTGTCTGTTGACTCTCAGAAGGTTCTGAGTCCGAAGATATAGAATGAAAGTAGTTTCCAAATAACTAAGTGGAGCAGAGCCCCTTCCCATCTCCTTCCAACATTAGGACTTTATACAAACAAGAATTAAAATTCTTGTTTATTTAGTATAAAGCCGCTAAATATTGTGGTTGATTTTTTACAGCAGTTAGCTCAACCTGGCTGATTCAGAAGCCAAGTAAAGCAATGGATGAAAGTCCGTTTCTGTAGCCTTCTGAGACAGAACAAAGCAAATCTCCACGGCTGGTTGTACTTGGGGGAAGGCACAATGGTAAATACCATCTCTCCTCCACCCCAGTACCATCCCCCTGTGCATTCTCTCCTTTATTAGGTGGTACCTTAGAAAAGAAGTCACAGACAGGCAAACTCTATGGGCAACCTCACTCCTTGTTCTCCCATGATGTGTCTGGACAGAGCAGCACTCAGGATAGCAACAGATCCTCTCTTTGGGTAGTGCCTCCTAGAAAATGAAAAGGCAGAAAGAGTGAAATGGCTAGCCGCTATCATTGTCAAATCTCAGAATCAGTGATAAAATTGTTTCAGCCGTCCTCAACAGAGGCATAAAGCCTCATCTTACACAAAGCAGATAAAGTACCAAACAGAGCACAACAGTGCAGAAACATGTATGTGTGGATATGTTTGTGCATGCTTGTAAACACACTCAAGAAACACTTCTTCCATAAAGTACTGAAGTTCACATAGGTTCCATCTATGTCACGACACAGGGACGTTTCTGACGAGTCTTCCCTCTCCCATCAGTGTCCTCACATACATCTCAGCAATTTTGCCCCCAGAAGTAAGGAGAAGACTCAAGGCCCAGACTTTTGGGTTTTAATCTCCTCTGTTTCTCCTTTGGCTGATTTCTAAAATAAATAAATAAACAAATAAGATTTTTATTTAATGTACCTTCTCTCTCTCATGATAAGCCCTGATTCCCAATTTTTCTAACATGAGGTTAATAACATGAGGTTGGTTGAGGTTGGCATGGGTCATCCTGATGAAAGACCAATGCAACGAGACATAGACTCCCTTCACCAGGTTTCTGGGGTCACTGCTTCTAGGAGGGTTACACATACTCAGGACTTACCAAACAAGCACCATTTCTGATTGTGTCTTTGTTTTGCTGCTTTATAACCTAACTCCTTCCTTTGGAATCACTAAACATGTACTTGGGTGGTAATACCCTAGAGATCTGTACTTACACAATAATACAAAGGACATAACATTGCCAAGATTTCAACCTCACTCTGTATGTGAATGATCTCCTCTTGTGTACAACTGTTCTGAAAAGTTCCCAGGAGGACTTCGACTACCTTATAAAGAAACTCATGGCTGGCTAAAGGTCTACAGTCTCAAAGAAAAAAAAAAATACTATTTTGTCATGAGATGAATATTATTTAGGTCCTGATCTCTTTACTAAAGTGCACATTCTAGCCAAAAAACAATAACAAAGGCTCAAACAATATCCAAAACCAACACCAAGAGATTATTGAAGGATTCTTGGGATCTACAGGATATTGCAGGCAATAAATTCTCAACTTTGTCAGCATAATAAAACCCTTTTACAAGCAGAGGTTAAGGAAACATTTTCTGTGAAGGGGTTCCAATTTCTCCAAGTCCTTCACAACACTTGTTTTCCATTTGTTGCTGTTTTTGTTACTGTTGATTATAGCCATTCTAGTGAGTGTGAATTTTACCACAGCTTTGATTTGCATTTACCTTATGATTACTGATGGTGAGCATCATTTCATATGCTTAATGGCCATTTGTATATTTTCTTTGGAGAAATGTCTATTTAAGTCATTTGCCCATTTTTTAAATTGGGATGTTTTTCATTTTCGTTTTGAGTTATAAATGTTATATATCCTGGATATTAGACCTTATCAGAGATACGATTTGCAAATATTTTCACCTGCTCTGTGGGTTGTCATTTCACTTTCTCAATCATGTCATTTAAAGTACAAATACTTTTAATGTTAATTAATACCAATTTATTTATGTATTCTTTCATTGCTCATATCTTTAGTGTCATATTCAAATCACCACTGCCTAATCCAAGGTCACAGAGATTTAAGCCTATGTTTTATCCTTAGACTTTTACAGTTTTAGTTCTTCCATTAGGTCTTTGTCTATTTTTTTTTTTTTCTTTTTCAGATATGAAGAGTTAGCACTTTATTTTTTTTTAATTTTAAATTTTCAGTATACATTGTAGTTGATTTTTGTGTCCCTTTACCCATCTCACTTTCCCTCCCTTTCTCTCTTCCCCTCCATCTACATCATATCTGTTCACTTGTCTTAACAAGTTCAAATTGTTGTGATTGTTGTGTCTTCTTCCCCCTCCATATCACTTATTTGTTTGTGTATTTATTTATTTATATTTAGCTCCCCCAAATAAGTGAGAAAATGTGGTATTTCTCTTTCTGTGCCTTACTTGTTTCACTTAATATAATTTTCTCTAAGTCCATCCATGTTGCTGTGAATGGTAGTATTTCATTCTTTTTTATAGCAGAGTAGTATTCCATTGTGTAGATACACCACAGTCTCCTTACCCACTGATCTGATGATGGACATTTGGGCTGGTTGCAACTTTTAGCTATTGTAAATAGTGCTGCAGTAAGCATGGGAGTACAGGTATACCTTCGACGTGATGATTTCCATTCCTCTGGGTATATTCCCAGCAGTGGGATAGCTGGGTCATACAGTATATCTATCTGTAATTGTTTGAGGAAACTCCATTCCATTTTCCATAAAGGCTGCACCTTTTGCAGTCCCACCAAAAGTATATGTGAGTTCCTTTGTCTCCACAACCTTGTCAGCATTTATCATTCTCAGTTTTTTGGATATTAGTCATCCTAACTGGAGTGAGATGCAATCTCAAAGTGGTTTTGGTATGCATTTCTCAGATACTGAGTGATGCTGAGCACTTTTTTCATGTGTCTGTTGGCCATTTGTATATCCTCCTTTAAAAGATGCCTATCCAGCTCCTTTGCCCATTTTTGAATTGGGTTATTTGTTTTTTGCTGTAAAGTTGTTTGAGTTTATTGTATATTCTGGATATTAATCCTTTGTCAGATGCATATTTTGCAAATATTTTCTCCCACTCTATCGGTTACCTTTTCACTCTGTTGATCATTTCTTTTGCTGTGCAGAAGCTTTTTAGTTTGACGTAATCCCATTTGTTTATTTTTTCTTTAGTTGTCTGTGCTTTTGGGGTCATATTCATGAACTCTGTACCCAATCCTACTTCCTGGAGTGTTTCCCCCATGTTTTCTTTAAGGATTTTTATTGATAATTTTTGTATGTGGTGTGAGGTAGGAACCCAACTCCACTCTTTTGCATGTGGATATCCAGTTTCTCAGCCATATTTGTTAAAAGGACTATTCTTTCCTCTTTGAAGGGAATTGGCACCCTTTAAGCAAATCAATTAATCATAAATGTATGGATTTATTTCCAGACTCCTGATTCTGTTCCATTGATGTATGTGTCATAAAGAATGTGCCAAGAAAGTCAGGAGAGAGGAAGATCATTTGGCTCTTACCTATCACGATAACAACTGGGCTATTTGGTCTGAGTGAAAGTGGAGTCATTGCAGCGATTTGACCAGAGAAGTGACAAAATATGACTGACATCTTTAAAAGACCATGTTGGCTACTGCATTAAGAATAGTCTGCAGAGGCAAGGAGGGAAGCCAGGGGATTCATTAGGACACCATTTCAGTAATCCAAGAGGGTGAAAATGGTCATTCAGAACAGGGTGGTAACAGGGAGCTCATGAGAAGTGGTGGAACCAAGACATATTTTGAAGATAAAAGTAACTTTTTCTGATGAATCGAGTATGGAATTTAACAGAAAAAGAGGCATCCAAGACAACTTTCAGTTTTTTAATCTGAGCTATAGTAGGATAAAGTTCTTATTAAACAACATGAAAAAAATGTAGATGAAGCAGGTTTGATGCAAAAATATATATATATAATCTGTAGAGATTGGAATAGTCTGGCTTTACTGCTAACTAAAAAGTATCACAGGTACAATCATTCTAGTCCTATGTGATATGAGAATCACCATCAACCAAGCACAATAAAAGAAAAAATCAGTGATAATGATGATTTTCACAAGTAGTGTGAGATAGTGAGGAACACAGAAGCATTATTTAGATAAATTCAAAATTTTGCCTCATGTGCCCTAGTACTTTCAAGATTCTTCTCTTCAAAACCGTAGGAGGCTTCATGCTGCTCAGTCATACATATCATCGCCAAAATGTTTTTAACATCAAAAGTCTCATCAAAATTACAAATATATATATTTAAGAGGGTTGGGGAGAAGTGATAACAGTAAGTCTAAATGATTTTTCCATGGAAAGGATGACCCCGAACTTACCTCGCCTAGAACTGTTTCCCCGGAAACCTAATGATTTAAGTTAAATGAGGCATATCAGTTCTGTAACTAAGCAATAATGTTTATTACAAAAATGATTCATATTTGGTGAATTGCACTTGGGCTTGGAGGACTTAGAATCAGTGAGGGAAGTTTCTAAGCCTTATTTAGCCTTGCTCCTATCTGAGGTCTATTTTTCAGGAAACAGAAGCTGAAACAGGTTTGCCTGCAGAAGGTCTTTAGGGAGTGCTCTCTGGAAACACATTATCTAAAGGGTGAGAGAAGTGGTATTGGGCAGAGGGAAAAGTTGAACCATGCTGCAGATGCCACAGAGATCTCGGTAGATCCCTAAGAGCATTTTGGAGCTAGGATGACTCTTGAGAGTTGACCTAAGTCACGGGCTTTGTAGCTCCCTGTGAGCAAATACTGGATTTGCGCTGCCTCCGGAGGAGAGGTGGCTCCCTTCTGCTGGGGGCTATTCCCTGGTTAGGGGGTCATTCCTGAGCTGCCAACAGCCAATGTTTCCAGCAGCTGGAGAAATGAGTGTGTGGCTGGCATTGTCTTCAGTGTCCTATGTGTGACACTGCAGGCCACATCCACGTTTAATGAATTAGTAATGCCAGGATAGTCTTAAAATGTATCATTTTATGTTTGTGACATGGTTGGTCTGGTCTTGTTTAGCATAGTTTCTCAACCACTTGTGTCATGGCATCTCATTGTAAGTATCCCTTTATTGACTCGCTTTGGCCATGTGGGCAGCTGGCCAGGGTCCGTGGAATCAGAGCTATGATGGTGTGACATCTGGCCATGAGCAGCCGCCTCTGTCCACTACATTCAGTGGGCTTTAGAATAGTGTCATCCTCTCCATGTACCTTTAGCACAGGAGCACAGGGAATAAAAGTAGAGAAAATAGGACTGCCTAGGTCTCTTAAGGGAATAAGATTTGGTGATTTTACTCACTGAGAGCCAGAGAGGATATATAATTTACTTTTACTACTGGAAAACCATGATTTTTATGTGAAGGAAAAAGTTGAGGTGATTTCTTTTAAAGTTTACGTTACAGTAAGTGCCCAGATCTCTCATTCCTGAGGCTGTAATTCTTTCCCCAAAATTGCAATATGGGGCATACCCCGCATCTTTTATACAAAGAGCTCTGTCTGGCTTGGACATTTTCATTTCTGCAAGCAGCAGGCTGGTTCAAGGAATCATTTTTTATTCCTTCTCTAGAGCACAACGGAAGGTCAGATATGAGTAACCAAATTCATTTTCATAATCCATAGAAAAAATCTAAAAGAAATCTGGGGAGAGACTCAACTATAACTTAATATGTTCTCTAATGATTTCTGAAATGTATTCACTTAAAATGAATTGAAATAATTTAGTTACAGTTTGGAGAACATCTTTCATTTAAGACAACTCACAGAGAAAATACAAAGGAATCCTGTATCTGCCTTCAATAATGACTAGCCCGTTAATTGACTATGTAATTAAATTACCACTTCTTGACTGGCCTATAATACTTACTTCCTCAGTTTCTCTGTGTTTTAGGAAAGCATGTTTACAACTAAAAAACATAGAAAAATGTATTCTGAATATCTAGTATTGAAACAGAATAGAAATAGACTAAATTAATGTGCTTTGGTCAGATTATTTTTGAACTTACTACTTTTAAAAGCTGGGGTGTAAGAGGTCTTTAGTTGGGCCAGGAGCTAAATCAGCATAAATAAGAAGATTCACTCTAAAATGATGTAGTTAGACTTGATGACTTATAAATTTCCTTTAGTATTTATCTTTTTATTAAAATATAGGGATTAAAAGATATCAAAGCTTGGTTACGCTCAAACTTTAGGATTCAGAAATTTTAGAAACTGTTCATGGGATTTGAGTCAAGGAAAGAACATGTTTTAAAATTGTAGTTTCTGTTCTCAATAAATGAGTGTAGTATCTAGTAGTGTAGTTATGACAAATCCTAAGGGAAACGATACTCTTTGTGTGGTTCAAAATGTTACAATTCATGAAAAGCAAGAGTGAACAACACTGTCCCTTGAAAAACAAGTTCTACCAAGCAAATTGATAAAATGTAGTTAGCAAAGGCAATTGCTGAAAATTCAGGCATATTTGGGCTTTGGTTGTATAATTAAAATTCCATATGTAGATACATTGGAGAGTATTTTTCGTAAAAGAGAAGAGTCAGAAATAGGAGTCTTGTGAGTCTTGATTGGCTTTTGAGAATGCAGCGTCTCTGTCTTCAGATTCGGACAATATCTTTGAATACACATGTCTTGATTATCTTTGGCTGCCATAACAATATACCATACGCTGGGTGGCTTCCACAAAACATACTCGTTTCTCACAGTTTCTGCAAGTTGAAAGTCTGAGACTAAGATGCCAACCTGTTCCTGGTTCAGAGACTTCCCCCTGAATCTTCACATGGTCCAGGAAGAGAGCTCTGATCTCCTCCTCTTCATATAAGGACATTAATCGCATCGTGGAGCCCACGCTCATGACCTCACGACCTCATGTTAAAGCTAATTACCTCCCAAAGACCCCACTTCCTCATACAGTCACACTGGGGGTTAGAGCTTCAACATCAGTATTTGGAGGTGACACAAACATTGTCTGTAACAACAGGCAACACACACACACACACACACATACACACACACACACACACACACACCATAGCTTGGCTGTCTTCTGATCCTTGTCTTTAAACCCTTTGCTTTATCTCACAGAGAACCACATAGTGATTATCAAACTGATGTTTCTAACTTCCAAAGAACTATCTGGTCTTGATTCCCATGTGGCATTGAAACCAGTCCTCTTTTCCTCTTGTCTCAAATTCACATACAACATTTAACCACGTAATATTTTTTTCTGAGTAGGCCACATAGAGAGGAGGAAAAAATAAAAAGAAAGGAGAAGAAATGTGTCAATGCCCAACATCGACAGTGCATTTAATGTTACAACGACACATGGTGTGTGAGAAAGGGGTCCAGAAACAGGACAAAATGGGTGGAGGTCTGGGTTATCACATGGTAAGTGGTTTAAGGGATTTTCCTTGAACCCAAGCAAAACCACACTCTAGAACTGAGACATCTGCCTAATGTAGGAAGCCAGGGAGGCTTCCCCTCTGGGATAAGGGATGAATAGGGGACCACCTCCAGCTCAAGGGAGAATAGAAAGTTGGCTGTAACTCGAGTTCATGGTAAGGAAAAAGCTGTAGTCTCTAGCAGGTGCAAGAAGCCGGTGACCAGACCCTTGCCCAAAAGTTCATTGTCCATGATATGAAACTCAGTAGTCTCCCAAGGGGCCCCCAAAGAACACATGCATATATCCCCAAAGAATGTTCTCACTGGGATGCTTACTACGTCTTGAGCATCTATATAGGGCCAACCAAAAAACACCTACAATACCAGGATGAATACTTGAATAAACAAGCAATAAACAAAGAAAAAGCTTGTTTCTTTCCTTCTTTGACACCTTCACAAATGTGTGCCTGAGATTTAATCGAGGGTGGGAAGATGTACAAGATTATGCCAGATGTCAGCAGCTGGAGAAGAATTAAGGCATTCATACCTTGATTGTGTTTAACCTATTTAATAAGCTGTTTACATAAAAAATAATAATATGGAGATGATACAGAACACTGTATCTTATAACTTTCTTGAAATACTATTTTAATATTTCTAAAGTCACTCTTTAAATGGTTTGAAAAACATTTATTTATGCCAAGAACATAGTTTTCCAGGTAAAAAGCACAAAATTATTTTCTATGCAGGCATTATTATAGTTAATGGTTGTTACTTTAGTTCATTGTTTCTAGGCCTTGTAAAAGGAAGATTATCAAAACAAATATGTTAAAACATATTAAGTAAAAGTAAAAAAAAAAGTGACTGAAGGTCAATATAATAGTCTACACATAAATGTCATTACTCAATTATTTCTTGATGTGGAAAATAAACAGTGTTATGAGGCATGACTGTTTGCTAAAGTAACACTCTAGGTACATCGTTAGGTTAGAAATCATGATAATTATAATAATATAGTATTGTATTAAATGAACAAGGGACCTTGCTACATATTCTTTATTGTAAATATTTTTTTTAATTTTTGGAATACTGTGTTCATAATGCTATCTATTAATAAAGTCACATTTATCCTGGAGAGTTACAGAAAGTTGTAAGTAATGCTCCATCCACTGGGTTGTATGACATTATTGTCAACTTAATGTAATACATTTATTATCTTTCTCTGTAATTGGGAGCTGGAGATTTTGATTGGCTTTCTAATAAAATATAAACGTATTAACTGAAAAATGTAGTAAATTTAACAAAACCTGTTTAATCCAGAATGTGTATGTGTGTACAAGTGGAGGGGATCGATTCCCTTTGGTTTGCCTTATTTCCTGAAGTAGAATTCTTAGTTGCTTTTTAAAAACTAATGAGCTGGTTGGATATGATGTGGGCATAGGAAGGGTTTATTGACATGTGGGATTCCCTTAGGATGAATAGATGGTGAGCTAATATTTCACTGTGAGTCTCCCAAATGTTTGTATCTAGAAAGATACTCTCTCCCTGGAGAAGATTCTCCTCGGCTGCTGGTATTCTTGGATAAGGGGCAGTGAGAGGACTAAAAGACCTTCTTTCATTCTTTAGACTTTCGTGTTTATATGCCTGAACGTCAGCACTAACTAACCTTCTCTGGACCTGGTAATCCATAGTCTTCAAGTTCTCAGGCTTTAATTCTCCAGAGAAGAAATCCAGTCTCCAGTAGCAGTGTAGGGGGAAGGGATACTATTTGGCTGATTCTAAGAGGTTTCTAAGGGTGCACAGGGTCCAGCCACCCTCTCTGGTGAGGTTCGAACTAGTTCCTCCTGGGAACTAGCGTAACCCAGGTTTGTGCCTTTTGAGATTCTCAAGGACCTCAGATTGCGAGTTTTTCTGAGGTTCAGTGGGAAAGACTCTCTGGTATGCCTCATGGTAGGCATGTAGCTTGTAGCCTCAACTACTTAACAGCACTCTATTTCTGTTTTTAATAACTATTTTTAAATCTCTTACCTTGAGAGATATGGTAGTTATTCACATAGTTTTATTTCTTTTTTTTTATTTTTTAATGGTTATTTTGTTGGAATTTTGAAGACAGAGGCAATAAATCGGGTAATCTGTATATACATTCAATCAAATATCCAGTAATTAAAAATAATTTCCCTTATTTTAAAGGAACACCTAATTTTTAAATTTTTTAAAAAATTAGAAAAAAACCCCACAAAGCCTTTTCCAAAGTCCCAAAAATCTCATAATAATTAATGACATTTCTATATATTTACTTTTAGACTTTTTCTTTGAATGTATACATATTCGGATACTTTATGTACAATTTTGTATTCTTTTATTTTCATGTAACATTATATCAACAGAATTTTCAAGCTTTGATACAAAGCCTTACTAAAGAAGACTTTACTAGTCCACAAGTATCTGAATGTCATATTTTCTCTACATAATTTTATTTAATTTCTTCTTTTACATTCCATCTATATGCTTCCACTTCAAATTTATGTCTTCGGTCCAGATGTCTTCTCTGAGTTCTGTATGTTCAATAGTCTATTCAATGCCTACAATGAGCCACCTCGCATTTAAAGTGCCCAAAATTTAACTCCCACCATCTCTTTAAGATATATCCTCCCAAGGTTTTCTCCTTTCCTAATAGAAAACCATTGCAGCACTGGAGAAAGCTAAAACCTTGGGCATTAACCCTTCCTTATTCTCACACACACATTCAGTCCATCAGCAAGTTGTGTCTACTTTATCTCTAAAGAACATCTACAATCTATCCATTTCTCTATTTGTTGCAATTATTGTCTGACCATCATTTCCTTCATGAACTACTATACTAGATTCCTAAGTGCTTCACAATTCTTTTAGCATTCACAGCGACATTATTTAAGATACTATTTTGTGATAAAAGCTTTCAATGGTTCCTCATTGTACTTAGAATAAAATCGTATGGTCAACAAAATCCCTCAATATTCCTGCTTATATTTCTGGTATCACCTCTAGCCTCTCTCTCTTCAATTTCTATGGTCTTTCAGTTCTTAAAATGTTAAGTTCTTTCACAGCTTAGTACATTTACCACTGTTTACACTTACCATCTTCTCTTGCATGGGTTGTCTTTTGTAAGCATTCAAGTCTAAATGTAACTGTCATATTAACTTAATTGTCATTGTAGGACATTTATTATTAACATTCCACATTTCTTTAAAAAATGTGAAGTTCAACCCACTATCACCTTCCCCAATTTTGATGCTATAAACTTTTATTTTTTTCTGTTAGCTTTCAGTGTTGATGTTTCTTTCTCCCCTGTTTAACATCCTTGTGCATTCTTTTAGGAAGTTGGTTGAGGTTTTTGCATTGTATTATTTTGTTTTCTCACTAAAGAGTATAATTCTAATAGTATGAAGAGTGGATCTTAGAAGAAGAAACTAATGGCCAGGAGACAAGAGCTGAAAGTAATCGGCTGTTTTAAAATTCTATTGCACTGACATACAGTACCCATCATTTAGCATTTATCATTCTCTGTTATGTCATTGAAACAGAAATTATTTAAAATCAGATGTAACTCTTAGAAAAGTTTTAAACATCAGATGGAATCTTATAGGGCAGATAGTACAGTGACCCTATTTTATAGAAAGTAATATCAAACTTAGACTCGGAAATATTAAGTGCATATAAATGTACTTTCACGGATCATCTAATCAATGTGTTGTAGAGCTGTATAGTATAGTACCTGGTACAGTATAATGCCATTTATTTTAGATTTAGCATCTACCAAATATATTATTTCCAGTAAGAAAAAGATCTCCTATGTGGTTTCCTTACAAATTCAGTTTTCATGCTTATTAGACACAAATTACATTTAAATTTCTAACTAATGAGATATCCTAATCCTGCCTCACCTGTAAATATTCAGATTAAACCAAATATGTTTATTTAGAGAAGATGTATTATTGTCACAAATATAATTATAACTTGGAAGAATAGTAATGCAAGTGAAATGCGTTTTTCAAAAAACTAGTTATAATTCTGAATTAAAGAAAGTGGCCGTCTTTTCCTAGCTGTTTCATTAAGTAAATAGCTTTGTGGTTTGGAGCATATGACTGAATCTCATTTGTCTTCAATTTCCTCATTGACAAAATGTCTGAGTTGAACGAGATCTGTCCGGCCCTTTTTCCTTTAAACACAAATTTCTTCTCAGGTAGGTTTGTTGTAATAAAGAACTTTTTGTACAATTAGCCATTCAATTGTTTTCCTACAATTTAGGTAACATCAGACTTATCATTTAGAAACAAAGTTACCTTATTAAAATGTCATATATACTCAGTTTCCAATGCGATATAATATTGTGATATTTTCTGTTTAAGAATGTTTTTATTCAGTTCTAGGGACTTTACATTGTTTTAGATACCTTCTTTGAATTACAGTGCTGTTTTGGGATCACTCTAAAAAAACACCTGAAAAAAATTACTGTAATACACAATTGCAATTTTCCAATAAATGACTGGGACCACCATTTGAAAGGGTGATACAGTAACATACAAATCCAAATTAGTACAATTTCTTATAAATATGTATTGAAATACTTCCTGAGGATTTTTATTTAGGGTATGCATAGTAAGGAATGAAATAAAAATGGCACTAGAAATGCAAAAGGAAGAGATATATACCTTAAAATCAAGGCTAAAAACTATATTTTGTCAATGTATTGACCAACAATAAAATTTGAAAATCACCCCTAGAATCCAGGGCCTAGCATAAATTATTTAAAAAAAAATACAATCACATGTTAAAATGACTATGTATTTAGAGTAAATTTGGAATGTTTAAATAGCTCAAAACTTAGTACCAGGCACTGGGTTAGGCAGCTGGTGATGACCAACACAGACACCTGCTCCCATGGAATTTGCAATCTGTTTAAGGCAACAGAGGAGTAAGTTTAACACAATATAAGTGCTAAGATTAAAAAGGTAGAATGCCCTATTGGGTATAGGAGAGGAACATCACATTTATTATTGAGAGATCAGGAAAAACAGAAAGATGGGTGATGGAAGAGAGGTGGTAACATAGGGCAGGGTGATCGTGATACTCCAGGTAGAAACAAAAGACTTTAGAAGGGTAAAAAACCCACCGCACAGTAGGAGCCTTTCACAGAGTCCAGTATGGCTCCCACAGAGTGTAAACGTACAAGAAGAAATTAATATAGCGCCGTGGTTCTCAGCCTGTGGCCCTTGGACCACCAGCTTCAGTATGGACGTCAACATCACCTTTGTGTCTTACATGTTAGAGATTGTTAATGAAGATTTATTAATTGTCTTTTAAATTCAAAGGTGGGTCTAAAATAAATTTAAAACAATTATCTTTTATATCCCTTTTAATGTGAACACTTCTGCACGATTGTTTTTTCCTTGTGGTAAAATGCAAAGATCAGTTACCATCATCATCACTTTGAAGTTGTATGTATATGTCTGTAGAAAAAGTTCTGAGCACATGTAAAGCAAGAAAAATGCTGCCAGTAAGGGTGTAACCTAATAAAAGTCTATGACTTTAAAGAATGAATTTTTAAAAGTAGCTAAGAGAATGGGACATGAATTATTAAATGTTTAAGATAATCTATTTTCTAAAAAGGAACTTTTTTATAATCAAGGAAAATGACCACATTGTTAATAATAAATATACCCAATAAGTTACAATGTTTCCCAAGCAGTTTTTCAAAATTGTATTGATCTACATAGTGTCTAATCATGATATCATAAATTAGTTGATCAAAATGCCTGTGTTTGTTTGCCTGTGTGTGTGTGTGTGTGTGTGTGTGTGTGTGTAGGGGAGAGAGGAAAAGAGAGCTAGAAAGGGATAAAGTAAGAAGTCAACACAATGAAAACAACAAAAGGAAATATTGGACCCTATATTTCAAGAAGCTGGCACTTTCCTGCTATTTATGGTAGTTGGCACCAGGTGTTTTTCCTGTTCATTATTCATTGACATGCCAAGGGGCATACAAGAAAGAAGAAATTTCCATTGGACCAGAGAAACCTTTTCTGCCACGTGATTTGTACCATTTTGCACCATTTTACACCATTTTATGATAACACTTTTATCAAAAATTCAAGGCACTTAAAATAATTCCTCATTGCTGCAATCTGTGACAGCTCCTCAGGTTTTTCTTGTCTTTCACAACCTTGACAATTCTGATAAGTACTGATCTGTTGTTTCGTATAATGTCCTCAATTTGAGTCTGATGTTGGTGACAACTTTTCCTGAAATACAAAACAAACTTGCCTCCAAATTTAGAGAGACTCAGTGACCCCAGAGTCTATTAAACATGATAAATATTCACTTTGCAAAATTCCCTGGTTATTCTACAATGTACACATCATGTTACCAAGTGTTCAAAAAGAAAAATTACATAGAATTTTTATACATATGCATTAAAAAATGGGAGAAAATCTACTGAGAGGGCATTTCTTATAAATTTTGAAATTATAAGCATTTTTTTCTTCATTATTATGAAGCATGCAAATTTGTTGAAAAGATTGACTCTTCATTTCATAACCTGTAAACAAAAAATACAGTGTAAAAAATATATTGCCAAATTCTCCATCATAACTCTTACATCGGCTATGTTCAGTGTGGTAGCCACTTAGATACATGTGCCTATTTAAATCTAAATTAATTAAAATTAAAAACCGAGTTCTACAGTCACACTAGCTGCATTCCAAGGTCTCAAGAGCCACATGAGACCAGGAGAGATTACAGAACACTTTTGTCATCAAAGAATATCCTACTGGGCAGCAATGCCCTATGTCGTGATTGTCGTGATTGCATTCACTTAGATATATTTTCTGAGTTGTCTTCATAAATTAGGAGACAATGTTAAATTTGTTAACCTATTGATAATCTAAACTATAGATTGATCTAATTTGCTTTGTCAGTTTATAAGTATAATTTAGTCAGCAAGTCTTGGCTTACTTTAGGCAGTAAGAGAAAAATGTGTGTTTGTGTGTGCGTGTGTTGTGTGTGTGTGTGTATGTGCGTGTGCGTGCGCACTTGTATGTAGATGGTTGCTATTCTATGCACTTTACATTCATTACCTTGTAAAATTGTCACAGCTCCATGAATTAGATACTAAAAATCTGCATTTACATGGGAGGAAACTGGAGCAGAGTTGTCCAGAGTCACACAACTAGTAAATGGCCAGCCCAAATATTGTCATGCTGTCGAGCACTTTAACTATATCATAGTACCCAGTAGGTCAATTTCTTTCTTTGTTTTGCTTTATGTTCATTTGTTTCTAAATTGGATTCATACTGCAAATTTCTGTATATCTTCTGGGAAAATTCCTAAAACAAATATCAGAAAGAATACATTTGATGTTCTATCTGGAGGATATAGCTATCAATAACAATCAAAATTGTCAGTTATCACAGTAGATTTTCTAAGGAATTCTTTTGAAGTTTAGTACCATCATATAATTATTCACCTAATTTTAATCTCAGAACTTTCAGAGAAATTAAGTTTTGAGCTGGTAGGTGATTTAGATAAATGCTAAGGTGACTTTGAAAGAGTCTTCACAGGAATGAAAAAATAAGCAGATTCTGTTCTTCCCGATTAAAAGGGAACTAGAGAATGTGGCTTCATTCTAAAGCCCATCAAAGAAGGGTTGAGCTGTGTTGGACGTCTGCGTTCATTGTTACTTCTTTACTCAATGAAAATACATCCCCCTCTTTAAGTATTGACTTGATCTGAGCATTACCCAAAGTTAAGGTAACTTCCAGCACATTTATTTGGTGTATGCAACCAGACCTTGGAGGAAAAATGTCACTGATATATCTGCAATGTTATTTTAATGAAAGCAGTGATAGAGATCTGTGAATTGGAAAATGGTGATGAATATTAATGGCCATTCACATTACTGTGCATGATAAGATCCAAAAAGTAATTATAAATTAATAAAATATTTTAAAATCCCATCCCCAAATCATTTTCATTTTATTAAAGCTATCGACCTCTTAACCACTTGAAATTATTTCACTCTAATTTCTGCATGATGCTCTTTATGGTAGGTATTTGCATGAACCATAAGAGTTTATACTCAGAAATGGTAATTTTATCAGTTCCAACGGGTGTTTCCAAATTCATAATTCTCCACCTCCATGACAGTAGGGTAACATTTTCCCTGTCTACCCTGCTCCACACTTTATTGGTACTTTACTACTTTGTTAATTTCCTCCTCTAATCCCCTCTACTATGTTAGTGATTTATTTTCTCTTTCTCCAGTTAACCTCCTGATAAACTGTAAGTCTTTATAGTTTTTATCTTACAGCCACTCCACTTAGCCTGCTGCTATATACTTTGCTTTTTGCCAACCACTGACGGCTCTCACCTCATCCTATTTCTCCCATCCCTTTTAAAGTGATCTAGAAGACATAAAGTGCTTGATCAGCCCATTAAACCAGGACATCAATTTTTTGGTGGTCAATAATGAAACAGGCTGACTCTGCAGGAAGCCGTAAGGAACTGCCCAGCTAACCTGTGCCAGCTCATCTATATTTATTGATGATGACGAGATAATTCATACCATTTTCTCAGAAGGCAGTCTAGTAACATCGCTGCTCCATTTTTAGGTGAGAGAATTAAGTGCTATATAAGCTATATAATAAGTGGTGATTTTATTATTACATCATCAGTGACCCCCTGCCCCAACCCTCTCACCCCACAAACGTAAATAGTATTTAATCATTAGTATTCAAATTGGTGCACAAATTAGTGAGCAATATAAATTTACATCAGTGCATTTTTTTTCTAATACTCTGATGCTTAATTTTTTGATTTCAGGATTATTTGGAAAAAATATATAATTTGCTATTTCAAGAGGGGTTTTAAAACCTAGACTCTAAATATCTTTGCTGATAGGTATCCTTTCTGAAGTTGCAAATATTTTACAAATTATACCTTAATTAAAATGATTGAAGACAATACAATCCCTCCAAATAATCTGTCAACTATGTCATGGAATTTGTGACAAACACGTCATAGACGCCTATGTTGAGCTTGGATCAGTATCCTTTCTCAAGAAGCACCATAAGTTCATTGCATGGTCCCTAATAGCCCATCAGTAATCTGTAGTTTTCATAAATCCTTACATTTTTAAATATAATACTGTGTTTACTTTGTTTAGTCATTATGGATTAAAAAATTAACATTCTTTCCCTCTCCATTTTCAATGAATATTAATGCCCTTGATTCAAGTTTTTAAACCACTAAATTTTCAAACTTCTTGCCTCATCTTAAGTATGTATCTTAGTCATCCCTGTAGTTATTTAGTGGGTGTTTAGCTTGGAATGTACTGAAATAATCATTCTGGCTTTTATCCAGAATGTTATGTAGAATAACAGTCTCTTTAAAAAAATAAATAATTGGCAAATAAATGTTGTATATATACAAGGTGTATAATATGATGATTTGATATTAGTATGCGTTGTGCAATGATTAGCATGATTGAATTAATTAGTGCAGTCATCACCACCCATGTTGTAATTACATCCCCAGAACTTACTACTCTCATAACTAAAAGTTTGTACCTGTTGACCAAAATTCCCCATGTCCCCTACTCCTCAGCCCATGGCAACCATCATTCTACTTTCTCCTTCTATGATTTAAACATTTTTAAATTCCGCCTATAAGTGAGATTATATGGTATTTGTTTTTCTGTGCCTGGCTTATTTCACCAAGCATAATGTCCTCCAGATTCACCCACGTTGTCATAAATGGCAGAATTTCCCTTTACTTTAAGGCTAAATAGTATTCCCTTGTGCATATATACCACATTTTCTTTATCCATTCACCTGTCCATGAAGATTTAGGTTGTTTCAATATCTCGGCTATTGTAAAAAATGCTGCAGTGTCTTTTTTCCTTGCTTTTTTGTACACCATGCTTCCTTTGGGTGACACCTAAAGTACATTTCTTTGCAGAAGAATAGTGCATTTTTAGAATTTTTGAAGTCCAAGCCTGATACTATTTAGGACATCTCAACTTTTAAAAAATTGTGTATGCGTTCACTATAAAACTAGAGCGATATTCAGAAAAAGAAAATATTTGAAACACATTACCATTCTTCTTTTTTAATATCCAAATATGTTTTAAGTTTCTGACAGTATAAAAATGAGATTAAATTTATTAGTGCTAAGGCACTGCCACTGTAATTCATCTGTATGAGGGTACTTAGACAGTTTATGGAAAGATAATACAAATTTTTCCATGAAGTTTTTGAGGTACCCTCAAAATAATAATCATTCTGCATGCAACTATTAAATTATAAATAACCTCATGTTTTCTTGACACCTTTTTTCTTACAAATATGCCATCTTTAACTAGTTTATTATGACCCTGTATATAGACTACATTGAGGAATCAATAAAATGCTATTAGAAAAATAATTTAATTTAGTAAAGTAGTAGAATACAAGGTCAATTTTCAACAACCAATTTATGCTGTACACTAGAGATGAAGAACTTCAGAATAACATTGACAAGAACAAAAAATAATTTTCAACATCATCAAAAACTTGAAATATGGAGGGGTTGTTTAACAAGATATGTGCAAGATCTGTATGATAAAGACTATAAAACATTTACTGAAAGAAAATTTTAAAGACCTAAATAGATGAAGATATATGCCACACTTCTGGTTTGGAAAATGTTAGGTTATCAATAGTCCCTATATTTATATATAGATTCAATGCAATTCCAACTGAAATCCCAGGATTTTCTTTTTCTTTTCCTTTTTTGGTAGAAATGATAAGTTGGTCTTAAAAAGGATGTGAAGATTTAAAGAACCTAAAATAGCCAAACAAGTTTGCAGAAGTAGAACAAATTTAGAGGGTTTGGACTTACACTATCCCATTGCATTATTTAACAGGCTGCAGTAATAAAGTCAGGTGGGTACCTAGAGATCAATAGGTCAGAACAGATCTAGAAAGTAAACCATACAAACATGGGCAATTGATTTTTTTTTTTGAGGTTTTCTTTTAAAAATTAATTAATTTATTTTTAATTGATACTTAATAATTGTACATATTTATGTGATGTTTAATAATGTGATGTTTCAATGCATATATACAATGTGTAGCAATCAAATGGGAGTAATTGGCATATCCATCACCTCAGGTATTTATCATTTCTTGTGGTGAGAACATTTAAAATCCTGTCTTCTTGCTATTTTGGAATATATAGTATATTATTTGCGATAGTCGCCCTATTGCACAATGGAACATGAGAGCTCATGCCTCCTTTGTGACCGTGGTTTTGTATCCATTGATCAATCTCTCCTCATCCTGTCCCCACTTCTCACCCTTCCCAGACTCTGGTAACCACTGTTCTACTCTCTACTTCTATGGGAACAAAATTATTAGATTCTCTTCAATGACTGAATGACTTTTTAAAATGTGATATATTTACACAATGGAATACTATTCAGCCATTAAAAATAATGAAATTCTGTCACTTGCAGCAACAGGGTGGACATTATGCTAAGTGAAATAAGCCAGGCACAGAAAGACAAACATTGCAATATCTCACTTATGTATGGTCAATTGATTTTTAATTAAGACGTCAAAGTAATTCAATAGGGAAAGATAAGCCTTTCCAACAAATGGTGCCAGAGCAAGTGGATATCATTTGGGAGGGAAAGAATAAAGTATTGTCTCTTCTTCATGTTGTACAGAAAAAATAACTAAAAATGTATCATAAAACTAAACCTAAAATCTATACCTATAAAACATCTAGAAGAAAATATAGGAGAAAAAAAAATGTTTTTCAGAATTTGAGATTCTGACAGGGATGTCTTAGTTGGGGCATTAAAAAGAGAGAAAGAAATGGTAAATTGGATTATATTAAAAATAAAAACTTATGGTTTTCAAAAGAAAAAGTGAAAAGACATGCTATGGACAAAAGAAAATATTCCAATACATGTGTCTGACAAAAGACTGGTATCCAGAATATGTAATGCCTACCGCTTAATAAGGCACAAACTCCATTTACATGGGCAGGAGAAATAACCAGGCACTTCACAAAAGATTTATGAATTGACAATGAGCCTCATGGATGAATCTCAAAAACATTTTACCGGGAGAAAGAGGTGAGACACAGAAGAATACATACTGTGATGCCATGAATATGGAATTCTAGAAAAGCCAAGGTAATCTGGCAGAAAGCTGATTAGAAGTTGCCTGGGGTTGGGGACCTGGAGTGACAGTGCATTATCAACTTCAAAGGAGACGGAGGAGCAGGAGGTTACTTTGCCCGGTGATGGAATATTTTGTTTCTTGATTTTGAGTATGGGGAGGTATTACATGGTGTAGGCATTTGTCAAAACTCATAAAATGTACTCTTAAAGTGGGTGCACTTATTTTATGTCATCACACACTTATAATGCTCGTTTTAAAACAAAATATATGCCTATGTTTCATTGGATATAAATGATATCTCAATAAAAAGTGTGCAGAAAACTATAGTAAAATACAATTAATGGTGAAGAGTAAAAGAAGTAAAAAAAATTATATTAAGTAAGGAAGACCTTCCACTCTTTCCTTAAAGATTTAGATGCTGTTCATAGGGAAACAAGTAAACAATGAACAAATGAACTTTAGATCCAGAGCAGGTGGCTTTGTCTTTCAAATCTGTGGGGCTTGAGACACATTGTGCGTTAAAGTGAGCCACTCATTTTAAAAATATGTATTGAACCTTTACTGAGCTCCTGACACGGTACTTGGCAGGTGTTGACTATGGGTTTTATGGAAATAAGTAGACAGGGAATAGAAAGGTATAATCTCTTTCAAAATAGGAGACTTTCTTGATGACTCTCCTGGTCTTGTGATACAATCTACGTGGATTTCTGCTGCTGTGTCTAAGGGTTTACTTCTTGCTACCTTTTATTTTGTTAAAAAAAAAAATTAAGCAGTTTAACATTTGTATTGGAAAAGGAGCTGTCAACATTGCAGCCCTAAAAAGATACATTGTGTGATAATTTCAAAAATTATGGAAAGTCTGGTAAGGTAGAGATTTTTGGTAAAACAAAACAAAACAAAACTTTCACTGTGTCTTTTTTTCTCCCAAGCCTCCTTATACTTTCATATCACCAATTATTTTTCAGTAGTTAAAACTAAACCAGTTTAACCATTTGCCTTGGGGACTGCCTGTGTATTCTAAGTAAATCAACTTAGTGATTGTGAAATTCACTCTTTCAGAAAGATAGGCAAACACACCAATGCAATATAATTAAAACTCTGAAACTAAATTAACTATATATGGCAATAGAGTGTAGAAAAAAAAATGACACCCAAACAGTAAGCAAATTAGAGAATATTCAATAAGCGGGTAACTGGATATTTGTAAGGAAAAGACAGATTTAAAGCTCTTCACACCAAAATTACTTCCAAATGGATCCAAAATTTAAGTGTAAAAATAACAGTGTGAAAGCTCTTGAGGATAACTTTTTGAGGAACCAGCTACTGTTTTCTGCTGTGGTTGCAATGATAAAAGCCATCTCACTGGATATAAAAGGTATCTCATTGGGGTTTTGATTTTCGTTTATCTTAGGACTGGTGATGTTGAGCATTTTGTGTGTGTGTGCTTACTGGCCATTTGTACATCTTTGTGGAAATGTCTATTCATTTTTTTTAATTGGGTTAATTGTCTTTGGTCTAAGTGATCTTTCTTGATTCCTCTTTGCACTTAAATTTAAGCTCCTGAGCTCACTAGTACTCCAGTCATTTTTACTCATTCAAAAAATACTTACTAAGAGCATTTATCATTTCAAACACTTTTCTAGGAACTGGGACTTTAGCAGTGAATGAAAGAAACAAACAAAAACCTGCTGTCACAGACTCTACATTCTACTCAGGGGAGTTTAACAATAAACATGCCCAGAGAGTGGCACATGCTGCAGAGAACAGGTAGGGACAGAGAAAGGAAATGTTGGTGAGGAGGGGTCCGTGTTTACAGAGAGTGATCAGGAAGAGGCTCATTGTGAAGCTGCTATTTGGGCAAAAACTTCACAGGAGTAAAGAAAGGAGCACTTCAGGTATTTAGGGGAAGAGGATTTGAAACAGCGGAAACAGC
Organism: Cynocephalus volans; assembly: GCF_027409185.1. Lineage (NCBI taxonomy): Eukaryota > Metazoa > Chordata > Mammalia > Dermoptera > Cynocephalidae > Cynocephalus > Cynocephalus volans. The sequence goes on along the minus strand of NC_084477.1, from coordinate 11,405,292 downwards.
AGCACGAAACCCTGAGGCAGGAACACAACAGAGTTCATTCCAATAAGAGCAGAGGGCAGGGCAGTCGAGCAGAGCAAGGCAGGTAAAGAGAAATAGATGAGTTCAGAAAGAAAACAGGAAAACCAGACCACGTAGCACGTGGTTGTTGCAAATCGTTGTTAGGGTTTAGCTTTTATTCTAATGAGATGAAAACCACCAAAAAATCTAAGCAGAAGAGCGAGATGTTCAAGCATATTTTCAATGGACAATTCTGGCCTTTGGGTTAAAAATATATAGATTGCATGGAGCAAGTGTAGAGGCAGAGGTGTCATTTAGAAAGTTGTGACATTTATCTAGTGGGGGAGATGGTGGCTTTATAGTTCAGTAATTATCAATTTGAATGCCAAATCTTTTTACTTTGAAAGTAAGAAAAAAAGTAAAATGTAGCCTTTTATTTATTGGCCCAGTATTTATTGAGCATATTTAAATGGGCGGCACACTATGAGAGATTTATCTTTGTGTTTGATTGTGCTGGTTTCTGATTTGGAAACAGAAGGAAGAATCACCTAATGCAAAAGTTGACATTTTTTTCCATGCCTTCCAGCCAAAAAAAGAACCAGTAGGAACAAACCTGGAATTAAACAAGTTGGGTTTACTGCTTGTAGTAGTGAGAATAAATACTATGGGGAACGATGGGGCAGCTCAGTACTCCTATCATAGGATACAGTCTTTGCGTGAGTTTGGAGAGGGTTTAAGGAAGTGGGGACTTTGCTCTGGGTTGTTTAGCATGTTGTTAAGAAGTGGGGGTACTTCTTATTGATTAGTTATCCTAAAACATTTTATCTATAAAAGGTGTAGACCTTGCTCACCACTATGCAACTTATGAGAATAAACTAACTGCAAAAAATACGATAAGGTAAATATCAACCTTATTGCTATTAATTTTTTCTTCTATTAAAACTATACTCAAAAAGGAGATTGACAATAGATGGGTTTTAATGTAAGTAAATTATACCTCAGCATGGTTGTAAAAAGTAAATATTTACATTTAACTTAAAGCTAAAATAAGCTTCATTTAAAACAATGATTACATAAGAGATTCATGTATAAATGTTGCATGAACCTATTTTAAAAAGCCCCTCATATCCTCAGTTTAATCTGATTACATAAAGTCTAATAAAAGTGACATATACTTAACCCCTAGAATCATTGGGTTTATTTATTTATTTATTTTTCAGTGCAGGTCCCAAAGCGGGCTGTGCCGAATTCAAATATTTATTTCCTCATTCACATGTAAAAGGAAGTTTTTTATGTTTCCTATCCTAGTCATTCCGAACATTTGTTTGAATGGTTTTAATTGCACTTTTGTTAATCATCTCTTTAGTGTTTGCAAAAATATGCAGTGAGATTTGCCTGTGGAACTATGCTATAGATCTCATAGTTCCTTTATTCTTTTCTTTAGTTCTTTCTCTCTTTTTTTGTATTTTTTTACTCCCTGTATTAGTCCGTTTCTTATTGCTTATAACAGAGTACCTGAAATGGGGTAATTTATAAAGAAATTGAATGATTTCTTAGAGTTTGTAGCCTGGGAAATCCACAGTTCTGGGGGTGCATCTAGTGAGGACCTTCTTTGGCAATGATTCTACAGGGACACAGGGTGGCACATGGTGAATTGCTGTGCAAGACAGAGCTCACCTCCTCACCTGCTCTCCTTGTAAAGCCATCAGAACTACACCCATGACCACCCTTTCAATTCACAATGGATTAATCCATTCACAAGAACACAGTGCTCATATGATCCAATCACCTCTGAAAAGGTGGAACCACTATTGGATTTCCCACCCTCTTAACACTGTCACAGAGGGGATTAAGTTTCAGTGAGTTTTGGGGAGACATCCAATACACAAAATTTCCTCCCTGCCACCCTCTCTTCCTTCCTTCCTTCTTTCCTGCCTTCCTCTTGCTGCCAGGATCATATCTCTAGTATGACATTGCAAAATGAAATGACTCTCTGGGGACTTTTCTAATTTATTTTACTGGGAACTTGGTGAGCTGTTTCAAGCTAGAAAAATGTTATTTCTGTCTGTCTATTTTTCTTGTGTTGTATGTAGGTATATTTACATTTTGTTAGGCACATTTTTAAAATATACACAGGACTAAAGAAAACAATGTAATAAACCTCCCCACTCTGTCACCTAACTTAAAGAGTTGTCAACATTTTTCCAGCACCATTTCATCTATCTCTGTCTTTTTGTGAAATATTTTAAAACATAATCAATATTATTTTATTTCATTTACAAATATTTTAACATTCATCACTAACAAAAAAGAATGTTTTCATCACAGTGATGCTGGTATTACAATTCATAAAAATAATAACACTTTACTGTCATCTAATAACATGTTCATAAACAAATTCCCTCAATTGACTAGTTTTTCTGTTCTGGCTTTTCTAGTTTTCCTGGATTTATCCTCTGTTTTGGGGGGATTTTGGGGGGTGATTTTTTTTTTCTTTTTCTCTCTATTTTATCTTCTTTTTCCTTTTTCTCTTTCTGAAAAATTTTCCTCACCTGCACTTTCAAACTTACTACTAAACTGTTAAATTCAACTTGTCTATGTAACGTATTTCTAATTTCTTTTTCTTTCTATTTTCCCTCACATTGATCCAACTTTTTTTCTTAAATCTCAGTGTTGTAGTTTTTTATCTGAGTTAGATGTTATTTTTGTTTTCTATGTCAATTTTTTCTTCTGTTTCTTTTTTTATTCTCAATTCCCTCTTTTAGAGATTTCTCTCCATTTTGTGCCATTCTCACAGTCTATCTCAGGCATATATTATAAAATCTAAGGTTGGATAGATTAAATTACATACCATTATTTATATGCTTGTAAGATAAAAGTTCATTGCCAACTACATTACAATAAATGTTCAATCTAGTAATTAAGAAAGAGGCATTAGCAATCTGGTTGGATGATGTGTGCTCATGGGCAGAATTTTCAGATTTTGGGCTTACTTCTCTGTCAGGTTAATAGTGATATCAAATCAGGTATTTTTTTGGAGGATCCAAAAGGTTACCTAATAAGCTTTGTTTTTTTAAGCATAATGATTGATTTCCTTTTCCACTTCTATTTTTAAGAACACACCTATGCAATTTACACTTGCACTGAAATATGAAGGCATAGGTGGTTTTGAAAAAAAAAAAAAAACAGAGAAGCAACCTCCGCAATGTGCTAACAATTCACTTACTCGTGTTCATTGGGCAATTAATATGTGGATATTAATTTTTCAGACAACCTAGGCAAATTCATTTTGTCGTGCTGTGTTACACTTCTCGCTGTGTAATGGAGATGCAAAAAAAGGATTACTCAAAGCAACATGAATGCACTGAAAAGCCTGAAGGGACTGCACTTCAGCACCTCCTCTGTTAGAAAGAGAAAAATGGGTACAGCCCCGATTCAAAATTAGCTTCTGTTTTCTATTGTAATGTCAAGGAAGTTTCACAGGAAAAATCAGTTGCTTCAATCATTTCAAAAGGACACAAAGATATGAGCAATGTGACAAAAGTCATCTATGGCTAAGTATAGCTTAAGCAATGGAAACTAGTAACATAATTTAAATCCCAGGATAATTGTCTCTAAAGTTTCCACCAACAAACAGCTTGCCCTTAGCAAACACTTTTTGACATTTTTCCCTACAGCAATTCTTTAAAATCTCCTAACAGGATGGATATGTCTACCACCTGTCAGCTCTAAAATCATTAACATATACAACCCCATCCCTAAACAGTGTTTAGAGTTGATTAGATGGGCTGTTGCACGGCTAGCTGTGGGCTTTTGCCCCATGCATGCATTACCTAAAAATCCTATTCTAAAAATCAAATGAGAATTAAGATTTCTAACCCTCTACAATCCTCTTTAACTTATTGAGTAAAAAAGAAAAAAAAATTGAAAATCTATTTCCTCACATAAATTTTTGTAGTTCTTCACTTTTCCTAGCAAAAACTGAATATAATTTAACATTTTTGGGCCATCATGAAGACTAGTTTTTATAACAGTCTAATGAAACAGAGGCTTATCCCTAGGGGCTACTGAGATATGTAATGCCATATGGCTCTTTCCTATGTGAGCCAAAATTTCTATGCTTCTTGAGTTATGCCCATTTTTATTAGTTCCTATATTTTTCCTTAAATCAACTGTTGCTTTTTGCTTCTGCCTGTGTGTCTGTTTCCTGAAAGCACCCCCTGGTTTGTTTCCTAATCTGCCACACACTGAGAAATCACATTGCTGATCTACAATTTTGTCTAAGATTAGAGTAAGTAGTTTTAGAGGGGACTAAGTAGTTTTAGAGGGGCCTTTCTATCGGTAAACTGCATGAGGTGTGCTACTAGTTTCACTGCTTGGACTACGTTGTTAGCTTTTTAATTCTTTACTAAGAACTTGCCAAAATACTGAGTTGAATATGTGATCACCATATAACTCAAGTGTTAATTCACTTCCATAGATCCGTGTTTTTATGTTTCCCCAACTCTATTAATGAATTCAGTTTTCCAAAATAAATAGCCTTTAGTTATTTTTATATGCTTATGCAATAGATAATTGTATTTATTTTAGGAAAGTATTAAATATTTTATTTTTAAGTTGTTCCAAATAAGACACACAAAATTTCTAGTACCGTATGTCTGACTTCAAATTTTTCTCCAATATATCCATTTTAGAACTATTGGGTTGAGACTAAAGAGGTATAGATAGTTTAGTAAGTTCTAGCTAGCTTGGATATTTGGAGAATGTGTTATTCTAGATATCCTGATTTTTGGTGCAGTTCAAAATTTCACCTCTATAAAGCACCAAAATTTTGGAATACATTTCACACAAGGTCTCTAGAAGATGTATCGTATGTGTCACTGTCTTCTAAAGCAACATATGAAATACAGTTTAATCACTTTAATGTCAAGACAAGCGTGACTAACAAATTACTATATGTCTGCTGACTATTTTCCCCTGTACTAAATGGGTCTATTCTGTTGTGCTTTTAAATTTTGTGGCAGTAGAATTTATTCACCTTCATAAATGCTGCTTTTAATCTGCTTTTGGTTTCAAAACCAGGCAACTATGGTAGAATTACATGTGAATTAAAAATGAGTTGACTCTGAAAGAACACCTGAATGAGTTGATTATAAGTAAGTGCATAGCTTTTTGTAACATCTATTGCAGTTGGCCACGGGCCATTTTTATTCATTTTCTGCTTGTTTTCTGCCTTTAAAATGAATGAAGGTACTGGATTAGGTATATGAGCTCCAAATAGAAGAACTGTGAGTGTACAAAAGGAACTACGTTGCTTTCTTATTTTACCTTTTTTATAGTTAATTCTATACTGTAATTTCTTGGTCTGATTAAAACCCAACCACTTAAGTTTGCATTTTCTCTAGTGTATTCTATTTGAATTGGACACAGGATGCTGTTAATAATTTCTTTGCAGAATTACAGTTTGGCATGACAGTGTTAAGGAGCTCAGCAGACCCATTCCTCAGTGACAGTGGAGGAAATTATTTTTTTTAAAAAAAGAAATAAACACCAACAGTCTCTGTAAATGATCCCATGCATATACAATGAATGAAGAAACATTTACTCAAGACAACCTACGAACAGTCAGTAAGAACAGTGAGATTCAGCCTGGTTCACCTTCCCAGGATGGGTAGGATGTCAGCATTCCTAATCCTGCCCCCAAGTACCTGTTACTGAGGTTAAGTCCCAGGTGAGTGCAGCTGACGGGTGGGGGCTCTTTTTTTCCCACCCAGCTCCCACCTATGGGATAGAGGCTCTACCTTGGTCATTGCGCCGCTGAGAATCCTAAGGCCCTAATCACACTTCTTTTTCCTTGTGAGGCACTGGTTCCATGCCCCGAAAGGCAAACACAAAAGACATAAGACTACTGCCCCCAACCCCCAGCACTCCACTCATAAAGCAATGATGTCACCTAGTTACAAGTGCACCCTTGTCATGGCTCAGAGATTATGCCTGGTGTCAGAAGCAGGCCATAAAACAGACTGCTTCTAATCAAAATATTTTAACACGTACTTGTACAGATTTGTGGGGTACAGGGGGTTGCTTCAATACATGCATATACTGCACAGTGATTCACTTAGGGTGGATAGCTTAGTTTCGTACCTATTAGTCTACCACTTCTCTTCCCCACCACCGCCATGAGCATTTAGTGACCACTCTTCTAGCAATTAAGACAATTTCATGGTGGCACTGGATTAGTGCACCCCATATATTACTATATATTATTTTCATGATCATGATTCTTTCTTCCAGAATTCTTTTTACAGAATCAGATATTGTAGCTGTAAAAATAAAACTTGTACGGTAGATAATTTCTAATATTACAATTATTTGAGTCAATTCAGATGGGAATTCTGAGTATAATAAAGGTGAAAATCAAAACCTGAAATTAAAGAATTAAAGTGGATAATTGAATAAATGATCTCAGAAGACTAAGAAACCAAGGTTAATAAAAATAAAGTAAGATTCCTATTCCTTTTTTTTTTTTTTTTTTTTAACGTCAAAGTAATTTCCAGATGGGTCAAGACTTTTAAAGCTAAAAATAAATCTGGTTTTTCACTTTCAGTTCCATGATTGAAAGAGCTGGGACACTGCTATATTCATCCTTACATGAAAACTCTGGGGCTGGCCCATGGCTCACTCGGGAGAGTGTGGTGCTGATAACACCAAGGCCACAGGTTCGGATCCTACATAGGGATGACTGGTTCGCTCACTGGCTGAGCGTGGTGCTGACAACACCAAGCCAAGGGTTAAGATCCCCTTACCGGTCATCTTTAAAAAAAAAAAAAAAAAAAAAAAAAACTGGACAAAATGAAAATTGACTTTTCTAGGAGTTATCTGATAAGAGGTCAAAGGGCAGGCACACTTCAGGCACATGCAGAGAGATGCATAAAACCAGATCTGGTTACTTGGATCAGAAGCCTCTGGAGTCATAGCCTAGTAAAAACACAGCTTTAATTTATGGAGACTAAGTGTGAACTTGAGTCAAAGTAAGAACCTCCTGGGGACCTCAGTCTTAGGGGAGTTTCTGCCCATTCCTACCTGGCTCTCACACTGAAGATGAAAACATCCCTTCCTGGCTCTGACACGGTAAGGGGAAGAGTCATCCTTGTGAAAGGAGTCCAGAGTGAAAGAATTCTCCATCACGACGAAGGGCAGATGTCACTCAAAGGGGTGTGGCACTGGGAGAGTTGCCTGGAGGAAGGACTTTGCCTTCTGTTCCAGCCCTCCAACCTGTCTGTCTCAGTCGGGAAAAAATAACTTATATTCAATAGGGAACAGGGATCCGAGAGAATAGACAGGAAATGCTGCAGCCAAAGAAAAGCCATAAAGGGGATGAGAAAATGCTACATGCCTGGAACAGGTAAAGAATCACTCGTGAGCCTTCAGGGCTGAGGCACAGTCCCACTGAAAGGCTGAGACTATCTGGAGGTGATGGAAGGCTTCTTTCCCTGTTCTACCACCACACCAGCAGAGCTCCAGCATAACAGCCATGAGATACAGCTGAAAAAGCAGCACGGTGTAGAATGTCTCTAAGGAAAAAAGCCTAGAGTCAAGACTGGAGACACGAACAAAAGCTCTCAAAATACTGGAAGCCTGTACAACTTACAGCTACAACGAAAATTAAATACAGACCAGCTCCTAGCCAGATTCACTTAATAATATTGAACTTGGAGAAATTTGGCAATTGTAGGTCACAGTGACAGAACAGACTCCCCAATTTACTTCACATTAGTTCTAATTTAATGTGACTGGTTATTGACATGAACCAGCTTGGCATACTTTTCATCCAAAAGACTCAGTATGTTTTCAAACAGTTCCTGATTTTTAGTTGACCCGTCTATGAAGTCAGAAGTCTAAAATGTTCTAGTCTGTTGGAGGCTAGTTCAGAAAAAATTTTTTGCAACACTCAAATAGAGTGTTTATATTTAAACTAAAACAGAGGTTGCTAACCTATGTAGTCTGACACAATTACAGGCTAGACAAAGCCTCCCTCTTTAATGAGAGTTAACTTCTCCCTGATTTTATTTAATGTGCTTATACACCCTGGCTGAGAGCAGAAAAAATAATCAGGCAAGTGCCCTGAACCATTAAAGTCAATTTGAATAATGCAGTTAGTGTTGAAGATTTAACTGCTGTTGAAAACTTTCTAGATTTTATGTGCCATTAAAATGTTCAGATGTAATCACACTCATCTCATAATTCTGCTTAAGTTTCACATTGTCAGTACTTTTGTATATAATGAAATCGTTAATTAGGAAGAATAGAAGACTTTCAACACACATTCACTTTTACTACCATGGTCAAATGATTTTCTTTACTGGAGCCCCCATTGTGCTATATGTGAAGACAGCAATAGTATTGCATTCTCAGAACAATACAAAGTGAAACAAAACAAAAAAACTGTTTCTGCTTTCTTTCAATTTTTCAAAATCTTCTCCTAGCTAAACTTGTCAAGAGTTGCATAGACTCGTCATCATTGCCTTCCTCCCTACTTACCCCTTAATCGGTGATAAGATAATGATGCTACGGTCTCAGAGGATGTCCAGCCCACCAGACAGAGTGGTGGCCTACAGAGTGTCAGAGCCCCAGTGAGTCTGTCTACAACTGTGAGCAGTTTCCACCAAGGTCTCCATCTTACGCTCTCTACCCTTGACTTTCATATCACGTTCAATTCCAGTTTTGTTTCTCCGATTCCTTTTTAATCTCTTTGTTATCTCTGTGGGCCTCTTCTAAGTTTTATTTCCCTCCACGTCCCCTCCCTCCACCCGAATGAACACTGAAAAACTGTGGCTTTATAAAACCTCAATCTTTACTTTGCTTTTCTCATGCTTACATGGACAACTCCTATTCATCCCTTAGAACACATTTAAAATCAATTCCTCAAAGGAGATGTTCCCAGCCCTTCAAATTGTACTTCAAGTTTGGTTTTTATTTTTCTGATAAATGCTTTTATTTGTCAAATGTCATTAATTTGTTTAAAATTTGTCTTTCTTCTCAGATTACGTGATTCCTGATGCCTGGAATACATTGAACTCTCTGATCTTGCCCTGAGTTTCAGATATTGTTTTTATATATTGAGTAAATGGATGCAGAGTCTTATAAAAATCCAGAATATATTAGGATTAATAATGCAATATTCTTGCCCAATGTTAGGTTGAATTTCTCTTCCTACAGATTCAAGAGGACACATAAATGCACATTCCCTTGTCTTGCCAAATATCATTAATAGATTTTTATATAGTGAAAATCACAAAATGAATTTAGATCATACCTTGTCCTTTGAGAAATGCAAAAGTAAACAGAATATGTTGTAGATCTAACCTCAAATATCTGAATCTCTGAACACAAATTTGTAGGCTTTTTCCATGAGAAAATCAAAGATTCTGTCCAAATGAATGTTTGGGTACTTAAACCCTTATTATACTGTATTTAGTTGTTCTTTTGTGTCCAGCTCACCACATTTAATCTTCAACTATTTGGGAGTAATGAAAAATTTCAGATGTTTAAGATAAAACAAAATAGAACCTATGAAAGCACACTTGACTTTAATCCCTTTCTAGACTTGAGAACAAATGTTTTAGTAAGAATAAAAAGCTTTGCTTAGCTCTATTTTGCTATCTAGTTTTTAAAAGGAAACTTAAATTAATCTTTGAGATCTTTTCTCCTGAAAATAAGCATATTCAAATTTCCCATAAAAACCTTAAAGAGAACTCAAAAGATCAAAGTGAATATCATTTCCAAAACACACCAAAGCATTGTTCTCACAAATGATTTTAATATTAATTCTGCCCAAAGCAGAGACAGAGGGGATAATATTCTACTGCAATGTAATTAGTGGCTTCATGCTGAGGAAGTCACCTGCTTGTCCCAATAAGATGAGCTTATCCATCTACACCCTCATATGCCACTCCTGCTATACAGCTCGCTACAGCCCTGGCATGTAATTGTGACCATAAACTAGGGACCTGATGCCTATGTACAGATCTGTGATAATGAAGACCTTTATTCCCCCACTGCCAAACTTTCAATCCTCGTCTGGATGACCATGAGATGTCATAATTTTCCACTTGATTAGACTTCCTGGAAAAAACTGCTCTGGAGATAGTGCTGACAGAGCTGTCACTCCAGACCCTCTGCTTGGACTGTGTTGTCTCCACTGCCCAGTCGGTAGCTCCACCTGACACCCAGCTCCCTACTGCTGGTGACCCTTTGTAGCTCAGTGACCCACATGCCACACCCCAGGGCTACTGATACTTAGCAGGAGACACTGTGGCTAAAGTAAGTAAACCAAAGAGTCACTCAGATATCTTTTTACTAATATTGCAAAAACATATTGATCTTAAATCTGAGCATGGTTCTCATCATGTACAAGTTCATTCAACATATTTAGATAAAAATTCTTTATAAAGTAAACATTTTTCATACAAAAAGAGAAAATGCTTAAATAAAGAAACTCCTTGAAGGCAAAGCTTGTGGAATAAATGAATGCAAAGGACAGAGCAAGGGAATCTATGCAAGTTGCTGGACACCAGCCATGTGCCCGCTATTGGGCTGAGTGCTTTGTAGATGTTCATTCAAGTTTTACTTAACCATCATTACAACCTTGTACTTTAGTGCTCCACATGCTTCTGAGCTACATAGGGGGTTAAACACAGGTCATGGCATTGAGCATTCAGGATGAGGCAAGGGAAAAGAGGAAGATTGATAAGACTCAATGCACAAGAGCCAGCCATCCCCCTCTGCTGTTCCCCCACCCCAGTGTGCAAGAGAAAACACTTGCAGACTGGATATTTCCCCTTCCAGTATCAGAGCTGGCAACAGTTTCAGGGACCTAAATTAAATTAGATTTGCTGGAATCCCACTTTTGGGTATATACCCGAGGGAATGGAAATCATCTTGTCGAAGGGATACCTGCACTCCCATGTTCATCACAGCTCTGTTCACAATAGCCAAGATATGGAACCAACCTAAATGTCCATCAGTGGACAACTGGATAAGGAAAATGTGGTCTATACACACAATGGAATACTACTCAGCCATAAAAAAGAATGAATTTCTGCCATTCGTAGAAAGATGGATGAGCTTGGAGAAAATTATGTTAAGTGAAATAAGCCAGGAACAGAAAAAGAAATACTATTATGTCCTTGCACATAAGTGGGAATTAAGAAAGAAAGAGAGAAAAAGAGAAAGAAAGAGCACAATAATATGTTGAACTTTCAGAAGGAGAAAACAGACCCATGGTTACTAGATTTGGGAAGGGCGGAGGGGGAGGGAAGTTAGAGAGGAATTGGGTAAAGGACACAAAGAATAACTATGATTTCTAATAATGAACATGCTGATAATATTGGTTCAGTCACCACATATGTACACAAATACTGATTGTCAACTCTGTATTCCATAAATATGTATAATCAATTGTTTCAATTAAAAAACAAATTAATAAAGAATAAATTAGATTTGCTAGTACTAGGATCTACCTTCCACTGTTATGTAAAAGGAATCCTCCCTAGGACTTCAGTGTATGTGAGTAAGGGACATCTACATTGTAGCTGGACCTGGTAACCAGGCCTCGGCTTTCTGAGTGTCCCCTGGACCATCAGAAAACAGGCTGCTCCACACCTCCCCAAGGGAAAAGCTGCCTCTCCTAAGACCTATTCAGAGAAGCCTGGGTGTGATTGTTGATACTAACCTGCTTTATTTTACATAGGGGAAAAGTATTCCTAGAAATCTGACACAGCTGCCGGCAGAACCCAGGAGTTGTTACCCAGCTCAGGTATTTGCACTTCATTTATTCAGTCATGCTCCCTATAACAGATCTTCTAGGTTGTCACTTTTCCTTTCTCCAGGTAAAATCATCACAGTCTTATTTCCTAGAAATAATATTAGGAATTATCACTCCCATTTTGCAGATAAGGAAACAGGGCTCAGAGTGATTAAAAAATGTATCCAAGATAGCTGGTAAGAGCGGAATCAAATCTATTTGATGTAAACCTCAGTGTGACAAAATTTATACATGAATGTTCATAGCGGTATTATGAGTAATAGCCAAAAGTGACAAATAGTCAAAATCCACTGACAAATGGATAAGAAAAGTGTTACATCCATACAATGGAATATTATCCAACCATAGAAAGGAACGAAATACTAATCCAAGCTACAACATGGATAAGACTTGAAAATGTGATGCTAAGTGAAAGGGGCCAGACACAAAAGGCTACATATTTCATTATTCCCTTGATGTGAAAATATCCAGAATAGGCAAATCCATAGAGACAGAAAGTGGGTTAGTAGTTTATAGGAGCTGGTAGGGCCAGGAGACCAAGGAATGACTGATGATAGGTATGGGGTTTCTTCTTGGGGATGACAAAAATATTCTGGAATTAGTGGTGATGGTTGTACAACTCTGTGACTAAAAGTCACCAAACTGTACACTGTAAAAGGATGAATTTTATGATAGTGAATTATATGACAATAAAGCTGTTTAGTAAACTCACCTAAAAAATAAACCTTAACGTGGTTAAAATAATGAATACCTTGAGTATCACGGGAAAATATTTAGAAACGAGTGAATGTAAAAGATGCTCTGTTGTTTTTACTGCAGGAGAACTGAGTATATGCAGCACACCTGTTCATTCAGGGAAGACAGACTGTTTTTCAATATTAGGGAGTTAGAAGAGAAGAAAAATGCTATTACACCCCCTTCTCTCTATTGGCAAGTAATCTGGGTGACTTACAAACCATTACTTCCCCAGGAATATGTTTAATCTTTTTCTAACCTAAGAAATCATAGCACTTAATAGCAGTGGCTGTTGAGAGACGAGCTTCCAAATGAGACTTTCTAATTCTGATCATGAAAGACAGGTTAAATACCTAGGTCGAGCTGTATAATTTTTCTTTTTGGTTTGATGAGATTATAATTTTTCTTCAGTTACCACCTAAACTTCTGAAATCCAGTGCCTAAATACAGAGCCTCAGAATTCTTAAAAATGCATTTATTCAGAAAAGGCATGAAATACAGTTATTTTATTTGGGAAGAATGTACAGTATTGAATGTGAGCTGCATATTGGAAAGAAAAACTATAGCCGCTTACTTGAATAAATCAATAAGAAAAATAATAAAGGAAAATCACTAGGAAGGTGAATTATTGTTCTCTCTTTGCATTTTTTTCCAGTATAAAGGTTGAGAGAGAACTGATCTCTGTCAGCCTATCATTCTAATATAGAACAAGATTGATTTTTACCTTTGAATGCTGTGTAACTTAGTCACGATTCATAGGACTTGAAAAACCGATTAAACATAACCAGTCAAAAACTAGGAATATGTATCACTTTGTTTTCAGATAAATTATATGCAATGCATATATTCATGGTTCACATTTTTTAATTTTGAGAATACTTGATTAAAATTAAATTATGTTAAATTGAGACTAGTAGAAATAAGAGGTACATTTTAATTTAACAGTACTTTCAATGAAATATTCATGTTATTTTTAAATTGAAAGCTGTTAAACTATTTCTAAGATCAAGTTTCCATAACTCTGCACTAACAAGATTTGTTTTGTTGACTGCTAGCGTAGTTAAAAATAAAAAAACGATCAGGAGCAAGATATATTTAAACATGCCTGCCCCAGAATGTCTTCACGGTTATAACATCACATAAAGTAGTTAGATTCTGTCAGACAACCTTTTTCTTTTTCTTATTTTAAATATACTTTTATGCTGTAATGTGATGGAATAAAAGATAGAAAGAGTTTTAAAAGTGATAGTGACTTTTTTCGTAAATGTGGTTATATCAGTTATCTATTGCTGCATAACAAATTACTCTAAAACCTAGCAGCTTAAAACAATGACCTTTATGATATCAAATCTTCTTTATGTAAGGAATTTGGGAGAGGCTTAGATGGGTAGTCCTGGCTCAGGATTCTTAGGGTGAGGATGTTGGACAGGGCTGCTGTCATCTGCAGGTTTGACTATGGCCAGAGGACCGTACCTAAGGGGCCTGCCACCTGCCTGACAAGTTGGGTCTGTTTGTCAGCAGAAAGACTCTGTCCCTTGCCACACAGATCACCTTGTAGGGCTGCTTGAAGTTCCTCATGACATGGCAGCTGGCTTCCCCGAGAGCAATTGACCCAAGAGAGAAAAAGAGGAAGCTATAATTTCCCCTATTTCTGCTTATTTTGTGGGTCAGCCCTACTCACTCAGGGGTGTGTCTGAGAATCACCCGGGGCCATCACTGAAGCTGGCTATTACAACTGCATATCTTTATTTTATAATCATTTAAAAGTTTTTCCAAGTACCTCCAAATAAGCAGGGTAATAAGAAGGAAAGCATTTGGAAACATGTTCTCAGACATTATTTGTTCTATTTTATAATATCATGTCCCAGATTAACTCTTCTTCAATGGCATTTTGCTTTTCTGATAGACTAATTTCTCGTATTAAAGATTCACTAAAATAGTACTACTTTCAACAACCACATTTATCACCTATCTTGGAACAATCACTCTTCTAGGAATGGGTTACAGAAATAATCTTAAAGATCTTATGTAAAGGTGTTCGAGAGCTATCTGGAAACAATAAAAGCAAATGCATCAGTGGAAAAAGCATGATTAAAAAAGATGCAAACATGTCCTGGAGGACCTCGGGGAGTTTGGACGAATGAAAAACGAAGCCAAGGTCCACCAATCGGTGGACGACTGAATCATTTTTATGACATCATCCCATCCAGGTCCTTAGCCTCTATGTGGTAAGGATGAAAAATGTCTCAAAAATAGAGTGATGACCCGGATGGAGATTGGAACAGAAAAATGCCATAAAACCAGGAGTCATATTTTGGCCAGACTTGTGTATCTGACTAAGGGCCATCGAAAATTACCATCAAATTCTTAGCTCTATTCACTGTGTTTAGAACGAAATCTTTCAAAAATTCCTTTTTATCTTTAAAGTCCACTATTGTAGTAATTTATCTGAATTAAAGAATAAATATCTGTGCTGAAGAATGTAGATTGTTCCAAACTCCATTCAAATTCTAAAGGACGATGAACACTTCCACCTCGCATGGTATTCCTAATTATACAAGAGATGAGAATAGGGAAATAATTATATTCTCCACTTTGCACAAGAAAGAAATAATTAAATTTCTTACAGTTATATCAATGGCTCACATAAATTATATTTAATATTTGAAAACCTCTTTTGAAGATATATTTGCTTGACACATCCCCTTAGCTGCAAACTCAAAGTGTTAATATGTTCATTGTTTTTCCTGAATAGAAAAAGTAATACGTGCTTGTGAAATTTCAAACATTAGAGGGATGTATAAAACAAAAAGTTCTCTGTAATTGGAGTGGCAGTCAGGGTCAAGGAGATTTATGTTGAACACAATCTTTGGTGATACTTTTTTTAAAGAAAGAAAAATATTTAAATGTGCTTTGGGGACTGGTTGGTTGGTTGGCTCAGTTGGTTAGAGCACAGCCTTGTAACACCAAGGTCAAGGGTTTGAATCCCCATACTGGCCAGCTGCTAAAAACAAAAGAAAACAAAAAAAAAAACATAAAAAGGGGCTTTGATGAAGGCAAGAGAAGACACAGGTAGGGACAACAAATTAATAAAAACTGAGATTGTTAACCAGATGATGATGGCTTTGGAGACTCAAATATACTCAGAATCCCTGGAAATACAGAGAAATGGGCTTGGCTGCAAGAAGGTGACCATAATGGAGAAGCTACACAGGTGTGAAATCACGTAGAACAGACATAAAATGGGCGTGCAGATGGTAGGAAAGGGAAATACGGCTCAGAGAGGACACAAATGGGAGTCCACTTGACTCCCTGAATGCAGTATTTTCATCTCTCTTGTTTGTTACGGAATCACCACTCTTTTGTTCATTATGGAATCATCCAGAACTGTTCCTGGCCTCCAGCAGGCACTCAGTAACTGTTGTGAAATGAAAGCAGGAAAGAGTGAAGGAAATAGCACTTACAAGTGCAATAAAGATGAGCTACTTGACGCACAGCTCCACAGCTGAAGGGAAGCGTGTCATTTCGGCAGAAGGATCTCCAAGATGACAGCATCTGTGTTCGATTCTTAAATAAACCTACTTCTGTCCTGTGTTAGTCCATTCATGCTGCTCTAACAAAATCCCTGAGACTGGGTAATTTCTGCAGAAGAGAAATGTATTGTCTCGCAGTCCCAGAGGCTGGACATCAAGATCAAGGTGCTGGTGTTTGGTGTCTGGTGAGGGTCTTCATGCTCCTCATGTGGCAGAAGACAGAAAGGCAAGACAGCCGAAATCTGCATGAAGCCACTGTTGGAAAGGTTTTCATGCCGTGCATGAAGTAGAATCCCTCATGGCCTAATCACCTCTGAAAGGCCCCACCTCTTAATTCTATCACATTGCCAGAGCCTGAATTTGGAGACGACACGTTAAACCATAGCACGTTGCTTTGGTTTACTTTTTTACTTTTTTTGCATTCTGTATCTCATGCTGTAGCTCTGAACCATCATTGTGAGGGGTCTTTGGCAATATCATAAAAGTAGAAAGGAAAGTTTATAAAAATGTCTTTGGATATGTCCTTTATTTATTTGTTTAGGTGGCAGGCCAGTGTGGGGATCCAAACCTGTGTTCTTGGTGTTATAGGCTGCACTCTACCCAACTGAGCTAACCAGCCAGCCCCCTGATACACATTTTAACATCCACCTCATTTTTGAATGTGACTTCATTTCCTGTGTGTATCATTGAATGGAACAATGCATACAAAAAAAAAAATCTTTCCTAATTTATTTCTTGAGAAATAAACTATCCATTAGTTCAACAGTTTTTATTGAATAACAATTATCTTAGTTAATGGGAATACAGAATATACATGATTTCTGTCCTCAGTGAATTTATAATTCTGTGGAAAAAAACACCAAACTGCTCAGATGTGTAAGTTACATTCAGATTGGTCAAGTTTGGGGTGTGCAGGTCTGGGATTACCCGTCTCTGTCCTGTCTTGGAGAATGAATCCTCTACTCCTGACCAATCTTTCATGTGCTTCTCCAAGCCCACAAGGACCCATGGAGGCAACTCCAGGTGATTACTGAAAAATGCACTTGGTTCAGACAAATCCTATTTAAACTGCTGCATTTTAACCCAAAATCGCTATACATGTTTACTGCTCTGCTGTCCCCTGGTATCAGATTCCAGATGTCTCCTCAACAATTGGCTTAATGAAGTTTAGAGCAACCATGTAGTCTCCCACGCACAGAACTATTTTTAAGACTGTATGTTAATGTGTTGTTCTGCTCACTTTTACTGAATTTACTCCTCTTTAACATTCATTTTGGCAGTGATATCCTGCCTTAAAAAAAAATCAAAAAATTATTTTTCAGGAGAGAACATTTCTCAACATCCATTAAATAATCCTGTACATATTAGCTGAGGTTAAATAATACCATTTATATTTCTTTTAGCCTATTCACATGGCTCATTTTGAAATACTTCTGATCTGAAGTAAATTTTATACCCATGCAAATATGACTGTTAATACTTATTTTCTATTTATGTAGAGCAATATCATTAATTTCTTTCTCCTAGACTTTTTCCTGCTCCAGCCTTTAATAACCAGCATTTTTCCCCACTTCTTATGTATCATTGCATCATTCCAAGGTCTGCTAAAATAGAATCTTCTATTTTTTTCAGTAATATCAACTGTTCAAAACATACCTGAGAAAAAACTAAAAGAGAAAACAGCAACCACCTGAGCAACCGAAATAGAGATCACACGCTGAAGTTTATGCAAGTTAGTGACAATCACACACAGTCCGTTACATAAATCACAGCTTATTTATTAGTTTCTGACATAATTTTCAATAACCGTAGCTATCTATTTTCTCAACTTGCAGCAGCAATTTTAGTACATGAAGAAAACTGGACACAGCCAATAGCTATAACAGCTGGGGATGAACATGTGACTGACAGCCCAGCAGAAAGACCAGGATAAAAAACTGTAAAAGGCAAATCAAAGAACTCACAAAAACCTAACAATCAGGGGCCATTTAGTGCAGGTATGAACTGGCCTAGGTATCTCTAGAGACTGAGTGGTCTTTGATATTAGAATATAACTCATATAATTACAAACAGCGGTCAGAGGGATGCATGCAAATGTAATCATCAATCAATTAGTAATTCATTCACTCAGTTAATTGATCACTTATTCGCCAAGTGAAATCTGTGCAACAGATTTTTCTATTGATGTCCCACCCTAAATGACATGCACACTGGGCAATTAGGCACAATAGGTTTTATTGTGGAAATTTGTAACAGGTGGGAGAGACACCTCACAAGACTAGACAGTGGATAATTTAAAACATAGACTTCCCCACTCTTAGTAAGACTTCAGTCATTTCAGTTCATCAGACCCCAAACTCTCTCCTGATCTTAGGTGCCCTTGATGTCCCCCAACTACTGTCCATTCATTTTCTTCTTATGCAGAAGGTCTGAGCATCTCCTCCTGATTTCTTCACCCCAGTGTCATCAGACCTTTGTGTGACACATCAGGGATTTCCCTAAATAAAGACCATTTTTCCCCTAAGAAAACTCTGGCTTTAGCTAACGAAAACTAATTCATCATGCATTGATAAAAATAATGTGTTTAAAAACTTGTTTATGTACCATAGATATGTTTTTAAATGTTTCAATTTGCAGGCCCTTATTTTCTGAAATTATCCGCTAGGCAAAGACAGCTAAAGACGACATGCTAGCGATATGCTACTGTAAGTAACACAGACATTGACAGAGAACAAAAAGACTACTTGCACGGTTACACTGAGTAACTAGTTAACTCTAATTGACCCTCTCCTGGAGGACTGAGTCTCCATGATTTTGCTCTTAGAGATTTTTTTTTTTTAAATTTTTTTGGATGGCTGGTCAGTACAGGGATCTGAACCCTTGACCTTGGTCTTACAAGGCAGTGCTCTGACCAACTGAGAAAGCAGCCAGCTCCTTAGAGATCTCTTCAATTGGTTAAGCACCACCCTTTTCAGGCAAACTTGCCTAAATTTATCAATATTCACTAGAAAAGTACACGTGGACCCATTAACATCTTCATAAACCTAATTTATAAAATCACAACCTTTGTGAAATAAAACATACACAAAGAAAACTCTAGCAAATGATACAAGATTTGCCTAAATCTGGGTAACTTTTAGATAAATTAGTGAGGTTTGCACTTGTTTAAAAGGCTGAAAAAAAAGAAACATATATATATAAACTCTGAAATCCTTCAAACTGTAAAACCAAACAAAGAAAACAATACTTTAGACTTCTGCAATCCATCAGCTCATTAGAAATTATATCAAAAGTATTGGTTAGACTCACAGTGTCCAACAATGTTTTTCTACTGTAAGTTAAAAGCAGCATGGTGCTGTCAGCGGTTACTGAACTGAGAGCAAATCTAACCACAGAAAGCGACATCTCTAAACATTACTTAATTAGCCTGATGCAATGTTTAAAAATTAAGAGCATTTCAGTGTCCTGGTGAGAGATCAACTGTTTTCAATCCTATTTAAAGGAAATGCTTTCGTGGTTGAAAAGCCTGCTCTACCACTTTGTTCTTTAAAAGAGAGCAGAAATTGCCAGGCCACATCACAAGCTTCTTCTATGGGTTTCATTGGGTCCTGATTCTTTTCACTGTGGATAGCATTGTGGGAGTAAAATAAGCCTGTAATTGCCTGATGACTCCCCCCTAAAATTCCTTAAATGTATCTGCCCTTTTCATAAGACTGTTTTGTACTGTCTTGTTATAAACTTATTTATCTTATTTATTCTAGGCATACATTTTTTAAAAAATTGCCTTCATGGGAGTCCCCAGTTACAGCCCATGGGAACCTGGACTGTGAATTTAGAGACATGACTCTCAACAAAGATTCCAAGTTGTAGACTCCAGAAGGAAAACTGTAATGCCTCCCCACTCAAGGAAAGTCAGTATGTCTGGAGAGAGAAAGATACTATGCACTAGTAATTAAGACAGATGTGTTTTAAAACATAATACTAGGAAAAATTATCAGAAGTTTATTAAAAGAAGGAGATAATTGTGCCAGAAAATGTTTCTGAAAATGGAGTCTATGAAAATCTGTAAATTATAGGAAAGAATAGATGTTAAATTAAACATTTTTTTTAATGGCCAATATTAAAGTTTGGTTTGAGTCATGTTCCTAATAAAATTATATACTAATTTAAATACTTTCGGTCACATGAAAATGGATGAAAATTAATCTACAAGTTTGAGGAAGAATTAAAGCTTATGATGTAATAGAACTAATGTGAATGAACAGTAGTTTGGGGAATATCAAGTTTGACCAGTAGGTGCACAGTGAAGAACACTAAATTTGGAATGGAAAATGCTGGATTCCAGTTACGTTTTCTGTAGGAACTTGCATAAGGCAGTTTTGATTAGTAAAGTACACAGGCTTTTGAAGCCAGACATTTGGATTCAAACACTAGCTCTTTGTTCTTTACCAACTCTTTACTGTCCTGGACACTTGCTTTTCAGTCTCTGCTTTTTCAGCTGTTCATGGAGAAATATTTCTTTATCTCTCTAGAGTGTTGCGTGGATTAACTCAAACAGCACATAGAGGTTCTGTGTCCTAACACTTGGCACATAAACAACGTTCAGTAAATGTCCATTCTGTTTTTCTCTTCTTTCTCGCCCTCTTTGGAGTCTGTTTCCTTATCTCTTAAGAAAAAAAGCTATAATAAAGCTAATATAAATAATGCTAATGTGACTGTCTATTACTAATATAATTAATAAAACTAATGCTCTGAAAACTGATGTCACCCTTTAGAAGTTGTTAATAGGGAGGGTGATCATATAGCAATGAAAGAGAAGACTGCATGCCCATTGTCACCAAAAGTGAAGGGTATGGTGGTGAAAAATATTTCTAAATGTAGAAGAGAAAGATTTATCACTCCACCAGAACTGGGTGTTTTGTAAAGAAAACGAAATTAATTGCTTACAGTTTCAGAGGCTAGGAAGTCCAAAGTCCTGGGAACACATCTGGTGAAGGCTTTCTTTGGTGGTGACTTCAGTTATGGCAGGATATCACATTGCAAAATGGTAGAACAGAGACTAACCTCATTCACTCTCTTTTTAAAGTCCTCAGAACCACGCCCCTGCCACCATCATTAATCCATTCACTAGGGCATAGTCCTATCATCTGATCACCTCTTCAAGGCCCCACCTTTCAAATACCTTAATAGGATTTTTCACCCTCTTAGCAGTCACAGTGGGGGCCAAGTTTGGGGGCAACATTCAACCCAAGGCATACACCATTCAGAATACTAAAGTCTATTTTGTTTATGCTATGCTCACCAAGTTTGTTCTTTTAATTTCATGAATAGAGTTCCATAGAGGGGATAATTCCTTAGACAGGAAGTATCAATTAACAAACCAAGTTTATCCATCCTTGCAAGTGCATATCTGGCTAAGTCCATATCTGGACTTTAGTCCCTATCAGGACTTTAGTCCCTATCTGGACTTTTAAATGTCTCATATGTCCGGTTATGTGATTCAATAGCAAAATAATTCATAACTCTGAGTGTCTAACACTGAAATGTGAAAATTTGACCTTTCAACAGCTTGAAAAGTAGAATAAAGTCCCAGAATTTTGAAATGAAATTCAGGACCCTCCTTTACCTTAATTTACATGTAATTCCAAATATTTATTCTGCTGTTGTTCTCTCTCTCAATTCAGATCCTTACTCCAGGCTACTTTTTACACTATTTTTTAATTCAATTTTATTGAGATATAATTTGCATAATATACTCATTTTAGGTTTATATTTTAATGAATTTTCACAAATGTATCATCCATGTGTATATACCAGTGAACTGTCACCACAGTGACTAATCTACTTGTAATTCTATCCACTAAATTTTTTATTTTAGATACTGTATTTTTCATTTCTAGAATTTCCCTTTTGTTCTTTATTTATGTGTTTCTTTTCTCTCTTCACTCTAGTTACAATTTTCTTGAACACACTGAGCACATTTAGAACATATTCTTTAACTTCTGAGTCTAATAATTCTACCATCTATTATTTCCAGTTGTTTTTATTGACTACATACTATAGTAATAGTATTTTCTGTATGTACATAAGCGTAATTGTTTTTGAATGTGTGATATTTTGACTATTACATTGTTATATGTTGGATTTATTTCTTCCTTTGAAGAGTTTTGGTTGTTTGGATTTTGTTTTCTTTCTTTCACAGTTTTGGAGTTTGTTTTACTTGGCAAATTAAGTTACTTGCAAAACAGGTTGATCTTGTGGTGCCTTGTTATGAAGGTTTTGCAGGGCAGATCTACAGTAGCCTTGATTCAGATCTAAATTAGCCTTACTGGTAAAGCTTAACCCTTCTTGGGTCTCTACAGATTACGCTTTAAAAAATTGCTCAAAGTGTTCTTCACACTCAAACGTTTCCCAGCCCTGTTGAGGACTGGGAATCGTGCACTTTAAAGATTCCTCAAATACCAATCCTCTTTGATGCCCCCACCACCTGTGAAGTTTCACCCTAAGTACATGTAGATAAGTATTCAGCTGAAGAGTCAAGGGGACCCCTGTGCTGATTTCTGGAACTTTCTCTTCAAAGTGTTTGCTTCAGTGTTCTGCCCCACAAATTCTGCCTGGGATAGTTTTCCTAAACTTTAATCTGTCTTCTCAACTAAGCAAGACAATTGGATTTGTCTAGAATCCTCTTCCCTGCATCATGTTTTTGCTTCTGAGTAGAAGTCTGGTGCAATCATAGGGTTCAACGTGTTTGTTTCCTTTCGTGAAAATATTTTTTAAGCTATGTTTTGTTATATTTATTTTATCGTTTAAGTCTGATCTTTGAATTCCCCTGTAGTTAGAAACAGAAGTTCCTACTCATTCTTTTTTCTTTCTTTGATCTCTTGAAAGAGTCATGGAGTGCATATTCCTGAGAGTAGTATCTTAGGTCATTTGCTTCCCTTTTTTTGTACACGTCTACATGTCCCCCACCCCACCCCCCAGTCACTATGTCTTCTTTCTTAACTTTGATTATCAACTATACTTCTCCCAGCCTCGGTCTTTGCCTTGAGCTTTTACTTTGGATACCCACTGTGGGATAATAAACCACCCCAAAATTCAGTGGCTTAAAGAGTGGCTTTCACAATTCTGTGGGTTGACTGGGCTCAGCTCGAGGGTTCTGTTCCATGTGACATTGACAGCACCCTCTGCAATCTGGAGTTGCAAGATGTCTCACTCCCAAGTCTGGCGACATGGCAGGACTTCTCAAAGAGCTGGGATCAGGTGAGATTCTGAGATAGCTGAACCTTTTCCTCTTGCTTTTCATGTCACAGCTTCATGTAGTCTTTCCAGCTGGGCAGTTGGACTTCTTAGTTGGAGACTCACAGCTCATAAAAGTGCAAAAGCAGAGTCTGACAGACTTTTTAAGGCTTAATCTCAGAACTGGCAAAATTTACTTCCACCACATTCAGTTAGGTAAGGCCATCACAGATTTCAAGAATTACTACATAGCAACTGTAATTAGGCACTGTGATATCAATGCACAAGTAGAAAAATAAGCAAAGAAACAAATACAGTCCAAAGAGACCCCACTTCTTAAAAATATGCTTCTTATTTTGAAATAGCTTCAAATACAGATAAAATTTGCAGAGATAGTACAGAAAGTTTCCATATATCCTTCAACCAGCTTCCTCTAATGTTAACACCATGGTACATTTGTCAGAACTAAGAAGCCAACATTGGTACATTAATATGAACTAAGCTCCAGACTTTATTGAGGAATCACCATTTTTTTCCATTAATGTCCATATTCTGTTCCAAGATCCACATTACTTTTGAAGACTAACTTTTATATGGTTATCTGATTATAACAACAAAAAACATCACTGAAACTCATAGGGTATTAGATGGCCTTTCAAAAAATGACACTTAATCAATTGGGTGTTGTAGAGAAACATAAACCTTGACTTTGTCTTATGCCTTATGCAAAAATTAACTTAAATTGGAAATAGTCTTAACTGAGACATGTAAAACTACAAAGCTTTTAGAATAAAACGAAGGCTTGACATGTAAAACTATAAAGCTTTGGGGGGAAAAAGGTTAATATCTTCATTACCTTGGAGTATGCAAAATTTCTTAAGTAGAAAACAAAATCCACTAGACATAAAACCAAAAGATAGGCAAGTTGAATTTTATTAAATTTAATTATTTCTGCTAAACAACAGACAGTATTAAGAGACTGAAAATGCAAATCTACCACTGGTTAAATATATTGTCAATAAATATATAGAATAAATGGCTCACATCCTGAATATAGAAAGGAATCCGACAAATTCTTGAAATCAGTAAGATATAGACCAAAATGAAAAGGTAAAATGGCAAAAGACTTGAAAAAGTATATCACGAGAAGAGCTATCTAAATGGCCACAGATTATAAAATGTCAATACTCACCAAGGAAAGGCAAATTAGATCTAAAATGAGATAGCACTACACATCCACCAAAATACTTGTCTCATACGATGTGTATGTGGGTCATAATCGTGGAGCAGCTTAGCACTGGCTTGGGATCTCTCAGCAGGTCACAGTCAAGATACCGACTGGGTGTGCAGGTATCTGAAGACTTAACTAAGGCTAATGGATTTGTTTCCAAGATGTTTTACTTTATGGCCAACATGTTGGCAGTGGCTGTTGGCAGGAGACCTCTGTTCCTCATCATGTGAACTTCTGCATAGATCTGCTTGGGTGTCTTCATGACGTGGCCGCTGACTTCCCCCAGAGTGTCTGATCTAGGAAAGCAAGACAGAAGACATAATGACTTTTATGATCTGTTTCAAAGATCACCCACCATCTTCTCCACAACCAAGAAAAAAAATTTTTTTAAAGTCTTATTCAATGTGCAATGGGACTATACAAGAATGTGGACACCAGGGGACAGGGGTCACTGGGGTCCAGCTTGAGGCTGGCTACAATAGCAGAACAATGTCCCCTGACTGAGACACATAATGAAGGAGCCTTCAGGATATTGGAAACGTTCTATAGCTAGCACAGAGAGTGGATACATGATTGTATTTGTATAAGAAAAGCCATCACGTTGTATTTACACTTAAGATCTGTGCACTTAGTTTTGTGTATGATATTCCTCAATTTAAAAAAATCGATAGAAAAAAAGAAAAAAGACAATACTATATAAAAAGTGTATATCTGCACATTTCACTGTCACTTAAAAACCTTGAGTGATTTTGTAATTATGTAGAAATAAACACCGACATCCTTAGCAAGGGCTATGAGGCCACACTTAGGGCCTCAGCAATTCTAATGTCATCTCACTTTCCCATCCAATCCCTGCCCTATTCTTTTCTTTCCTTTAATGAAGCATATCCTTCTTTAATTCTAGACTCTGAAGTGCTGTTTCTTTTGTCTAGAACATTCTTATGTGCTAGTTCTTCCTTTAATTCCCAGTTTAAAATTGTTTCATCAAATGAATTATTCAATTACCTACTCATTTAGAGGATTGGTCATTACAGAAAAAGAAACAGTCATTTGCGATGTCTTTTTAGCAAAAATTATGTTTCAAGATGACCAAACATCCCAAATCGATATTAGAACTTATTTAAAAATTACCAATTAATAAATATAGATTGAGTGATAGAATTAGAAAACCACCCAGTATACCTATCACTGTATTATATACAAAAGAGTTCTAGTATTCTTTTGTTGCAAAATGTTTTTTTTTTCTCATAATGTTAACAAACACAATAGGATTAACAACTTTCATAAGCAAATCCAGTCTTTCATTTACCGATGCTCAGTACAAGGTGGGCCCTGTGCCAGGGTGTCGGACCACAGCACGTGTGGAAAGACACTGCTCAGAGAAAAGCAACAGCCAGTCCAAGCAGGGAAGCCAAGGGGAAAACAAACACAGAAGTAAAGCAGAACTTTAAATCATGAGACTTTGCCTGTCACATTGGCTGTGTTATCCCAGAGACGACAGTGAGAGATTGGGAAATCTCTGAGCAAAGGAATTCGAAAGACATGAGATGAAAAGAAAACCTGTGGACACCAAAGGGCGATCACAGACCACAGAGACGTTGTGTTTTTGTTGGGTTGGCTGATTTTTATACCAAGTTGTTAAGGAAATTCTTTTTTTCTAAATTCAATTTTCTTCATTTATAGCTTATTAACTCAATAAAAATATTAGATGGTAGTTTGGAATTCAGCATGTTCTTTAAATTCAGATTTAAGCTCCTCTTTATTGATTTTGTTCTTGTTATTAATAATTGGTTGTTATAAAATCTGACATTTACCTAGTCTTTAGTGGTTATAAAGTGCATTCACATACATTCTTTGATTTGCATTTTAGAAATTAAATACATTCCCCTGACTTAAAGACATATCAACACAAACATCCAAAGTTGGTGTTTGTTTAGTTTCCAAAGGAAGTTCCATTTCAATATTCAAAAGAAACACATAATATCCCTCCTATACTCAATCCTCCTTTCTAAACACTAAAGAATTAGAGAACAGTAAGCTAAGAGTTGAATTATTCAAACCTCGTGAGAGATTTAACCATCCTGGTTTATTAAGAAAGATCTGTTCAGCTTATTCAGCAGGTGAAAAATGATCTTACGTCTGGTATCCTCAAAAAATTTTCAACAATATTGTATAAAAATAAATGCTTAGCTACCTTCTGGTACCAAGATAATTTTATTCTTAATTTCTAATGGAAATTTGCAAAGGACATACAGGCTTTTAGAAGGCAAGTTCCTGAATTTTCTAAAATGTGGTTGATATCCACAGTGAACTAGGGAGGAACTAGAATCATTGATAAAACAAAGAAAAGACACTGGAAGGGGGAACATTCTGATAGTGTCATAGACTTGACAACACACCAAATATCAACTTCTCTCTCCCCAAGTGAATTCTGATTTCAATTCGACTTTACACATGAGGGATGATGCTGTCTAACTGCTTCCTGTGTTGCTCTAGAGCAAGAAATGCTTAGAGACTAAGCAGAAGCGCGTGTAAAATCTGTTTCATAATTTGATTCTATAAATTTTGCAAAATAAAAGCTTCTCTGTTAAAAACAATGAAGATTAAAGGGAGCATTGTTAGCCCTCAAAGCTCCATCTGGCACCTTTCTGTGCCTGTAATCGCTGGAATGAGAAAAACACATTTTCCCCTATTCAGAGGTGATTCAAAAATCCATGGACTGAGAATTGTCAATTGAACCCTAAACTCTGGTCCCTGTTTATCTTTAGAAAGCTGTGCACTGTCTCTAAGAAAAAAAAAAAAGGAGTCCATTAATTAAATGAAATTTGCTTTTATGCTGGGATGCTGGGTATTGTATGTTTGCAACATACAATTTTAAAGGATTCAATGCAAGATCAGAACACCGAATGAACTACCACTATAAACACGTATGAAATAAGAGAACACGTTGGGTATATATCGTAGTCCATTTTATGCTGCTATAACAGAATACCACAGACTGAGTAACTTAAAATAAACAGAAATTTATTTGGCTTGTGGTTCTGGAGGCTGGGCAGTCCCATACTGAGGGGCTAGTTCCTGGTGAGGGTCTTCTTGCTATATCATAAGATGGTAGAAGGCATTGCTTGGTGACAGAGAGAAAGAGAGGGCAGAACTCACCTTTAAAACAATAAGGCCACTCTCACAATAATCAAACCACTTCAGAGATAATAACTTTAATCTTCCTTCACTTCTTAGAGGCCTCACTTCCCAACACTGCTGCTTTGGGGATTATGTTTCCAATGCATGAACTTTGAGGCATACATTCAAACCATAGCAGCCTAACTTTCGAGATTTTTTATTAAATTAACATTAGATTTGAATCTCAAGTTAGATAAAGCAGAACTCTGCAATTTAGGATTTGATGGAGAAGCTTTCAGCAAATCCGTGCTCCCACTGAGAACAATCAGACAAGTCAGATAAAATATATAATCCATTTATTTGAATATGTTTCAGAGTTCCTGAAGAAACCAGCATTTGAGAAGCCAAGATGCTGGAAAAAGGGGAAGCCCAGAAATGTGAGCTGCTCTTCTGCTCAGGATATTTGCTAACACGCAGCATAGAGCTAGAGGTTGATAAACAAGTCATAGCAATGCAGCAAAGAGCAGGAAAACAAGGGGAGATTTTGTCAGCCTCAAAAGGGGAAGCAGGACCAAAATTGGGGTTTGTTGCTGGCAAGTCATCCATGATTGAATAAGTCAAAATCCTTAGAATGGAGGTGCAGGGCAATAATTTCAAATTCAGGGGGTTCCTCCTTAATGTATTTTCTGAATTTTTAACCAGGGAAGAGCAAGATGCTAAAAGCCTAAGCACCCAAAGAGCAGAGCAGAGTTATCAGTAGCCTCGAGCTACTTAAGAGATGAAAGTGAGGTCATCCTAAAGAGCAGTGTGATGCTGGGATCTCAGACCCTTCTGCCCCTTCCTGTGTAGGTTGTGAGTCAGGTAATTGAAAGAAGACCCTGGCAGCTTTATTCAAGGTATTCACAAGGTAGTCATCAGATGTGAGCTTCACAGACATGCTTTACTCCTCTGATACAAGCTCAGGCTCTACTCCAATGACCCTGCATGCTCTGCCCTCTTTCCGTGCTTTGCCAACCAGCAGTTCAGAACAGTTACCTTTATGCTCTTAGTACACAATAGTGGCCACAAGCCTAGCATTGCATAATTATAACAGACATGCTGAATCAGTAATTGGGCACACATGCACAGTTACACTACTTTTATGACTTGTTTCTAGTGAATGTGCTGAATCTTGCGCATTTGTAACAGGTGTGAGATGAGAGAGGCTGACTCAACTTTTCCTACTTTCCTTACAGCAGGGGATCTATAAAACACCTGACATTCATGGAATCTGCCCCCTTCAGATGGGGGCAAGGCAGAGGTAGACAGAGCCATACCCAAACTGCACCCCAGTTTTGAGATATTTAAATGCCCGATTGGACTAAGTTGATCCCAATGACTCCTACTGTATTTCCATGTTAAACATTTTCTGTAGTCTTTATATTTTCTATATGCAGCATTTCCTTCTCAATGGGCTCCTTTTCCAGCAGCATTTCAACACACTGAACTGTTTCCTATCCTTGATGGGATCCTGGGGACAGAGGGGAGATGCAGAGGATTCATAAAGCAAATGCACTTTACAGGGCCTGGTTTTCCAAAACCTTGCAGTTTCAAATATTGACCTTACAAAAAACAGGAAATTTTCCCCAGGCTACATAGTCTCTGTTGTAAGATAAAGAATTGTAACACAGCAAGGTTGCTGGCTCAAAGACAGACAGGTTACTGATTGATACATAAAGATCCTGGGAAATTGCTGTAAGAAGAGAAGGTTTGCTAAAATCAAGCTTTTGTTAGTGGATCAACTTAATTGCATGTTACCAGCTTCTATTGTTAAACTTGTTAAACTGTACTTTGCAAAAACCCCACCTATGCCTCTTCCTGTAACTTCCTGGTCTGGAGAATAAATGCAGGAAGAAAACCCCAATTCGTGTTTAATGTCCCAAATGGAAGGAATGCCTCACTCTTGAGGGTTCTGGGAGATTAACCCATTTTCTCACTGCTCAGAAGAGATAGGCTTTGAGTAATTGTTTGGAAGCTCCATCACCGAGGGGAAAGGGTGTGACAAATCCATGGGAGGCAAAGCAACAGGGGAGGGTGAGAAGGCAGGGCTTTTCTTATTTTCCTGCTCTTCTTTTCCACTATGACACTCTCCTCACTTCCTCCCTTCTAGTTACTCCTGAACCCAAGGCAATCCGAGTTCCATGCCTAGCACACCACTAAAATTGCTCTTGTCAGACTCAATAGCATTCCTTACCTTCCATATTCCTACTAATGAACATTTTCTGTCTTTAGCTCAGCAGCTTCTCAGCAATCCTTTTGAGTGTGTCTGTGAGCATGTTTCCAGAAGAGATTGGCATGTGAGCCTGGGTGCACTGGGTGGAAAAGATTCTCCCACAGTGTGGGTGGAAACCAACCAATCTACTGGGGTCCCCAAAGAAACAAAAATGAAAGTAAAGGTCAATCACTCTCTCCATCAACTGGAGCTGGGGATATACTCCACTCTCCTGTCTGTGGACACCAGAACTGCAAACTTCTCAGCTTTGGGGTTTCGGGACTGTTTTTAGACTCTTATGTTGACTCATTACTGAACTAATTTATTAGTATTCTAGAAAAAAAACCCTATTCAAGTTGCTTTCTTTTTTATAATTTTTTTTTTGTCTCAGATTTTCTCTTTCCCCTCTTAAAAGCAAAATAAATTAAAAATTAAAATTTGTGGTAGAATTGTGATTATAATTGTGTTGCATCTACAGATTAACATGGGGAAATTGAATTCTACAAAATACTAATTCTTTCTATCTAGACATTGCAAATGATGATATTTTTTTCTTATAATCTGTTAAAATGTATGGATTTCTAAATATTAAATTATCTTACATATTAGAGATAAACCCAACTTTACCATGACATATTAAATTTTATACACTGCTGAATTCAATTAGCAGATATTTGTTTATGATTTTTTTATTGTGGTAAAATATATAACATAAAGTTTACATTTTGAATCATTTTTAAGTGCACAGTTTGGTGGCTTTAAGTACATTCACAGTGCTGTGCAGCCATCAGCTCGGTCCATCTGTAGAAAGTTTTTATCTTCCCAGATTGAAAACCTTTATGTATTAAACAATAACTCCTCGTTTTCATCTCCTCCAAGCACCTGGCAATCACTATTCTTTCTATGTGAATGTGACTACTCTACGTACCTCCTATCAGCTGAATCACACAATATTTGTCCTTTTGTGACTTTTTTCACTTAGTATAATATCTTCAAGTTTCATCCATGTTTTAGCATGTGTCCAAATTTCCTGCCTCTTTAAGGCAGAATAATATTCCATTGTGTGTATGTACCACAATTTATTTATCTATTCATCTATCCATCAATGGACATTTGGGTTTCTTTCACCTTTTGGCTATTACACATAATGCTGCTATGAACATGGTGTACCAGTACCTGTTTGAGTTTCTGCTTTCAATTCTCCTGGATCTATACCCAGAAGTGGAATTACTGAATCATATGGAATCTTATGTTTAAATCACTTGAAGAAACTCCCACTGTTTTCCACAGCAGTTTCTCCAGGTTTGCTTATTACTTTGCATCTATATTAATGAATCATTAATATTTATATAATTGTCTTTCTTATCATGTCTTTAGCTGGCTTTAGTAAGAGAGTAATGCAGGTTACCCTCTTTTTTTAAAATGAATTGGGCAGTATCCCTCTTTTCAATTGTCTGGAAGAGATTGTATATGAATGTGCATTCTGCAATCAATCAAGCTTGCTATCTATATAAGTTAAATATTTGCAAATCATCTGCATATATACTGAGCTTCGCTCTGCCTGATCCAACAAGAACTGGGATTCCTAAATCAAAATCTTCTGCCAAAACTGTGAATTTATCCATTTTCCTTCTTATTCTGTCAATATTTGCTGCATACATTTGGAAGTCATGTTACTGTCTGTGAGCTGATGAAGATCTGGTAGACCTTTCTGATGAACGGAGCTTTCTGTTAGCATATGGTTATAGCTCATTACTTGCAATGGTTTTGCCTTAAATTCATTTTCACTTCTTTTGAACCACTTTTATCAGCATTCATATGGAATAAAATGTACTAACATTTTTACTTTCAAACTTTCTATGTCCTTATGTTTTAGGTATATCTTCTGTAAACAACACGTTCATGTATTTAATGTTATACTTTTCTGTGTTTTTTTTTTCTCTTTCCACTTCTGACCGCTTTTTATTTATTTGCTTCTTCTCTTTCAGTTTTATCTCTAATATCTCTAAAATTGTGCACCATATCTCATCTTTTAGTGGATACTTCAGACAGTTAAACAGGACTGGAGAACTTTTGAAGTCCTTCTTTCTGTTTGAGGTATATGCTATTTTCTCTAGGATTTTTATTCTGTCCTCATCTTTCAATTTCACTAACCTCAAAGTGTTTTTTAATTGTTTTATGCAGAGTATTTGAGCAGATCTGCATACCAATATGTTTTATCATTCTCTTGTCATCTCACACCTTCCTTTTAGAATTATCTTACTTCTTTCTGAAGTTCATCCCTTAAAATTTTCTTTTTTGAGGGTGTGTAGATAATAATATCACTCAAGTTTTATTTGTCTAATATTGCCATCAATCTGTCCTCATTTTTGAAGGATAATTTTGCTAAATGTGTCATTCTAGGTGAATTGTCATGTTTTCTCTCTGAACTTTGAAGAACTGCTTTAAATGTCCCTTGCTTCCATTACCGCTCTCAGTCACATAATTATTTATTTGTTTAAAAAAAGCTGCCTTTTATCTTTGACTGATCTTAAAGTTTTTTATTTCTTTTCAGTGTGTTTTGGTTTCACTTCTTTAAATTACATGCTTATTGTTCACTAGTCTTACTCCAATCATTCAGAGAATTGATGTTTTTCATCAGTTTTAGAAATTTATTTTTGACTTCTATTTCTTTTTCCCAATACCTGCTTCTAGATCTCTGATTAGCTAACTTTTCATCATTATTACTTTATACAATATATCTCTAAACCTCTCTTTTGTGTTTTATTTATCTCTCTATGCTGAATTCTGGATAATTCCTGTATATATATTTTCCAACTTAATTCTTTCTTGAGTTACATCTATTCTAATGTTTAATACAGGAATTGAATTTTTAATTTCAATTGTTTTTTTTTTTAATTTTGAAAGTTATGTTAGTATGCTTGCTTGGTAAGTTTTGGTCATCTTATTATTTTCTCATGTTTTTAGTTTTTTTCCTTGTGTTATTTAAATATTTTAAATATAATTTATTTTACATAGTTCTTTTTAATAATTCTAGTATATGCAAGTTTTTTAAAAGTGATTCTGATTTTTTTTTCTATCAACTCACTTTGTATTTTATCTTCTTATGTTTTTAGTGATTTTTGAGTTTGCACTTATTTCTCTTTGACTTTAATTTTGAGAAATCTTTGAGGCCTGCTTTTGCTTAAATTGCATTCATCCAGACATGATTTGCATTTGTTTCTGTTAGATACCTAGCAGCACTAGAAATTCAGAACATATTTAAAGTAAATCTCAAATTCAGAGTTTCAGGTCTCAAAAGGTAGTATGTACAATGGCCCAATCCCGTGACTCATTAAGGGTTTCTAAGTGAAACATCTTTATTAAGAGCCAAGGCTGGAAAAGACAAGTTATATTCTGTAGTATTCTTTTTTATTTGCTTGCTTGCTTTTTCTTTTCTTTTCTTTTCTTTTTTTTTTAACAAATTCAAGCAAGCAAGAGATGCATCCATGCTGTCTTGGTCTCACTCAAGGAATTTCTAATCTGAACTCCCACCTTGCTCAGGCCAGGCTTTTGCTTCTTATCACACATACATGCCCTGAATGCTCAGACGTTAGAGCATTCTGGATTGGAAAACGCACTCAGGGTAGACGTTCACTGTCCAGCTCCTAACCCCTGTGGATTGCCTTTTATTGTATTCCTAACCTCTCATTCATTCTCTTGTTTTAAATTCCACTTAACTATGCATTATAAAAAAAACTTTTAAATTATACATTTTACCTAACATTCTCAGTAATTGTTTCCTTAAGTGCCTCCCATAGTCCCAAGAACTGAAGTCTAAGCCAACTCGTATAGCTACACTGAATACTGCATCTCCTGAACAGAAGAAACATTTGTGGTATGCTCCAACCTGTTGTCAATCATCGAAGAGGATCTTCAGGGAGGCACCTAAGTAAGTTTAACTTACCCTAACCACCTTCAAGTTGTCAACAATCAAAGGAGAACACAGAAAGGCATCCCAGATCTGGGTTCTGTAAGTTATCAGCAGGAGGCAAAGCCCACCCACACTGTGACATCCCTTCATGTTTCAGTGACACTGAATCCCCAGTTACTCCTGACAACACCTTGTCAGAGAGTCTTGTTATGGATTTCCACCAATCCATAGTCAGTTTCTTTTTCTAAAAATTTTCTTCCACTTTCCACTGTAGCATTTTTACTCACCCCTGAAAAAATCTGCTCTTCAATCCGTGTTTCTTTGAAGTTTGCCCATATTCTTCTAATGAAAGAGTTAGTTACTTCAACCTCTGGGGT
The DNA here is from genome assembly GCF_027409185.1 of Cynocephalus volans. Lineage (NCBI taxonomy): Eukaryota > Metazoa > Chordata > Mammalia > Dermoptera > Cynocephalidae > Cynocephalus > Cynocephalus volans. The sequence continues at coordinate 11,371,072 of NC_084477.1, read as the reverse complement.
TCAATATGATCACATATTTATTAAAGCATTTACTTTCCATTAGACTATAAGCAATTTTTAAATTAGGAAATTTTTTTTTTTGAGTTCCATCCAGCTGCTAAAAAAAAAGAAAGAAAAGGAAAGGAAATATTTTTATTGAGATTGAAAACATTTTTGGTGTTATGTAACTGTCCCCTTCTTTCATGACCTAGAATTTTTTTATATTATGTCTTTTAAAATTGGGAAAATTATACAAATTATGTGTGTACAGCTCAATTAATTAAAACAAAGTGAATCCATCTATTTGCCCATGTTTCAATCCAGAAGTCGAATACCCCATGGCAACTCCTGAACCCTCTCCAGTTGCTTCCACTCTTACCCCTGAAAGGTAGCCCCTGTTTAGAAACTTTATATGCACTGATTCATTCAGTACAGATTCCTCTAAGTGTTATTCAGTGTATAGACTAACGGCTGCTTTTGTTCGGTATTATGATTGTGAGATTTATCCATGTCGATTCACTTGTCAGTACTGCATTTGTTCTCATTGCTACAGAGCACGTCTTACTTTTGTTTTTTCTTTATTTTTTTGGAATTTACTATATTTTCCTTATCTATTATGACCATCTATTTATGGTCATTTAGGCCATTCCCATTTGGGGACTGTTATGGGTTGAGCTATGTCCCCCCCAAATTCATATGTCGATGTTCAAACCCCTAGTACATCAGAATGTGACCTTATTTGGAGATAAGTTCTTTATAGAAATAAGCAAGTTAAACCGAGGTCGTTAGCATGGGCTGTCATCTGATATGACTGGTGTCCTTATAAAAAAGGGAAATTTGAAACAGGCATCTGTATAAGGAGAACACCATGCAGAGGTGAAACAAATCACCAGAAGCTGGAGGAGAGGCATAGAACAGATGCCCCCTCACATCTTCAGAACAAACCCTGATCTTGAACTCCCAGCCTCCAGAACTGTAAGACAATAAATTTCTGTTGTGTGAGCCACCCAGCACATGGGACTTTGTTACAGCAGCCCAAGCAAGCTAATATAGGGATTATTAAAATGTAGCTGCTATAAACATTTTACTCATTTTTTAAATTGAACGTGTGTGTGGTGTGTGTGTGTGTGTGTGTGTGTATTCTATTGGAAATAAGCATAGAAGGGCAAATGTGGGTGATTTTGTGTATGTTCATTTAGCTTTTGCAGATATTTCCCAATAGTTTCCATGGTAGTTATACCAGTTTACATCCTCACGAAGAGCACAGAATATACCATGAAGGAGATAGCAGTTTCTGCAGGTTTTTCAAAATTTACCTGGTCAAAAAAAGATGGGAAAGCTAGCAAAGTTTATTCAGGCTCCTTGTGTACAAAGAATCACACTGGGGAGAGTTACTCAGTATAGATCACTGAATTCATGAATTAATCAGTGCAGTTTAAATGGTAACAGCACAGAAATGTTGGCAGAAGCCCATCTCAAGAAGAGATTCAACAAGTTTCCATAGATTGTAGAAGCATATGTTCGCCAAGAGATCTTCAATCACTGGCCTGTCCTTTCCTACTTTAAGTGGTGTATCGACTGCGGTGCCATAGAATAAGGTCTCTAGCTTAGCTTCCTAGACAGTTTGTGCTCAGATGAGGAGCTCACCTCCGCCCCAGCCCACATGTCCTACACAGAAATATGCATCCTGGCACTTCTTTGGGTGTATGTGGGTATGGGGGGTAAGGTCCAAATTACTAAAACTCTAGATTCTGATAGCTCATCTCTTCTTGAAAGGCACTCTCAGAAATAATGGCATAATGAAAGCTGGAAATTGTCTTACCCAGAATGAAAGCAGACAGGGTGGGCATTTTTGATTGAACATATACTTAAATTTCCTACTTTATTGCAACTTGGGATGTCACGTGCAGTGCTTCTATCTTGGAGTCCATAGGAGAAATTTCAGTTATTGAACTAACCAATGGGTATTACTGTCTTTAAAAAAAATGAATCCTTATTGCCTTGAAATAAACTTCTTGAGAGGTTATACTAAACTGTTACATTCAATTAGGCATCTACTTATGTGCAAAAATCCTGTTAGGGTTTGAAGATCAACGGATATTCACCCAGAAGAGTCATAATCTAACAGGGAGCACACTTTTTGAAACAAGCCTTCATCTTCCATTAATTTTAACTTCCTTCTGCTTTGAAAAGTACACGTCCTCTTCTTGTACTGTTAACTATTTTCCAGACTCTTCATCTTCAGCCCATGCTGTACTGAAATACCTAATGAAGCTGAAATTTAAAAAGCCATGTTCCACAACTGAGAGACACGAGTCATAAACCATGACTATAGCCAAGAAAAAGGAAAGGTTCTGCCTTCACCTTTAAATGCAATGACATTAAGATAGCAGTAATATGCTTTCTTGTCCACTTGTGAGCAACTGTCACTATTAAACCATAAAACCCCAAAGATCTAATTAAATCAGTAATAGCTTTTTCTACTCGTGTAGCCTCTGAGTGACAGTTTAATAAGGTGTGCTTTAGGGATCCCGTAAATCAGAACTAAACTCCATGCTAACAAGATACACAATTTTTAGAAATCTTTTCAGAAAACTTTTTGCTTAAGTGATTCCCCAATTCCCCACTTATGTAAAGAAATACATTTTTACAACTCTTTGCTCCTGCTAAGTGTTAAAAAGAGACACTTTCAGAAAATAAGTTTCTTTTCATTTTATTTATGAAAATGACGTTTCTGTGAAAAAGATGACATTTTAAGAACTGTCAGAAAAGAATTGTGCACAAACCATAAATAGTATGTCAAGGAATTTAAATGACTCCAATAGCCCCATTATCAGTGCAGAATGCTCACACTGTGTATTACCCCAGGTACTTTGTTTACTGTGTTTCTTCTAATTCTGTTCTTTCGCCTGTTGTTCCAAGTCATGGGGATGGATATTTTAGGCCCTTATAATGTAAAGCTGTAATATCTGAGATGCAGACTTGGAGACGATTAAGAAACACAATAAATTACTCAATAATTCTCCAGTCAGACATATTAAAATTTATGGTTGCTGGAATCTTTTTTTAGGTTTTAATTTTGTCCTTTAGAGTGAATAGCTTACATATTTCTCCAGGGCAATCCCATGTTGAGACTTCTTTTGGCCTAGTTGTAAATCATTTTGTTTTGTTTAAAGATGGTATTATGTTAGGCAAGAGTAAGGAAACATGGATTAATGTCGAGTGTTTCACTGAAATAACAGAAGTTTATCAGTTTGATGTTTAAAAACTTGGTGAGACACTTCCAACTCCAATATGGACAATTATGAGCCACTTATTTCCTGTGTATTTTATTTAGAATTCAGTCCTCAATATTCATGGGAAAAACCCTACCTAAAGTATGGGATTCACTCGTGGAACAATTGTTTACTGAGTACCTACTGCATCCAGGCCACCGTGCTAGGTACTCTAGTTCGAATTTAGTTACTTTAGGCAACTTTCAGTTTTAAGACTCAGAACTGCAAACAGAGAACTTTGACACCAACTAAAAGTTTACAAGAATATCACGGGTTGATTAACGTAACATGATATTTAGACAGAGAGCTGGCCTGGTGCTCATAGCAAGGTCTTGGTGACCGCTGTTAAACATCGGCGTCAGACAAGTCTACTCTGTGACCTTAATGAATCAAGACAAAAACACAAGACCACTTTGTAATCGTCTGAACTCAGGCACAATATAAGCCTTGTCCATGCCTCAAAAAAGACCAGATATCTCCCTGTCCCAGATAACGTGATTGACTGTTGCTCCTGAATCAGGGACAACTCATCCCTGCACTGAGCTTCCCACCTTCTAGGTCAGACTTGGTGAGATGCCCACTCACAGAGCTGACCACACTTCCCGACGGCATCTAATCCCAAACAAGCCCCCACTTTCTAAAACCCTACCCCAGACCTGCTGACTACAAGTCCGACAAGTCATTTTCAACATGGTTTTAGCCATGTGTGATTCTCCACCCCCCCCCCCCCGAAATGAGTGACAAAACACAATTTGTTCAACTACAGATGTGTTTCTGGTGACTTCTGACTGAAAGTTATTGGAAATAGAATATAACAAAAGAAGCTACAGATTGTAGCTGTAGCATCAAATCAGAGATGCTACAGATTGCAGGACACGTTCTGATTTCACAGATATTAATGTATGAAAGTGTGCATCTTAGAATTGATGGAATACTGCATTTTTAAAAATCACATTTACTTTCTGGAGTTGGGGATACATTTATCAAAAGCATTAAATTGAAAAGTTGAGGAAAATCTTTTATTTTTAAGGCAGGACACTCACTTGCAAAAGCCCCTAAAATGTTCTCCAAGAAAAATGAATCTATGTACCATACAAAGTAGGATCTCAGTAAAAATTGGTCAGCTAAAGAATAAGTAAATACATAATGGATTTTTAAAATTATTCTGGTTTAGAAATTGGTAAATCTGGCCCATATCTTGTTCTTATAAGTAAAGTTTTATTTGAACACAGCCACATTCATTCATTCACATATTTTCAATGACAAAGTTTATTAGTTGTAACAGAGATCATATGGCCAGCAAAGCTTAAAATATTTACTATCTGGCTATTTAGAGAAAAAGTTTTTTGACCCATTATTTAGATAAGCAGAGTGAAATTTAAGCAATTACCTGAAATTGGGATATGAACATATTCTGGCTTTATAACACTTGCAAAATGTATTACTATTTGCACATAGAACATAATTAGAACATAATAAACAAAATACTGTTAGTCTCCTCACCTGTAAAATCAACATTATAATCTTCGTATCTGCTTCACAGAGTATTTATGAGGATTAGGTGCATTAATATATCCAAAAGTGCTTTGAACAGTCCTGGTATATAGTAAATGCCAATACATGTGTCTTCTATTTTTGTAGTTGCAGATAATCACTAACAAAACTGCAGCATTCACAGACTTCTTAACATTAAAGTTCATTTTCTGAAAAATAAAAAAACACTAGTGAGCACAATAATAGCTCAATGGTGGCAAAATTAATTTGTTCTTTATCATTGACCCAAAGTGGCCCAAAACATTAAAAATAGAGAGAGACAGAGAGAAAGAAGATGAAATTAAGGGGGAAGGAAGTGTTACAGGAAAAGCCATGGCAATTATTCTATTGAAAACTAGGAAGCAATGAATAAAACTGATTAGAAGCAGCAACATACACGGTAGCTGTTTTGGAGTGTTCCACTTTTGGGTTAGGAACAGATGTAAAAACAATAGAGTTTTGCAACACCCACACACTGATTAAATAGTAGAAACTGAAAGACCCAGCTATGTACCCATTCTCTGAAGAAACATCAAAGTGGTAATGTGTCTGTCCTAAAACTGATATTTAATTTCTGTGCCTTCCATCCTGACTTCATAGTGTTTCTTGGAGGAGAAACCCACCAGTGGAAGTAAAACAACTGGGTGGGTTTAAAATATGTACATTAAAATACAACTTGAGAAAATGCAGGGTAACTTCCTATGAAATTTAATTGGTAGGTAAAAATCACATCAGACTCTCTTGAAATCATAAACAATCTTGACAAATATTTTAAACGTTATTTATCAACTGAGTACGATATAACATTTACATCATTACTATATGTAATGAGTTGATATATATTGCAGAAAACCTGTGTGTTGAAGTCCTAAGCTCCAGTAATTCAGAAGGTGGCCTTCTTTGGAAACAAGGAATTTCCAAATAAAATAATAAATTTGGAAATGACTTATTGTGCTAAAGTATGTTGAGCCCGTAATCCAATATAACTGGTCTCCTTATAAAAAGTGAACATTGGACCCAGAGACAGGCATGCACTCAGGGAGAACTGCATTTGAAGACTGAAATTCTGCTGCCACAAGCCAAGTAACTACCAGGAGCAAGAGAGGGTGGGAGCAGACCCTTCTCTAGTCCCCTTCAGAGGGAGCACAGCCCTGCCCACACCTCCATCTCAGACTTCTGGGCTCCAGAATTGCAAGACCATACACTTCTGTTGTTCTAATCCACCCAGTATGTGGTACTTTGTTACCCACAAAACTAATACTCTATCCACCTGCCTACTAGGCTCTAGAAATAATAGAATGAGTTAGTTAGAAACAGCCCCTAAGACTGAAATTCACCACCCCACATAGCTCACGACACTCACTTACACTGCTCTGCAATATGCACGTTTAGAAATTTTATTTTTCTGGACTAGATGCTTCATGACACCATGACATAAAATTAGAAATTAAAAAGGGACTAATAAGTGACTTAGGCATGATATATATGTGACATGTTTTATTACTGTTCACAGTGGTACCTAACACTTAGTGAGGGTTTATTCAGAGTCAGTCACGGTGTACTTGGCTATTTTCATCCATTTATAAATCATATTTATCCTGTGTATATAAACTGAGAATATCAGAGAAGGTAGGGGATTGGTTCAAGTGGTGACTAAATCCAGTTCTGAGTCAGGAATACACATATACTCCCCCAGTACAGTGTGTGTGTGCGCGTGTGTATTTATGTGTGTATGCACACTGTATAGTGTGTGTGTGTGTGTGTGTGTGTGTATATATACATATATATATATATATATAGAGAGAGAGAGAGAGAGAGAGAGAGTATGTAGAATATATACATATTTTTAAAGCTAATACAGACTTTAAATATTTTTCAAGTGGAGCTGAAATTCGTACTATTTTCTACACAATGGTAATTGAATATGTACTTATTGAATTATCTTGGCCAAACCACATTTTCAGGTCAAGGTGAAATTAATACCTTAATTTCCTCCTTTTTTGAGTAAGGTCTCTATTTTCCCAAAATTTCTTAGCATAGACCATGTGTCCCTAATTAAATGTGTATGCTGTTAACTGTTATTCAGAGGTTTAATGTAATTCAAGTTAAGACTTTATCGTAAAAATCACTTCAACAGATTTGGTTACAAGTTAATCATGCTTATGTAAAATATAAAATCATATAAACAGTCGTTTCTATTGAGAAAGCCTCCACCGTTGTTTGGTTATCAAATATAACAAGTGACAAAGTCCTTTTCAGAAAAAGATTTTCTGGAGATTTATGGGAGTGCTAAACAGTCGTGTGATAATCAATAAAAACTTTAAAGAAAGGTGACAGTTTTCAGTGTAGAGAACCATGTTCAGATCCTGTTTTATTTTTATATTAACTTTCTAAAAATGTTGCTATTGATCCCTGTTCTCCCAGAGTCTCTCCACAATTAAACCACATGTGATCGCTGCAATAAAATATTTTTTTTAAAAATTGACATTTTCATACATCAGGGACTTGCTCCAAATTTGCTTCAACATTTCAGGAGTATTTACTAGATAACGAGAGCAGGGTGGGGAGTGGGGGATAATATTGGGAATTTAGTAAATTCCCTATTCCTGATATCAGATGTGTTTTTTTTTTCCAGATTCATGAAAAGAGTCTGAAATAAATTTTGATAAATTGTTTAAATGTCATCTTTCTCTACTTCTGTTAACAGGAATATATATGAAACACATGGTCAAATAAAGTTGTAGGGTCTAAAAATCAGATGAGCTAAAAAAACAAAAACAGAAACAAAACAACAACACAATGTTATTTATTTGAGGGGGCAAAGGATACAGAAAAAGGTTTCTAAATGCAATGAATCACTGAAGTATTCAAAGTAATGCTTTCTCTATTGGGCTGTCACAGTTTCAATGTGACCCAGAGAAATTGTTACATGTCCTCTTTATTACTAAGTGATACCAGCTCTCCATGTACCTAATCACACTACCTAATAGTTCTTTCAGTTCATTATCATTTTCAGTTTTGACTCCATTGTGGTCACACGATTAACTCTTTATTAAGCTACACATGAAGCTGAGAATATCACCAAGACTAATTTTATCCATGTAGCTGAATCAAACTTTGGAAGAAAAGATACAATAAATGAAAAGTAACAAAGCCCTTGTTACTTTTATTTGTAAGTGGATTTTGATATGGAGGAGACTATCTGATCTTCTTAAAAAGAGCTCTATAGAGTAGAGTAAATTCAGTACAATTTGCTCAGTTATATATTATAAAGCTATGAAACTTACTAGTCAATACATTTCATATACCTTTCTTTTCATATTGTATATTTTTTTTAATAAAGGAGCATTAATCAAGGATACAATATACAGAAAGACCTGGTGTAGACAAGAATGTTTAGACAGCATCTTAAGAAAGAGATATACCTACATATGCGTATATGGAATAATTGTCAAGATATGTTATTTAATGGAAGAAAAGGTGTAAAGCATTTGTGTTGGGAAGATTCCAAGAGGGTCCGGAATGATCCCTGAATCCTGGAACTCACACCCTTATGTCATGCACGCACCTGGAGTGCGGGTGAGCTCTATGTATGACTCGCTTCTAATAAATACAATATGACACATAGTATGGGATGTCATTTGAATGGTTAGGTTTGATTCACAGATTTGATTGTCTGTGCAGTTTCCATGGTTTGATGTAGCAGTGGTCATGTTGGAAAGGTCTTTATGGCAAGGGACTGAGGGCAGCTCCTGACCAACAGCCAGCTAGGAACTGACACCCTCAATCCAACAGCAGGAAAAGAGAGCTTAGAGGTGGTGGATTCTTCTGTAGTGAAGTGTCCAGAAGAGACACCCCAGGCCTGGAGGAACCCTTGATAGAAACCTTATGAAAGGCCTAAAGCAGAAGCCTCAGTTCAGCCATGTCTGGATACCTGACCCAGAGAAACTGTAAGATAGTAAATATGCATTTTCTTAAGCTGCTTATTATGTGATAATAAGTCATGCAGCAACAGCTAATTAATAGATATTTTGGTACCTGGAAGCAGGATATTTCTATAACATTTACCTAAAGCGTGGGAGTGCCATTGAAACTGGGCAGTAGGTAGTGACTGGAAAGATTTGTAGGAAAATAACAGAGAAAGACTAAACTTTCTTGACCAGGCTGTTAGTAGAAATTTAAACTCTGAGACTATTGCCTGTGAGGGCTTAAAAGAAATGAGGGACATGTTATCAAAGACTAGAGGTATGTGTGTCCTTATAATGCTATGGCAGAAAGCTTAGAAAATATTTTTCATCTCAATTATTTGGAAAACAGAACATTTACATGATAAACTTGGTTATCTAACTAGGGAGATTTCCAAGCATAGTGTTGAAGATACCACCTAGTTCCTTCTTGCTGTTTACAGTAAAATGCAAGAGGAGAGAGATAAATTGTGGGATGAATTGTTAAACATAAAGGGAACCAGGACTGATGATTTTGAGAGTTTGCAGCCTCTTTATTTTGCAAAAGATGCTAAAATTTTTAAAATGACTTCTGGGGGGAGGGGAGAAAGGGAGAGGAATGGGTAGGGGTCACTAAAATCAGCTACAATGTATATTGAGAAGTTAAAATTTTAAAAAAAATTAAATGACTTCTAAGTACATACAATGGGGAATCATTTTTATTTAGTTTTTCACCTCATAAGTTTATTAATAATTTATTAATATTAATACTGGACTTTTAAAATCTGAAATAAAGTTAACCTGTACAATATTTTTTTCTACTTGCACATATAAGAATGGGATAGTCTTCTGCTATGATTTCAAAGTGTCTACCAAAAGGCATGTTTTGGAAACTTAATCCCCAATGCAACAATGTCGGGAAGTGAGGTCTAGTGAGAGGCAATTAGATCATGAGGGGCAAGTAAATGGATTAATGCTGTAATCACAGGAGTAGGTTTGTTATAAAAGGGAAAGTTTTAATCTCTCTCTCTCTCTCTCTCTCTCTCTCTCTCTCTCTCTCTCTCATGTGCACACCCTCTTCTACTCTCTGCCATGTAATGATGCAACAAGAAAGTCCTCACTAACTTCTCTGCCTCCAGAACCAATGAGAAATAAATTTCTGTTCATTATAAGTCACTCACACTCAGGTATTCTGTTGTAGCCCCTCAAAGACATCTCTTGTTATTTATTTCAGTGTAAAAACATATACTGGTCACACATTATGTGACATGCACCAGTGATAAATAGGGAATTTCTACTCACAGGAAACTTTCATTCTAATAAAAGAGAAAGAAAAACAAATCTCCAAGAATGTGTCGAGGTGCTGCATGTTATAATAGATACATGTACCAGGAGGCTGGTGTAAGAAACAGAGGGGCACCTATCTGGGCCTGGGATGTTTTCCAGAAGAACCAATGCCCAAGCTAAGATTCTCTATGTCCTTGCATGACTAATACAATTTCAAATTTGACTTTCATTTTGTTTCATCTCTGATGTTTTGCTTTTTTTTTTTTTTTTTTTGCCTAATAATCTTATTTTCAACAGCACAGCAAGCTTGTGGCATAGCTGTCCGATTATGCCAGCAGCAAATCCTGAAAAGACTGGCCGTCTCTGCAGTGTGGAGAGGTGGGCGATGCTGAGCCAGGGAGTGGGAGAGCAGAGCACTGGAGGGTAAAACATAGCTATGTCAAAGGATCTAAAAGAATGTCAGCGTTGGCATGGAAGGATTTGCAGGGGTAACACAGCAGGACATGCTCACAGTGGACTCAAGCAGATGGTGGAAAGAAAAAATTATATATATACATATACACACACACATACATACATATATTTAACAGCTGGAGAGAACAGCCCAAGAAGGTCGAGTAGGCTGACAATTACCATGCCATATTATCTATTATTTTTAGTTTGCAGATTCCTATTTATTTCACTCCAGGAGTGCTCGTGAGTATACCACATATTTTGAAGTAAGGGATTTAGGAAAGAGGGGGTGAGTTTGGGAGAGATGAGAGTGAGTCAGTGGGAAATGAGCACAGATGCTTGGCAGACTGCCACCCCGTCCTCCTAGTGGCACACAGACTGTGGGATGACATTTTGTCAGGGGCTCACGGCTGCTCCACAGCTCAGCCCCAGAGACTCTACAGTAAGGTACATCGATGTTTCACAGATTCCTCTATCTTGATGCACAAGGACGATCACTGCCAGAATTGTGACACTTAAGGACACCTTCACTGGTTTCAGTGAGCTTTAGCAGGGACAGAATTATTTCATGATTCTTGCTTTCTGTGTGAAAAAGATGACCAGACTTAAAGACTAAATTGGGTGAAGCAAGAAATAAAAACTTGGGGCCGGCCTGTGGCTCACTCGGGAGAGCGTGGTGCTGATAACACCAAGGCCACGGGTTCGGATCCCATATAGGGATGGCCAGTTAGCTCATTTGGGAGAGAGTGGTGCTGACAACACCAAGTCAAGGGTTAAGATCCCCTTACCAGTCATCTTTAAAAAAAAAAAAAGAAAAGAAAGAAATGGAAACTTGCTCCCACCTGGGAGTAAAACCTCACACAAATTATTAGTTCGACATTCTCTAGTTAGGCCAATGTCTATGCAACATTACATATCAGGTAGAGTGGGAAAAGAGGAAACACGCAGAATGTTTACTGGTAAGATGTATCACTTGCTCTTAACTAGCTGTCAAATGGGAACAAAAAATAGTAAATAAATAAAACCAATAAATTAATCGGAGCTTTGGAGAGTGTCTTTGGATTTCAGTCCTATCATGATGTATGCCTTTGGTCGTACCTCTGTGTGATCCAACCTCTGCCCACCCCATTCTTTCTCAAAAATACCCAAATCGGTTTAAAAAATTCAAAGCTTTTGCCATTTAAATTATTTTAAAACATGGATCATTTAAAGACCTTGTCACCAATACACAGTCGGTCTTTGATTTAAATGACAGGCATGCATTATGGAAAACAGTATTGAGGTTTCTCAAACAGCTACAGGTTTCTATATAATCCAGCAATGCCGCTGCTGAGTATATACCCAAAAGAATGGAAATCATCATGTTGAAGGGATACCTGCATCCCGTGTTCATCGCAGCTCTATTTACAATATCTGAGATATGGAACCAACCTAAATGTCCATCAATGGATGACTGGATAAGGAAACTGTGGTCTATATACGCAATGGAATACTACTCTGCCATAAAAAAGAACGAAATTCCGACATTCACAACAACATGGATGAGCTTGGAGAACATTATGTTAAGTGAAATTAACCAGGCACAGAAAGACATACCCCATGTTCTCACTCATATGTGGGAGAATAAAAGAAAGAAAGAGAGAGGGAAAGAAAGACTACAAAAAAAACATTGAACTTTCAGGAGAGAACAGGCCTATAGTTTCTAGAGGTGGGAAAGGAGAAGGGGTCGTGGGTTAGAGAGTAATTGGGTAAGAGATACAAAAAGTAATTTTGATTTATAATGATGAACATGCTAATAATATTGATCTGATCATCACATACTGTCCACAAATACTGATAGTCAACTCTGTACCCCATAAATGTGTAAAATCAAAAATAAATAAATTTTTTTAGGAAAAAGAAATAAATGACAGAATGATAAGGTCATATATAGTGCAGATTGTTTTTGTTTTGGCTTGGTTTTTGATTTTTGTTTTCCTGTTGATTTAATCTCTCTCATTGTCTTTTGTCAGGAAGTGAGTTATTTTTCTCAAAATCCAGCACGGGCGGCCACCATCAGAGTACAGTAGTGTGAATTAGTCAAGCCATTCAAGCTAGATCTTTTTTTCTGTGAATCCAATATACCTGTAAGTCCAAAATAACTGTTACGGAAAGGTGCTTGATACAATATACCCATGATCAGGAAAATTATTACCTTTGTGGCTAGAAAGTCAAAATTAAGGTTGAGTTGAAGTCAGGAGGTGGGGATGGAGTATGACCACAGTGACAGGTAGAATAAATCCATGTGACATTTATTTGAATTATTTACTTACTTCTCAAACAGTCACATGCATTTTACATTTTATTCCACAGTAACAGGTACTAGTAATGATAATAATTTTAGCTTGACATTTGCTGAATACCCCACGTGGTGGGCACTTGTAAACTCTGCCTTCGTTATTCATTTAAACCTTCCAAATACTCTTTGAGGCAACGCTATCAATATCCTCATATTACAGACATGGAGAAAGAGACATAAGAGACAAAGGAACTTTCCCACAACTCTGTGCTTAGTAAATGAAAGATTAAAAATTAAAATCCAATTCCAAATCCATCCTTTTCTGAGGAATTGGTGAATGACATGAAAATCAATCACATTTTATATTGATCAATTAAAATAAAAAGTAAATAAATAAAAGTTGGGGGGAAAAAAGCCATCCCTCTATTTTATTTAATATACTCATCATAATTTTTAACAAATTTTAATTAATATTTGGGTTCCTACTAGATATACGATATTTATGCTTTACAACTCAGGATTAAATATATTATGTTTGTATATACATGTGTATGTTAAATATATCTATAAATAGATAATAATATATGATTAAACTTCATCCTCTTTGTTTTGAAAATTAGTTCCTTTTCCTTCATGTTCCTCTTTTATTTTAGCATTTTCAGTGAAGGAGCCTGGAAGAAGTATTTAGCTTTCCTTTTCATTGCAACAATTCTTGAACAAGATGTACCAAACTATAGGTCATTATTGTCACGCCTGATCACGGTGAATAAAGGTATGCCCAGAACACTAACAGAATGTCATAGTCCTCCAAGGTATAATCTGTGCCTCAGCAGAGGAGCCAGGTAAGGATAATAAGTAAGAAAATATTCAGCAATGCTGCCAGAAAGAAAAAGAAAAAGTGATGCATTGGACTAACATCATTAGTCACTGTCACTGAGAAGTTCAATCGCTTATTGAACGGTGCTTTCAGTAGAACAAAGTTCCTATTCGGCAGTTAGTGCAATGAAATTTATTGCTAAGAAAAACAAAACAAAACAAACCAAACCAGTATTGCTCATTTGTCATCACTAGAAGAATATATCAAAAATGCACTTCAAATACTTTGGGCCTAAAAGAGTGCCAGCTTCCCTGGAATATTGGAAATTTGGGAACTCTAGGCCTAAAATCCCACAAGAAAATAATCAGTAGCCTAATTGCCATTTCCCTTTCAGTTGATTTGCATGCTTTCCAGTTTTTTCCTTTCTCATTCTTCCACTTCATCCATTCATTTTCTTACGTAAACATTTTTGCAAACATTTGAGTTGGAACCAAGCACTAGAACCCGAGAGGCACCGTAGACAGCCTAAAGGACTAATGCAAGCTTTGGACACTTTGTTTATTTTTATTTTCACTTATTCATCTTTTATTTGAAAACAGAAGTATTACATAGAATTTTAGAAAACTGAAAAAAAGTGTAAAAGCAAAATTAACCAGATTATGTACAGAGATAAGCACTGTCAGCATTTAATGTGTATGCTTCTAATTTTTGGCTATGTATAAATATGCCTATAGTACCACCTGGTATACAGGAGGCACTCAACATTTTTTGGTCAAAGAATGTATAAATAAGCCACTGATGACATCACAAAAGATATGATGCAAAAGTGTTAATTAACAGAGAGAAAGTAGATAAATGAATTAAGGTAGGATCCCCAGTTCTGAAAGTTTTCACATTGGATGCAAGGGTCCTGGAAGTTCCAGATTGTCAGTGAGGTGACACTGAGCTGACATGTTAGGCAGCAAAGCACCTGAATGCTTGTACAAGGCAGAGATGCTGGACTGGACACTAAATCTCATTTGCAGATGTGGAACCAGCATGACCAATCCCAAATAGTCAAAGGGCTCTGACTGGTCTTCCATATTCAAAAGGTCAAGTGGTAGATCAGTCTAGCTCCACAGCAGAGTCCAAGAAAGTTCCAAAGAACTCCACAAGGGTCTTTGGATCTTAGGATCTGGTCTTCTCTCTACTACCACGAGACCATAAGATCCAGATCCTTCCCCAATACATGCCTGTACTATATTACAGAAGGAAAAACGGGTAGAAAGATGTTTGAAATGCTGTACCTCTGACATAACAAAACAGTTACCTATAGAGTCTCTTGAAGTCAGGGAGACAAAGTAAGATCAAAAAAATAAGACTAAATTTAATTTTGTGACTTATTTTTTCCCCACCACCATTGGATGTTCTGATGTGATTGATTACAGAGAGCATTTGAAAACTAAAATTATTTGACAATGAATGATCTATGCTCTTCTTTTCCGTATGCATTGCTGAACAATCCATGTTAGCACAGTCATAGTAAATTCAACCTCCGTCAGAACCTTCTTGAAAATACGATAGCACACACGCTGTTATTTCTTCTAAATCATAAAGATTGGTTAATTGACCCTATAACATGAATGACTACTTTATACAAATTATAATCTCTTAAAAGAGGCTCTTTATAAGGCCCTCTCTGTATTCCAGTAAGGATTCAACTCAAAAGCTCTTGAATTACAATTATAGGCCCTCAGAAAAACGAACCTCATTTGGAACTAAAGCTCTATTCTACAGACATCTGGGTCTTCTCTCTGGGGGGAAACATTAAGCCTACTTCTTATTTATGTGAAAGATCTATTCCCAGAAGGAGAAAAAGGCAATTTTCCAAAGTTTAAAACAAGTTCTCAAGTTTTAACAACCACAAGCAGTTTAATAAGTTTAAGTGTTTAACCAATAAAGTTCTGCTTTACATTTCTCAAAAAAACTAAGTATCATTTTGTTGTAGCTTGGAATTATTAATATCTTATACAATGAATAGCATTTATCGAGGTCTTGTGCATTCTTGCTGCCACTACTTAGGGAAGTAATTCTTTATGTAACAAGAATCGTGGATCACAGCCGCACCTGAGTTTTATATATGTTCTATCTATGACACATACCCATTTATTTAATACAACACCGACTCTGTGTCACAGACCAGAGATACTTTGGTAGAGAGAAGAGGGACACGGTCCTGAACTTCATGGACCTGATATCCTAGAAGAGCAGACAGATTTTTTTTTTTTAAAGTATATGGAATATTCGGCTGTGCTAATGGTGGCTCAAGTAATGGGTACCAACCTTTCTACTGGGCATGGTGAGATATAGTCAAAAGAGTATTTAAGAAATGTGTTTCAAGACATAGGAATGCTGTGGTGCAAGAACTCTAGAACAACCAAGTGAGAGAGGACAAAGCCCAAAGAGTTGAACTTAACATCTGGGACGTCATTCCACGAGGGAGGGCTGCCATCTCCTGAAGAGGCGGGTGAGAGGCTGCTCCATTTAGCAGCTCCTGGGATTGGGGAACAGAACTGGAATCCAGATCATGCCAAAGAGGGAAACCCTTATGAAACTCCATGCTCTGTGTTGAGACCACAAAAAGTTGTTCCCTTCAACAGAGGTCAGCAAACATTTTCTGTAAAGGATCCAATAGCAAATATTTAGGACCATACCCTCTCTGCAGCACCTACTCAGTTCCACCTGTGTACCAGAAAAGCAGCCATAAATAAATGAATGGCAGAGTGTTTCAATAAAACCATACTCACAAAAACAGTCAGCATGCAAGATTTGGCCCACAATGTGTGGTTTACTGACTCCTGCACTAAAGATGGGATGAAACAGAGGTATGTCAGGGTTAGAAGGAAACAAAGAGGGCTGACCATGTAGCTCAGCTGATTAGATCACCATCTTATAACATCAAAGTCAAGGGTTCAGATACCCATACTAGCCAAATGGAGTTTCACCTCACATCACATTATTCTTTATAACTAGATTACAGTAAGGATGGATTTCTGTCTGGCACCCATGGCTACCTTGAAAGAGCTGACTTAAAGCACGTCAAGGGGGAGATAATAATATCCTAGGCCTGAAATTATTTTTAAAACTTTTGCACAAAAATATCTTTCAATCAACCAAAAAGAAAAAGTCACACGAGAAGATAAAATAGTTAATTAATGCAATCCGCAAAAAATCCAATTTGTCTTTTAGAACATGATGAATTCAGCCTGAAATTTATGTGGAAACTTAAAAGATCAAGAAACGAGATTGTTGTAGTAGTATAAGGTGGGAAGACATTACCTACTGAATATTATTTTTAAGATACAATGTTTAATAGAGTGTTTTGTTGAAGTGATATCAGACAAATGGGCCAATGAAACATAATAAAAAGCTCAGAGACAGATCCATGTAGTATGTGGATACATGACTTCCGACAGGGTGAGACTGTAGTGTGTACGAAAATCTCAAGAAAATGAATTTCACGTGAATGGTAGCCCTAGATGTAAATAGAAAGTTAAGGAATCTCCTGATTAATAATATAGGAGAATATCATAATCTTGGGGAGGGCTATGTCTTCTAAACTATATGAAAAGTACTATCCATATAAGAAATTGCCACAAAATTGAACCAATGGGGTGAGTCACATTTTTAACAACAGAAAATGCCATTCAATTTCATCTGGGTCAACTTTTGCATTAGAATGAAGAACTCATGTTTATAATAACAAAATGGCATTAATAGAATGAAAAAGCAAGCCACAGCCTAAATAAAACTGAGAGAGATCTCAAATTCAGCATTAATAAAGTCCCCAAATCAGTTAGAAATTATTATACATCCCAATAGAAAATTGGACAAGAGACTTATACAAGCACTTAAAAAAATACACCTACATGGCCAATTTTAGTAGAGAAAATAAAATATGATCAGATTCATTAGTCATCAAGGAAAGGAAAACTAAAAATTCAATGAGATATCATTTCATACCCAGAAAAATCTTTGCAAAGCTTCAGAACAATGGAAATTTCCATATATTGTTGTGAAATGTAAAATCAATACCACCACATTCAAATATAGTTTACCATTAGTTATCAAATTTGAGTAGATGCATACTTTATGATGAAGCAAATTCAGTCTTACTTTTCTCCAAAATAAATGTGTCTAAATGTATACTCAAAGATACACACACAAATGACACAGCAGCATTATAGATAATAAAGTATTATCAAGTTCATTTTTATTTTTGCCTTTAATTTGTTGTTTGTGTGTGAATATAGTTGTCTATTGAAGATGAATTAAAGAACAAATTACTGAACTTCCAGTCACACAATTTTGGTAATAATATAAAATAAATGTAAAGGGGTCTATATTATTTTATTTGTTATAGAATGGTTCATAAAACACATTTCTGTTTTTGAAATTGTGATAAATTTATCTGTGAAGTTTTGTATTGTGGAACCACTTATTAGAAGTGATCCCTTGAAAATTTCCTGAATTTGTTTCCTGTTCTGATGGTGTTGGCTACAACTTTCTTGAATGTTTTAATGATATGTCTTTCTTTGAACCAATGGCTCTATAGTCTATAGTCTGTTATTGAGTTGGATGCATAATAGTCACCTGGAAAACTAGTAAAAGGTACAGATTATCAGAATATTCTGACTTACAAGTCTTGGGTAAATACCAGAGGACACCTTATGTTGATAATCTTTTGTCTTGATTCTGGTAATACTGATGAACAACCAGGCTTGGTATCCATTGTTTGAATCGTTAACAATGTAACTTGCATTATAATTACATATATATGTGTGTGTGTGATTATATACAAATATATATATATGTATATAAATACATATGTATATATATATATATATGTATTTATATACATATATATATATGTATATATATAATTATGCATGCCACTCTGTAGCTAAGGTTCCACAGTGATGTTCTAGAGCTTTCAATTACCGCTCGTTTTTGGTATCTACTTCCTGGTGAGCTCGAATGCATTTAAACGTTGGTTATTGTATTTTACCCAGCATTTCATGGTCTTTTGGAGTGGGAATGTTTTCAGGTTGTCTGTTCTCTAAACATAATTACTTTGCTGTACCCAGGATCTTGCAGAGGTGCACATAGGAGTTGCTTAGTACCTGTTGCTTGGTTAATGATTGCGGGTCACACTGCTGCCTAGTAAGATGTTTCTCTTCATAGCAACTTCTTTTTATAGTTTTAAACTTACAAAAAACAATCAATTATATTCTTCCATTTGCCTAGGAAATTAGACATTTATAATTTAGCATTTTATGTCCAGGGTTCAATATTATATTGACAAACACTATGGGGAAGAAACAGCCTTTCTTTGAACTCATTTCATTCCTAAGTTCTTACCAGAAGTAATATATTTTCAGGATTTTTTTGGTTTTTTTTTAAATATAACCTATAAAATTGTGGAGAATCTATTCAGGAAAAAGTAAAAAGAATGTGTTACCAATTTGTCTACCAATAGTTGATTCTGACCAACAAGTAACTGATTGCCTGATCTCATGGGAGTAAGAAATCTGATGAAATGTGTCTTAGATCAGGTGTTTGGGGGAAAAGGAAAGAGCATTTATCTATTGATCTATTAATTCCTGTCCTCCTTGGACAAGAGTTGCCCCATGTAGTTTAACCCCCCCACCACCACCAAAAGGTTGTGCCTGCATGAACGTAGTGAGAGTGGGTGCCCTACATTGCACACCATTCATGTATCCAAAACAAGAGACAAGGAGAGGTTTGTAGCATGAGAGAATTTGAAACAGTGCAAAAGAAATGCTCCACTGCACTATGTTGCCTATTATCTTTGTAAAGGGATGCAGAATAGACTACCATATTTATTTTTTTGTAGCCCACATTCATATTTTGTATTAGCAGCACTGTCGTTTTAGGACACATATCAGTTTTTGACAGGTCCCATAATTTGTAAGTAGCCATTTCTTTAAAAAAAAAAAAAAAGCTCATCTGTTTCTCAAGTCGGTGACCAGAACTGTAAGGCATAGCTAGTGTTACAGAAGGTAAACTGTATACGAGTACATTTGTCTCTAAGTCTATTTATGCACAAATATATTTATATTAAATATATAGTCTATATATTTGAAAAAGCATAAAATTGTACATATAAAGATTATTGCAATGTATTTGTATAATTTGAAAAAGTTATTGTGTGGAATGATACAAAATAACCTCTAATATGGAGGATTACCTTATTAGTAAATGTGGGGCAAGATTTACATATATGTGCATATAATATACATAAATCTATATTTATATATATCTCTGACTTATTGAAGTAGCTTGTATTTACTTTTATAATTGCAAAATAAACAACACAAAAGGAAAAAAGTTTATAGGAACAAGAAGCAGTGGAGATTAAAGAGAATTGTATTACACCTGGCTTTGGTTTTTTGCTGTTGTTTTGTTTTGTCTGAGAGGAGACCATGTTCTATGGAGCAGTTATTAAAAGCAATGAACTTCTAACTAAGACTTTGAGTGTGTTGCCTGGAGGCCTTCTTAGCTCTAGCAATGTGCATATCTCTAAAAAATAACTGAAGAAAATAGGTATTTGAACACCGAAAATAAAGATAATCTTTTCATCATTTTAATGTGCATGCTTTCTATTTACAGTGTGCTCTTTGCAAAGTAAAAAATTGCTACATAGCTTGTCACGCATTACTCAGCATTAACTGAGGTAATGTACTAGATAACATACTTCTAGGATGCAAGCTGAGGAGCCAGAGAAGATAAAACAGCAAGCATGCCTTAAAAAACAACTCTAAAAAAATAACTCACCCATCTACAATCACTGCAAAAAAAGTACTATGATGAGAAACAATTTCTATTCTTTTGAATACTTGGGAACATCTTAACATGGAGAATGTACACACACACATGCAAACACAATCCTACATATATAAACACATAGATAGACATATAAAATCATCTAGCCCAACAACCATGACTTTCTTCTGTCTACCAGAAGCTGTACCATTCTTTATTTAGAACTTAATTTGAACTAGAAAAAATTAATTTTTACTTTGGAAGTCAACAAGGGAATGCCAGAATAGTAGGCATGAGAAAGTCAACAACTTCAGGAAAACCTATTTAAACTGCCTGCTATGTGGAGCTTCTCGTTAGATTGCTGTCATAATAAGTCTATTCTAAGAGACTGCTCCATCTCCTTTAACCAATGGTTTTAACGTAGGAGAATCAATGCTAATTTTACCAATGACATCTAACTAATTTACTTTGATGGCTGGTATATTTTAGTGTGTGTTTGGATAACTAAGTTCTTTATATGGTCATCTAAATATTCCAATTTAGAATACAGTATTATTTTTTTAAAAAAAGCATTTCAGAAAACAAAATGCAAAACATTACCTAAATAACTTATTTTAAATTTTTCCTTAAAGAGTAGATAATAATTTGGTCTTACAATCTAGAAAAAGTACTCCTAAAATAGCCTCAGCCATCATGGAGTGGATGAGTTGGAACTCTTCAAGGTTGCTGGCTTGTTTTTTTCTGTGTCCCCCTAACAGTTTTAATAGAACTGATTTTCATGTCAGCTGACCCTCACATCTTTTAAGAACAAAGCTTCAGAAAGCTCTGCAGATTGCATTTAGGTCAGCAATTGGAATTTAACTGCAAAAGTATTTGCACTTGTGTTTGAGCTGGAGCTTATAGGGGAGTTTTACTGAAGTGTTTATCAGAGCTGTAACTCACACTTGAGCTCTGTAAGCTCCAGGTTTTAGCTTCTGACTATGACAAACTTTTCCCAACAAGGGTTTATATTTTAAAGTGATGAATTCTAAATGACTAAGCACAAACATGACATAAAGACCAATGCGGGTCTTAAATCTGACCAGTCCTACTGTTCTACTCTCCATTATTTATTTATTTATTTATTTTTTTGCTAGGTCACAATGTCAAGACACTACTGGTTGTTGCTTATTTCGGTTAGTTAAAGCTTGGGGTTCATCAAACCAATTTACAGTGATTATGGCGTCCAGCTATTTTTCTACTTTTCTATAGTCTCCAATCTGCCTACAGAGAAAATGGAATATTTAGTCAAAATGGACCGAGTATGAGTGTATTTGCTCAAATATATTGTCTTCCCACCGATAAAAAGTGTAATTTTCCATTACTTATGAAAGCTAAGAGCATCACCTTTACCAAGAAGCAGAAAACTATTGTAGAAGGGACCATTATTTCAGAGTGAAAGACATTTGTTCGAGCATT
This sequence comes from Cynocephalus volans, assembly GCF_027409185.1. Lineage (NCBI taxonomy): Eukaryota > Metazoa > Chordata > Mammalia > Dermoptera > Cynocephalidae > Cynocephalus > Cynocephalus volans. The sequence goes on along the minus strand of NC_084477.1, from coordinate 11,349,223 downwards.
AATCCTATCTCTGAACTAGCTGACTTAGCTGGGATAAATAAAAATTTGAGCCTAACTTTTAGTCATCTGAAAAATGAGGATGATAAAAAACTATGAGAGCCATTTTATTTTTATTATCATTATTATGAGCATATTCACTATTACAAATCATGATTTTTCTTTATGCCCTTTACCTGACCTATGCCTCCCCAAAACTCTCCCTCTGTCCTCAATCTCCATTTTAGTTTTTAAAGATTGAATAAAATGAGATAATGCATGTAGAATTAATTTTATTTCTAATGCTTTATGAAAAACTTCATAAGCTTACCTTTATTAAAGTGCAAGCATACCTCAGAGACACTGCAGTTTCGGTTGCAGACCCCACAATAAAGCCAATTATCTCTATAAAGAGAGTAACAAACTTTTTGGCTTCCCAGTGCATATAAAAGTTATGTTTACACTGTACTGTCGTCTACTAAGTCTGCAATAGTATTATGTCTAAAAAACAATGTACGTGCCTTAATTTAGCAATACTTCATTGCTAAAAAGTGCTGACCATTATCTGAGCCTTCAGGGTGTCGTAATTTTTTGCTGGTGGAGGGAGGGTCTTGTCTTGATGTTGGTGGCTGCTGACTGATCAGGGTAGTGGTTACTGATGGTTGGGTGGATGTAGCCATTTCTTAAAATAAGACAGCAATGAAGTTTGCTGCATTAATTGACTCTTCCTTTCATGAAAGATTTCTCTGTAGCACATGATGCTGGTTGATAGCATTTATGCACAGAACTTCTTTCAAAATTAGGGTCAATCCTCTCAAACCCTCTAGCTACTTTATAGACTAAGTTTAAGTAATATTAGAAATCCTTTGCTTTAATTTCAACAATGTTCACAGAATCTTTATCAGGAGTAGATTCCATCTTAAGAAGCTACTTTCTTTGGTCATCCATGAGAAGCAATTTCTTGTTAGCTAAAGTTTTATCATGAGATTGCAACGATTCAGTCATATCTTTAATCTCCACCTCTAATCTGAGTTCCCTTGCTATTTCCACCACATCTGCAGTGATTTCCTCCACTGAAGTCTTGAACCCCTCACAGTCATCGATGAGGGTTGGAATCGACTTTCAAACTTCTGTTAATGTCGATATTTGGAGTTCCTCCTACAAATCACAAATGTTCTTAGTGGCATCTAGAATGGTGAATCCTTTCCAGAAGATTTTTAATTTACTTTGCCCATATCCCTCAGAGGAATCACTATGGCAGCTACAGGCTTACATTTTGCAAGGAACGTGTATTTCTTAAATAATAAGACTCAGAAGTCAAAATCACTCCTTCATCCAGGGGCTGCAGAATGGATGCTGTGTTAGCAGTCATGAAAACAACATCAATCTCCTTGTACAGCACCATCAGAGCTCTTGGGTGACCAGGTGCATTGCCAATGAGCAGTAATATTTTGAAAGGAATCTTTTTTTTTCTCAATGGTGAGCTTCAAATATTCGGGAAGCCATGCTGTATACAGATGGTGCTGTCACCCAGGCTTTGTGGTTCCATTTATAAAGCATAGACAGAGTAGATTTACCATAACGGCCCTAAGATATTCAGAATGGTCAATGAACATTGGCTTCAATTTAAATTCACCAGCTGCTTGTGGCACGAACTAGAGAGTCAGCCTGTCATTTGAGGCTTTGAAGCCAGGCATTGACTTCTCTCTAGCTAGGAAAGTCTAGAAGATCTTTTTCCAATAGAAGGCTGTTTTGTCTATACTGAAAATGTGTTGTTTAGTGTAGCCACATTTATCAGTGATCTTAGCTAGATTTTCTGGATAACTTGCTGCAGCTTCTATATCAGCATGTACTGGTCACCGGGCACTTTATGTTATGGAGACAGCTTCTTTCCTTAAACCTCATGAACCAGCCTCCAGTAGCTTCAGACTTTCCTTTTTCAGCTTCCATACCTCTCTCAGTCTTCCCAGACTCGAAGAGAGTTAGGACCTTGCTCTGGATTAGTCTTTGGCTTAAGGGAATGTTGTGGCTGGTTTGATCTTCTGTCCAGATCACTAAAGTGAAATACAATTTAAGGAGGTATAACTGTATAAAAACACTTAAGAAGATCATTTCTTTATGGACCCTCAATCTGAGGCACAGTGTCAATGTAGCCACCAAAGACTGTGATGATATCTGCCATTGTGGTGAAATGTTCTCTGTAGGTGCATGAATTATGCTAGATATCATTATAGTAAGCCATTATTTTCTATGAACAAACTGTAGATTCTGCAGATTAATTGGCATTCAATAGATGCACTGGAGATAAGGGTGCTGTGGTGTTAAAAGCTTTGATTCACTTAAATATCTATATTTGATTGGGTATTATTGCATTTTCAGTACATGCTATAATAAAAGATCACCATTTTCCATTCTTTTTTTAGAATATATAATTGATTATACCTTCGAGTTATAGCATTTATATTCATCCAGGCAATTTTCCCCCTAAAGAACTCAGAATGCACTTATGAAAATATTTAAAGTACAGTTAAGAAGGGAAATGCAAATCAATGTTTTCCACGATAAGTGAAAAAAATTATGTGGAGGTGGTGTGATTTCTATTATACAATTTTTTCAAAGCTGAATTTAGTGAAATATGAGACAGTTTTTAAAATATAAAAAGATAATGGAAGAAAATAGCATAGAAGCACTAAAGAGCAGAATAGACAAAATCAAAACCTGAACCAAAGACGTGTAGAAAAGCATTGAGAAAATCACGTATGTGAGAGAGAAGAGAAAGACGTGCAGACATCGCAGAGAAGACATTAGTGAAGGATGGCAGACAACGGAGAGCCAACCACAGACAGAAGCTTTCCTCAGAGAAGAGTGAGATGAAATGCAAAATTAATTGTATGAAGAGCAACACTAGAAATATAAATCTTCCTACCAAACTGCAAGACCAAAGGTGCTCATCATATAAAATTAATAATCAGCAGGTAGCACCTAGATTATAATTTAGTAATTATTAAAGTATTTGTTTTCAAGAACCAGTAGAATTGTTGAGGCAAAGAGAAAACCTGTTATATTCAGAGGTTGAAAATAAATGTAAAAATCATTAAAAATAATTGTCAGACAAAAATGCATATGATCATACCTATTCTAAATCAAATAAATATGACCAGCTTTGACATGCAATATAAAAATGTAAGTGGAAACTTCTCCCAGTGGAGAAGGACAGTGTTTCTCAGAAAATGGGAATAATAAAGGTAGTGACCTGATTTTGCTTAAAATGAAACTAAAACTTTAAGTTAATCCCAACTAAAATCTCCATCCACTTTTGATGGACCTTAAAGAGCTTAAACTTACATAAAAGAATAATATGAAAGAAAATTCAGGAAATTTCTGAAATTTTAGCTTCAATAAAAGAAGATGAGCCCCTATTAATCATTTAAATTATAAAGCTAATTAATCGAAAGAGTGTGTTTTTGGCATCAGAACAAGTGAAAAAAATCAATGACTTATAAAGTCAAGAGGCAGATTCAATTATATATAAATTTTTGTATATGGTAAATCATTTTAAATCAAAATGAATTGGTAATTTTGTCACTTCATTTATTAATGTTTAGTTAGGTTATTTGAAGCAAAAATACATCACCAACTACAGTAAAATAATATCCAGATACGTTGAAGATTCATAAGTAAGATATGAAGACACAAAAGAAGCATGAAGTATATGTAATTTTTAAAATATTGTAATAAAAATGTCTTTTTGAATATGACTAAAGGTCTAGAAACAACAAAAACATTTCATAGACCTGAATAAGTAAATATATAAAATTTATGAAGTGTAAAACTGCATATAAAAAACTGAAAGATAAAGTAGTCCTTGATAAAAATTATTTCTAACATGTGTCATGCTAATAACCTCAGTAAATAAAGAGATTATACAAATCTGTAAGGAAAGAACATGTGCTCCAGTAGAAAAATGGACAATTGAATAGACGTCACAAAAGAAACATAAATGGCAAAAAAAAAAGTAGAAAGATGCACTGCAATGAATATAAAGAATATCATTTTTAGATTCTGTGTTAGCATAAAACAGAATTAATTGCAATGCTTAAAACTGGAATAAGATACACATGCATGAGCAAAGTGTAGTTTATTAATAAAGCTGTCTTAGAATACTGACATTTCATGCCATTTCTCTTCTCTCTTTTGCTTTATTGTCTCTTTGCTTCTCATATTTTGTGTCATTTGATAAAAATAAAGGCCTTAGTTCAAACTTTCTAAGTGAGAGGAGTGGCAAAATTTTGAATATTAACAAGTTTTCCAAGAATAACTCCAAATGCTTACATGACATCTGTGATGCTGCTCCTTTCTCTTCTACTATTGACTAAAAGTGCTTGATTATGCTCTTTATATCCTTAAATGACAACTTGTTTACCTAATTTTCAGTCCGGCCCCTCCTAAGAATATATTGTATCCGCACCTAGCAATACTTTGCAGTCTTTAGAAATCACCTAATTAACAGTGGCCATTGTCCCACCTAATTATAGGCCAGTTGCAATATGGTATGAAGTGTCTGATATGTATTTCAAATACAAATCTCAAATTCAAACTCATAGTTAATAACCAGAATCACTCCCAACAAGCCATTTTCATTGATTTAGAGCCTGGGCAATTCTGAAAGGCTCACCACGGTGTGGGACGTGGCAGAGACATATCCTAGGTCACAACGTGAAAGTGGGAAAACCACAAAGGGTCGCATCAGGAGGCGTATGCACTGCACCTGCTGGGACATGGCAGGATTTTATGCAGAGGCTGGACAAAAGGCAAGAAAAAGAGTTTACCAGTTTCCGCTGGATTATTTTCACGTGTGCTCTTCCCACCAGATGAGGACACAAGTTTATCACATGGATGCGTTTGGTTTCCTTTAAAACAGAACACAGTCAGGGCCGGCCTGTGGCTCACTTGGGAGAGTGCGGTGCTGATAACCCCAAGGCTATGGGTTCGGATCCTATATAGGGATGGCTGGTTCTCTCACTTGGGAGAGCGTGGTGCTGACAACACCAAGTCAAGGATTGGGGTCCCCTTGCCAGTCATCTTTTTTTTTTAAAAAAAAATAAAAGAACACAGTGACTATCCACAGGTTATCTATATAATTTTTCTGTATTCAAACACTGCCAATCATTTCAAGTTACAACTTATGAAAAAAACATGCATCAAGGAGCAGACAGAGGAATTGGCTCCTTCAGAGATATTCTTTGAGGTTTTATTTCCTTAGCAATATTTGTCTCAAAAAGAGATTTGCATAGGGGCTGGCCGGTTAGCTCAGTTGGTCAGTGTGTGGTGCAAATCATATCAAGGTCTTGGATTCGGATCCCCATACTGGCCAAAAAATAATAATAATAATAAATTTGTCTGTATAATGCCATCTCTTCTCCCAAATCTCCACAAGTTCCAAAAAAAGCTTTCAGGGATTCAGATGTCTCCTTCTGATCTAGAGTGTTCCCTTTCCACGTGTTTTGTTGCTAACTCTTTTTCATCATTTTAGTATTAACTTTCCCAAAAAACCAAGCCAATCAACACAAAGTGAGTCTCAGAGACATACATTTTAGTCTTCTCTCTATTAACCTTGTTAGACCTATATTTTAAATATAAAAGTGTAAATATTATTTAAATTAATTCTTTTAGTATAATTTATTTTAAATCTTAAAATGTAAATATTGTTATTAAAATTTATTATTTTTTAATATAACTGATTGAAACTCCTGATATCTACATTAAAATCCACAAATCCGTTCCAATAGTTAAATGGAGATATTAATAAAAATGATGAATTAAAGCTAAATCTATATCCCTAACCACCAAAAAAGTCTATTGAGATCATTCGTTGCCTCTATCAGCAAATCTCCCAAGCCCTAAGAGAGAAGTTCAGGTCGTGGTGAGTATTTTTATTCCACGTTCCAATGTATGAGGTTATTTGGTAAGAAAAATGGCCCCTTTAGCTGTCTACGCCATAATTTCTGGAACCTGTCACCTTTTTCATTGCAATGCAAAAAGGGGTTTGCAGGTGTAAATAAGTTTACAGACCACAGAAAAGAAAAATTTCCTTGGATTATCCAGGTAGGCCCAATCTGATCACGTGAACTCTTAAAGCAGAAAACTTTCTCCAGCTTGCAGGCAAGAAAGATGTCTCAGAAGATAAATTCAAGAGTTTCGAAGTGGGAGAGGAACTTAATCTCCATTGTGAGACTGAACCAGCCCTGGCCAAGGACCAGCAAGAAAATGGGCCTCGGTCCTACCACTGCCAGGAACTGAATTTGGCCATTGACCTGCAGGAGCTTGGAAGGAATCCTTCCCCAGAGCCTCAGCAAGGAATGCAGCCCTGCCAGCACCTTGATTTTGGACTAGAGACCCTGAGCAGAGGACCGGTCAAACACACCCAGACTCCTGACCTATACAACCCATGAGATACTAAATGTATCTTGTTTTAATCTGCTAAATTTGTAGTAATTTATTATAGCCACAATAGAAAACAAATGCAAGTTATCAAAGGAAAGCCCATCCTGGCAAGCAGATTTTTACCTTTTTGATCTAACGCTATTTGCTTTGTGCAATTTCGTTTTTACTTCATTACCAAAAACATTAACTCTCTGCAATGTACGTAATGCTTACCTAAAAGTTTTGTTTTTTTACTTAAAGCTCATTAAAATTTACTAAGAAATTGTGTTTGGATTGCACAAGCATGTTTTCATTTCAGTCTTCCATTTCACACCAAAGCCACATGATGTCTTGCTTTGCTTCAAAATATAAAGGTTGGCTTAAATATTTACCTTGGGAATGTCGTTGTCAATAAAAATGACTTATGAATTTGACAGTTGCTCTTTCCAATTGATCAAAGAGAATATATACCATGAAAGTAGGATTTAAATGGTTGTGGCTCATTTAATTCAGTGCAGGAACTTCTGTTATGAAAATAGCCACTACTTAATGATTAATACAGAATATGCAATTATTAAACCAGGCGTTCAGATGGATCGAAAACAAGAACACATAATCTTTCGGGCTCACATTCATTTTGAATATGTTTATGTTTTTATTGTTTGTCTTAAAACACAGCCTAAGTTAACACATATATGTAGCCACAAAAATAATATTGAGTAAGAAAACTACAGAATGTGACATATGCTCAGCTCTACACTAGGTACTATCAAAGATACAAAAGGAATATAAAACATATTTCTAGAGGCAAAATCATGGTCAAGAAAACAAATTTCAGAAAGACAAAGATACAACTGATTTATTTATGATTAACCAAGAACTTATTCATTTATTCAGCAAATATTCATCACATGCCTACTGTACAAGTATGTTAGGCACTGTGGAAATAGAAAAGTTATCAGAGGAGATAAGACCACATTCTGTGCTCTCGAGAAACTCTCCATGGAGTCAGCATAGAGAGTTAGAGATGAACAGACAGACATATACACAGCATCACATGGGAATAGCATGACCATCCGGCTGGGAGAGGGGGAACCAGGGACTGGAGGTCAGTCTATAGGATGAACCCCTAGAAAGAGCCCTGAAAGATTAGTCCCAATGCCCTACGTAAAATACCAGGGCAGTCAAACCAGAAAGAGTCATTGTGTGGAAGGGACCAGAGGCAAAGAGAAAACGACATATTTGTGGCAACATGTACGTGTTTTTGTAAAGAAAAACACATATCTGTAAGGGTGGATGGGAGAGAACAAAAGATTGATTGTGAAGGGCCCCTGAGACATTCTAGGCAGGGCAGACTTCACCATGCACGTGACAGGCAGCAATTGAAGGGGTTGAGCAGGCGAGTCCCAGAGCCAAATTTGCATGTTAGAAAGTTCACTCTGGTGGCAGAGGAAAAAATAGTTAGAATTCCCAAGGTTTTTCCTAGGGAGGCTGTGTAGTGATCAGATTGGAGGCTCTGTAGCCATCAGATTGTGGCAGCATTTTGTAAACTATTGTAAAACGTGAGCAAGTGGTGTGTTATCTCCCAAATCCTATTAAATGACTAAATAAAAAGATTGTTCTGATATTTAAATTATGAAAATAATTACAACCTGGAAGACTTGAGTAAGTTGCATCTTGGAAGACTTTGGTAAATTGCAAACCCATCCTGCTACTTCCTGGAAGACTTTGGTAAGTTGCAAACCCACCTGGGTTAAATAATAACTTGGGTTTGACAAAATATTCACTTCTGAATGTGCCAATCGGATGTAGCACTGGGCAGCCTGCCCTTGCTAGAGTGTTAAGCTTTGTGCTGAATATGAACACACTATTATAAATAGTATTTTGAGTGCACTTAAAGGGAAAAAAAAGGAGATATGCAAACAGCCCAGGGGGAAAAGGACATTCTAGTTTCCATGATAGGTAATTTCTCACTGAAAATTTGTTAGAATTTCATTCTGCTATTTCATTCCCCTTCCTGTTTCACCAAATCAGTTTCTCATCTTGCCCACTCCAGGCTCTACAAGCTAGTGACTTTTGGCTTGAAAATGAAAGACTAGAATCTTCAATGTGGTGAAGAACTTGAGATACCATCAGTAAAACATTTTTCTTGCTGCAATTTCACTTCCTTCTTCAAATGTACAAATAAATCAACAGATAAATTCAAGAAATGTTGAGAAAGTACAACCGACAGGACTTTATTCCTAATTGGTGGGGAGTGTATGGTTTGCAGGAGCAGGAATAAAAGGAAAGTTATGGATGATTTCCAGCACTGCAGCCTGAACTACAGGCTAGATGTTAGGAATGGGATTAGGTTCTGGGTTGGATACAGGGGGAAAGGGATCATAAATTCAAAATTTGTGCACATGAGATGCCCCTCTGTTTTGCAGCTGGAGGTTTCTGGTATTAACTGGAGACCTGGGTATGGAACCTAAGAGCTGATGACCTGAGACAAAAAATTTGGAGAGATCAGTATATAGTCGAAGCCAATCCAGGGAAGGAAAAGAGATCAATTGACAAGGATAAGCACAGAATTTGAGGGGATAGAGTTAATAAGGTGGGGTGGGGGGAGGGGTGGTAATCAACTTTGTCCAGAGAAGAATGCATAACATGGGAATTAGATGTTAGATAGAGGTCGTTGAGCTGGACAATGCAAGACAGACACTAAAGTTCACACATTATAGATATTTGTTCTGGAAGGATCCCAGGCACAGAAGTGACAAGATAAATGTGGTAGAACGGAGCAAAACAATGAGTAGACTGTTATTATTGTCTTATGTCTATGGTCACGAGGACTTGCACATGGGCAACAGGGCCATCTACGATCTAAAGAAAGGCATAACAAAATTCATAAACTAATTTCCCTTCCTGTTTAAATTCCATTTTTCCATATTGAGTACTGCGTATGCTACTATTTGCTCCAAGTTTACACTTGAATCTTATTTAACCCATATGACAGCCCAGGAAGAGAGTGGCACTACCCATTTTACAAACAAAAACTAAGCCTCAGTGACTTTCAATTACTTAAAAGTGATAGAGCTGGCATCGAACCCAGGTGCATTGAATTCCCACGCCCAAGCTCTGAACCCCACATCATGCTCTCTCTACACAGCAGCTCTGTCTCCCACAAAATCTACTTGGGATTGCCATTCCCTCTCCCTTTCTCTTGATTTTCTGCTTCCTTGAGAAATTCCTGCTGATGTTCTAGCTCAAAAGCGTTTTTTTCATTCTCGGAATTCATATAGGATATTTTTCAAAGAGTTTTCTGGAAACATTGGTTTACCAAAACTCCACAACACTGGCTCTGTAATCAAGTTAATTGTAAACCCTGCATATTAAATCGATTTGGGGAGCTATGCGGTACAATCTTTTTTTTAATCTTGAGAGAGTACAATAGTGCTTCAAAAGGTCATGGAAAGATTTGCATTGTCTTTTAATTCAATTTTTTCTTGAACTTTTTGAAGCACCCCGGTATGTTCCAGGCACTCCTATAATTGTATAACATCAACCCAATTCAACTGTTCATGTAGTACTTTATCTTTGCTCTGGTAAGTTGTATCATGAAATCAGTTTTAATCTTGAATGTTGTGACCAAATACAGATTACTGTGAATATTGTTTGTGTATAAGAGTGGTCTTCAAAAACCTCATGGAAAGAATCATTATTTTTCAATCCTATTTTTCCATGAACTTTTTGAAGTATCCTCTTCTGTGTGTGTGTATGTGTAAGCAAAGTATATGATAAGTACTTAAAATATTTCAATTGATTCATTTGTGGGAGAAAATAAATATTTTAGACAGTTATTTACTGTCTAAAACAGTAAGAAAAAATGATGAACATTAGGGTATCTTTCTTTTTGTTTATTTCTTCTCTTTCAGGAAACCTAAATTCAATGAACTATCTTATGTTTAATAATTCACTTTCTTTAATCATCAAAACATTGAGCTTAGAACATAACAGAAAATCAAAGTCGTTTTTCAGTCATCTCATTATGAGGGAATCTTTTTTTAAAAATTATTTCTTTATTATTATTATTTTACAGTCTAAGACATTGTTAGGGAGCAGGTGGGAGGCGGAGGTGGAGGGTGGGGTCAAAGCCCATGGCATCCCCCTCAGTCTGCTCAGTCTGGCAGTGGAGCCCAGAGGGCTTCCTGCAGTGGCTTGGTCATTGCTGGGCTGGATGCAGATGTCAGGGGGCATAGCTGAGGCCCTCAAGGGAATCATTTTTTAATTGGTAAAATCTAAGTTGAACACGTTTCACAAAATCTTCAGTTTAATGTAAGAAGTAAAGCTCTTATACTTGACAATACTGTAATAGCCTATCATAAGCTGGTTAATATATTTGAAGACAATGAAAGCAAATTTTCTTAATAAAATCTGTAATTCTGTTTTTTCACTCATTCAGATTTTTGCTTTAGTTACATAGTTCAAATTAACGTATTTGTTCCTATTGGATTTGTATACAAAGTTCTTTATGTTTTAATTCCTAGCACATTTTACTGCCTCAAACCTTTTTTTAGACATGTTGCATAGATCTAAGTAGACACTTGTTTTAAACTTAATGCTGTTCCCGTTTTGGGTTCTTATACAAACTAACATAAACTATGGGACTGAATAAAAATTGGAGGTAATACTAAGTCTGAGATGATAAAAGATCGTGGACACTTGAAGTGGGTGAATAGGGTGGAATTTTTGACCTCAAAAAAAATTTTTCCAGTCTTTTTAATTTTAATTTGGAGATGAGAATTATTTTTTAATAAAACTAAACTGAAAATTAGATATAGAAATCTCTCACTAATATAGACCTAGTAATGATTGTACTGTGTGTTTCTTTAAAATTATGATGAAGATTAGAAAATATCTTTATCTTTTCCATATACAGATTTAAAACTTAGAACTGCCACTTAATAACTATGCAGTTAAGAAAAAGGGAGCCTCTGTCTTCTCAATCTTAAAATGATTTTAACATTATAGTTTTATAGTATGCATTAGAAATAACATTTCTGATATGAAGAATATGTCCAATTACATACTATATATATATTTTTGTTGTTGTTGTTACTGTTATTATTAGGACCCACTGAGAGAGGGTATTATACAGAAGCTGTCTGTTCATGGCTCCCACGTGTCTCAGTAATTGTGTCACAGCACCTCTATACAAAAACAAATACTATTTCTTTTATTAAGTAGATAAATATAAACATCTTAATAGTATTTATGTTTTGACAACTTTGTTGTTAAATAACAATACACATTATTATTAAAATAATACACAGGAATCAGAAGAAAAATGCTTTTTTCTCACTCTTGAAAACCATAATTACTGACTTACAGGATGTGGGTATCCGTCAGGCATCCACAATTTCTCAAACCACAGAATAAGACTGGACCCTCATTTCCTAGTCCACATCGATTTTCTCATGGTCCTTGCTATGTATAGCAACTGACCAAAAGCAGCTTTGCAAAGACATGTTCTACTTGGAAGGAATATAGCATGTTCTAATATCGACATTTTGAACAACTCAAGCTAGTAGTTGTTCACTCGGTGTTCAACACGTCTAGTGTCACTGTGATTTCTTATAAATTTAAAATATCTCACAGTGCCCTTTGAATTTTCCATGATGCCACAGGGCACTTCATTGAACAGTTCGGGAGATGTGTGCATCAATAAAAATAAAATACCAAATATTTGTGATTAGAAAGTACAAACCAAGGAAACATTCTCTCAAATGAATATAGAAAAATATATTACAAATGAAAAAGTGTCAGACTGGGAAGATACGGTGATAGGAGAAATGGAGTGAGTAATTGTCTTAAAGAATAAAATATAGTTTTTTGACTTACATGAGAGTCAGAGCAATTAAAGGCAATCCAGAAACAAAGCTGCCATGTTGAACCAAGTATTTAGAAACTACAATGTTACTTTAGGGTATTGCTTGACTGTAACGACTTTGACAAATGATAACCTTGAAAATTTCATGACGTGTTCTTACATTTTTTAAGGAATTTAAAAAAATTTCCTGAACTAGGTCAAGAAATCAGTTCCTAAATCAGTTCAAGAAATCAATTTAATAACACGTCAAGAAATCTTCGTTACTAAAATTATAATAGGATTATAAAATAGGATCGAGAGATAATTAGAAAAATGTCATCCATTTTTTATAAACGCTTTCAGTGAAAAAATACATATATATAATTTATATAACCATGAATAGAATATTTTCTTAGCATGGAAATAATAATAAAAACAAGTGTACATTGTAGAGACCCTATGATGTAAAATTGTGGTCATAAGAAAAAAACATATCAGAACATGTCTATCTTCAGCAAGAGAATTCACCGTGCACTTTAGGAATTTATAACCTATGCTTTAGACCAAGTGAGGACTGTCTGGGTCCTATATTCACAGTAATAAAATACAAAAGGCTCTGGGAAAATTTGTTTTTATTAGGTGCCAAAACTCATTCAGTGGAGAATTTGTGCCTCCAATCAAATCGATTAATAGAGATCAATTTACCTCCATGCCTCAAACAAACCAGAAAACGTATATGACAGTGGTTTCCAAGACACCTGCCATCAGGCCATGAAGGCCACGGATCCTTGAGAGACAGAAAACTGACAAGGGAAGCTGTGGATTGCCCAGCTCACTAGCTGGAGATGGCTTCTGCGCCAAGGCACAGGGAGGGAACTCATCAGGCCCTTGTTCCATACAGGAGGCAGGGGACCTGGGTCTGGGCAGATTTTGGCAGTGCAGTGGCTGCTTTTCCCTTGGCCAGCCAGTACCAAAGGGAGCTTTCTTTGGATTCTCCCTGATCTTCCCGCTGAGGATATGATGGAGTCACTAGAAGAAAAGCCTCCAGGAGGGTGGGACTCTGTGATCACTCCTGGAGGAGTCTCACTCTCTTGCACTCAATCACACTTGGCCTTTAGCCAGTTGTTAAATGGTACTAGACACTTCAGTGGTGTTTGGTGATGTCTGCCCCAGGCAAGCAGACGCCAGGGTCCTGAATCTCCCTGCAAAGCCCCTGGCTCTTTCCAGGTTTCTGGTTTGATCTGCAATCCCTGTTCTCTGCTGGATTCAAGAAAAGTCATTAACCTGCAGTTCATCCAGCTTTTGTCTTGTTCTAAGAGTGGGAATTGTGCTCTTTTCAGCACTGTGCATCCCTGAGCTGGAACCCGAAGCCCAGTAGGCTTACTAAAAGTAAAACCAACAAAGAATCTCTCTCTGTTTCTCATTCTCTGTCTCATCATTGAATTCTGGCTGACCTGACGAGTCTTTTGTTTCTGAGCTGAGATCAGCCAAGCTTTGGGCTCCAATAATGGTTTTGCTTTTACTCCAGACCTTTTGCATGTAGTTTACTAGAATGATCTCATGATTCAGAGTTAGACCCAAAGATCAAATCTCAGCTGCCCCTTTCCTTCTGAAGCCTCTTAATGTTTGAGGGGTTAATTTTTTAAGCAATCCATGACCACTTGATAATCTGTCATTGGTTTGCTTACTCCAACCGTGAAAATTACAAAAAATCGCTGTCATTCATCTGCATTTTTGCAACCTATGCTGTTTTAGGAAACACATTCCTGTGGTTATATACACCAGTTAATTTCTCTTAAATTTCTGCAGTAGTCCACGTAGGATCAAGAAAAGGTTTACCCTTTCAGGGTATCTTTCTTACCTGGCCAGTATATGCTGGTTGGTTTCTGACTCTTGCTGATGATACAATGTTCCCAATGAAGAGATCATGGATTTGGAATTCCAAGACAAGATATGTTCTCTACCTCGTGCATTATGGAGGTCAATTCATTTATTTTGTGTTCCATTCATCCCTACCAATGGTCATTTACTGAGGTTCTACCATGTACCAGATACTATCCCAGAGCTTAGGGATAAAATGGTGAAAAGGAAGACCTTTCACAGAACTTACAGACTATACTAAAAAAAAAAAAAAAAAAAAAGTAAATAATCAATTGAAATTACAGCAAATGTAATAAAAATCTCCTCATCCAATGAGAATATATAAAAGAAGAGTCTAGAAGTCAAAGAAGGGTATCGTGAGGTGATAACCCTCAGATGAACATAGAAAGATGTCACATGGTAAAGATAAAAAAGAGAAAATGCAAATTAACGAAATCAGGCATGAAGAAATCAAATAAAAATTATGAGTGTTTTTTTAATTGAGCGGAACCATTATTCTTAGCTTTATCTTACATCATGTATAAATACCTGTGAAAATTGTCAATCCCAGAGTAAAAGCAATGAGAAGACATCAGAGTTTAATCACCACACGGATATGTGCAGACACTTCATCACAAAAGCACCATGAAGAAATTATTAGGATTTTAAAATTTAGAAAATGTACCTCCTTGCCTCTTCCAGTTCTAATTAGTAATGCATCAGAGAAAAACCAGTTTATAATATTTTTAAGGAAGTATAATAAAAAGACTATATTGTTTGACTGTGTTATTTTGAATGCTATTCAGAGATTAATTTTCCTTTTTATGAAGCTCTAGGAAAAACATCAGTTAATAAAATGAGAATATTTTAAAATCTGAAATAGATATTAGCACAAAATGAATGACTCAAAATATTTCTTCTTCTCTTAATTCAATGTTGTTTATAATACATCACAAGCATTAATTTCAATTTCTAAGAATGAAGCCTATGACATTTTTGGCATCATAATAACTGAGGAAATTGCATTTTTTACTAAGTAATAACTCATATGTATAAATATATATGTGAGATGCATATGTATATACATGTATATATGTATATATAAATACACAAGAGGTCCATGAAAAAATTCATATTACCTTGTAATTCCATTTTTCCACAGTTTGAAGTACCCTCATATATATTCATTTTAAGTATATTTGTTTTCTGAGTATTAATGAATTAATTTTCCTTTAAACTCAGAGTAAGCCAACATCAAAACCAATAACATGATCCCCTTTTCTATGATTCTTTAGCAGTTATGAAACTTGTTTTTTAAAGTGAAAAACACAAAACAAAACAGATGGCATTTTATTGAGGAAAAAATAAATACCTGAGACTACTATCAGGTTCACATCCTATTTAAATATTAACAAATTCCTTCATTTAAAGAGGGATAAAACAATCATGCAGTCTTTTAAAGTAGGGATATTATTTTCTTAAAGCAATGTTAGCTTTAACTTTTAGTCCCAAAGTGAAATTAGTTCAAACCTACAATGTCATCACAAGTATCAATGACTCTAGTCCCAGGTCCACATTAACACCTGGGGTGACCATAGACACCGCATGTCATCTGTCAGGGCCTGTCTGTTCATCTGTAGAATATGAGGTCAGGCCAGAGCTTCTGTGCATCATTTGGTGTTAAGTACCATCACCCCAACCCAGGTTCAGTTTAAGACAGAATAAAAAATACTTATGCACAGCCTCATAAGAAAACTGCATCTATAAAATCCCTTTGGAATTCTAGTGTTCAGTTATGATGAACTCATTGCTAATCGTCACATTACCATTATGCAGGCAATTGGTCTGCAAAAACACATGTGGACACTTCAGTATTAACAAATGACTAGAGCTTTCAGTAGAAGCTAAAGTGATGTAGTTGACACCCAAATTCAATTCCACTCTCTTCCTCAACAAATTTTCCTAAATACTATGGTACAGGCTACATTAGCTTAAGAACAAACATATCTGGGAAGTTCTTTGTCAAGTATACTCCACAGCTCAGAAATTGCTGAGATCAATTGACCACAGTACAAGCATTTGTTCTGGAAATAAAGACTAGAGCAGCCAGCCTGAATGAATTATCCACCACTCAGAATTCTCTTACAAAGAAAGATATAAGAGCAATTCAAAGTGCAATTTATCTGTGGAAATGAAATACTGTAAACCATACTGATTACTAGGTATACACAAAAGTTTGCAGAGCCAGCAGACGTGCAAAGAAGCAAGGGGTGATCACTAAGAATCAGAATTTTTGCTGCACTGAAAAAACGAGACTATGATAACAAAACCATTTCTATTTGCAAGAAAAAATCCAATAATAAGATAGTAATGATGTTTATAAAAATTAGGAACACTGTTAACAGAGACTCACGTAAGAAGTTTCTGAAATATTTGAAATAAAAAAAAAATTCTCTAATCCTGAGTTTAAAAAGAGTCACTCACCAAAAGGAAAGCATAAAATCACCAACAGGCAGTGAAATGATTACAACTCAATTCCTAAAAGAGGGAAGAAGGAAAAAAAAAAAAAAGATTTTTAAATGGCATAAAAAAGTTGATAATGTCAAAGTTAAATTTATAGGAGAAAAAAAAGCCCACCCGCCCCACCTTTACACACAATAGACTGTTCCAGAAAAGTAGGCTGATAAAGAAACAACTCCAAGTGTGAGTTTATGCCAAAGCTCTGCAAGTAATTCTACAACATGGGATTCGATGACTGACAGAGATGGAGCTCCAAGTTCAACAGGTCAAACTCCCCAACTCCACATTTCTTTGGTGTTATAAATACTGTTCACAATACCATTCTTTTGGTAGGATTTCTCTTATGTGACACAACTACTCTTATAAAATGTTAGTGCTTTGCTGTTAAAATGAAAAACTGTGTTATGGATTAAGCTCTGCACACTGTGTCCAAGTAAGGGCGGGAAGGAGTGTCTTGTCCTTTAATGGATTGTGTCTGTGCACAATGCAAAGCTGTCCTTCGAAATGAAGGGCTCCACCTGGGGTGATGGGGAAAAAATACATTAAGGTACAGAAACTGAGAGATAAATAATAGATTCTGTTATGAAGAGAATATTCCTATTCCAAATAAACACTTCTAAACTAGTTTAGAGAATGCAGCATTAGCAGAAAAAATAATGTGTTGTTAGATTCAGCTAGTCTTCTTGTCAAATCCAGACGGGTAGAAGTTTGAGTCAAGAATTCATTAGGTCACTTCTTAAGAAAGCACATAACAAAAATATTTCTATAAAATAAATAACATTTAAAAAAAATACTTTATGAATACTGTGAAAGTATGTTTTCCAATTATGTATACCATTTTTTCAAAGAAAGGAAGGTAATTACCACATATCAAACATCTACTAGGTGAAGAAATACACTGTGCAAGTTGTTTTAAATGTGTTTGGTGTTTTTATTGTTGTTGTAATGGCTTAACAGATTTGCATGTTATGAAATTGTTAGTAAGAGGTACCATCAAGGCAGACACAAAGACCCCCTAATTTGGTTTAGGTGTCTGGAAAATTCTCCCAGAGAAACTAATTTTAATGCCTAAAATGATTAAGTAACTTGCTTTACGTCAGTGTGTAAAGAAACACCATTTGAATTTGACACCATTGGCCTACTGTCTTCACTGTCACTTGTCATGGTATTTGGTTCTAAGAAAGTGAACTAGTTTGCTATTCAAAAAGAGTTGGTGTGCATTTGCCACACAATTCTCTGTGCAGAATCCATGTTCAGGAGGCAATCGTTTGCACCTTAACCCCAAAGGAATTAACATGCTCCCAGTTGTTACTTGCACTGGGAAGCCTCCACTGTCCACCTACAAAAGGAGAACCTTGTAGGAAATCTATACAAACAGAAATGTGATCAGGAGCCCAGCAAAACTGGACAGTCCCATTTTCAAGTCAGGTTGGTTTACAGAGCTGTTGGGCAACCCCAAGCCACATAGTTCAAAAGCAGAAATTGACAGCCGGACTCCAACCACACATCTTCTTTCTGTGGGACCACCCATGGCTTTTACTTCTGTGCTTCAGTCACCCACGACTTCACTGGACTGCTCTGATTTGTCAGATCTAAACCCAGAGAGGCAAGTAGATGTGATTTGTTCCAGGAACTCTGTGGATGTTATTTCCCGGCTCTGACTTCCACTGAGGCCTGGGGCTCTTGTCCTGATGCATCTCTAAGGCACCCCAACATCCGAGTGACCCAGAGCAAGTGTGCACACATACTTAAAATATAGATCCTGATCAAATAAGCCAAATCTATCTGCAATATTCCGTGCTTCCTTTCAGACCTACCATGTATTGTCTCTAAAGAAAGTTAGATTTTCTGAGTTCGAAAATTGTTTTTATTTTACTACTAAATATATCCCACCTGATGGAAATAGTACCTGATACTTCAGATGCAGTTATTAGGTAATACATTAAAAGACTATTTAAAGGTACCCCAAACATGGTAACTGAAGTCTCCATAATTTCAGACCTGAAAGGTATTCCAAATTCATTCTAGAGCCAGAACGAATATCTGAACATGCCCAAGAATCCACATTGCTCCTGAATAGGGAAATCCTTTGCAGGTTTAACTCAACCTGGAATTTATTTTTCCCACAAGAAGAGCAAATTTAAATTTTATTCACTGCCAGGGACTGGCCTGGCAGCAACCGGAGGGGGTGACTGGAGTTAAGAGGAAGGCCACAGAGTCAACAAAGCCCATATAAAGCAGCAGTTCAAGGGATTTTCGCAAATGTGATGGCTTTGAAATAACATCATTAAAGAGGAAGCGACACTGAAAAACCTTAACTTCAACTACCTGTGTATGCAGAGTGTGAGAAATCTCTGCAGCCAGGAAATAAAGCTGTCTTTACCAAGAAAGGACAATACTGGCCCAGTCTCAGGAGGACCCAAAGTAACATGGAATACCCCAAAGAGCACCCACTGTTCTTGGTTGTCAAAATAAGGATCAGACCCCTAGAGAGTATCCCTTTAGCCACAGCAGGCCCATTACTAATAAGGAACATTATGCTAAGATAGGCCTATCTCTGTATTATTTACACATTGTTGTACAAAATTACATTAGCCATAAAATAAACCACATGTAATTCTCATTCCAGCCTCAGCACCTGTCTGACATAGGCATTTTCAATTTATTATTTTATTTATGGAATTATTTATGACTATTATTGAAAAGGCTGGATCAAAGTTAGCCCAAATAATTATTTCAATAAAATTTTCATGCAGTATGCAGATTAAATAGGCATTTCTCTTTAAATAAGGGGAAATTAGCCAGGCCTCTTCCTGGTTGATTTGCTACATGTGATGTTAGCATATCATACCCTATATTAACTAATTCACTCAGAAAGAGGTCCTATTAGTAGTAGGATTTGTGTGCAGACACATTAATAATAATAAGAATAACTAATATGGAAAAAGAAAAAAAGGCGACTGAGAAGGTCCCACATGAGGAAATAATTGCAAAAATTACAAATCCAAAATGCTGAACACAGGTAAAGGTTGATCAATTAAATGAAGAATCCAGTATAAGCTCATTAGTGAGCTGTTAGAATATACCCTGCCTGAAAGCCTACACATTTTTTTTTTCAGTAAAGCAGTATGCAAACCAAGCAAAACATGCTGAAAAAGACCACTTTGTTCTCCTAGGCTAACTCAAATAATTTACACAATAATACAAGAAGCATCAGCAGGATGTTACAGTCACAAGAATACAAAGACAACTACCTTACCTACACAAGACTGCAGATGACAAAGACTTGTTGATGATTTTAGCATTTCTTTTTGCAACAAGTGTTAAGTTTAGTTATATCCTTTTTAATGATTTTACTAGTGGAAATGTGTTACTTAAAGGTCATTAGTCAACAGTATCAGAATTAATCTGTTTCTGTTAATATTATTTTTTACATAAAGGATTCTACAAAGGTAGAAAAAAACATTGGATATCTGCATTTGAGACCTTTTTTTCTCATAATAAAGTTATTATTATTGAAAAGAGAAATGACAAGTGTCATAGTGTACTATGATGTACATAGTATACCCGAAGGATAATTCCGCAGAGCGACAATTGACTTTTTAGTTTAGCGAATCCTGAGAGTTGCTTGAATTTAAATTACAATAACTGAGATAGAAATGAAAATCTCCTTAAGCAGCTGCCTAAGAGACAGTCACCAGCAGTTGCATTTATACAGTCTGATATCGTCTTTATTTCAAGGAAATATGAATGCAAACAACTCAATCTTTAAATGTCCAAATAAGATTATCTGTATTTTGTAAATTTCTAACTGGACACGGCGGTTAATAATTACCAATCAAGCTACCAGAATGTGGACGCTAAAAACCACAGCTGCCTAAGCAGCTAGCCAATTGCACTTTCTTTTTTATTCTGAATTTCCTTTCCACTGCTAAAATGGTAGCAGTTTAAAGTAAGAGGACCACAGTTGGGGAAAAGCCCTCAAGTGCAATTTGCATCATAAATAGAATCCATATAATTAGAAATACCCAGAGAGATATCCTGACAGGTCATTTGTCTGTGTAGTCGATTGATGGTCACGTGGAGTAGTGAAGCACGCAGTATGCAGTTGATTAACAAGACCCTTTACATCATTTTTATTGGAACAAAACAAATGTGGAACAGATGACATAAACCTAAGAAAAGGCAAGCTTCCGTATTGCACTATGTTCTGGAAAACAGCAAGGGTTGCATGAAACAATCAGAGCATGACTTGGAAATCTTTCCCATCACCAACACTACATATATGTTGTTGTACGAAAGACCCATTAGTGGGCTCTTAATTTCTTTTTTTTTTTTTAATTTTTTTATTTTATTTTTATTTTTTTTATTTTTTTTATTTATTTTTTTTTTTTAATTTTATTTTGTCGATATACATTGTGGCTGATTATTGCTCCCCGTCACCAAAACCTCCCTCCCTTCTCCCTCCCCCCCTTGGGCTCTTAATTTCTATCTTGGTCTTCTTTTCTTTTCCTCAAACTTCCAGGATATTTTATCTATAACATTTCCCATCATCATCAATTTGTGTTGCTCTTCTCAGGGCATTGCCTCCATCCTGGTGCAGTGCCCTGAGATCCTGGCGCATACATCCAACCGCTTAGTGCACATATCCATGTGGGTAGGACACAGAGCCCTAAGTCCGTGTACCCCAAAATCAATTCTCCCTCCACCTGTCTCTCCATCATCTACCCATTTATTCCTGAATCATCCTTGACACAGCTCTGCTATTTTTCCTTCACATCTACTCCACTGCCAAGTTAATTTGGATCTACTCAATATGCACCTGCACAGCCACAATCCTTGTCACAGCTGTTGCCTGCACAGGGGTGATGTGGCTCTCCTGTGCCCTCTAAGCCATTCTCCACAATCAATGCAGAGCAATGCATATAAACCAATGCCTTCATGTGTGCTTGAACCCTTTGTTACTTCTTATTAATCTTCAGTGAGATTTAGAGGCTAGAAGTCATTGCTCTCAGTGGGTCTGATGTAGTAACAGACAGAAGCAAAGGTGTCAGGCAGTTCTCAGACTGCTCTCTTCTTTGCTCTGTTTCCATTTTATCTTTCCACCCTCGAGCCCTCCAGAAGGACAGTGGACCCCAGCCCTGCACCAGACCCTCAGATGTGTACCCACAGAGGACATCACCATGCAGAGACATCTGTTTCCCATAGTCCTCTCTGCAATCTTTTCTGTTCCACCTGCAGTGGGTGGACCTGCTTGACTCAAATTCCCATTAGTCAACTGTTGGAAATCAAAACAAAGGGTAAATTTTGAGAGCAGCAGGAAAGAAAATGAAATGTTACAAAGAGGTGACGGATGAGCAAATTAATAGCTTTTTTCTTATAAGAAGTTAATTAGGGTCAGAATATAGTGAAATAACAATTATAAAGTGCTATAAAAAAACAGAAATCTATATCTAGTAAAAGTAGTCTTCAAAAATGAAGTTAAAATAAGGAAATCTTCGGATAAAAGAAAACTAACAGTATTCTTTGTCAG
The DNA here is from genome assembly GCF_027409185.1 of Cynocephalus volans. Lineage (NCBI taxonomy): Eukaryota > Metazoa > Chordata > Mammalia > Dermoptera > Cynocephalidae > Cynocephalus > Cynocephalus volans. Next base: position 11,327,060 of record NC_084477.1, on the reverse strand, counting down.
CAGACCTGCTTTACAAAAGATGATAAATGAAGTTCTTTAGGCTAAATGGAAATGACACCAGACAGAAATTCAGATCCACAGAGTAGAATAAAGAATATTAGATAAATTGGTAAAAGTCCGTGTAATTGGGAATAAAAGTAGAGGAATGATTTGTGTTATTGTATTTTATTCCTCTTCATTTCCACGTAAATCATAACTGCCTCAAGCAAAAATTATAACATTTTCTTATTGGGTTTATATATATGTAAATATAATATGTATAACAATTATAACATGAAAAATTAGGGAGCGATATGAACCCATGTGGTTGTAAGGTTTTTATTTTTTATATGAACGGATACACAATATTCACCATAGTTAGACTATGAAAAGTTAAGGGTATATATTTAATACTATAGAACAACCACTAAAAAAAAATACAAAGATGTCTAGCTAAAAAGCCAAAGGAAAGATTAACATAGAATTCTAAAATTATTCAAGTCATCTGACAAAAGTGTGTAAAGGAGAAACTGAGGACCAAAAAATACCAGAGGAGACAGGCGATAACAAATAATAAAATGGTAGACCCAAAGCAAAACAGACGAAAAATTATATTAAATGTTAATAGACAACTAAAAGGTAGAGGCGGTCAGGATGAATTAAAAAACTAGTCTTAACCGTAGGATATCTACAAGTCACACGTTAAATATAAAGAGATATATTGTAAATGTAAATACCTGGGAAACACAGGCCATGCATACAGTCGGCACAAGGAAGTCTGCTGTGGCTTAATTAAAACCTGTCATGGTCCCCACCAAAGGCAGGTGAACCCACACCCAAAATTTGTCCAGATATTGAGACAGATAGTGCCACGACCGCACATGTTCCAAAAGGGTGTGAAAAGGTTTATTTCTTACATAACAGAGGTCTGTGGGAGAACGGGAAAGCCTCTAAAGCAGGATCAGAACGGTTGGGCTGGGTTCTTAATGCATCAGGGGCAGGACTGAGGAGAAAGTTCCTGCCCTCAGGCAGCAGCTTGTGAGGTTTGAATCTTCTGCCTTTACCAAAGGAGAGAGCACTAAGGAAAAAAAAAAAAAAATCTTTTGGAAATGAATCATCTGAATTCCCACCTTTAAAAATTAGAAAAAGAACAAGCTACACCTAAAGTAACTTGAAGGAGGAACAAAATAGAAGCAGAATTCAGTGAAATAGGATATAGACAAACAATAGAGATAATCAACCAAAGGAAAAGCTGTTCTTTGAAAGTGTCACTAAGATTGATAAGCGTCTAGTTAGATTGATCAAAAAGAAAAGCAAAATGAAATAAAAATTAGCAATATTAGTGAATAAAAAAGAGGGGATGTAACTATCCCACTTATGTTAAAGTGATAATAAGGAAGTATTATAAACAATTTAATGCCAATAAATTTGACAGCCTAGATGCAATGGATTCAGTCTGCAAAAGGCAAAAATTACAAAACTGACCCAAATAGGAAACAGAATACTCAAAACGCTATATCAATTTTAAAAAATCAATTCAAAATATAAAGTCTCCAAAGCAAATTTTGAGATGGCTACACTGGTGTATTCTTTCAAGTATTTAAGGCAAAATTATTATCAGTCTAACACCAATTCAGAAAATAGAGGAAAGAAAGCTTCGCACCTCCTTTTACGAGGCCATTTCTACTAAGACACTAAAACCAGTCAAAGGCATTCTTAAGAAAGCTACAGACGATTTTTTCACATGAACATAATTTTAGAAACTGATTCCAACAATACGTAAAAGAACAATACCTCGTGACCACATGAGGTGTATTTCAGAAATTAAAGTTTTTCTAATAATTAAAACCAATGTAACACAACATGTTAATGGAATAAGGAGAAAACCATATAATGATTGCAACAGATGACAAAAAGTTTGGCAAAATTCAACTCCCATTCATGATAAAACCTTTCAGCAAACTAGGAATAGGAGAGAACTTTCTCAGCCTGATTAAAAGCCTCTGTGATAAGAACTGTCACTAACACCATACTTAACACCAAAAGGATTGCTCCTTTCTTGCTAAGATCAGGATCAAGGCAAGCACGTCTGTTTTCAACAATGTACTTCAGCAACACTGTCCTAAGCAAAAGAGTAAAGCAATAAATAAGTAAAAGCCATACAGATTTGGTGGGATAAGTAAGATTTTTAACTTGCAGCGATGAGCTCAAATGTATAAAAACCCTTAAGGAATTTACTAAAGAATGAAAAAATTAAAAAGTACTAGAATTAAAAAGTAAGTTTTAGGGCCGAGCCCGTGGCGCACTCGGGAGAGTGCTGTGCTGGGAGCACAGCGACGCTCCTGCCATGGGTTCAGATCCTATTATAGGAATGGCCGGTGCGCTCACTGGCTGAGTGCCGGTCACGAAAAAGACAAAATAAATAAATAAATAAATAAATAAATAAAAAGTAAGTTTTGCAAGATCACAGGATGCAATATCAGTATACGAAGAAAACCTCAAAAACATTATGTCCTTATGTACTTGAATGAAATTGTAAACATATGCAAACACATGAAAAGATTTCCAAAGTCACCTGTCATTAGGAAAACACTTTTTAAAAAACCTCACTGGAATAGCTAAAGCTGAAGATAGACATTACCCAGTAATGTCAAGAATGGGCAGTCATTAGCACTACCATGCGTTGCTACTGGAAATACCACATGTTGCGATCACTTTGAAAAATACTGTGTCAGCATATTATAAAATTAAACATACATGTACCATTGGATTTAGTAATCTCCGTCACGGCGTAGCATAATAGCCACCAGCCACATGTGGCTATTTATAGTTAAAGATAAATTAACTAAAATGAAGTAAAATCAAAACTCAAGTTTCTCAGTCACGCTAGCTATATTTCAAGTACTAAATAGTCACATGTTCTGGGGGCCACGGTATTGTACAGTGTGGCTATAGGAAAACATCCATCATCACAGAACATTCGATTACACAGCACCTTCTTAGAGGTATTGTCCAGGAGAAACCCATGAAGACATGTCCATACAAAGATTTATCTACTGATGTTATTAGCAGCATGATTCACAATAGTGCAAATTCAGAAGCAGCCCAATTGTACATCAACTGGTATGCGGACAAACAAATTGTAGTTTATTTACACTATGGATTACCACTCAGTAGTAAAACAAATCAAATATAAGTAGACACAACAGCACAGACACATCTGAGAAACACCGTGCAAGGGAAAGAAGTCAAATACAAAAGACTTCACACAGTATGAACATATTTACATGAAATTCTTGAAAATGCAAAATTAGGTGGCAGAAAGCAGATCAATAGCTGCCTGTAACTGGAAGTTGGAAGAAAGCTGACTACAAAAGGGCATAAGGAAAATTTTAGAATGATGGAACTTTTCTAATTTTTAATTTGATGGAGGTCATATGACTATATGCAATTATCAAAATCCATCAATCTATGCATCTAAACTCAGTGCATTTTATTATATGTAAATTATACCTCGATAGAACTAAAACAAACACATGTGCAGACACACACATACATGTGCTTCTCCACATATATACCACACTGCTTTGTACTTCTTGTTTACTCATTGTTTGTACTTTCTCAGAGAGCAACTGCACACATGTACGAATACTTTGACAGGGATGACACTGCAGTGACATGAGGATTTTTTTTCAAATAAACATTGCTGTGTCAACTGGCTATCCATGTGGAAGAATTGAATCTTGACCCTAACCTCATACCATATACCAAAATTACTCCCACATTCACTGCAGACATAAATGAGAAAGAGAAAACAATAGCATGTTTAGAAGAACATTGTTAAGACTTTGGAGTGGGCAAAAATATCTTAAGCAGGACATGAAAACAAATAACTATCAATAATAATAATAGAAAGACATTAATGAATCAGAACACATTATAATTAAGGACTTTCATAAATAGAAAAAAATAACAGAGTGGGAGGCAATATTTGCAATATCCGACCAAAAACTTGTATCCACAATATACAAAGAATTTCTACAAGCCAATAAGAAAATAAAAATACAGACAAAAAACTTGTTCATGCAATTCACACAAATATATTCAAACCCTATGACCCAGAAATTCTACCACTGGATATTTATCCAATAGAAATGCATTTGTATTTACCAGAAAACATGCTCAAAAATGTCTACGTGGACACTGTTTGTAAAAACAAAAAGCTAGAAACTTCAAATGCTTATTGATAGTTCAGTGGAAAAATAACTTGTATAATCGATAATGAATTTCTATAAAACAATGAGCAACCTTCAAGTATATGCAATGAAACAGATCAATATTATGAACATAATATTGAGTGAATGAAGCCAGACAAAGAAGGAGTACACAATATATAATTCCATGCACAATTTTTTTTAAAAAACCAGACAAAACTATTCTACGCTGTCAGAGATCAAGACAATAGCTGTTCGTGGCAGAAAAGCCATTAGACGGGGACATAAGGATAGCTTCATGTTCTGTTTCTTTACCTGAATGCTGGTTATAAAAATGAAGGAAATGTGTGAAAAAATTCATTAAGCTATACACTGCTTGCATGTTTATTGTGTTTCAAGAACAGTCGTTTTTATAGAAAACAACCTGAGAAAAAGACAAAGAAGCTGGTTGTTAAAAGCATGACATCAAGGTCAAGGGTGAGGGTTTGGATTCCCAACCTGGACAACCACCACAAAAAACAAAAAAAGCAGGACGTCAATAGTCTGAAAGGGCTGTAGATAAGACAGAAAACAGGCATTTTCAAGCAACGCAGAGGATTGTTATTATGTTATTTATGGATCTATGAAAATCAGTTTTCTAGAGACTCATTCCAACTTCTTCAGAGATGCATTATTTCATTGAATATCACTATTAATTTTGCTTCAATTTCAGTTAAAAGTTGGTCCTGAAAAAAAAAAAAAAAAAAAAAAATCTGGATCATTTTTTTGACCAAGCATGAAAGATGTGCACCTTTCATGGCTCACTTTAAAATGTGATGTAGTTCAGGAACTATTTTTCTTAACTAGCCAGTATCATCGTTTGTAATACTAAAAGATATCTGCTTATTTTATTTCATGCAAGGTATTTTCACTTTCTTGCCACATTTTTCCAAATTTTCTGTAAGTGGCCAGCAAAATCTGGAGAAAAGGTTTGAAACACTGTGGCTTTAAATAATTCACGAAGAGATAAAATTGCCCTATATAGTTAAAAAAAAAAAAAAAAAAAGGAGGGGGGAAAAAAATAAAAAAAGGAAGGGCCTAACATTGAGTCATCTGCTTGACGTTATAAAAAGAAAACTCAGAATCATATTCATGAAAACTTAACCAGGATCATTGCAAATAAATGAAAAGGGCATGAAAATAATACGAGCATGAAAATATAATGAAGACATATTAACAAAATACAATGGTTCTTATAAATAGAACAAATCCAAATTGATTTTCTCTTTTTGAAACTGATGCCGTAGATTTTCAGAGCAAATGGAAATCCCACAAATTTTTATTGTCCACTAAATAAAATGTTAAAACATAGGCAACCCACAGTAAAAATCAAATGGAAATTCTTTCCAACAAAGCAAAATGTATTCCAATTTGCATGTGAATTACAGGTGACAGGTGGTAAAGAAAGGAAAATTTACAAAAAAAAAAAAAATCGTCTTGTTTGTTATCTGCACAAGCATGGTTCTCAATTTCTTTGTAACCATCCTTTCTGTTAAATCACGTAAACATTTGCCTGACAATACAAAGTTTAATTTGAACACAAGCCAAGCACTTAACATTCCTGCACTAATGTCTTTGGCAAATGTGCTCAGATTACTCCCTCTAGGTCCATCGCTCAGTCACCATGCAATATTTTGAAGCTTCCTTCAGAAACAAAAATGAGAAGTATAATTTTAATAGGAAGATTTTTCTCACCAAAAGATTTTCTGTATTGAGAATTTAGCATTTAAATCTTCGGAAATTAAATTTTAAGTCGGCTGAAAATGAATTTTAGTAAAACAAAGAGATGGTGAAAGATTACTCCTGGGATTCGTGAGGGAGAAAAGATAGCAAACAATACAAATCAAGGAGAAAAATCAGGGTGATTTCAAGGAACATGTACAAAAATTCTTAGAGTTTTTATAACATTTTTTTTCAATCACAGGAATGGAATTTTAGAGAACTTACAACCCAAGTTAAGCCCCCATAGTTCAACCTCCTCAGTTAAACAGGTGGGAAAGCAGATACCTTGCAGCATGAAATCAATTGCTCAAGGTCACATAATAAGACAGTGTGGCAAGTGGCCCAGGACCCCAGCTGCTAATCGTTCGACCCACCACTCACTTCCTCTATGACATCCCCTCTCTCTTTTTTTTTTTTTTGTTTTTTTTGTCTTTCTCGTGACCAGCACTCAGCCAGTGAGTGCACTGGCCATTCCTATATAGGATCCGAACCCGGGGCGGGAGCGTAGCTGCGCTCCCAGCGCTGCACTCTCACGAGTGCGCCATGGGCTCGGCCCGACATCCCCTCTCTTTAGGGGTGCTCCTTGCAAACCTGAGTTAGAGGAGTTTGCTAGACCACACTGCATGCGCTGCTACGAGTAAATGAATGTTAATTTATCCCAAACTCCCAGTGCCCTTGATCAAACCTCAAAGCAGTAACAATCAAATTATTCTCCCCTGGCTTTGCCTTCATGACATTCACTAGAATCACTCTGTGTCTGTTCACTGTGATTCTTGGAAGGTCACTTTTCTTCCTTGTGAATATTATTTTTTTAAATGAGAGCTCTATATCTTTAGATGGTCAACCCATTCTATCATGCCTTCCGTAGTATATTTGTGAGTGCCTGTGAAATCTCTGCAGCCCTGTCCTAAGCTGGGTCAGAAAGCCTAGAGGAGAGTGGAGGTTAACTGAAAATGTTTGAGTTTAGGTAATTGCAATAGAAAGCAGCCTAATGAATGGAGCATTGCATCTCCTATTCCTATCTTGCCCGTGAGTGACTGATTGTGTGTATCTGCTCTTTCCTTTCTCTCTTCCCTGGATAAATGAGGTTCAGTAATAACATCTGAGAGCAGAATGGCAAGGAACAAAGAAGCAAACAGTTCCTTGAATGTGCTTTCCTTTTGTCAAAGATACACAGCAGCTGGCATAAATTGTAACATGTCTGGATTCACTCCACGTGACATAAACAGGAAGAAATAACACCTAGATGCTGTCTCGCCCATCTTTAATCTCTCTTCCCAAGACCTCTGGAACTCTACGCATCTAATGTCTCAGACTCTCAAACAACCTTTCTGTTGCCGGTGTCTCTTCCTTCAGTCACCACTCAAGTGTGGATACTACTTCTATTCAATCCTAAACAGTTTTATTTCATAAAGACCAACATCATTACCATCATCAAAAATTACTGAAAATTGAAAGTTTGCTCTCTGTGGAATACAGAGCAAACCCCTTAGTATGACATTCAAAGCCATCTCTCAATAATCCCAACTTCTTTCTCTCAGGCCTGCCCTGAACACTATTTCTTTGCTTTTATTGACTTCTTTCCTATACCTCCATAGTTCAAGTAATTTTAGTTTCTATTTTCATTACTGCTGTTACGTTCTCCTATCATTTCAAGTCTATAAATAAGAAGGATCTTCAAAAAGTTCATAGACAGATTCATATTATCTTTTAATTCTATTATTCCACAAACTTTTTGAAGTACGCTCGTATAATTTCTGTGCTTTCCTCTTCCCACATACATTCTTGGAGCTGAATTTTATTTATCTTTATGCCTTCCTGGTATCATGGGCAGTTGCTTTTCATAAACAGTACACATATATCATAGCAAGTGAAAAAGTAAGCATGTCACATTAAATTGAGAGGTACATAAGTTAATGCTGCATCTGACTTAGCAAACATAGAAAGACTTTATGGTAGGAGGAAATTAGAAATTATTTTTTCAGAAATGAAGAAAACTAATGTCTCAGTGAGTGTCTGGTAAGGAAAACAGACATTATACCAGGTATTTCAGGAAGGAAGCTATTCAGTGCAGAAAATTAGTAGCTCTCAAGATCATTTTGGAGAGCCAGAGACCAAGGTCAGGAAAAATGCTACTGATGTTCAGGAAGTTCAGGAATTGCAAGAGGCAATAGCCAGTGATGTCAGCTACCTGCTGAAAGGGTAATTCAAAGGGGACCACTCAGAATCCCAGGAAAAGGCTGAGGCCACACTCTTCCCTGACTCTGGCAAGAGTTTCTGCTTATCATGTACCTCCCATATCTCCCACAATTCTCCATCCGATGCCCCTAGATCTTGCAGATGTTCTGAGAAGTGTTGTCACCAGGACTCTAGGACCTATCATGTAAGGGAAACATAGGAAAGAGAAAAGGTTACTAAATATTTTAATGGCTGTTTGGGTACATGAAAGCCCGTAGATCACCATAAGTCAGGATTATTTTTCTGAGTTGTGGAAATTAGATACAGATATATGTGACTGAGTGAGAAAATTATGTGTTGGATTCATAAAGCATGTAACTGCCATACCTTTAACCCACTTGAGCTAAAGGGGTTAACCAGGATGTCATAGTCTAGTTATTTAGTGGACAGGGATCCAATTAAAGACTCAACAAATAATAAATTATGTATTTTTTGAAATGTTCCTTATTGCAGTTTCTAAGTATTTGTGATACTATTTAAAAAGTAAGGAGAGGAAAAGATTAATTGATAGGAAGAAAAAAACTAAAAGAATTCCGTTACATCATGTGAAAGAAAGAAAAATTATTTTTAGTGTAACAGTGATCTCTGAAAATTGAAAGGCTGTAGAAGTTGCCAAATCAGTAGTAAAAAACTAGTGCTTTCAAGTGGAAGAAAAATAGAGTCCCCGACATCAGTTCCACCAGAAAGCTAACAATGTCCCATAAATGGTTACAAGAAAATCAATATGCTGCTTTCTTTCAAGTAACCACAACATAGTTATTTTTAAAAAATACAACTTCTGGAACTATCTGTTTTTATTCATATCTTTAATCTACCTTTGTGTTTCTCTATTTTTTACTGTTTGCATGTGGGCATGTCTTAGAAATGAAAAGAACCTGAATTACAGGAGAATAACATGAAATTCACAGCTGTGAAGTTAGATACAAGTAATATTTGAAACAAATACATTGCCAATAGACACGATAAGGTATTTTCAGGAAAATCATCTTGCCAAATATGAGCATAGTAGGGGCACAGAAGAGAACAAAACTAGGAAAATACACAGGGTATTTATAAGCCTGTAAAGCATTTGGAGATGTTTTGGCTGTATCACTAACAGCTGTGTGACATTTAACAAATTGCATAACCTCTCTGTGCCCCCATGTGTTTGTGTGTCTTTTAACCCACATCAGTGATGTGAAGACTATGTTCCTATAGGAGCAGAAAGGTAATACCTCTTTCTTACCCATCACAAGGATCTCAGTTTCCCTGTGTTGGTGCTGAAAATAGGTCCAACAAGCAACATTAACTCTCCTCTAGGGAAGGGTTACCTGCAACCTTGGGAAGGGCATGAAACCCAGAGGTATGGCCTGCAACCCAAACTCAGGGAAACTGAGCACTTCCTGTCTCACTGTGGTCTGAATATGTGTCCCCTCTAAAGTTCATGGGGAAGCTCCATCCCCAATGTGGCAGTGTTGAGAGGTAGAGCCTTTGGGAGATGAAGAGATCCTACGGGCTGTGCACTCATGAATAGATTAATCCATCCACAGATTAATAGATTAGTGGGCTAATGGATGAGTGAGTTATCATGGCAGTGGCACTGGTGGCTTCATAAAGAGAGCAAGTGAGCAAGTTAACATGCACTCTTGCCCTGTCCTTATGGGATGCCCTGCACCACCTCAGGACTCTGCAGAGTTTCCACCAAGAAGACCCTCACTAGATGTATCCCCTGGGCCTTGGACTTCCCAGTCTCCAAAAACCGTAAGAAATAATTTCTTTATAAATTATCCAGTATCAGGCATTCTGTTATAAGTGACAGAAAACGGACTAATATAAGTGGTAAGGACAGATTTTAATCAGTAATAATGATTGCAATAGGGAAAAAGAGTCCGATGTGAGCTGAACTTTACTTCAATTTGTACAGAGGTGACTGGGTGTTTTAAAGAAGAATGGGGGGTAAGAAGGAGGCTGGGGGTGGGCTCAGTAGAATCATGGAAGTGAAAGAGCTGGTCAGTGTAGATGTAATTAGGCCTGCTGTATTTGCTGGCTGGCAATTATCAAAGTTAGAACTCTATCCTACCCCAGAAACTGGAGACAAAGGCCCTACTCTTCCTAATGATAGACTTCAAAGGGATGGCTTTCAGGTCCTTTGAGAAAGACACACCTGAGTTTGAAGGGATATACATACATCTCAGAGGGACAAAGGAAGGATTCACAGTTGCAAGTTCATTTTAAGAAATGCTCTATGATAGGGAGGTTGGGGGCACATGGTCAGATGTTGCTGCAACCAACAGCAAATTCTTTCCGCAGTCTTGAGCTTTCTTAGGCAGGCACTTTAAGGGAGGCTAGGGCCATGCTAGGGATGTGGCCATGAGCTATTAGAAACTATGTTAATGTTTGTTCAAGTTTACAGGCCAAGATTGAGGTCTAGTCGAGAAAGCCTTCAGAGGAGACTTGCTAGACTTTGGTCAAGGAGGGACTCTGTCGGTATCAGCATCTTCAAAGTGGAATCCAGTGGCCTTAAGTACAAACACAAGAGAAAGAAGAAAGTACTTGCAATTTAGAAAGTCCATCTATGTATTCTGCCCTTACGTCTAAAAGCACCTTCCTTTTTTTTTAGCTCCCAATGAACTTAAATGTGTGTTAATGGATTACTTTTTAGAGCTTGAATATGATCCACTTAAGTAATCATTACCCTCTGCTTTTACTAAAGAAGCTAAGATGAAAAGTACTTAACATAATCAATAACATGTATTAATTAAGTACATATTCTAAGTAAAGAAGTGTGAGGGCAATATTATAAGTCAAAAACAATTTTAAGAAAATGTCCAAACTTTTAACTCAAATTCCCATGCATATTAATCTATTATACCCAATTCAACAATATTTTTTGAGAGTCTTCTTATAACAGGCTGTGTGTTTCATAAAACTCATTCACAGCCCATCTGTACAAGCTCTTCTCTGTGACTAAGAGAGTTAACTGAAAATGAATGTTTCAAAGTACAAGTTTTCAGTAGTCCCTTAGAAATAAAATTAGAGGGAACAGGCTTTCTTCTGATCTGCTTTCTTTTTTTTTTTTTTTTTTTTCCCCTTCTTGGTGGCTGGCCGGTATGGGGAACCAAACCCTTGACCTTGGTGTTACCAGACTGCACTCTCACCAGCTGAGCTAACAGGCCAGCCTCTATCCTGATCTTTTGTGTGAATGTTCACACACTAAGCTTGGGCACTGTAGTTGTATTTTCAAAAAAGGTACCTTGAAGATTGACCAAGTATTCCAAAGGCATGTATAATTTATTAATTCTCTTGACGTAGGACCATCTTAAAGAAGAAATCTATTATTTTGTTTAAGAGCAAGGCCTTTAGGGTCAGGTCAACCATGGTTTGATTCTTCAGTTGTTCTGTAGGCATGTGAACTTGGACAGTCTCAATGTTTCTATGGAATTCCATTTCATCTGTAAATTAAGAATAATAACTCGTACTACATAGGACATTGCTGTGAGGTTGGATGAGATAATGTAGGTATAATTCCTGATACAGAATAATCTCTCCATAATAATTATTATGAAGACCCTTTTTCTCATGAGACAGAACAGACAAACCAACTGAACAATTCAAATAGATATGTTAAATTAAGTTTGGTGTAAAGGTTTCTTCAGACCTAGTGACCTGTAACTTAACCTGATGTGCAAAAAGACTATAACCTGCTGTTGCAAAGAGTGACAGAGTCTCAACCAATTACAGGCAGCCAACTGTTCAAACCACGCTTAAATAAGGCAAACACCCAGTACTAGCCAATCCAGATGCTTCATTTCCTTTCTTTTTTATTTATGGCTCCAAACAGCCAAACACACAGCTCTGAATCTATTCTGGTCTGCAGACGACCCAATTTGCAAACCATTCTTTGATCAATTAAACTCTGTCAAAGTCAGTTTATCAAAAGTTTTTCTTTTTAACAGATGGTGTCAGAGAAGTGGGATCTGAATTGAGTGACCAAGTGAGGTCCCCAAGGACCCATTTGCACCCACTGCTTTCTTGCAGCAACTGGGGCTGTGGGTAAGTTCTCCCTTGGATTTGGAAGCTCCACAGATGTGTGTTTTGAGCTATGTGAGTTTGTTTGAACAAATGCTTATCTGGACAGGGCTAGGAACCTCTCCACAGAAACGGCACTGGTTCCAGGATCAGATTGGACCTGATAATTAACTGGATTGGATCCATTTGGAGGCCTCAGATGTCTGGCTGGGTCTAACAAAATCTCTGACAGTAAGTAGCAATTACTACAGGGGATGCAAACTCCAGCTTTGGGAAATCCACAGGGGTTTTGTGCTCTGTTCTCTTTGTTTCTTTTTCTTGCACACCTAGGTAGGGGAAGGTCTTTGGCTAAGTTAATCGAGGCGATCTAGAACCAAAGCCAAGATGTAAAATCAAAATGGGATCCTTAATTTCTGAAGAACTGTGTCCTCCACCTTCCAGATACACCTGCCTTCACATGGGTGAGTATTAGGCCCCAGAAGCAGCAAATGTGTACAAAGATGGAGAAATCTTACTAAAGACCATGTAAAATCACAGTGGAATGTTCCAAATGAATGACAGTGCACTTAAAAATGAGGATTTCTAATGCAGGCTTATCCAGGGATGCCTATTGATATGTAGAAGTTTCTAAAAAGATTTAAAAATCTGTATTGCCTCTTTTAAAAGACTCTTTACAAAAGGTAAATAAAAAGCTTAAATGACTAATTAATTAAAAAAACAAACAAAAAAACCAAAACCTGTGGCTCAGTTATTATTTCACCCCAAATGTGGGGAAGTAATAAAATAAAGTTGGATAAAGTGTTTATAAAAAATATGCCCACAGGTAAGTGGGCTGCTTCTTTTTCAGAGCTATCATTGGTTTCAATTTATATAACAAGTATTTTGTTGAAGGTGCTTTTCTTTCTATCTTGTCTCACCTGGGCATTTATTTATACCCTCCTTCCTTGCTTGGGGCAAATGTGCTTTATGGTGATATTTAGGTCTGAAGTCTCAGCTCTGTGCTTTTGAGATATAAATTTTCTACTTCATTTTACCTAAGCCATCCCTTTTGAAATGCAATTTTAGGATTGTGGAGCTAGGGCTGGGTCTGGAGCTCACAGAACCCTCAAGCCCATTGTCCAGATTGGGTCACAAACCCTTCACATGCAGGTCTACGAGGTAGGTAACTGGAAAAAAGGTCCTTAGAGCCTTGGTTGAAGAAAGAGTAGTCTTTATTCCTGCACACACAAGTCGCAGAGCTAGGCAGTCCAAAGAGAAACTCAGAAACTCAACTGCTACCAGCAAAGTCCAAAGAAAAACTGAGCAGCTGCCAGCAAAATAGACATGCTCTCTTTTTAGATGTGAGATCTCTGCTGACCAGCACTTCAGGGCTGCTGCTCCGCACAACTCTGAAGAACACATCACAGCAACAAACTCAAATGATACATTGGTACACATGCACGCTAACTCCACCCCCACACACAATTTGTTTACAAAACATGTGCTGCACTACACCCAACCAGACCTAAGGCGAAAGAGCCTGACTAAATTATTGTATTTTCCCAAGGATAAAAACAAATTTAGACAGTTATTAAAAATGGGATTTGTAAAGCAGACAATGATGGGGTTAAAATGAAGACTAAGTCTACCAAAAGCTGGATAAACCAAAGGGGACCCAACTGGTCCCCCAACATTACAGGGCCCCAAACCAGTTCTCTTTATCCCAGTTTGAAGAAATTTAAAAAGTCAGGAAAAAAATTACAGTGAGCAAACTAGCTAATAATCGCTTATGGAAATAACCAGAGGCCAATAAAAAAAGGGGGGACAGGGGGAAAGGGCTTCTTAACCCCTTGTTGGAATGGGATAAAAGTTCACAGATAAACTTGTCATAGTTTCAACATTCTTTTTCAGTAACTCAAAGTCTTAGCATCAAGTTAAATTAAATAATAGATACTCATTAAATATCTGAGTTATTTGTAAGTGGATTAAAATACCAAAACAATTGCTAAACATAGGTTTAGGGTATATGTACTTCAATATCTTGTTTTTAAACAGTATAGAGAAGCTAAACATCTTTGGATTCGTTAATAACCATAAAAAATTATGTTATAAGAAAACATGTTTCTAAAAAATATGTACTGTTTCTCTAAATGTTGATATAAAATGGTTCAAAATTGCTTACTTGCTAGGTTTTCACTAGAAAATTAGGGTTACTAGAGTTAGAATTATTCTACTTAATATATGGTAGTTAAAACCACTCCTTATGCAAAAGAATAAGACGTATTTTTGGTGAGTGAAGTTTACATGAAAGATGTGTTTTAATTATTTTTTAAAAAGTAATTTTTGTCCTTAAGTAAAATGATTGGTTGTTCAAAAATGAAAAAGAGGAAAGGTTGTAAAAGGTTTACGGAAAATAAATCTCATTTAAAAGGATTTTATGAGCCATCAATGTGGTTAAAATTAGATAAAAAAAATATTAGTTTTCTAAAAATTAAGCCTTAGTATCAAAACTATGCTAATATAAAACTAGAAATTGTTTTCCTATCTTCAGACTGTCTTTATAAGGTCTTTTGATTATTCGGACTCTTCTCTCTATCAAAGAGTATAGGTTTTTGTTTTCACTTCAGCTAAATAAATTACTATTATTTTACAGAAACCTGTGATCCTATTCTGATCAAGTGTTTGAAACTTTTGACATATTTGACAGGCTTCCCAAAATCCAATTTCAAAATCAATATTAAGTCTTTTTGACCTCAGACTAACTTTTGCCCCTAATGCATTTGAAAGAGAGACAATAAACAGGCTTATTTAATATATTAAAGTATAAGGAAAGCATGTCGAACAAAAAATGATGATTAACCTTTTTTCTTTTTTTGAGTTATATTGGTATGGGTATGTTGTTACTATGCATTCCGAAATTGTATGAGATTCCCAAAGTTCTGATATATCTTGCTACGTCTGTCATTAGTTGTAATTATGGTTATTATGTTAAATTATTATAGGCCAAAGAAATAACCAAAGTTTCTTGTCAATTGTGTCTTTAATCATGGCCATGTTTTGTTGTTGTTCACAGTTAATTGCTTAATTCTGATGCTTTTTCTAAAAGCTCTTTACAAAAAATTATAATTCTAAAGTGCTTGCTGTGTCTTTACGGAGGTTCGTGAAAAGGATGGAAAAGTTCTGAACAGATTTTCTGATAACCTTAGATCATACTATTGCCCTAGGTAAGAATTTCCAGAACTCCAGTGAAGAAACTGGTTTATAAAACTGCTAACCGAAATCAAACAGGACAAGAATTAATTAAATACCAAGGAAACACTTT
The DNA here is from genome assembly GCF_027409185.1 of Cynocephalus volans. Taxonomy (NCBI): domain Eukaryota; kingdom Metazoa; phylum Chordata; class Mammalia; order Dermoptera; family Cynocephalidae; genus Cynocephalus; species Cynocephalus volans. Next base: position 11,311,559 of record NC_084477.1, on the reverse strand, counting down.
GGCAGATTTTTATGCAAAGATAGCCTATACTAAAATAAAGATACGCAACTTGAATGAAGTTCATGATCCAAGTCAAATTATCTATCATAAGCCACTTAACAAGCACTGCTGTGTACCTGAATTGAAGAAAGAAAATTGGTATTTAAGAAGATAAAAATCCAGTGTTAAGCATGGACTCATGGAGAGCTTGGACAGCCTCCTGGTCTTTCGTGTGTTCTTAAAGCTTTATTATTAAAAGCTCTGCACTCCGTGACTCATCATGGAAGAAATGAAATGGTCCAAGTTATGGGGAAAAAAAGTTGGTGCAATGACTGTTCTAAAATTGCCAAAATGGTTTGTCAAACCCATAATTCTGGGAAGACAATCAAAAATTCAAATACATTTCTGCTACCTGGTGGGTCATTTGAACATTTAGAGGGATTTCATTCAATTGCCATTTTCAATGCATATTTTCTGGTTGTACAGATGCTTTTCCATGTGGAAAGGCCAATGCTACAACAGTAGCCAAAAGGTTATTTAAAAATGTGTTTCTCTCATGGGACATTCCTGAAGAAAATCTCCAGTGACAGGTGTACTTGCTTCACTGGACAAGTTATAAAACAGTTAAATAAGATATCACAGCTATTAATAGCATTAGGCAAAGCTAACTGAATGAACTGGATTGCCTTGGTCAGAGGTATTGTAGATTGATGACAATCAGATCTACTTACAGTGGAAAACATAAGTTGACTGCTTATGAAATATTCACTGGAAGGCTTATGCCCTTAATAATAGAACCTCATGTCTCCTCTCCTAAACTCTGATTATGACTAAACCCTGAAAGGTTTTAATGCATTACACCAAAGTTCATTTTTACCAGGTAGAGGAAACTTTTTATGATTCACAAACTGAGTACACTCAAACCCTTCACGATCTAGAACCTGTGGATTTTATCTTCTAAGAAAGACTGCCCTTGCCACCCACACTGCAGCAAAATTTTGGGACCTTGAACCTTGGGTTCACATCTCACAGCTCAAGGGTACTTCCAGACTCTTGGAACTGTACACCCATTGGAGACCTTAAGGTAAAGCAAACCAAGGAAGTTTCTCTTCAGAAGGAGACAGCATCCTAGATATGAACAACTTTCCTAAAACCACAGATCAAAACTTCTCTGCCATCGTGAAACGTTTAAGTCTCTTAATTTTTCCTTATTTAGGCCTACCCCTTTCACTTGGCAGGATAATGCTGTAATTAAGAATCGCACTATCAGTATCTTCTGTGGGTAACTTAATGGAGTGTTGGATCTGCCATGCCAAGCCCAAAGCTTTGCATGGACTAGGGGATCCACTGGTTTACCCAATAAGTAACTTTAGCAATATCTCTAATATAACTGTTGTTCAAATTGTACTAGTGGTAAGATTTCTGGATCCTGTTTTGACTTAACCCAATAATGGGATACTTGGACCAACACAAACAGGTATATCACAAAAGAGGTTTGCACCAAAAACCCAAATGGAGTTTCTTGCAAACTGATTTATGTGCCCAAGTACTATAGTGCTCTTTTAACCTGTAATTACTATGCCTCAGACCATTGGCTCGAAATTGCTAATTTCACCATTCCAATTAAAGTATTTATGAACAACAGAAAAAAGGGCCTTGTGTGCACCCATGGGCTATACTTTTATTTGTGAAGAATTTTGCAGCCAATCTTACAAAGGGCAAACTTGATGCATGAAAAATGAAGAGCCAATCTGGGCTAGAAATTTTCATAGTATCTTTGTTGCTCCATAATCAGTCAAAAACAGAATATTGGTTCATACCTGTTAATCTACATCATAGGTTAAAGAGAACATAGCAAGAAGGCATTAGGCCTTTTGAATTGACATCATTTGTCAGGTTTCTGGATTTTGTTTTTGTTTTTGTTTTTACCAAGGCTTGGAGTAAATGTAAATGAGGCAATGGTTAGAAAATTATTCCTCACAATAGGCTCTGTAGCAGATTCTTCTGCAAAAGCTGTGGTTGCACAGATTTCTTTCATCTGGCTTATTCTTTCGTCTATTTGATTTTGGTTTGTTTGATTCCTGGGGACCCTGGCTAAGGAGCATACTCCAAACTATTGGTATTACCCTCTTGATAGTCAAAACAGTAGTTTTCCTGGTGTGCTGTATTCTCTTAAAGTTTTCAATATGTGCGTGCAGCCATCTGTGGAATGTCAAATGAACTCCCTTCGACTGGATTAACAAAAAGTCAGAGAAATAAATGATCACAAGAACACCATAATCTATAAATGACGTGTTGAGCCTGAAAACCCAAAATGATGGTAACAGAGAGTAACGTTCATGCTCCTCGTTTTGGTCACCCTCTCACCTAAGTGAAAACACAACCAAAGGGGGGAAATTGTTAAACAAAATTGTGGGAATCCATTGTTTTCGAATGAGCTCCTGCACTAGTCTCCAACAGAATATACTAATCAAAAATGGAGTCATTCATGTTAGGTGCTACGTAATCAAATTGAAACTTTAAGGAAAAGACAGATCTCAAAGCAAACCAGTTTTTTTTTTTTTTTTTTCCTCCTGAAAACAGGAGATTCCAGCATAATAAGAGAGATCCCTCTGCTCTAACCCTTATGGGGAAAAAAAACTTAATGTTAAACATTTTTTCCCATTTTTCCCTGTGTCCTCACTTCCCCCTTATGAAACCTATTGCTCTATTTCCCAGTGGAATTTGAGACCAAATAAATCCATTTACAATGATGACAGAGAGTGATTTCAGTGCCTAAAGTTTTGGTTAAGCAAAACGGAGAGGTTGACAAAAAGGGGGGAATTGTTCACTTAAGTTTGGTGTAAAGATTTCTTCAGACATAGTGAACTGGAACCTAACTTGATGTGTACACAGACTGTAACCTACTCTTGTAACAAGTGTAAATCTCAGCCAGGTACAAGCAGCTGACTGTTCAAACCATCGTCAAATAAGGCAAACTCCCAGCTGTAACCAATCCAGCTGTTTCTGTACCTCACTTTCATTTTCTGTACATCAGTGTCTTTTTTCTGTCTATAAATCTAAGCCAATCAGGCAGCTGCCCTGGAGTTGCTCTGAACCTATTCTACTTCTGGCGGCTGCCTGATTCGTGAATCAAACCATTCTCTGCTCAATTAAACTCTGTCAAATTGAATTTGCCTAAGATTTTTTTTTAATGGATATATGAAAACACACTAATGCATTAATTGGCAAAACAGAAAACAAAACATGACAGGCCAAGAAGTAATGTAAATCTTTCCCTGCCTGAATAAATCCCAGAAAGATCCCAGAGAAAGTAATACTTAACTTCAGTCTCAAGCGATAGATACAAGTTTCCTAGATAAAATTTAAGAAGGAATTTTAGATGTAAGAAGCATCACATCCACAGGCAGGAGGCTGAAAAGGGCATTGTAGGAAAGAGTGAATTCAGTGTCGTTGGTGCATAAAGTTGGTTGGGGGTGGATACGGTTGAAGAGATTCAAGTTTTGGGGGGGACACATCTTATGGGTATTGATATAAAGATGTGAATGTATTCTTTGGATAGCATGTACCCAAATGAAAGACTACTCTATGCACTTCTGTGTTTTAGAATGATAACTTTGGCTTTCTTCCAAAAAGGGTACAAATCCTACTATTTCCCCCAATAATCATATATGAGTTGCATAAATTCAGGCAGATCTTTCTTTACAAGATTTTGCAAATTAACAAGGATGAAAGCGAATCTTTTCAATTGCTTTTGAAGTTTAAAAAAACCCAGCCTTGTTTGGGGAGCTACAGAAAGTGTAAATTCCCTCTCTCACATGCTCCTCCATGTAATCCATAATTCTGTAGCTGAGGATCTCTGCTGCGTGTGCAATTGTCTGTCGAGAAGGAATCGATACACACCAAATTGAGGCCAACGCCAAGAGAATCTGTGCTATGTAAGAAGGCAAGAAACTGCCATTGGTACACAAGTGCGTTTCAATTGGAGAAGAGCCTTCCATGTCTGTCTGAGCTGCTGCGTTGGACATTGGGATAATATCTGAGGACCACACCTCCACTTAAGCTCTTCTCTTATTTCACCAAAATAAGGTGCCAAGTACCTGGCAGGAGTGCACTGTGTTTCTATGTGAGCAAGTTCATTTCTCACATAAATACAGGGATCTTTTCTGCCTTCCAGTGCTTTTAAATCCATTAGCATAAATGGCTTTGTAAACCTATTGCACAATGCAGGTTTTATCTTGATGGTTTTCAGAAATGCTGTTGGGAAATTTATCTTAAGAATATAAGTTGTCAGAAGATAATTGTATTAGTCAGTTTCTGTTGCTTGTAACAAAAATACCTGAAACTAAGTAATTTATAAAGAAACAAAATTTATTGCTCACAGTTTCAGAGGCTGCAAAGTCCAAAGTCCAGGGAACATATTTGGTGAGGGTCTTGTGCTTGATGATGGCCCTAGAGCGACACAGATTATCACATGGAAAATACGGCAGGAGCAGAGAGAAAGAGAGAGCACCTGAAGAGCACTCTTTTTAAATGCCATCAGAACCACACCCATGGTCACCATCCCTCTTGATCTAATCACTTCTGTAAGGCCCCACCTTTCAATTACCATAGTAGGATTTCCCTCCCTCTTAATGCTGTCAATGGTGATTAAGCTTCAATGACCTTTGAGGGACATCTAACCCACAGCATTCTACCAGTCCCCCCTCTCCCCCTGCAAATTCATGTCCTTTTCACATACAAATACATTCATTTCACCCCCAAAGTCTTAACTTGTTCCAACTCAAAAGTCCAAAGTCTCAAGGTCTCATCTGTGAAATCAGAACAAGTAATTTGCTTTCAAGGCACAATGGTGGGAAAAACATAGGGTACATATTCCCATTTAAAAAGGAAGAAATAGGCCAAAAGAAATGGGTGACAGGTTCCAAACAAGTCCAAAACTGCAGGGCGGGCATCAAATTTTATAGCTGGTGACTCATGTGCCTGACCTTATGTTCAATGTTGTCTGCATGCTGGTATGGGGGTTGGGTCTTAAAGTCCTTGGGCAGTCCCGCTCCTATGGCTTTCATGATCTCAGGTCATGTTTCAACCTTTGCAGGCCGGTGGTGTTTGCTGCTAGCTCCACGGTCCTAGGGTCTCCATGGTGGTCCTTCTATCACAGCTCCACCAGGCATGGCTCTGGTGGGATTTTTCTGTGGACTTGGCACCTGATTTAGGGAAGCACATTTCTGCTTGGCCTCGCTTTAGTGAAACCCTTATGGAGTGACTCCACACTTCCCACTCCTGGACAGGTCTCTTCCTGGGCCCCCAAGCTTTTCCGTACATCCTTGAATTCTGTGTGGCCCAGCTCTGGCATTCTGGGAGGCAGCAGACTTAACACCACATGGATACCACCAAGATTTCCAGCTTGTAACTTCCGAAGCTGGGGGTACAGCCACATCTGGGGCCAATTTAGCCACAGCTGGAGCAGCCAAAGCAGCTGGGGTGCTGGTGTGGGGAGCAGCATAGTGAGATGGCCCTGGGCCATGAGCCTGTGGAGACCACCTCAAGCCTCTGCCCCAAGACCATTCTGTCTCATGAGGCCCCTGGGCCTGTGATAGGAGGGGACATCCTTGAAGACCTCTGGAATGCCTTTGGGATCTTTCTTTCCCTTCTCTTACTGATCCCTTTCTTCAGTACTCATCTCCTTAGCAAAGGTCGCTGGACTATACCATGAGTTTCCTGTCTTGAACACACTTTCTCATTCTTTATGTGAAAGTTTTCCAATTTTTTGCCCTCTGCTTTCTTTTGAGTTATAAATTCTGGCTTTACATCATACCTTTTCTGTTATAACTCAGCGTAGGCTGTTGCAAGTAGCCATGCAGCTTCCTGAATGCTTTCCTGCTTCGAAATTTGTTCTGCAAAACACCCTGGGTCAGCTCCTTTGAGTTCCATATTCCATAAAACTTTTGGGCATGAACAGAATGCAGCCAAGTTCCTTGCCAGTTCAGAGCAAAGGTGATCTTTGTCTCAGATTCCAATAAACTTCTTCTCATTTACATCTAAGACCTTCACAGAATGGCCTTTACAGTTGATATTTCTATCAGCGCCTGCTTGCCACCATTTAACCAGTCTCTAAGACATTCCAAACCTTCCTCACCAGCCTGTTCTTCCAAATTCTTCCATCCCCTAAGCAATATCCAGTTCCAAAGCCGCTTCCACATTTTTAAGTATTTGTTATAAGCATCACTCCACTTCACTCGTACCAATTTTCTGCATTAGTCCATTTCTGTTGCTTATGACATAAATACCTGAAACTGGGTAATTTATGAAGAAATATTTATTGCTTAAAGTTTCAGAGGCTGGAAAGACCAAAGTGGAGGGAACACATCAAGCGATGGCCTTGTTGGTGGCGACTCTGCTCAGTGACACAGGTTGTCACATGGTGGATGGTTGAGCAGAGAGAAAGAGCTCCTCGTGTGCTCTCTTTTTAATGCCGTCAGGACCATGCCCTTGGTCACCATTCCTCATGATCTAATCACCTCTTCAAGGCCCCATCTTTCAATGACCATAGCAGGATTTCCCACCCTCCTCACATTGTCAGTGAGGATTACATTTCAGTGAGCTTTGGAGCAGCCATTCAATCCACAGCAATAATGCTCCACACACTTTAGGCCTAAATAGTCATTTCACAAATGGACGATCATCAAAAAGACTGATTTCATGCATTCAACAATGTAAGTGACCAGTGAGAACTAGTGACGAGATGTCAGCCTCCACAATGTCCAAAATCAAACTCTTGGCACATCTGTGACCCACAGAAAACCTGACTTTGCTCCTGCTGGTTTTATTTCTGTTAATGAGACCATTATCCTCCTTGATATCCAAGCATCCACCCTCAAAAGCAGGTGTAAATCCCCCTTTTCCTTATCACTTCAAAATCTCATCAGTCATGATGCCCTGTAGACCACTCTTTCTAAAATAACTCTCATCTATATCCCTTCTGTTTTGTCCCCACTGCCACCTCCCTAGTTTAGGCATTTGTTACCTCATCTGGACTATTCCAATAACCTCCAAATTGTCCTAGTGCCTTCAGGCTCTCTGTCCAAGCCAAACCATACAGTGTTGCCATAGGAACCTTCCTAAAGAGCAGTTCTAATCACTTCATTCCTTGACCAAACCCTTTCCATAGACTGCCCTTTGCCTACAAGACAACTCATCAGCATAGCATACCAGACTATACCAACACTGTTTTCAAACTGTCTTTCACTAAAACTTTCCACTCACCCTCTTCCTGCCAAATTGGACTGTGCCATTCATTGATCCATCATAAGCAACCTCTTGAGAATTTTTTGTTTACCTAACAGATATTTGCAGGTAGTGGTATTTCCCTCTTGTACTGCCATAAGATTTGCTTCTCAATATTGCTGGTTTTTTGCATTCTAGCTTGCATCACACACACACATGAATGTACACACTCAAAATACACATATGTGTGAATTTATATTATGTTCTCAATCATAGGGTTTAAGATCTTTGCTCAAAGGAGTGCTAGGAGCTACTGAGACATGACAAGGATTACCACAAGGGCAGGTAGTGGCCTGAAGAGGACTCAGTGTAGCATGTTAGCCCCCAATCCTCCACCTCAATCAGAATAGCTCCACTTTGGTTTTATTTAATAAACTATCATCTAGTATTCAGTTTTATTTTTTAGAGCAGTTTCCACTGCTTTTTAAAATACATGAGCTCTTCTTTCCAATTGCAAGAGATTTCCTACACTTAGCTCCTAGGTATTCACAGACAGGAGATCTAAAACAGAATCTCTCAGGATTCTCCAGAATCAAATTTCGTGACAAAGGGGACAGTTCTCCGAAGAACAGCAGATCAAGCATCCAAGTAGACATGATGGCTTCTGCCAAAGACCTTCTTATCAGGCCACCACACTCCAGACCTCGGACTGCCACAGCCTTTTTAGTCTTTTTATCTTCTTTCCATGGTCATTTTTCTCCCCCCTCTCTCTTCCGCCAAAGTTTTTGATTCCTAAAATGAGGTTCTTAAAGTTTCTTCTCCTAATCTTGGTTCTCTAGGCAAATCAAGAGAATGAGCACAAATCTATAGATACTCAATCTGCCCAACTGATAAATTCCAGAAGAGATGGGCGCTATTCTCCTGAGTAATCCCAAGTGGGGCAGGATTTTATCTAAGAGGCATTGTCTCAAGACTTCTGCTAATTCTCATGTTGATACCTGTTTTTTCCACAGTTCACTGTGTTTTCTCTGGATTCTTCAATGCATCAGCAGAACTACTCACTCAACAAATGAATGCAATTCAACAGCATAGACAAAAGTCACAAGAAGTCCTCATGGTAGTCACACCCAGTGAGTCTGAGACTGCAATGGACGCACAAGAGGTAGGTATGGAAGACAGAACAAAGAAGCCATTTCTCTGTTGACTGAAAGGACGGCCCACAGGAGATGCTGAAAAGCTACCATTTCTTACCGTAGTGCTAGCATTTCTTTGACTCCTTACAACTCTTTCCTCCCACACTTTTTGTAAATGACTTTGGCCCCTGCAATGGTTTCTCCCCACCCTGCTTGCTAAACTCAAACTATCCAGCCAATAGTTATTAAACTACAAGGCTAATTTCTCCCTATTCCAAAATCCAAGACCAACTCTTCCTGAAACTAGCAGAACTCCAGATTATCTATCTGGCTAAACCTCTAATGAAAACTCTTTCCTTCCCAAGGTAGAACATTGCTTTGGAATGTTTGTTTCTCATGCTATAGCATTCCAAAGAGAGGCTTAGGTTTAATGTGCCTGATTGATCTTCTTCCAGGTTATTCTTCTTAATTCATATTGGAAGTGCCCAGCAGAGTTCCAGCTGACACCCAGACTTTCTGTTGACCAACATGCTGCTCTCACAGATATGTGATGCGCACTCATAATCACAGCTGCCATGTCAATTCAAAGAAGACAGATATCATTTTTTCTTGGTGACAGGTGATGGAGGATACTTAGGAAAATCAAAAAAATTGGGGGCCAGCCCCGTGGCACACTCGGGAGAGTGCAGTGCTTGGGAGCACAGCGGCGCTCCCGTCCCAGGTTCGGATCCTATATAGGAATGGCCGGTGCACTCACTGGCTGAGCACAGTGCGGATGACACCAAGCCAAGGGTTGCGATCCCCTTACTGGTCACAAAAAGACAAAAAAAAAAAAAAAATTGGGCCTGACACAAAAGACACAAATATATAATGATGTGTCCTTAAAGGAGCTCATGAATTGAATAGAGAAATAATGACAATTTCTACTAAGCAAGGCATGAAAAATTCACATAGTCTATTTCCATTTTCACTCACTGAATATAAATACCGTTTCTCCCTTAAAAGTTCTTTGTGTAGGAATTCTGCTTTCTTGTTTTCTCATGTGTAGAGGTAAGGAAGAATTTTGTCCTTGGCATCCAAAATGAGGCAAAAGGACACTGACATTTCATTTTCTCAGGGATCAACAGTACATATCCCAAGGCATTGTAAATAAAGATTAGAACACTCTTGCAGATTATTGGAATGGTCATTTGTCTTCCCAACGGGAGCTTGGGGTAAGGTACTTTCCAGACTCCTCTGTTACCTGCACCCTTTCCTGCCACCCACCACAATCACGAAGAAACACCAGCTGTAAGCTCAAGGCTGCTATTGCAATTGATGCTTTCCACCTTCAGAAAAATTGCTGAAAATGGAGAAGAATAATCATGAGTGTGATGAAATATTTCTAAATTCTTTGATGCATTGTTTTTAATGTAGAAAGACCTCTGACCAGTTTCCTGGCTTTTGGTTCCTTCCTATTGTAATTGAAAAATCCAAGTACAGTAGAGTTCAGAATTACGAAGTCCTAAATGTGGCACGCTGCACAAGACATGGTTGGAAAGAAAGAATCTACAGAAGAGAGGAGAAGTATGCTGAGCCTTGGCAAATTGTAAGGAAGGGGTAGTTGTGCAGAGCAACTCTTCACAGTCAGACTTAGAGTGACACCTCCATAACAAGTAGACGTGTAAAAGGCTAAATTCCTCATTGCTTGAAGTGAGGAATGAGTTAGCAGCTGTGCCAGATGCTGAGCTGCCCAGATCCCCTCTTCAGGACCAAGACACTTGCTCATCCAGCTGCAAAGCCTCATGACTGAATCTTTAGGTAATGGCCTCGGGCCAAAGGCAGCTGCCTTGCTGGAGTTGATACCTCTATCCACGGACACCGAGCATCCATCAATTGGTGGATGAAGACCATGTCTTGTCTCAAATTAGAACAGTTCACAAATTGCTGAGACATTTGCTGCAATTCCATTGCATGTTGGCTCCCCCCTCGATCCAATCCTGTTTCTCTTCTTCTTTTACAAGTATGATTCTCAAGAGCACTCCACAATAAACCTCCTGCACACAGTCTCCATCTCTGAGTTTATTTCTAAAGGAGTTTATTTCCTCATCTCTAAGGAAGACTGCCTGCCATAAGACAACAGCCTTCCTAGGGGTGAAATTTTCAAATTAATGACTCTTTTATCTAGGTTGCAAAACCACCAGCAACCAAATCTTTGGTGAAGAAGACAACTGTATGGATAATCAGAGTACTTTAACTTCAAGATAGAAAAACGAGCATCCTAGGCATAATTCTCTTGATCTTACTTTGGACCCTCTTGGAGCTGTAGTTCTATTTTCAGAGCATACAATGTTAGATAAATGTGCATAATTTGGAGAGGTTTCAAAGAAAGGCAAGTCAAATGATGAAATAATGAGAATAAAATTAATAAAAAAAATTGCCAGGAACATCTGATCTTTTGAAAGTAAGAGCAAGGGGCCACTTTAATAATGACCTTCAAACACATGCCTATTTATTCAAGTATGTAAAGGACAGATGTCTGTGAGGTCTAGCTGGAGGGACAGGCAAGGATCGGATCAACACAGACCAAGATTCCAGCACTAGCTTCCCACCTTATCTCCCAGCTTCCACTGTTCTGGAAGCATCCAGAGTGATCCTTGAGGAACTGTGACAAGTCATGTCACTCCCCACATCCCATCTGCCTCTTCCCTCCCCATCGGTCCTTCTCTTGACCTGTGGACACTCTGTGATAAAACCCTGGCTGCCCTGGGGGTTCATCTCCTCCCACTCACTCACCTCCTTCTCAGCCTCAAACATGCCAGCCACACTGGGCTCTTGGAACCCTTCCTGGCTGTTTGGGGTGACCCAAAGGTCTCCCCGTGGCCACCACAAACCCACCACTGCATTCACTTCTCTGCTCAACAGCACCCCCTCTGGAAGGACAAAGTAGCACTCCTAGTTACAATTTACCATTTTTCAGAGCATTTATTAGTTCTTGATATTCTAATGCTCTAATATTTTTAATTAATTTATATATTTTATATGTTTATATATTTTTCTATATATACCATTATATACATTATAGAAACACATATAAGTACTCACATTTGCCAGACCCTAGTGACCACCAAAATGCAAGCTTCATGAGGATAAGGGTCTGTGACTAGTTAACTTCTGTATCCCCAATGTCTAGAAAAAGATCACGCACTCGGTAGGTGCTCAGTAAATACTTGGTAACTGGCTGAAGGGATGAATGTGATATCCATACATTGTATCCTTGCTGCACCAACTTCCTCAAGTACCCATTAGATAAGGAAAACAAACGTTTCTATTTACTCACATGGAGTCTGTGCTTGGTCTTTCTCTCCTCCTTGACCTACCACTATTGATCATCAAATGGTTTTCCTACAGCCTATAGCCTCTTTTATCTATTTTCTGGATTAGAAAGAGGATTATCTATAAAACTCCTCTAGCCCTAGTATCTTTTGGAGTGGCAAAGTTGTTTAAAATTTAAAGCTATACTCAATCTATAATTTGGAACACTTTATCATCACCTTTAATTTTTTGTTGTTGTTGTTACTTCTGTTTTCCCTCTTCATGAATTTGGTAAATTTTATTAGAACTTTTAGAGTCAGTTTGTGCTTTTACTGATCTTTCATATTTGTTTCATTTTGTTTTCTATTTAATTTATGGTCTTGTCTTTCTTATTTCTGTTCTTGTGTTTATTCTATTCTTTGTTTCTAACTTCTTTAATGGAATGTCTAAGTATATGCATGTGATCAAAACTCTCATGTTTTTAATAAATTTGGGTATGGTTATGCATTCATCTTTAAATTCTATCTTAAATACATCACAAGAATTTTAATACATAATAATTTTATTTGGGGGATTTAAGTTCCCCTTGACATACACTCTAATTCACGAGTTCTTTAGTTATGTTTGTTTAAAATATATAAGGTATTATTATTTATTTTTGGTTTGTATTTTAATTGCAGTGAGAGAAAGTTCTCTGAATTATATATTTTTTTAACATTAGCTGAGACTTCTTCAGTGACCTTGAATGTAGTCAGTTTTGAAAACAGCTTGTTTTTTCTTGGAAAGAATATATAATATGTGCTTATTGGGTGCAATGCTCTGTGCATAATTACTAGATTCAGCTTTTTAATTATGTTGTTTAATTCAACTATATACTTAATATTTTGTATTCTCTTGATCAGTTTCCAGTAGACTAATATTAAAATCAATACTAAGATGGTAAATATGTTCTAAAAAATTATCTTCAGCATTAAAGTGTGCATCACCGATTGGATTTTAGAAATGTCCGAGCCTTTGAGAAATTATTTTATAAATCAACCTAAATGTGTTACAATTGCATTGAAATTTTTTTCTGTTCTTAAAATTTTATAACACTATTGAGGAGATAAGACTTTTAAAGGTAAGAAACTGAATAAGTATATTAAGTACCAGATCGAAAGGGTAATGTTATAAATTACAATCTAAATATCTGTTATAGATTTATTAGCGATTAATGAACAAACAAGCTTGGCCTTTTTTTTTTTTTTTTTTTTGTAAATGGGCACTCTTCCAATCAGATTTCTCTGGGCTCATTTTTATAAGAGCACTAGTCCCATTCATGAAGGATCCACCCTCATGATCTAATTACATCCCAAAGGACCTACCTATTACTGTCATCCCAGAGGCGGTTAGAATTTCAACGTATGGATTTTGGGGGTATATTAGTCTACTTAGGTTGCTTATATCAAAATACACAGAACTGGGTATTTTATACAGAATTCTTTTTGCTTATAGTTTCAGAGACTGGGAAGTACAAAGTCCAGGGGACACATTTGGTGAAGACCTTGGAAGTGGCAATAGTGACCTAGGGGTCTCACATGGCAGAAAAAGCTACAGCAGAGAAAGAGACAGCTCCTCATGCACTCTCCTTTTAAAGCCTACAGAACCATGCCTCTGATCAACATTATTAATCCATTCACTAGGGCATGATCGTACAGTCTAATCACCTCTTCAAGACCCCACCTTTCCATGACCATAATAGGATTTCCCACCCTCAGCAAATACAGTGGAGATTAAGTTTTGGGGGGATGTTCAACCCAAGGCAGGGGGACACAATCATCCAGTCCATAACAGTCAATAAAAACCAACTTGAATTATATAATGTCAAGTGTCTTATCACACCTTTACCTCTCAAAGTGTCCCAATGTATTCAATAACTGACATGATGACCTTACCTATGACTGAGGAACTCCATTCTTTTTTACCCAGAGGACTGCATGCATAACAACACTGACAGGTTCAAAAAAGTCCATGGCTATATTATAATAGCTTATAATTAGAAGCAACCCAAATGTTCAAAACCAGCAGGGTGGATAAATAAATATAGTGTAATCATAGATTAAATTACTGTGGAAATGAAAATTTAAAAATGCAACAAGAAGGATGAATTATACAAATCTGAAACTAGGGAAAAGAAGACAGACATGAAGGAAAGCATTCTCTGTGAATCCACTCACAAAATGTCAAGTCTCAACTATCATTCTTACTCAGACATCTACATACGGTGTAATTATAAAGAAAAGAAAAAAAATTACTGACCATAAATTTCAATATAACTGTTATCTGTAAGGACAGGAAAGAGTCAACATTTCTGGGGCCCTGGAAATATTATCTTTTTTGACCTTGATGGGGTTTAGACAAGTGTTTGCTTCCCAATAATTCATGAAGCCTACATTTGGGTTTCATTGGTTTTTTTGTATGTGTTGTCAAATTTTAATTTGAAAGATTATGTAGGAGAACAATCTGAAATTAAAAATTTTTTATTCCAAAGCCTCTTCTGTCATTTATTAGAGTAGTTGATACTTTTGAAATATAAAGCTGCGAAATATTATAAATTGTACTTATAACAAGATTATTTCCCCAATCTAGTGAGCAGGTGTGTGTATGCATATGTGTATATATGGGGAGGTGTCTTGTGTTTGCACATGTGCTTCTGTATGTGTGTATAAGTGTATGCACGTGTATGCATTTGCTCATGTGTGTGTGTGTGTATGTTCATGTGCACATGTATGAGAGAGTGTGTGCAAGCTTTGGGATACATTTTTTGGTGAGGGCGAATGTGATCATCACAGAAAGAATTAAGATGAACTGGGAAATTGAAGGAAACCCCCAAGCAGAAAGTGTCAAGTAAACAAAACAGAATGAATAAATGTGTTTTCATCAAGTTAGATGTTTTACCACACACACTTTAATATATTCGTTTATTCCTAGTCTTTTGTTTTCTCAATATGTGGTTCTTGCAGCTATAATGCCTTTGTGAAAATGGAGCCCTTCGTTATGAGAGAAAGAGCTTCACTGGTTCATCTCAGACGATTCTCATTTCAGAATTCTTTTCACTGGCTCTTTCTGAGTATTATCCCAAACAAAAACAAGAGACACCTGCTATATTGTACACAATTTTCCATAAACTTAGCAGCAGCTTCAGCATAAAAGAAAAAAATCAAGCCAATTATTAGTACCCTTTGGATCTAGGAGAACAAAATTAAAGGATGTGGATATTTTCATTTCAAAGTAATTTGGTTTCTTTGCCTTTTGCAATTAGGAAGCACCGAAGATCTTTTGGTTTGCCAGTTACACCCTTCATCATTCCCTTTTAAATATTTATTGGAAAAAGCTCTGAATACTGGGAACTGCAAAGTAGAAAGATACACACACACAAATACACACACACACTCCTCATCCATAGATATCACGGTCCTTTATCATCATTCTGCCATTCTCTCAAATTCTGAACACACTTCTTTCGTCCTTTCAGCCTCTGATTTGGTATTTCAATTATCAGGTAGAAAAATTCACTTAAACAAAGATTTATTGCATGTCTGTTATGTAATATATTGGATAAGTGCTCAAGCTCTGAAGTTTGCAGAACTGGCTTTGAATTTTAGCTCTAAAAATAATTAACTATGTAGACTTTGAGCACATTACTTAACTTACATACAATTCCATTTCCTCACCTGCAAAATGGTCATAATATCCTGGGATAAAACTTTAGTAATATCGAAATAACCCATACGATTTTCTAATGACGATATTATTATGATGAACATCATCATGTAGAAGGGACACCTGCACTTCCATGTTTATCGCAGCTCTATTCACAATAGCCAAGAATTGGAACCAACCTAAACATCCATCATCGGACAACTGAATAAGGGAAATGTGGTGTATTTACACAATGCAATACTACTCTGCCATAAAAAAGAACGAAATCTTGCCATTAGCAGCAACATGAATGAACTTCAAGAAAATCATGTTAAGTGAAATAAACCAGGTACTGAAAGAGAAATAGCGCATGTCCTTACTCATAAGTGGCTGTAAATTTTAAAAAAGAAACATGCAAAAATCACGGTAAGACATGGAACTTTCAAAAGGAGAGAACAGAACTGAGGTTACCAGAGATGGGAAAGGTGGAGGGGGAGGAAAGTGCAGGAGTAATTGGTAAAGGGCCACAAAGAATGATTACATTGTATAATGTTGAACGTACTAATTATCTTGGTTTGAGCATCACATATTGCACATAGGTATAGATAGTCAACATTGTACCCCACAGATATGTACTATCAACTATGCTTTAATTTTTAAAAAGTCAATTAATATTATTGAGCTATTGTCACATCTCCAGCTTTTTCTAGTAATGCAAATCTTTGGTGGAAACTTTTTTTGTTTGGTTTCAACTTGAACGGAAAGCCAACAAGAATATTTCTAGGGTCACATCGAATTTTGCATATATATCACGATAAGCTGAAAAAACAACTTGACTTTATCACCGGAACAAGCTGCTTGTTTTGCATTTTTGTGGTCTAATATATGTGTTTTAAAGCCATTTGCCAAATATTAGTATATATAGTAAAACAAGCAACTTCACAGATCCTCATCTCTCTCCAGGTTGGAGAGGCTAGGGAAATCCATTTTTATTTTTTAACATTGACATTGGCTGAAAAAAAAATAATGAATGGGGTTAAAAGATAAAACTAACTGTTTTAATATAACATCATTACTGAGTCCTTTATTTTAATTTTTAAAATGTGGGCATTTATTTTATAAATACATATTAATATGTCTACAGTAAAGTAAAGTTAAAATAGAATATTTATTTGTGAGTTATGTTGTCATATTCAAGATTGATATCGGTTTAAAATTTCTGGCTCAATCTTTCTAACCATGGAAATCAGTAGGATATCAAGTTATTTACTGTAATAGTCTATGTGATCAGTACCTCTGTTCCCTCGTCCAACACAACAGACTTGTGAGAAGTTTGGGAATTGTCTGGACTTTTCTTTCACTGACTGTGCAAAGTTATTTCTCTGCCCCTGTGTTCTTTGGTTCACTACAATCTTTACTTATTTGGTTGGTTGTGATTGCACTCTTCCAGTGATATTCCTTCACCTGCTCCTCAAACTGAATTTGCTACTTTCAGGGAAATCATGACCTTGATATTCAGGACTATGGCTGCTGATACTTTTTAATGTCTTGTCACAGTCTGGGTCTTGGCTAACAGATTGCCTTGGCCTGAGGCCCAAGGAGCTCGGAGTGCACGTGTATTAATGGAAGAAGAAAGCAAACATGAGACACTCTGCAATCCTTTACTCTTAGCCCACACTTGAAAATGGAAGAAGGAATTAAGAGTTGCAGAAATTCTGGTAAAGTTGTGACAAAGAAATACCGAGTGAGCCTATCATTCTAGCAGGATCTCACAGAGTACGCCATTCACCTCAGGCTGCACAGAGTATAGTAAGCAAAGAATCAACCAAAGTAGCTGGTGTAAATCCCTTGAGACCTACGGATCCCCAACCTTCCTAATACAAAGACACATTGATTTTATTGAGAAAAACCCCACCTCCAGCAACTTAGTCTCCACTTCCTCTCACCAATGCGTGAACTTGAAAAGTGAGCTCTGCTCCCAGCGGTGGTTGGTTGATCACAGTATTCATTCATTTATTCAACAAATGTTTATTCAGAAATTTCTATGCAAAGGCTTTGATTTAGAGACTCAGCTCTGAGTGAAACAGACATTTTCTTCCCTGTTAGAACTTATTGTCCCAGAGGAAGACATATAGGCAAACCATCACACAAGAATAAGAAATACCCTGAGAATGAGGCTATAGGACAATCAAATTAGAAGGAAAGGATACATTTAGACAGCTTAGACAAGTCTTTCAGAGAAATTGGAATTTGAAGGACTGAAAGGAGCTGCCATGCACAGTGCACAGAGGACTAGGAGATTCCACAGTCGCACTTCTCAGAAGCTACAGACTCAAGGGCTCTCATGGTGTCCTATCAACTCTATAGTAACGTGTGCTAAATCTATGTAAATTTTCTTGACATCTTTCAAAACTTAAGGCTAACAATATGAAAATAACAATTGAATAGCAATTGAATATGCTATTCAATTAATTACTTTACCATCAGCTTAAATCATCAGGAAAAACAAATTATTATATCATCCTCTACTACTCAAGAGTGCTGCACATAAAAATTCAAATTTTCTATGACTATCAGTGCTTTGTTTATAATTTAAAGTAAGTAATACATATTTAACAAATATATATGAAAAATTCACTACTGAGTTTAAGTGAAAGAACATTAGCCATAGGAGGGTACTTCAAAAAGATCACGGAAAGATTTGTAATATCTTTTAATTCTACTTTTCCATGAACTTTTCGAAGAACCTTCATATTGCTCATGCCTTTTGATTGCTTCTCCTCGATTTTGTCTTCCTCCCTACTCACCAGTGGTAACTATTATTTTGTATGCTATAAGTGTAGAAATTTTTCACCGATTTCCTTTATTTCATTGAATTTCATTTAACATTATGTTGCCGAGGCTCTGTTAGGTTGTGTAGTTATAGTTCATTCAATTTCACTGCTGTGTACTATGCCATTGTATAAACTTGACAAAGCAGGTGTATCTATTACACCATTAATAGACAGAAGGTAGTTTCTAATTGCTTGTTACTATCAACAGTGTTACTGTGAACATCCTCTCTGTGAACATGAAAAATTGTTTCTGTATGGTATATACTTAGCAGTCAAACTTCTAGGTCAATGTTGGCTTGTCTGCAAATTACTGTGTAATATGTTTTTCAAAGAGCTTTTACCAATTTATAGTCTCACAAGCAGTTTCCAAGTGTTTTTCTGTTCCACATTCCTATCATTTTCAGATATTTTTAGTTTCTGCCAGTATATTAGATATGAACTGGTATCTCACTTTAGTTTAAATTTGTATTTCTCTGATGAGTATTGATATTGAGAGTGTTTTCATTTGTTTATGAGTCATTCATATGCCTTCTAAGAAATGCCTGATCATGTCTTTTACTCACCTGATGGACTTATTGTCACTTCCTTATTAAGTTTTGAAAGATTTTATATAATTTTCATATGATTTCACTGTTGAGCAGAATTTTTAATTTGAATGTCACTAATCTTATAAATGCTTCCTTTAAGGGTTTTTGCTTCTCTGTTTGATTTAGGAAATCCCTCTCTAACCCATAGTTAATTTTTCTGCTAAAATTAAAAAAAAAGAAATTGCCATTCACATTTGTCTCTAACTGAGACAAATTAAAGATGGATAACTATCTCTGAGCAGTCTGCCAGTCCACACTGATCTGTAATACCATCTCATTCACTAGCACATTCCTGCACTTGCCTGGGTATGATTTTGGGTTTTGGTTGTTTTTTTTTTTTTTTTTCCTGTCTTATTTTCCACTTTTCCTATTATTTAACCAAAAGCACACTGCCTTAGTTGGTATGCTTATATTAATATTTTGTATCAAATACAGAAAGTTCCCCCTACTTAATGCTTATATATAAATTTTAGAATGAACTTTTCAAATTAAAAAATATCATTGGCACTTTGGTTGAGACACAGACTTGAGCTAAGGTTTTCAGGAAAACTGACCATGTTATAATACCAATGAGCATAGTATCTCTCTCCGGTCAATTCAGGTTCATGTTTAATATCTTTCAATAAAGTTTTATCATTTTCTCTATTAGGGTTTTGCACAACTTTGTTACACATATTGAGAGATACTTATCATTATTATTGTTGCTATGCAAAGTAGATTTCTGTTTAATAACACTCACATGCTTTTACAGTACTGAGATATATTTTTGGATATCTTCTTGGTACTTTAGCGTTTATTGTTATTGCTATTCTAAGTAGTATTTTTCTTTTCATAACGTGAGTAAAAATAAAGTTGATTACTTTGCATTAATCTTATACTCAGCAAATTGTCAGTAATTTGTAAGTCCTGTGCAATTTCTCTTTGAGGTAAGCTCACACCTGTCTGCGCATGCCTAAATAGTTTGCACACTATCTTGGATTCCCTTTCACCAGGCCCCATTCCATCAGGCTGGCATTTCCAGAAGAGCTTTTCAAATGTATCCACTGTCTAGTAATTTATCAGACTCTAATCTTGCCCATAGAGCAATTCTTAGCGAATGTAAACAGGCCTCCTTGATAAAAATGTTCAATGGCTAAGATTTATATCTTAATAAATTTTTTCTGCCTTTCATTTAAATTTCTCTGAAGAAGTTCCCTGACATATTTATAATTTCAATTTCCAACCTGGTATCTTCCTCTCCCTTCAAACTAACAGGCACCCTATGTTATCTACCTCCCCTTATGACAACCTGCTATGTATACTTATATCTCTAAATGCTTCTGTTTTAAGCATTAATCCAGCCTTCTAAAGTTTTTCTTACTACCCATAGGGGAAAAAAAAATACTCTCACCCTTGAAATCCAAGTTAAGCTCCACTCTTGAGTCTCTAGCCTGTGTCAGGCACTAGGTTCCCAACCATGCCTTTGATATATTTCAAATATAACACTTTGCATCTCACACAACTTAATGATGAACCCAGAAAATAAAATAATAGCTGATCAATCAAATCTCTTTATTAATTTCCCTTGTTTACTTCTCAATTCCTATCATAGAGGACTTCATATGATTATTTTATATATTTATTTAATGAAAATCGATGAATACATTTCATTATTTCATTAAGAAAATAAAATGTTCTCCTGGAGATAAAGCAAGTTGTATTTTTTCTTTCTAACTTGGGAAAGTTTAGTTGATGTGACAGATTTTCTATGGAACAAAACTGTATACAGTGTAATGCTAATGCCAGAATCCTAATGTGTTTTGTCTGGGTTTTCTAATATCTATAAAATAAGCTATCTTATTCCAAATCAATTTAACACAATTCAGAATAAGTCATCATGAGTTTGTTTGGTGTTAACATGAAGTGGTCTATGTTAACACTTCATTTTGAGTATATCTTGCAGATGTTTCTCTTCCAAGCTTTATCAATAACGAGGATATGTCTGAGATTGTAAAGAACCTTATCAATAAAAAAGAACATTTTAGTTTGACATCTTACAGAGAACTATCTACAAAGTACAATTTGTATAACCCTATTTACTCAAGAATCAACTAATTAGCTTCCAACAACTTCCCTTAATAACTGTACTATTTCTAACTTTACCTACAGTTTAACCTGATTGAACCTTAAGTAAAGACAGGAATCAGCTATCCATGATACAACCCTTATTAAAATAAATGCCTTAAATGAAAAAAGATTTTTGTAATCCCAAATATCAAAGTTAGTGATACAATTGAATGAGAAATATTTGGACAAATAAAAAAGAATCCATTTCTTTTGTAAATTTTATTTCAAAATAGTGGGTGCTAAAAAAGTATGTTTTCCATGATAGTTCCTAGCATTCTAGGAAATATAAATGTAGATTGATAATTAAGCTCTATATAAATACCTTTATGAGTCCTAAGAATTTAAAAATCATTAGTTTATACTCTCTTAATAGCTTCCTGTAAACTTAAATTATCTCCATAGCAATGACTAAGATTTTTCATCATGTTTTTAGGCAGTGATATTACTTGTTTTACTATGATAGAAAGTGAATCTTTCCTTACATTATCCTCATGCCTTTTAAAAAGCAACCTATCAAAAGAATATATGGAAGAGTGACATCACCAAGGTGGAAGAATAGGCAATCCTGGTGTCACTCCCCCCAGAAGAGATCAACCTAAAACTATTAAAACACAGAAGCTGCCATCCTGAAATTGTTGATACTTGGGGGGAAGAGCAGGAGAGACCCACTGAGTGTGTGAAGGTATGGAAAGCTACAGTGAGTGGGAGGAGAGATCACCCTGATGACACTCAGCCCCAGAAACTCCCCAGGCCAGCAGGGCACAGCCCATAAAGCAGCTACCTGAAGACAGCAAAGCCACAGCAGCACCCTTTGTGTGAAGCTACTTGGAGTCTGCAGGGGAGAAGTATGCTGTGATTGCTGGCCATAATAATAATAATAATAGTGTGTGTGTGTGTGTGTGTGTGTGTGTGTGTGTGTGTGTGTGTGTGTGTGTGTGTCACTTTGGAATACACCATCCCATTTCACAGGCCAGCAAAGCTGCTTGCAAACTTCTCCTGTGCCCACATAGGAAGGAGAAGCCACAGACAATGGGAGGAAGGAATCGCCACAGGTCATCGAGTCATTGTGGGGGACTCTTGCAGACCCTGCTCCTTGGGAAATGTTTGCAGTGCTGGGTGGGAGGGCTGGTCCACCAGGGATGCACTGTGGAGAAGTGTAGACAGCTGATATGCCTTCCAATCAGCATGACCAGTCAGTGTGATAGAACTGCAGAAAGCACAATTTGCAGGAAAGACACAGTCCTGAGCCAGAATTTCTACCCAACCTGGTTGTGTTTGAGGTGACTCCATATGACCTGGAAGTGACTAAAATGTTGACAATTAAAACCTGGTCTGCACAAAAAGTTTTTCCCATCCTGAGAAACAATGGTAAGGCAGTGATTTAACTGAAGCACAGAGTTCAAGTTTTGGTCCCATGGAAAGTCTCCCCCAATCAGAAAATTAACCACAGGACAGCAAATTAGTTTCAGTGCAAGGTTTAAGTTGTGGTGGTTGCTATTAATCCACCAGAGAACAGAAAAAACCTGTAGACCAGAGACAGAGTTCTAATATTGAGCAGTAGAGGTCTAACACCATCAAAGAACACCTATAAAACCTGGAAGAGGTAGTCTCTCATCCTGCACAGGCAGCAACATAAAGACACAAAGGTCAAGAAAGAACAGAGAAATATGATGCCACAAAGGGAAACCAGCAAAGCACCAGCAATGGACCCATAAGAACAGCAGATTTATGAAATGTCTGACAGAGAATTCAGAATAATCCTCTTAAAGATGTTCAGAAAGTTGCAAGAAAACACAGAGTAGAATAAGAAAATTGACAAATAAATAGAATCAAAATTCTTAAAACCAAATAGAAATTAAGAATATTTTATCTGAAATGAAAAACTTGATAGAAAGCTCCAACTGCAGACTCGATCAAAGGAGGAAAGAATCAGTGAGCTCAAAGACAGAACATATGTACAAAATCATACAATCAGACGAGCAAAAAGAATAAAGAATAAGAAAAAAAAACAGAATTGTAACAATTATGGAACTCCTTCAAGAGAATAACCACTGCTTAATTGGTGTGAAAGATATAGAAAGCATATTGAAGGAAATAATGGCTGAAAATTTCCCATGTATGGAGAAAGGTGACATTATCCAGATATAGGAAGCTCAGAAGTCACCAACCAAATTCAATCCAAAAAGGAATACCCCAAGGCACATCATACTCAAATTATCAAAAAGTGAAGTCAAAGAAAGAACACAGAAAGTAGCAAGAGAAAAAAAACACATAACACTCAATGGAACTCCAATATGACTCTCAGCAGATTTCTCATTAGAAACCCTACAGACGAGAAGAGAATGGGGTAATATATTCAAAGTGCTGAAGAAAAAAAGACTGTCAACCAAGAATCCTGTATCCAGAAAAACTAACCTTCAAATATGAAGGAAAAATAAAGTATTTCCCAGACAAGAGCTAAGGGAATTCATGAACTCTAGACCTACCTTAAAAGAAATGCTAAAGGGTGTTTTTCAAGCAGAAAGAAGATGATACTAATGTGTAACAAGAAAAAAATTGAAGGTACAAACGTCACTAGTAGAGTAAGTACAAAGACAAACTCAATACTCCAATGTTGTAAGGGTGGTGAATAAACCACTTATATTTTTACTAAGACTACTAAAGGACAAACTCAACAAGATAATAAATTTAACAACCTATTAAGAGGTAAGCAATGTTAAAAGATGTAACTTGAAACAATAAAATGTCAAAAAATAGAGGGGAATGACTTCAAAGCATAGTGTTGGATTTGTTTTTTGTTTTTTTTTCAAAGTTAAGTTATTATTAGTTGAAAACAATCTGTTATAACTATAACATGTTTTTGGAAGCTTTATGGTAACCATACCACCAAAACCTATAATAGACATACTAAAAAAAAAAAAAAAAAAGTGAGAAATCAAAATATACTACTAAAGAAAACTACTTTATCACAAAGTAAGACAGTAACACCAGGAAAAAGGAAAAAAGAATTTAAAACCAGAAAAAAATAGCAAGATGGAAGTAACAAGTCCATATAAGTCAACAATAACTCTAAATGTAAATGGATTAAATTCCCCCAATTAGAAGACACTGAGTGATTGAATGGATTATAAACAGGAACCAACAATATGCTGCCTAAAGATACTCACTTCAACTATAAGAACACACAGTGACTAACAGTGAAAGGCTGGAAAGAAATATTTCATGCAAATGGATATCAAAAAAAGTAGGTGTTGCTTAACTTGTATCAGATAAATAAAATTCAAGCCAAGGAAAGTAGAAAAAGACAAGGAAGATCATCATAAAATAATAAAAGAATCAATTCGGCAGAAGGATATGATAATTCTAAATATATATGAACCCAATACCACAACTCCCAGATATATAATGTAAATACTACTAGAACTGATGGGAGAAATAGACTCCAACACAAAAATAGTTGGGGACTCTAATACCCCACTTTCAACTAAGGATAGACCATCCAGACAGAAACTTAACTGAGAAACAACAGAGTTAACCTCCACTCTATCCTGAATAGACTTAAGAGATATTTACAAAACATTTCATCCAACAGCTGCAGAACACACTTTATTCTCAGCAGCACATGAAACATTCTCCAGAATAGACCATAGGTTGGGAAACAAAACAAGTCTCAACAAATTTTTAGAAAACCAAAATTATATTGACCATCTTATCCAAACACAATGAAATAAAACTAGAAATCAATAATAGAAGGATCATTGGAAACATGAAAAGAGTACAAACACATGGAAATTAAACAACATGCTCTTAAACAATAAATGAGTTAAAGGAGAGATTTAAAAAAATTCAAATTTTCTCTATGCAAGTGCAAATGAAAGCACAACATACCAGAACCTATAGGACACAGCAAGAGCATTTCTAAGAGGGAAGTTTATAGCAACAAAAACCTACATCAAAAAAGTAGAAAGACTTCAAATAAACAACCTAATGTTACACCTCAAGAAACTAGAAAAAGAACAAACCAAACCAAAATTAGTAGAAGGAGAGAAATAACAAAGATAAGAGCAGAAATAAATGAATTAGAGATTTTTTTAATGTGAAATATCAACAAAACAGTTTTTTTTCAAAAAGATCAACAAAACTGATAAACCTTTAGCTAGACTAACAAAGAATAAAAGAGAGAAGACTCAAATAAATATAATCAAAGTGAAAATGGAGACATTAAAAATGATACCAAAGAAATACAAAGGATCATAAAAGACTGAAAAACCTAGCAGAAATAGATAAATTCCTGGACAAATACAACTTAGCAAGTTTCAATCATGAAGCATTAGAAAACCTAAACAGACCAATAATGAGTAATGAGATTGAAGAAGTAATAAAAATTTTCCCAATAAAGAAAACCCCAGGACCAGATGGCTACACTTCCAAATACTATCAAACATTTAATAATAACTGATACCAATTCTTCTCAAATTCTTCCAAAAAATTGAAGAGGAAAGCATACTTTCAAACACATTCTATGAGGCTAGCATTACCTCATATCAAAACCAGGAAAAGACACAATAAAAAACAAACAAAGAAACAAAATAACCCCAAAAAACTACAGACCAATATCCCTAAAGAATATAGATGCCTAAATCCTTAACAAAATACTGATGAACCAAATCTAATAATGCATTGAAAAGATCATTCCCCATGATCAACTGGGATGTATCCTAGGGATACAAGGATGGTTCAACATATGCAAATCTATAAAAGTGATAAATCACATCAACAGAATGAAGGGAGAAAAATATATGATCTTTTCAACAGACACAGAAAAAGCATTGATAAAATCCAACACCCCTTCATGATAAAAAAACACTCAACAAATTAGGTATGGAGGAATATACTGTAACACAATAAAGATTATGTATGACAAACTACAGCTAATATACTGAATGGACAAAAATTGAAGGCTTTTCTTCCAAGATCTGGAACAACACAAGGATGCTCACTTTCCCAACTCTTATTCTACATAGTACTGGAAGTTATAGTCAGAGCAATAAAACAAGAGAAAGCAATAAAGTTCAGCTGAATCAGAATGGAGGAATTTGAACAATTCCTATTTGCAGATGACATGATCATATATGTAGAAAACCCTAAGGAGTCCACCTAAAAGTGATTAGAACAATTAAATGAATGTAGT
The DNA here is from genome assembly GCF_027409185.1 of Cynocephalus volans. Lineage (NCBI taxonomy): Eukaryota > Metazoa > Chordata > Mammalia > Dermoptera > Cynocephalidae > Cynocephalus > Cynocephalus volans. Next base: position 11,285,527 of record NC_084477.1, on the reverse strand, counting down.
AAAGTAGCAGGATACAAAATGGAAACAAAAATCAGTAGCCTCCCTATACACCAATAATGAAATATCTGAAGATGGAATCAAGAATATAATTCCATTCACAATCACTACCAAGAAAAATGAAATACCTGGGAGTAAATTTAACCAAGGAGATGAAAGACCTCTACAACAAAAACTATAAAGCATTGGTTAAAAACAACAACAACAACAACAAAAACACAAAAAAAACAAGAAACACCTAAAAAATTGTGGAGGACATAAGTAAATAGAAAGATATCCCACGTTCATGGATTAGAGGAATTAATTTTATCAAAATGTTCATATTACACAATGTGATCTACAGATTGGATGCAATCTCTGTCAAAATACCAATGTCCTTCTTTACAGAAATAAAAAAAAAATATCTTAAAATTTGTATGGAACCACAAAAGACCCCATGTAGCCAAAGCAATCTTAAATGAAAAGAACAGAATTGGAGGCATCATATTTTCTGACTTCAAAATATATTATAAAGCTTTGGTAACCAAAACAGCATGGTACTGGCATAAAAAAACAGACAAATACACCAGTGGACCAGAATAGAAAGCTCAGAAATAAACCCACACACAGTAAACTGATTTTCAACAAAGGTGCCAAGAATATACAGTGTGGAAAGAATAGCATCTTCAATAAATGGTGCTGGGAAAACTGTATAACTACATGCAGAAGATAGAAACCAGACCCCTATCTCTCACCCCACACAAAAATCAACTCAGAATGGATGAAAGACCTAAATTTAAGACCTGAACTCTGAATCTACTAGAAGAAAACATAGGGAAAATGCTATACAAAATGAAAATGGGCAATGCTTTTTTTAACAGGAACACAAAGGCACAGGCAACTAAACAAAAATAGACAAATGGAAATACATCAAACTAAAAAGCTTTCACACAGCAAAGGGCACTATTAACAAAGTGAGAGACAACCTGTAGACTGCAAAACATACCAGACAATGGTCTAATATTCAGAATATACAGGAAACTCAAACAACTCAACAGCGAAAAAGCAAATAGCCCAATTTAAAAATGGGTAAAGAATATGAACAGGCAGTTCGCAAAGTACAAATGGCCAACAGCCACATGAAAAGTGTTCCACATCACTCATCATCAGGTAAATGCGAATTAAAACCACAATGAGATATCATCTCACTCAAGTTAGATTAACTATTATGAAAAAGATGCAAATAACAAATGCTGGCAAGGACGTGGAGAAAAGGGAGCTCTCCTACATTGCTGGTGGGAATTTAAATTGATACAGCCATGGTCAAAAAGAACATCGAGGTTTCTTAGGGAACTAAAATTAGATCTACTTTATGACCCAGCCATCCCACTACTGGATATATACCCAAAGAAAATGAAATCAACACAACAGAAACCTGCACTCCCATGTTCATTGCAACACTATTCACAATATCCAAGAGATGCTATCAACCTAAATGCTCAACAACTAATGAATGGATACAAAAATCGTGGTATATATATGGAATGAAATACTCTTCATCTATTAAAAAAAGAAATAAAGAAAAAGAAAGAAATCCTGTCATTTGCAGCAACATGGCTGGAACTGGAGACCATCACGTTAAGTGATGTCAGGCACAGAAAGACAAATACCACATGATCTCACTCACATGTGGAATCTTAAAATAGTTTTTTTTAAATAAAAAAATTTAAAAAATAAAAATACAAGAAAACCATGATAAAATCACTTTAAGAAATGCTGATGAAAGCAACATTAGGACAATTGCTTAACTACAGGCTTTACTAGAGATTTTAGTATTTTAATATGACTTATTAAAGTACAGGAGGGGCAACAAAATGTATGGGATTTCCCCAAAATCACTAAACATGAAACCCTCCTTTTTTCAACTTCCTCATAGTACTGAAGACATACTTTGAAATATCTTGGTATAGTGGAAATATTATGAGTTTTTGATTCATAAAAATTACATTCTAATTCCACCTTCTCCCAGTTCTGCCTCCGTTAGTTAATTTTTTGAGCCCTGCTATGTTTCCTAACTGTCTTGGATTGAGTGTCTCCTCAAAATTTGACCCCCACTATGACAGTGTTAAGAGGATGGGAAATCCTATTATGGTCATTGGAAGGTGGGGCCTTGAAGAGGTAATTAGATTGTAGGACCATGCCGTAGTGAATGGATTAAAAATAATGGTCAGGGGCGTAGTTCTGAGGGCTTTAAAAGGAGAGAGCAGGAAGAGTCTGTCCCTCTCTCTGCTTCCACCATCTTGCAATGTTAGACCCCTAGGTCTTTGTCACCACTACCAGATGTGTTCCTTGGACTTTGGACTTCCCAGTCTCTGGAACTGTAAGTAATAAATTTCATTTTTATCTAAATCACCCAGTTCCAAGTATCTTAGTTGCAAGCAACATAAATGGACTAATACACTAACTAATCAAATTGGAAGATATTCAGCTGAAGAAATCATAGTTTAGTTCAATACAAAATACATCTTTGAGTAGCTACTTTATCAAAGAATAGAGACAGTTGCAAAACGTAAAAAAAAAAAAAAAAAAAAGACACAACCTCAGCTTAAATTTTGCCAAAGCAAAAACCTCATCTGTTAAGACACAAGCTTAAATTTTATATTAATAATAAAATTAGCATTATCATAGGATTTTTGTTTGTGTTTGTTCCATATGTAAAAAACAAACAAACAAACAAACAAAACCCAACTCAGATTAGAAGCTTGAAACTGAAGAATTTTCAGAATGGGAAAAATTAAATTAATCCTGGAAAAACAGTTCTAGGTAGAATGCCAGATTCCCTGGAGTGCTTAGAAAATTCTGACTACCTTAAGCAGCTCCAGAGGATCCTTGAATTTTGAAGAACTTTTTAGGGAAGAAATGTACCCATCTGGTCAGAACATGAGCTCACAATTTTTGAAAATGCATTATTAGTGTGATGTAAATATTGTTTCACACATTTAATGTGGTACTGCCTGTTCCAGAAGAAGAGAATTGGTTAATCTCACCAATTAGGTTAGAATTAGGAGATTAATAGCTTACCCTTTTTTTCTACCTTTACATCTCGCTGAAATACCCAACGCCTCTTGTTAACAGATTCTATGTGGAATATGGATGGGAGGTAAGTCTGAGAAAAAGAGATTCCAGGCTTTACTTTTCCTTGGTACAGGGGAGAGTTTGGAAAAGTGACAGTCATAAAGGTCATCAATAAATACATTGTGATATGTTATATAGGTATAATGTAGAGTTATCAGAGCAATTCTCAAGTATTATCAAATAGTTTCCTTAATATTTTTTGTTCGACCCAAGAAAACATTATAATTGTCTTCTTTAAAAGTACTTTATCATCTTCTACGGAATTTTTTTTTTAACTGTACAATCACTAAAATAAGATTTCTAGAGCTAGATTCTTACTGATGAGATTAATAAAATGGCAAAAACTTTACATTTACCCTACGAGAGCACTGGATCTTTTGACCGAAGAATTGGGGCTTGCATGCCATAGCACTCACAGGCAGGTCCCCAAGGCAGCTATATGTGACAAGTGGCTGAGGGGCCAGTCACTGCCCCCTCCTGAGGGAAGCTAGTGAGTCAAAGACTGGTGTTTTTCTAAGTGTTCCCTTCTCAAAACTCTCCCCAATCTTAGGTTTATGAAGTGTAATAAACATCACTTCTGCTTCCAAAATACTCCATGCAAATTGTTTGCTAAGACTATAAGTTTAAAATGATTATTATGAAATAATTATATTTAAGGTTGGTTCCATATCATGGCTATGACAAACAGAGCTGTGACAGATGACTGGATAAGGAAAATGTGGTACATCTACACAATGGAATACTATTCAGCCATAAAAAAGAATGAAATTCTGCCATTTGCAGAAACACGGATGAGCTTGGAAAACATGATGGTAAGTGAAATGAGCCATGCACAGAAAGAGAATACTGCATGTCCTCCCTCATAAGTGGGAGCTAAGAGAGACAGACAGACAGACAGACAGACCAACCATAGTAAAACATTGAACTTTCAGAAGGAGAGAACAGACCTATAGTTACTAGAGGTGGGAAAGGGGGAGGGGGAGGGACATTAAGGAGCAATTGGGTAAGGGACACAAAGAGCAGTTACAATTTGTAATGTACATGCTCATTGATTTGATCATCATATCCTGATAGTTACCTCTGTACCCCATAAATATGTACAATAAAAAAATTAAAAATAAAATAATAAAATAATTATATTTAAAATAATGATTGATAGATCTGATCATTTATAAGCTTTCTGTTAAACTATAAGTTTAAGAGTACATTCCACAAATAACTGTCACTTGTGTACACCCGTTAAGTGCCTATCGACCAGTGTGGGAACTGAGACTCATGATGTCTAAATCTACTTCTCTGCTACCTTCAGGAGGGAACAGGGTCTTTCTCAGTCAGCTCACACTAAAAATGATCAAAGAGCAAACAGTACTCATGCCCTCTGTGTGTGCACTTTCTAAAATAACCTGCACCTCCCAGCCCAGGGCAAGGGTATATTTTCCTCACATGTCTAGATAAACGCACCATGTATGTTATGCCACTTTACACAAAATATAGCAATGTACAGCTTTAAAATATACCATTTCTTTCGTTTTGCATCAAATCGTGGGTAAGCAGATGGAACTTATCTCGGATGAGAGAAAATGAGTTGCTGAAGACCAAACACAAGAGGAATTATCAGGGTCAGATGACTGGGGCAACTCTCCCCAAAGCACATGCAAAATTCAGTTTTGATAATGACTTTTCTACTCAGCCTACATTTTTTAGTTTGGGGTTATCTGCTGACAATTTAAGAATTAAACATCAAGTCAAATTTCCAATGAATCCACGAGGATATTTAAAATGTCGCTAACTGAACCAAGTGTAATTGTGAATAAGAACATGGGCATCTATTCAGCATAGACAGTACATTATGTGTTGGGTTGAAGTTTACAACCCATATTACCAAGGCACTTCTATCTGTGGGGTGTCTGGCAGTCAAGATTACCAGCTGTTCAGAACCAGCCAGTGAAGTAGGCTAATAATTTTTGCTCTGTTGTATAAATGCTCCTGCTAACACTAAGATAGACTTCAGAAACCTTGGAACAAATACAAAATAGAGTATGTTACTTAAAATATATTAAAAGCTATACAATTATCAATATAAGTGTATGAAGTATCAAATGAGGCTAAGTATTTATCCTCTTAATTTTGAAGTGCCTTTTAATTAAGCTGGAAATTTCAAGAAGTAAACATCAGTATTTGGGATTTGAGGATTAACTTCAGTGGTTATGTGAGCTCTACAAATTCAACTTACAATATTCATGTGATCGAGGGAACATACAGCATTTTAAAGTAAAACTGTAATCATGAAAAAGGTGAACATGGCCTGTGTTGCTCTTCTAACTCAAAAAAGTTGGCTATTTTAAAATCTCTTCTTGATACTTCTGGTTTTATCAAAGTCATTATACAGAGCTCTGAAGGCATATTTATCACAAGAAAAAAGTTAAACGAACTAAAAATCAATGGCTTAGACCAATCAGAGAATTGAGGTCATGTAGCAAACTACCACCCCAGATTCTGGTGAGACCGGTGAATACAGATAATCACAGCCCTGATTAGCTTGCCTGGAGCCAAAACATTAGTGCCATACACTGGTAGGAACACTTCAAATTATTATTTTGATGGGTTTTTGGAGGCTGAGTGTGAACTAGCTTGAGGGGAAAAAAAAAAACTCCTGAAGGCTGCAGTCTCCCACACTTTCACAGTGTTTACTTCCAGGAACCCCAGCATATTCTCATGATGAAGATCCAGAAAAGATCCCCTCATGGCTCTGGCAGGATCAGGTGCAAGAAACCATTTGGAAATACACCTGGAGTGTTTTCCATAATCAAGGTCTGCTCTCCAATAAAAAAAAAAAAAAAAAAAAAAAGACTTTCTCAGAACCTTTGCTCACCAAAGAGAAAGGGCAGTTACCCAAATCCAAGACCCTCTAGAGTCACCTAGGGTGGGAGAAGGAAAAAAAAAACTGATACTCTTGTATACATGGGAAGGCCACGTCTCAGGCACACAAGCTTACTAAAAGACAGAGATTATTAGGGGCTGGCTGGTTAGCTCAGTTGGTTGGAACATGATGCTGATAACACAAGGTCCAAGGTTCAATTCCTATACTGGTCAGCACCAAAAATAAAAAATAAATAAAACTGAGATTACCGAACATTCCTATACTCCACTCCTGACCCCCACATTGAAAGGCACCAATATAAGGACTGGGTACAGCTGAAAAAGCTGCAAGACATAGACTCTAAGAAGTTCAAAGGCCACACTGGGACAAAAACAAGGACACTAGAGGAATTTAAAGACCCTGGACCCTACAGCCATGGCAAGTATTATGCTGAGCCCAACTCCTAGCCAATTAACATTTAAAACTAAAGCCTATTTTATTTTTATTACTCACATATCATGCCTGCCTTTCAACAAAATTGCAAGATATGATAAAAACCAAAAAAAACCTCACAACCTGAAGAGACACAGCAAACATGAGAACCAGACAGATATAATACTGCTGTGGAAGGAGTCTCCAGAAGAAATGTAGTCACTCGGAGAGATGGAGAACACAGATTTATTATGCCGGCAGACTCAGGGGAATTAGCATTCCAAAGACCTGAGTGCCTCATGCAAGGAGGACTAGGTCTTATATACCTTTCTTGAGTAGGTAAGCAGCAAGCATTTCTATAGGCTCTGTCTGTATTCAGGCAGATCTACCTACAAAACTGGGTTCCTGCAGTTATGTAGCACAGGGTTAACACTGGGTAAAGAGGCTTTTTGGGTGAGGATCTTCTTCAGCAAGCAGCTCCATTTCTCTCCTATGCAGGAAACATTGGAGCACAGCCTTTTACCCACACAGGAACACAAGGGAAGAGGAAACTCTCAGCTATGGAAACTGCAGAGCTACAGAACTCAGAAGATGCATTTCAGCTATTTAACCCTTAACACAACTCTAGATACTTTTTACACACAGGCAAGTATTAGCTGGAAAATTAAAACAGGGATAATAACAAGGGGAGGACAAGGAATTCAGCCACATCAATACCAAATTTGGAATTATCAAATAGGGATTTGAAATAGCAATGATTAATATGACAAGAAACTCTAGTGAGAAAGTAGACAACATGTAATAACAGATGGGTAATATAAGCAGTGAGAAAAAACTCTAAGAGAAAATCAAAAGAATATGTTAGAAATAAAAAACATAGTAACAGAAATAAAGAATGCCTTTGATAATCTCATCAAGAGAGTCAGTAAACTTGAAACTGTGTCAACAGAAACTTCACAAAGTAAAATATAAACAAAAATAAAGAGTGAGAAAACAGAACATCCAAAAACTGCGGGATAATTACAAAAGGTGTAATATCTGTGTAATTGGAATACCAGAAGGAAAAGGAATAAAGAACAGAGCAGAAGAAATATTTGAAGTAATAACAACAAAAAGTTTTCCAAAATTAATAAAGTACACCAATCCCCACATATCCAAGAAGATGAGACAACACCAAACAGAATAAGTAACAAAAAACAAAAACAAACAAACAAACAAAACCCAAAAAACTACACCTGGGCATGTCATAGTCATGCTTCAGAAAACCAATTACAATGAGAACGTTTTGAGAGGAGCTAGAGAGAAAAAACACCTTACCTACAGAGCAAAAGGACAAGAAATATTGTTAACTTCTGAAACATTGAAACAAAGAGAGTATGGAGTGAAATGTTAAGTTAAAAGGAAAATCTACCAACCTAGAATTCTATACCCTGCAAAACTATCCTTCAAACGTGAAAGGGAAATAAAGACTTTCTAAGAAAACCAATAAGTAAGAAAATTCATTATAAGCGAACCAGCTCTACCAGATACTCAAAGAAGTCTGTAAGAAGGAAAATGATATAGGTCAGAAGTGTTAGACTTGCAAACTAAAGAAAAATTGTTAGAAAAAGAATGAAAGAAGGTTAAAAAAAAATTCTATTTTTTAAATTCTTAATTGACACAGCAGATAACTGTTCAAAGTAATGACCGTAACAAAGTATTATTATGTGATCAGTATGTGGATAAGTGAAATAATCACAGCAATATCATAGGGAACAGAAGGGAAGAATTGGGTATACTGTGTTATAAGTTAACTAAGTTACAGTGGTATTCGAGAGTGGACTTACATTAGCTGCAAGTGTACACTGCAAGCTGTTTAGTCAGACATTTATATGGAACAATAAAAGACCACGCATAGCCAAAGCAATGCTGAGCAAAAAAAATAAAGCTGGAGGCATAACACTACCTGACTTTAAGCTATACTACAAAGCTATAATAACCAAAACAGTATGGTACTGGCATAAAAACAGACACACTGACCAATGGAATAGAATAGAGAATCCAGAAATCAACCCACACACTTACTGTCAGCTGATCTTTGACAAAGGCACCAAGCCTATTCAGTGGCGAAGGGACTGCCTCTTCAGCAAATGGTGCTGGGACAACTGGATATCCATATGCAGGAGAATGAAACTAGATCCATACCTCTCGCCGTATACTAAAATCAACTCAAAATGGATTAAGGATTTAAATATACACCCTGAAACAATAAAACTTCTTAAAGAAAACATAGGAGAAACACTTCAGGAAATAGGACTGGGCACAGACTTCATGAACACGACCCCAAAAGCACGGGCAACCAAAGGAAAAATAAACAAATGGGATTAGTCAATCAAATTTTAAAAAATCCAAGAAATCTAAAGAGAAGGGAGAAAACGGATTCTATAAAATGCTCATATACTCACTTTGGAAGACAGTTTGGCGATTGATTACAAAACTAAGCATGCTCTTACTACATGATCCAGAATCATGCTCCTTGGTATTTACCCAAAGGAGCGGAAAACACATGTCCACACAAAAACCTGCACGTGGATGTTTGCAGCATGTTTATTCATAATTGACAAAACTTGGAAACAACCAAGTTTCCCTTGAGAACGTGAATGAATAGATAAAACGTGATACCTCCAGACAATGGAATATTATTCAGCACTGAAAAGAAATGAGCTATCAAGCTATGCAAAGACATGGAGGAAATTTAAATGCATGTTATTAAATGAAAGAAGTCAATCTAAAAAGGCTATGTACTGTATGATTCCAACTATATGGCATTGCGGAAAAGGCAAAAATATGGCGACAGTAAAGAGATCAGGAATTGTCAGGGACTAGGGGATGGGAGAGAAGAACAGGCTGAGCACAGAGGATTTTTTAGAGCAGTGAAACCATTCTGTATGACACTACAGTGATGGATACATGCCACTTCTACATTTATTTATCTAAACCCATGGAATGTACAACACCAAGAGTGAACCCATATGTAAACTATGACTTTGGGTGATAATGACATGTCAATGTAGGTTTATCATTTGTAACAAATGTACCACCTTGGTGGGGGATGTTGATACTGCAGGAGTCTGTGCTAATAAAGATATAGGGGAAATCTCTGTACCTTCCTCTCAATTTTACTGTAAAACTAAAACTACTCTAAGAAAATAGTCTTTCAAAAACGCTCAGTTAAAACCAGAAGAGGCGTAAAAAAAGGGGAGTTAAAAAAAATAAAGAAAAACAAATAAAAAACAGTTACATGGTATAAATATATATATTTATAATATGTACATGATATAAATAAATGATTGAATACATAAATAAATAGGGAAGAAGAAACTAGTTTCTGTTGCAGAAGAATTCTACGTAATTTATGTCCCTACTCCGCCTTCAAGGAGAGGCAGCATAAATCTGCTCTCCTTGAGTGCAGGTTGCACATCCTTTATTTCACAAAATTCTGTATGGAAAAGGGAGGAAAAAAGATTAACTTTACAAGGGAGAAGAATGATACCCACTACCTCAGCCAGGTGGCCAACGTCAACCTCAACAGTGATAAGTCACGTTGATAGTATTATCTTGATATGTGTTGGGGATGCAGCAATCACATTTCCAATCCTGCCCTGGGTATGGACATTCTCCCATATGGAAGATGGTGCTGCGTCAGAGGTTGGCCCCAGATTCTTCTTTCTTATTAGGGGAAACCTTTCCCATGTTCTGGGTTTGCAGTGAACTTCCTGGCAATGCTTAACCTGTGCATGATATGGTACCTGCCAGCCCCACCAGAGTATCTGCACCCCAGGAAGGGAACTGGATCTCTCTCCTGCAGCATGAGAGGGGTGCACACAGACCACCACCCCTCGCAGGCCATGGGGAACCCACAAGCCATGGGAGACCAGCGTGGGACAGATGCTCACCCTGCAGCGTCTCTCCTTTCTGTGAGCAAAGCATTGTCCCACAAAGGGCCTTTTGTGCTGAGTCGTCCCTGGGCACTCCCAACCCATAGAAGATGCATTGGACCAAGCTCTGTGGGCTCCTCCTTTGGCTGGTTGGCATTGCTGGGATCTCTGCCATTCTCCACACCTGGGATTGGTAACTGAGTCTTCCTGCTGGACAATATGAGAACAGCTTGGCATATCACCTCTGTTTTCTTCCTTCTAAAATCCTATAACCCCATTCTAATCACGACAAATGAATCAGGCAAGTTTCAGTAAAGGGGGATCCTACAAAATACTTGACTAGTACTTTTCAAAACTGTCGTCATCAAAAACAAGAACATTTTGAGAGACCATTTCAGCCAAGAAGAGCCTAAAAAGATGTCACTACTAAACATAATGTCATATCTTGGATAGGATCCTCGAACAGAAAATGATTTGGGGTAAAACTAAAAGAATATGAATAAACTATGCACTTTAGTTCATAATAATGTATCAATATAGGTTCATTAATGCTAACAAATGTACCATAGCAGCATAAGACATTAGTCACAGAGAAAACTAGGTGCAGGGCATATAGGTGTAAAGGAACTCTCTGACTATCTTTTACATTTGTCTGTAAAGCTAAAACTGTTCTAAAAAATAAGCCCTATTATTTAAAAAATCTATTTTATGCTAGTGATTTAACCAATCGCTTTATTGAAACTCTTGAAGAATATATGCCTGTACGCTGTTTCCATTTGAAGGTATACACTGGAATTACATTGTAATGTTATTTTCATATGATTAATATTTCTAACATGAATAGCTAAATAAGCATAAATTTGAGTTTATTTGAGAAATGAAAGAATAACCATTTCTTATATTTTGACCAACAGTCCACTATGTTAACCCAGTGATTACTAGTGAGGCAGCTCACTCTGTGAGCCCAAGAGCTAGTCTCAAAACTAAGAAAACCTATGGGCTGGCTTAAGAGTGTGGGGCTTGGTTCCCTCCAAAGCTCAGTTTATGGGACTTGAGAGCAGTTAAAGAACCTCACCCTAGAAAGAAAACAGGGAAGACAGAAAACACAGCGGTCCCATTTAGGTTTCTCCCTTCCCAATAAATGTGGACATGAAACTGAAGGAACTGTTCCTGGGACTGAATCTGCACTTGTCCACACTAGAAGCAATGACTGTATAAGTTTTAAATTACACTTTGGTGTCCTTGCTAGGATTGAAAAGTTTTAAGGAACCCTTCCTTAATCTTTCTGGACTGTAGAAGAAGAATAAGGCACTTATCATAGAGAGTGACTCCCACAGTGAGAAAATCTGTCACAGGTCTCAGGTAGGAGCAACAATTCCTGGGGTGGTGAAGTCTGTCCACCACAGCACAGATGCTCTTCGACTTACAACAGGGTTACATCTGGATAAACCCATCATAAGTTGAAAATATTGTAAATCGAAAATGCATTTAATACACCTCACCAACCAAGGATCCTAGCTTAGCCTAGCCTACCTCAATCATGCTCAGAGCACTTACATTAGCCTTCGGTTGGGCAAGTCATCTAACGCAAAACCGATGTTATAATGAAGTGTTGAATATCTCATGTAATTTATTGAATGATGTACTGAGTGCATATCACTTTTTCACCATCATAAAATGGAAACCGTGTAAGCCAAGCCATCATAACTCGGGGGTCATCTGTATTTAAAACTGTACTATCTTCTGTAGCTGTAGTTAGACGGGATTAACCTTCAGGCTGTAATTTCACACAAACGTTGTTTGTAGTATTGACACTACAACCGGAAGAAGGTGAGGAAACAGAACCATGTGGCCACAGAGATAGTGTTTTTAATTTTTATTCCATTAGGTGGTTGAGATGTTGGAAAAGGAGAACGATTTGGAAGAAGAGCAGCCGCCACAGAAGGTAAATGGTTTACAGTGTAATGACTACCTGGGGGTGACACCAGCACCTTTTCATGCCCAGCCTCCTCTGTCCCCTGTCCCATCCCCACCACAACTGGCACACCGTGAGTGCTCACAGCAGCCTGTGAATGTCTGTCATAGCACGTGCCACTAACATTGTGATTGTCGATGGAGATGGCCACTCACTGTTGTATTCCCCAGACTTGACTTACAGTGAATTCTCCAGATGTGTTTTCATAAAGGATGAACCATGAAGGAAGAGAGGCCAGTCTGGATGGGGAAGATTGGACTGAATGAGTCTTCCAGGAAGACTGTGCACTTTATCTGTAATCTCAGCACCCAGCATCCTGCCTGGCACAAAGCAGGGTCTCGGTAGATTTTTGTTTAACTAAATACTCATTAAATTAATTACTTTAAGGTGGCAGTGTGCATTTTGGAAGGAGAGAAGTCACTGAAGTCAAGCAGACATGGATTTGCATTCTAGTTCTGTCACTTGTTAGCACTGTGACCTGTAGGAAGTTATTAGAAACTTGCTTCCTATATGCATTAAAAGATAATATTTATACTGACTCCACAATGATTTAAAGAGGATTACAGAATATACTAAAAGATGTATATAGCATTCCAAAAAAGCCCAGTGTAGCAGATAGCAGCTGTTAAAGAATTGTGGCTATGATTAGTCATATTATTGTTTTATGTTTTTTTTTCCCCCCCATAATAGTATACATTAAATGTTATCAAGGGTAGGAAGAATGTCTTTTCCCTTTTCTGGGTCTCTTGCAACGGCCTAGCTAAGTATGCGATTACTTCTATTTTATCCAACCCTATGTAACTCTGAACAAAATTAATTTTGCTACAATGTAGATTTGATACTGAAAGTATACAAAAATAGTGTAATGCCACAAAGATTTTATACCATAAAATCCCAATGATAAAGAGAGGGTATATATCAGTACACAGCTACTCTACCTTCAGACACAACCAGTGTAATTATGCATTTCAAAGTTAAGCCACTTTATCTGCTAAACCATTGAAATCATGGAAGAGTGTGCAACTGGAGAGTTATGAAAATTTGGTCATTTTCTCCAACTATCACTTTGAGGACATCAATTCATTGGTTCTCAGAAACAGGACTTGTGGTTTTTCTGCCTTGCTTAGTAAATAAAGTGAACATTTAATAAGAAGGGTTTGTTTAGCCATAAGGGCTCTGCCCATGCTGAAGAAAACCTTTGGGAACCTTGTGGGATGAGATTACATACCTACTGAATGCAATTTTATTTTTCGATGGCTACAAATACTAAAATTAATCCACTTTCACTTTTAAAGTGTGTTCTCCAATAAAATAAGTAAATAATAGTAACAATTTTTTTATTAGTCTCAAGTAGGTAATTTATTTTTTACTATTTATTACTGTGCTTGCTTTTAAAGAAAAATCAAAGTTATAAAGAAAATCTTGCACGTCTCTCTCTCTTTCATCATCTTCAGATGGCTTGCGGCATCTTTGGAATGTTTATTACCAATTCTGGAAAAAACAAATCTCAGAGAAAATTTAGCCCTTCTGTACAGTTGCTTTCTCCCAGGTTCTCCCTCTCTCTCTCTCTCTCTCTCTCACACACACACACACACACACACACACACACACACACACACACACACACACACACACACACACACACAGGCTTCTCATCACCGAGGCTGCCTGATCACCAGGGAGCCTGTTGGCTTTTCTCAGTGCTTGCCTGAAAACATCCTTTCTGCTCATTCTGTCACTCACTGTCAAGCTACAAGAAAAGCCACAGGCTTCTGAGTCTTCTGGTTAATGCTAAGGGAAAGGCAGAAAAGAAAGACAGATGCCAGCCTTTTAAAACAACTAGACATAAATCAGGTAAACCAAAATCGTAATAGTGTTAAGAGACAAAATTCAGTTTTTATCATTGCACAGAGCAGTTGGGTGGAGTTTTTCTATATCCATATTTGTATATAGGACTATGAGAATAAAATACATCACATCGGGGTATGTGTGGGTGGGTGGGTGGCTTCTTTACATGGTCAATGTGACCCTTCTGATCACAATGTATACAATCTCATTTAATATTTGAGCTCTACTGACAGAGAGTTTGCTCAGCAAGAGTTAAGAAATCTTCACAATCGGATTGGCATATAAAATTCCCTTGACCCCCATAAGAGTTCTGTATATGAATGTCGTCCACAAAGGTCTCAGCCCAGTAACTGAAATGAGCCAGACATCAGTGCATGCTTGTTCATTTGTTCTTTCACTTTACTTGTTAATCTTTATATGACTCCCTGTTTAATAATAGCTTTATTGAGGTATAGCTCACATACTGTAAAACTCACCCTTTTAAAGTGCACAATTCAGTGGTTTGTAGTATATATTCAGAGTTGCTCCACACCACTATCTTTTTAGTATATTTCACCCCAAAAAGTCCCATACTCATTAACAGTCATTCCCCACTTCTCCCTCTTCCCACTTCTGACAACTATTACTCTTACTTTCTGACTCTATGAATTTCCCTGTTCTGTACATTTCACGTTGCTCCTTTTCTTTACTGTAATTGCATAAATTATTTCAATCCCATCAGTCATCTGGCATGTTTCACTTGGAAACTCAAGTCAGAGTTTTATCTCTGTTCACATAGAAAATATATAATCAAAATCTCTTTTAAGAGAAAAAAAAAACTTCAGCTTATTTCTTAAAGAATAACGTATTATAAATAATGAAGCTTCCTTAGATGAATTAATCCATGTTAATGAATATTCATCAAGATATTTAACCAGTGAGTCTCCAAGTGTGGTTTTAAATGACCTATATCAGAATCACCTGGGTACTTACTAAAGATGCAAATGCTTGGGAGCCACCTCATATCTGCTGAATTAGACTTTTAGGAAGCAGGCAAGGGGGTCCTGATCTTAACAGGGCCTTTAAGTTATGTTCTTATGCACACTAATGTTTATCAATCAGAGGACAACCTTGTACTAAGGTCTGGGGATAAAACAGATGATTAAGACACAGTATTTGACCTTAGATGGTTTCAACACACTTAGTCAACACATTTTGCCAATGACATATTAGTAAAATCATACAAATACACTGAAAGCAGAAGGTGCACTAGAGGAAAAGATTCCCAGTGATCAACTACTTTCTGCTTTTTACAAAATACTCCACAAATACCAAGCTTCTCTTATAAACGGTATCACAGTGCCAGATGCTGTGACATGTGCAAATTGTCTATATTTGATCTTGCACAAAACTATTCATGTCAACATGAATTCATTCATATATATATTTATTAAACGTATATGCACTGGGTTATCACTAAGTGCTAAGCACTGTTAAAAGCAGCAAACAAAATCAAGTCTCTTGACTCTAAAATGAATGGAGATATTTAGATGAGAGAACACCACACATAGGAGAAGATTTCATGCAAGCAGTAAAATGAACTGGTTCTCAGGGCATAAGTAGGATTTGTGTGGAAATCAGTAGACAGAAGTCATTCGTAGAGTGGAAGATACATAAATAAAAGTGTATATAGCACCAAGAAATTATGGAGCATCTGACTGAAGTTAAATCCAACCAAACTATCTCTTCAGAGTCAAGTATCTGCTGGTGTCCAGAATATAGGAGATACAGTGGATGAACATGATTGATGCAGGGTAATCCTATACAGTTATTGGGTCATGTAAGAGCCTGGAGACCAGTACTGGAGATGCTTAAGGAGAAGCTCTTAACATAGTGTATCCTGGTGAAAACTTACCTCTGTTCATTCCAGGGGAAAGAGACCCAGCTGCCCACACAAATGAGCTTGGGCTTCCCAATTCTAAAGATCTGAAAAGCTAAAGGACCATCTCAATCCTCTCTACAGATAACAGAAAAGAGAAGGGGCTCTCATGTTGAATGGGCAACCTGCTGTTTCTCAACGGCTGGCCCATAAGTATAGAATACTGTTGATTCTGCCACTAATGTGGCTATTTCTGCTAGAGATACCCCAGAAGGTAGATCTGAAAACCAACAAGCTGATAAGGAATGAATGATACATCTAATAATACATCTAATACCTCCCAGCAGGCAGAGAGAGGGGGAGAGAGAAAAAAAGGCTTAGATTAAGCACGTAAAAAAAATGAAAATTGTGGAAGAGACAGACCAGAATGTGAACAACTGTGAGCATCTAGGGAGCTTCGAGTACAGTGCAAAAAAAGATTTTACAGGAATATAGAACTAAATTTAAAACAATCAATAAGTGTTGAGAAGTAGAACAGTCACTGTTGAGATCAGAATTGGTGCCCTACATGATACAGCATAAAAAATATCTTAAAGTGTGTAGTCAAAAGTATGAATAGAAAGAAAATGATTCAAGAAACATGAGAATTGAAGGAGAGATCTAATAGAACTATATGTTAATTGTAGGAGTTCCAGAGAAAGGAAAAGAAACAGATAGAGGACTGGAAATAATAAAAGAAAGCATGCTTTTTTTCTTTTTTTTTTTTTTTTAATTGAGCTGAAGATAGAGTTGAGCCTTCAGGTGAAATTGTTCGATGAACAATCCAGGCAAAGTTCATGATAAAGAAAAGAAGAAAAAGGCTTGGAGAAATTACAGAGCTTCCAGTAGAAGGAGGAAGTGTCTTGCTAGCTTCTGGAAAGAAACAAGTCATATAAAAAAGAAAAGAATCAGACTAGTTCACAGCAACTTAATATGCCACACTCGAAACAAGAAAGCACCAGAAAATTACCTTCAGAATATTATATTGAGAAGTAATTGTAGCCTGATTGTTTCATTGCTGGGCAAGGTAGCAATAAGGAAGGAAGGAAGGAAGGAAGGAAGGAAGGAAGGAAGGAAGGAAGGAAGGAAGGAAGGAAGGAAGGAAGGAAGGAAGGAAGGAAGGAAGGAAGGAAGGCATGTACAGATAGACTATTGCTGTGGATAAATTGAATTGTGCCCCCTAAAGTTTATATATTAGAAGCTTAATTCCCATAGTAACTGTTGAGGGTGGGAAATCCTATTATGGTAATTGAAAAGTGGGGCCTTGAAAAGGTGATTAGATTCTGAGGACCCTGCCCTAGAGAATGGATTAATAATGGTGTCCAGGGGCGTGATTCTGAGGGCTTTAAAAGGAGGGCATGTGAGAGTCTCTCTCTCTCTCTGCTCCACCATTTTCTGCCATGTGAGACCCCTCCGTTGCTGTAAAGCCACCACCAAAAAAGACCCTCACCATATGTGTTCCCTGGACTTTGGACTTCCCAGCCTCAGACACCATCTAGAAATGCAATAAAATGATCATAAACATGCTCAAAATTGAAGAGAAATCTCTGAAATCAAACGGATGTAAATTCTTAAAATTGAAAAGACATTGAAAGACATTGACATTGAAAGGAAAACTATGAAAAGAACCTGGGATTAAAAGTATTAAACTTCCCTCAATTAAAATTCTGCATTAGGGTGAAGGGAAGGAAAGAGGAAAGAAAACAATAATTCTGAAATTCTTTTTCAGGTTGTGGTGATGAGGACAGTAGGGGAGCAAATACGTTCTAGAGAATTCAGCTTGTGGAGAAGGGGCAGAGAGAGAGGTGAGGTCCTTGGGATGGAATAACTGGTGACAGTGTCCAAGTAAAGTGGGAAACTTGAGCATGACGGTGAGAGCCAAGAGAGATGACAGCCATTCACGAAACAAAAACACAGTAAAAATGGATGTAACTTGTTCGAAGCTTAACCTTTTTTAAAGGCTAAAGAGAAAAAAAGGAATCTGATAGAACCAGAGAGACTGACAGCATAAATAAATCAAAAGGAGGAAAACAGTTGAATAAAATAATCAACCATTTTAAATATATATATACACACACACACAGTACATATAATGGATATTTTAGAGATAAAGAAATATGTCACATTGTTATCATAAAGCAATGAAGTTGGAAATGAAAGATAAAAATTAAATCAATATAACCTTATCTACTTAGAAATTAAGAAACAGTCCTTGACAACCCTTAGATCAAAGAAGAAAATGTACTCAATTTACAAAGTTACAGAACACAGAATACATCATGCCAAAACGTACAGGACATAGCAAAACTGCACTTAGAAAACTGATATTGCCTTAAGTGTCTTTATAGTTAAAGGAATTTTCAGTGTTTAAATTTCTCATTATCAAATCATGATTTTTTAACACTTTATATTGAATCTAATTCAAACCATATATATTAAGATTCATGATTTTCAGTTCTTTTAATACCTAAATTCAACCATCCTACCAATTGATTAATCTCAGCGGGAGTTTGCCCTTAAGGCAAAAGAAAAGACATTGACAAAAAAAATTCAATATAGCGGAGTTTTGGATAAAAGATGACACTCATTAAAGCATTCAAATAAGAGCATAACTGGATAATTTGATACATTTTTAATATCCATGATGGACTTTGTATTGATATTGCCTTTGTATGGAACTTCACTATAAAGTGAACCCAGTGCTATACTCAAGCACAATAACAGCTTTACGATATCCTTCAATGTTGTTATAAATGTTTGCACACACGACGACATAGCCTACCATTTCATTAGTTAAGGAGTAATTTTAATCAAGCTTACTGCATATAGTCAAAGAGGGACTTTGATACCTAGGTAGTCACACACGAGCAGTCTTCCTTCAAAAGCTTTCTGAAACCAGTGCACAAACTAAACATAGCCAGCTGCTGAAAGCATCCATTAAACATTAACTCCTCTAGTTAAAATTATCACAATTCATGCCTTACATATAAGAAGCTATCTCTGACTTTATTATTGCAATACTTAACCATACTGCAAATACTGAGTGAGAGCTTAGCAGCTAACAACCTTGCAGTTCCAGCTATTACAAAGTTTAGTTAATGTATTTGAGAGGACACTGATGAAATAACCAAGGCATCATAAACCTAAGATTAAACAAAATCACCTAGCAGTGACTAATTAACATGACACATGCAAATATGCAATATTATTCACTGTTGTAAATTCTTTATATTGAAAAATGATATGCATCTTTCACATAAAAGGGTTTTGTTTGATCCTTTATGTGCAGTAAAATTTCTTCTTCTGTTCTGTGGAAATCAAAAGCTCACCCAAATGAGAATAGTGAAAGGCTGTTTATTCAGAGCTTGTTATAGCAGGAGAGTCAGCACCATCACCTGCACCATCACCTGTGTTTGGCAGATGCTCAAAAGCAGGCAGACATTGGGGAAGCTTCATAATGGGGAAAAAAGAAGGCTTCAGGTGTGCCTTGACTGGAAGTTGGTGGCATGCATGAGGACACTGGAGGAGGGGTGAATTAGGAGTGGGGCATCCGATGTGATTGCGTCAGGGAGCATATTTGGCTTTTCTTGGTTCCTTGTCAATTGGAAGTGGGATCAAAATCTATGGAAGCCGGCAGTTATTGATTACTTCCATTTTTTGCCAATTGCTACAGAGGTTGTCGTTTGGCTTTCTGGGCTGGTTGCTGCAAATTGTGGATCAGAGTTCTATTTTTAAATATGGTCTGGCCATTACCATTTGCATATTTTTAGTTCCCATATATGGAGGACTAAAATAGTCCTATTTCATTATAATGCACAGGTACAAGTTGTAAAAACTGAGAGTACCTATAATCTTGTCATTTTCCAATTATCACAAAGAAATTTTTAAGTGCTAAAGCATGTGACATGTATTGATGAAGAATACATCATAGGTGCAGTTTTTAAATTACCTTGAATGAGATTTTCAGTAATGCCAGGAGTTTGAATCAACACAGATAACTCTACTGCCTATAACCAAAGAGCCAATGTTAGCTTCATAGTAACAAAAAATCATCATCACCATAACAAAAATTACTTTTACTGCTATGGTACTCTTACTGTCTGTCAGAGTCTCTGTGTATATTCATAATTAAGTTTTACTCTTTACAACACTTTAAGTGTAATATAAAATAAAAAGCTAAGTTATATGGGCTCAGTTATTCATTCAAGAATCACTGCAAATGGTGTTGATTACGTAAAAAACTTTTAGAAACAAAAATTTAACAATTTTCAGAAGTCTATATGCAGCAGGTTATCATTTATGGAAATTTCAAACCATTTGAAATAATACCATGCATTGTTTAATGGCTGAATTCATAGGTGATAAAATTATTAAATCACAGACAGGAAGGATAGACAATGACTTTAAGATTGTGGTTTTTCTGGAAATGAGGGGGTGGCATAGAGTTGAGGCAAGGTATAAAAGGGGTTTTAATTATATACGAGTTTTAAATAGCAAAAGCAAATATAGCTAAGTATTATTTTTAAGAGAGAGTAGAAATGTTTGGTATATTAGTTTATGTGTATGAAATAGGCCTAATTTAAATGAAAAAAATATAATAAATCTACCTGAAAGCTGAATAGAAATAAAGAGAAAATGTGTACTATGAACACTTGCAAATGTTTATATGAAAAATCCAATGTTTCTCAGATACCAGTTTTAACCAACTTGAATATATAATATTCAAAAATATCTCATTCCAAATAATAACCAAGTATAAAATTTCTGTGAATATTTAACAAGAAAATTTTATAACACTAATTCTTCAATCAAATGGTTCTGTGTAATTTCAAACAAATCCTAATGGGGATTAATCTTATAGTCCCACTGAGACTAGAAATTTTGGTGAAATTGTAGATGGCCACAGCAGATAAGATCATTTTTAATAAGAAGTCATAAAAAGAAGGATCTTGAAATATTAATAGTTAAAAGAAGAGGTACCTTATGCTAGGATATTAGTGAAGTATCAATGGATCCTGATTCTGAAGAAATACGACAGTACAACTTAGTGCTAGTTATAAAAATATATATATATCTAATTCTTCTTTATGCATATTATGTACCTAATTACCTTTCTTTTCAAATGGCTGAGGAATCAAATTGATGAATAAATAGTTTAGTGTCAATTAAGTAAACTTTAGAGAGAGAAGTGGAAATCTCCAGCCACAGATCCTGCAGGTGAAATTACGACTGTGCCACAGACTCCCTGGAGAGCCAGCAGCAGGTCCCCAAACTGGAACTACCCTTTCATTTTTTAATTCCGAGTAATCAGTACACAGCACTGAACACAGAGGAAAAGAGCAGCCAGAAATGACAACTCCAAACTCCAAAATGAGAGCACATCCACCAAAGGAAGCAGAATTAATGAAGGAAATGAGAAGACTTAAAAATATCTAATTAGTATTCTCAGTCAGATGCAAGTCAATTGCAGTGATAAAAACAAAAGCAACTTGCAAAGAAAGCGATGCGAGCAGACAGCAAGGAGGGCTCTTGGAAATAGAAAGCATGATTGCAAAAATTAGTAACAGTAATAATTGAATCACAAATGCATTCTAAAAACTAAATTTGGGAAGACCAACTCTATTAAAATTATGGGAGAGGGAAAGGATAAAAAACATAGAGAAAAGGTCAAAGATGCGCTTGGCAAATCCAGGCAAGCCAATACTCATTAACAGCATATAGAAAAGAAAAGGATGGAAATCAATAATTGAACAAATTATATATGAGAAATTTTCAGAGCAGAAGAAAACACTGGAAACCACTGCCCCCCAACACACACACACATCCTGTTAGAATTTTTGAATTCCTTAGATAAAGCGGAAACACTAAAAACATGCACATGCAAAAAGCGCAGATCCAAAATAAACATATAAATAAATCAAAACCCCAGGTTTACAAAGGGGAAAAAATCACAATGACTCTGGTTCTGATCTGTAGTACCATAGCTCAATGTGAACCACGTTAGGAAAAATCATTGCAAAATTTTCAAACTATAATTCAACTGTGCAGACTAAAACAGGAAAAGCAGGATATGTTAGAGAATATAAAGCATGTTCCCATTTCTTATCTTTTTTACTGCATATAGGAAATACTTCAAATAGCTCATGGAAAGATTAATACACTCATTTAATGCCATTTTTTCATGAACTTTTTGAAGTACCCTTGTATACATATTGTCACACAGAGATGTGTTATGCTAGATAGGGGTTATGAAGGAAATTCTATTTTTTGGTTGTTTTTAACAAATCAGTATCATGCTATGTGTTCATATTTATGCATCTTGGTTGGGCCCAAGCACTGTGATGTTGCTGCCTTCAAGGCATTCCTCTTCCATGAGTGTAGACAGGAAACACACAAAGGCGAAACCAGGGAGGACGCTCAGTAAGGATGTGGTGTCCGGGGCCAGTTGCAGGGCTCTTAGCTCAGCCATATCAATCTGTGCGGGAAGAGACTATTGCTAAGATGTCTGCAGGAAGGAGCATGATTTAGCCAACTCACAGCCAAGGCAAAAGCACTGCAGGCAGAAGGATAAACACGAGGCAAAAACAACACATTGTGTGGGAGGAAAGAAATAGGACAACAGGCTCATCAGTTGTCGGAACGTATAAAACTGAGTCATTGCACACAAAGAAGCTAAACAACTAAGTTGGCCCAAGTCATAGAGGGCCTTTTAACCCCAGGCTAAAGAATTTGAAGCATATTCTGCAGAGAATAACTTTTCAATCTTTTGAAATAAAATAACCCTTTATCCAAACAATATCAACCTAGAGATCTAATATATATTAAAAAAAAAACAATAGTCCCTTATGTTTAATTACATGGGCTGCATTTGGTAACATCAAGTGTATAGTCAGGCCTTAACCGGAATGAGACCTCTGCAATAAACCCCCAAATCACAGCCTCAGCATATAATTTATTTGTGTTTAATTTTAGTTGCACAGTATCAAAAATAAAAATAAAAAGACTTGAATCAGAGATAAATTTTTGCAAATAGTCATTTCAACTTTATATAAACTGAAGTCGAAAAAGAGACTTAATTCTTGAATCTGGTCAGAGAAAAGTGACAGATTGATAGCAATAATGGCTAATATTAATATAAATAAGCTGACCAGGAATGGGCCATGTGGGTGGACCTCCCTGGACCGGCTAAGGATTTGGTAGCCAATAATCCTTAAATACTTGCATAGCACTTAGCTATTGATTTTCTTTTAAGAAACACTGTGTTTCTTTGCATTCAACGTTTTTCATTATCAAATAAGAAAATCCAAATCTGGGCACTTATGCAAAAGGGAGAAATGACTGGAAGATGTGGGGGCTCCCATTATGGACGAAGGGTGAAAAACTCTGCTTGGAAAATGCTCAGGAACAAAGACAACCCTAAATTTCCAAAATCAGGGAAATGAGCAACTCTGTGTTCAGTGGGGACGAGGTGCCCTGGAGACAGCCAGTGTGCTGCAGGGCACACTCTCCACTTGGGGACACAGCTGCTGCTGCCACTGGTGATTCCTAACTCACAACAGATGAAAATGTCTTTTTACTGAGCTCAGGTCCTGTGCCCGCCCCTGGCTCCCTGGGGACGGGGAAAAGAAGGACCTTGTCCCTGACAAAGACAGAATGAGAAAATCAGAATGTAGAAGTTAGCCAGTCGGGGAAGAAAGATCCCGAATAGTTTCCCTGAAACTCAGAGGGAAACAGAGACATTGTGCAGTCTGTGAATAGCACGGGTTCATCCCTTGTTCCCTCCACAACCCCCTAGAGAATTCCAGGACATCAGATCAATGCGACTGGTTGGCAACCTATGCAAGCTGACCGTCATGCAACCTTTCCTCCAGCTTGGTGGGACGGGACATGATCTTTTTGACAACATACCAATATGGACTACTTATATGCTATCGCCAATATGGGCTACCAATACACCATTACCTGGACTGAACTTCAGAAGGGTTATTCCTTGAAATTTCTGTACTCCTTAGACTTTTTTTAAGTTGTGAAATGAATGTTTATAATGCTTCAAAGACTTTTAAACCTGAAGTTCGATACCACACCGTCATGTGTGTACCATCCTCAGTAAGCTTATCTACAGTGTTTGCAACCATTTAAAGAGCAAACCATTGACTAAAACCACATTGATTTAAGGCTCCATCAAGGGATAGACAGCCCCAAACTAAATGGTAAAATATATGCACCATTTGTACTGACATCTATAATTTGATTCTCTCATGGCCATTAAAAGTTGGTTCGTAGCAAATAAATCCTTTAAAGGCAAAATTCACCTCATTTGAGTTTTGACCCAGAAGTTCAACAATCATGAAGTCCACAGTCTTATTGGCAAAATTGATATACAGTGTTTCTAAGTCACTCTGCTCATGACTGAGAGCGATGCATGTTCCATTTTTACATTTTACTGGAACTTTACATTTTCAACTCATGATTTAAAATCTCTAGGCTTTTACTCCACCAAATTGTCTGAAGACACAGTGTGCCACAGAGTTTAGACTTGTTTGTCCCTCTAGTTTCTTCAAACAGAAATATTTCTCAAGTGTCTACTGTTCTAGAAGGGTAATTTTTCAGATGTGGCCACTTCTTTGGAATAGTCTGAAGGTATCAGGCCTGTGAAGCAAGGGGAGGGGGAAGAGAAAAAAGATGAAACACAGGGTTCATTGGGTAAATTTTACATTAACTATTTCAGGCTGAATTTTTTTTTTTTTTTTTTTTTTTTTCCTTGAAAAGTCTGAGTCTTGGTGTGGAAAAGAGAACTTGGCTGTCACATCACAGCTTTCTTGTAGTGAGACTGTCAGGGGGTCTTGACTGGAGAGTATGATTCAGGACTGTTGCAGTTTGTCTTTAGCCTGTTCCAGTTCACCTTTCATTTTTAGGAAAAACAAATTGATTGCTGGGTCCATCATTGTTGAGCTCAGCTGGGCAATGCTTGGCTGCTGGACTTGCTTGACGTATTGGATTTCATTGGTTTCCTCAGTTGCTAGCCATATTACAGGGATGTTTTCCCTGCATGCAGACTCTTGCTTTAGTTTTTCTTAAGACTCTCTTAAGCCAGTAACATCATTAGAGTTAAGATCTGTGCACTTGACCTCCAAAGGTTAAGATCTGTGTACTTGGCCTCCAAAGCTTGTGCATTGCTTCTTAGTGTTTCCATCTCAGAATTAACTCATCTTGTTCCATAACTTTTAAGTCTGTTTCACTCAGTTGAACTGTCTTGGGAAAAGGGTCATCTTGAATCCAAGGAGTCACTTTCCACGTGTGATTTCTGTCACCCTCCCAACACTGGTCCCTGCCAGGGATGAGGTCCCTGCCAAGGCGAGGAGAAGGGGACTGCAGGCCTAGCTTGATCGTGGTCTCAAAAAGCTAGGTCTGTACCCTACAGACTCTTAAGCATCCCTCCCCAGCACAACTCAGAGGGTAGGTACTCAGAACAGATCATAGAGTTAGAGGTGAAGAAATAAACAGAGAATTAAAATTTCAAACGCTGTGGGCCAGGCACTAATCATTGCACTTTACACACTCAGCTCATGTGGTCCTCACATTCCCCATGTGATATGGACTAGTGTGACACACATTTTACATCAGAGGGACTGAGTAGCATGTCTGGAACCATTCAGTTAATAAAGAGCAGAACCAGAAGTGAAATCCAGTCCAGTCTGCCTCCAGAGGCCCATGTTTATAGCCTTATTCCAGGGGTTAAGGACTAAAATTGATGTCAACTATATTTGCATTAAAATCAGGGAGTTTCTTTATCTCTTTCAACTAAACAGCATTGGTTACTTGTATTCTTGAAAAAAGTAGCTAATAATTCTCAAAGTTTTAACATGTATTTAATTTTTTCCATCTTTTTTGTGAGAAAACAGTACCCACTATTCTATTGTTTTTGTTTTATCTTTAATATGCTTTTGCAAGTTTCTCAATCAAACATCGTCCTGAAAGACATATTAAAGATTTGAAAAATACAGAGATAAGGAAATAAATTGCTTGTTCTAAGTAAAGACTAGTAGGTCACGGATGTGGTTTAGAATTCATGGTGACTGGGATGATCAACCCTTGTTTGGTAGTGGGTCTTATTATAAGGTTTTTAATTTATTTTGAATTTCAATGTAGGTAGATAGAGACAATACAATATCCCATGAAAACTCACACTTAAATATGAATTGATTAGTGATTGCCTCCTATCCTCAGCTAGATCTTGTCCTCAAATACTGTGCTAATGGACAATATTTCTTACTATTTGGGGAATCAGGCAATATCCCCAAATTCCTTAGGTCTGATATCTCAAGACCAACTTCATAGTACATGGCTGAATTTTGGATCCCACGTATTTTATTTTAGTCAGGCTTGTGTTTAGATTTAGTCTTACTCTATATTTTAGGGGTGGTTAGTTAACAACTGCTGTCTTACTTATCATATAAAAGTATTCTATTATTTAGAAATCCATAAATCCAAACATACTCCGTGTGAATGCTATCTAACTACTTAGGTTGTGTTAATTAGCATAATGGATCTTTAAAATATCCAAAAGATGTTCATCGACAAGAAAATTTTAAGAATCCCAGCCTATCAAGAATCCACTGAGCCAGTGCAATTACACATTCTGGATCAGAATCCTAGGCTTAGGATTCAGAAGTAGATAGTAGATCTGCAGCAAATAATCAGACATATTTCCTTTACCTGACCAGAGGTCTAGCTGAATTTTGCTGCTGAAATGCTGTCACATCTGCCTTGAGTGAACATTTTGTACAAACTGCAGGACAGAGAACTGGAACTTCAAGTTTTAAGAAGTAGTAATACAATCTTTTGTAATTTCTGCTAGTAGATTTTATGTATGGTAGAATTAGGTCCAGGATTTGCCTCTTTTTAACACCTTCTATAATGGCAAAGTTGGAGGCTTATAAACCTATAAACCTCACTATCTCTAAAAATTGGAGAGTGCATATATCCACCAGAATGAACCAATAATTCAGAATAACCAAATCAGCTATGTCAATTTGCAATAGGACTCTGTTTTGCATTTTACATGCACAAGTTGTAAAAATATCTAAGAAAGATAGATCGATACCTATTAGTTTTTGCTGCTGTTGTTTTATTTGGCTTGTTTTTATTCTATAGCACTAAATACTTTGTGCAAAGAAGAAGAAATGTACATTTTGCTGATAATAAATTTACATTTTGCTGACTCAGTAAAGAGTCCCTTGTATCATAAAATGCCTGTTATTACAGAGATATTAGTGCTCCTTATATGAGGGCGCTTGGTGTCCTGCTCCTTAATGTGACACCAACTTTGAGGAGTTAAAAATAAATTCTATTAAAACACATCTGACCTTTTCAAAAAGATAGAACATTAAAACTATTTTAAGCCAAAGTTAGAATGGAGCATTTGCAGAATCCCTGAAACACCTGCATGCACAACAGTTTGCAAACTGCTGGATTTTGCGGAAGGGAAAGACACTATCAGATTTATATTTGAAAGATATGTCTAGCATCTATGGAAAGAATGATTTTGCTGAGAAAATGACTGAAAACACAAAGCTTCATTAAAAAGGCAGAGGTGAAGTACAGCAATAGGAATAAGAGCAAAGAGAAGCTGTTTCAAAGATTATTTAGGAGGTAAAACGTGCAAGGACTAAAGTCATTCTCCCATCTTCTAGTGTGGTCTTCTCTGAAAGCCATCAGATCCATGGTTTCCCTTCAAGCTGGCTGCATGGCATAACGGTGAGAAACATAAGCCTCTGTTTAAATCCCAGATCTAGAACTTACTAGCTCTGTGATGTTGGGCAAGTTACATAATTAACCTCTTGATCTTCCATTTCCTCATCTGTAAAATGGGAATAATAATTTCTACCTCACAGATTTAAGAGGAGAGATAAAAGGGAGGGAAAAGTCTATGCTAAGGTATTAGAATAGTGCCTTGCTAAGCAAACAGTAAATGGTTATTTTTTTTTTCCTTAAGAAAGAAACAGTTTAACTAAGAGCAGACAATAAAAGCCAAGGGGTATGTGACTAGTCAAGATGGGTGTATTTTAAAAGAGTGTAGGAATTAAGCAGTATCTTCACATGGAAACCAGGCCGTGTAAGAGAGTAAGTAAAATAATGTTATTTGTGTATTGTTTTGATTGATTCAGCCTATTTTTTCCCAAGTGGAATTGTAGGAGTAGCAGAGACTTCACCCGAAAAAATAAAATTAAGTGGTGAAAGGAGAGAAGATAAAGATTAATTAAATTCGAGAAAGGACGGATTCGCTCACTGGCAAGTCAGCTTGGTTGGGTTAGACAGAGAATTGAAGGTGGATGAGGTTCGAGAACTTGCTGTTTGGCCAAAACTGTGCAGCTCGGGGCAGCTTCCCACCGCACAAGTTCCCGCGCATCATGAGCTCTGCATCTACCAGGTGCAAGGGCAAAATCCCTCCTGTGAACAGTCAGGGAAGGTTTATCTCTGGTCTCTAATTAGAACTGAGAATTAAACGAATTATCAGCGCTAAAGCAGACACATCTGGATATCCTTTAGGTGTCCTGTGGACGTTTAATATCCGGCCACACTTACAAGCCTGGATTTTGAGCAGAGAAGATGCATGTCTGTTCACGAAATCAAGTTTTTCCTGTATTCTGGAAGTATCTACTTGGTGATATGAACTGGTTCCACTAAAATAGATAAAACCACTATCCTAGCACCCTTATTTCATTTGCAATTACAGGCAAGCAGTTTCTCCTAGGGAATAAATGGTCATTTTTGACCATTTTATTACCATAAATTATTGTCACCTAATAACATTTTTGTCTCATTATAGTAATGACAAATTGTGCTGACCTTTGAAGATGGCCAAAAATAAGACAATCTTTTTGGTCATCTTTTGGGTTTTGATTTTTTTTTTTTTTTCCTCACAGTAGTGATGAATTTTCACCACCTTTATTTCTTTTTTTAGTTCATCTCAATCCTAAACTCTTATAACACTTGTTTATTGAGAAATTCGATGGAACGTCATTGTGACAGAGCGGTACTGGGTTTTTGTATCATCTATAAAACTTATTCTCAATGGTTTTTACGTTAGAATATAATCTTTCACATGGTTATAATCTAAACTAAAAACTCACACAACAGCTGTTACCATTCCTTACTCTCAGGTCCTCTTGTAATCACGATTGACCCTGCCCTGTGCCCAGGATGCCTCTGGAGGCTTTTCAACACAATCACTTATGATCTGACTGACTGATGATCTGATTGATTTACCAATCAGAGTTACCATGTAACACTAAACATACTTGCCACCCCAGCCCAAGGCTGAATGCTTCAAGGCTTAGAGAAGATAAGTTCATTAATACAAGCCTAAAATTTATCAGAGAGAGTACATTATGCTTTTTCTAAAGAACATGAGGAAACAGCAGGAGAATGACCTATTTGACATTTTTTGAAATGTTATTCTTGATAAACATTTTTTTTTCCTATAGAAGCATGTCTATTAAATGGCAAATATTAGGTAAGTGGAAGAAAAAATTATTTCCAAATTATACAAGTTATGTTCAAAACTTGGAAAGTTGACAGGTTTTTATCTCTTAAGTCAGTGTGGAAGGAAATTTTAAAGGCATACTCTAGATTAACAGTTTTACACTGTACAGTTTATAGTGTTACACTGCTCAAATGAAGACCACGTGCTCATGAGAACTTAAATGCAGTGTTAACACAGTGATAGCATTCTTGAACATATGTGACCTTAATCCACTCTGAAATGTTCACATGTGCAATCTGTAGATAATGATTAAGTTCCTCAACTTTAGAGGGTTCTATTGTGCTCTTCAGTCTGTGCTATTCTAAGCTGTTTGGTTTATCATTTCTGTCATATTCCGAGTCAGTTGAGGACAGCTGGATTTTGCTGATGAAACTGTAGAAGGCTGCATAATTAGATAGAAGGGAAGTATCTATTTCAGAAGGAAATAAACATCCAGGAAGTTATTTTATGGGGTTAGAAGAGGGAAAGAGATGTGAAAAATATTTTTATCCTGTCACCAGACTTTTCCAAGCATTTAGATTTAGCTTTCATTTACAACATTAACTTTGGCATTCCTGAATGTCTTTGTGTAATGGACTTAAATAATTGACATTGGAATTGCTTCCTGGTACTGAAACTGCTTCAGACTTACTTCTTCAGTACTCCAAAATAAGTTATGACAGATAGATATTGTCATTACCCATGTTAATGACAAGGAGAGTTGTGCTGCTTGAAGCTAAGTTATTTTCCCAAAGTTATACAGGGTAGGTAACAAAACTGGGAAGTAAACCCCAAAATATTCTATTCTTTCCCCAATATTATATAGCCTTTTGCTTGGGAATTTCCAAGACTAAAAATGGAAAGAAGTCAGCCATCTTGATATGTCTAAAATCTGCCCATTAATACCTCCTCTTCACCAGTCACCAAGTGTGCAAGAGGGATGAGGAATTAGAAGCCATCATGTCCCTACCTCTCAGAGGCTCCAAATGTCTTTGGCCAGGAATCAAGGCTTTTAAAATACAGCCAAACCACATTTTCAGGAGTAATAATAATGATAATCATAACAGTAATAGTAACCGTTTGCATAATTTTCCTATTTATTATGTGCCAGACACTACATCAAGAATTTCACATATATTATCTCATCTACTTCTAACAAAAATATGCATGTGGCAGCTACCATGATTATATCAACTTTCCAGTAGAGGAAATATTACAAACTGAGAGGTGAAGTCACTTGTTCAGGATGCCCTGCTTTTTCTCTGGCTGGGATCAGGATAAACTGCCTTTTCTTTCCATTAATTAGGTGGAAAATAGAAGGGTTGGTGGGCCACCACGTCTGGATGTGAAGTCATCTGTAGTTGCGAGGGGAAACTGAGGACTGTGGGAGTGATGCATTATAGAATTTGAAGTGTTTCATACAATTTGGCTTATAGCCAAAGAGAAAGCTTAGAGAGCATCAAATTATGTAGAAAAATGCTATCCTTGAAGTCCAAGAAAGAGGCACACTGGGTATAAGATAAACACATCTTTAATAAATTGGGATATTATTCAAATTAATTTACATCACTATATCCAACTAAATGCTGATTATGCAAAACACTTATGAAATATACTAAACATGTAACAGTAAAAAAAAATGTTTGGGGAAGCAATTAACTAAACACAAAAGAAAAAATAAATGAAAATATAAATCGGGATCTTGCTGAAACCAATGTACATAACTCAATCCAACTATGTGCCAATTACATGAAACATATCTGAAATATACTAAATGTTTAAAAATAAAAAAGAGGAAAAACAATTAGCAAACAAATGAGAGGGAAGAAACAGAAATATAAATATCAACTGCATTGATGAAGACATTTGTCAGTTAAACCAAAACTGCTCTTTTGAGTGTTGGAGCATGATGTTTATGACTAGAGGAATACTATCTTTATTCTGCTTTCAAAGCCATATTGGAGCTGGAAGAGGGCAGAGGAAGACACGGGAAAAAAGAAAGTTCCTTCTACAGTGTAGCGGATTAACTCACTTTTGTACAAAGTAGGACTAGGGAGTCCCAGAGCTGGATTTGGAGGCATGAGATAGAAAGAGATTTTTCTGAATTAAAAACAAAGAGAATTTGTTTCTCATTCTTGTGTGTTATTTCTAGTTTCTAAGAGGGAGGGAAAGAGAAAAGGGATGTCTAAAATTAAATTTTAAGTTATTTCTATTTGGGCTGTGTAAATGTCTCTGTTCATTTCTAAGATCTCAATAAATTAACAGGACATACGTAAGACCTCACGTGGGAGCTTCTCAGTGTGTGCACTCTGTGCACGTGTGTTCGCATTTGATATTCCATGTGACCACCGGCCAAATCCTCAAGTATCCAAACACCTTCCATTCTTCTCATAGTTTTCTCCTCTTTCTCTTGGACATATAGTAAAATAATAGAATCTCAAGATGATACTTCCATAACTTTCCATAAATTTTTTGAATACCCCTTACAATAATAACAATAATAATTTTTAAACGTTGTGACCATTCGCTATTATTCTCAGCAATGTCACATGAATATCTCTGTGCACCATTCTCAGAATGTAACTTGCACTGTTAGAAATGCAATATGCAGGGCCGGCCTGTGGCTCACTCGGGAGAGTGTGGTGCTGATAAAACCAAGGCCACGGGTTCGGATCTTGCATGGGGACAGCCGGTTAGCTCACTGGGAGAGTGTGGTGCTGGCAACACCAAGTTAAGGGTTAAGATCCCCTTACCGGTCACCTCTCAAAAAAAAAAAAGAAAGAAATGCAATATGCAATACATGTAAAATTCATTTGAGAAATCTCTGTCCAGATTTGTGGCATTGATGCTACAAAAAAGCAGAGAGAATGTACCCATTAAGTTGCCTCAATAAAATATGGTAAGATACGATTAGCCTTAACATGGCCAATAATTTCTGCCTGGAGAGATTATACAGGGTCAGAATACCATTCCCCTGTAGTACATATTCCTGATTTTGACCGAAGCCCCTGTGCCATCATGCAAACTTCCCAGAGCTGGGGCTTTTTCACCTAAATCGTTAATACCCTTTAGAGATAGGAAAACATCACACACTCACAATAATAGGTAAAGTCTGTCTTGAATTACAGATACCTTGATGCACAGACATAGAAAATGCTTATAGTTTCAATTCTACAATTTCAGCCAAGGATAAATACAAAAACACAAAAGCTCACCCATCCAGATAGTAAAGAATTTTTCTCCTTCCTAATGGGCATACATTTCTTAATTGATTTGAGCTAAAATAGAAAAAGAGGCAATTAAACAAATCAATAACAAAACAGACTCTTTTCATCTCTCATCCAAGAGATAGAAGATTTTGATAAACAATTCATTTACAGTGGTTAACAAATACTCAGACCGTAAAACAGAATCCCCAATCATTTCTGCTACCAGTGGGGAACGATAACTTATCAACATTTAACAAAATAAAAGCAAAAGCAAAACACAAAAATATTGAAGAGGAGAAATAAAACATAAAAAAACTGAGTCAGCCCAGTTCTCCTGTGACTTTGAATTCACCATGACGCAGTTTCCGTTGTGTGTGAGTTGCATATTTCTCTGGTGACGAAGTTTCTTCTGTTCTGTCAGGTGAATCCATGCAGCATCTCAGTGGAAAACCTCCAAAATTATATAAAGTTACAATATCCAAGTATTGAGATACTAGGGTAAAAACAGGAAAACAGTTCAATGAAAGATAAAATAACCTCAAAACATTCCATAAAATATGTAGGATAATTTAATACATGTGAACAAAAGCACCACAGATTAGCAGAAAACATAAACATTATTCAATAAAAGACTTAGAGAATTAGTTATTTGGAAAGGAAATAAAATTAAATCATAATCTTATACTACCTATTACAATAAAGACCAAATATACCAAATGACAAGATTAAAAAATCAATCATTTTAATAACTAACCAGAAGAAATCAGATGATTATATTTTCACTACTTGGGGAAAGATGTTACAACAATTTGTTTAAAAATTCGGACACAGAGATTTGGTTCTATGCTGCTCCTGGTCTGTGGTACATGCTCTTCTCCA
This sequence comes from Cynocephalus volans, assembly GCF_027409185.1. Taxonomy (NCBI): domain Eukaryota; kingdom Metazoa; phylum Chordata; class Mammalia; order Dermoptera; family Cynocephalidae; genus Cynocephalus; species Cynocephalus volans. The sequence goes on along the minus strand of NC_084477.1, from coordinate 11,251,874 downwards.
GATATTTCTAGTTTCTTCTCTAGTCTCATTTACTGTTTGTGCTCAGGTTCTCTCTTCCCTCCTACAGAAAAATTTTTATATGTTTTAAAATGTTTTGTATTTCCTGTTCATATGTGTTCACGTGTATGCGTGTTTTTAATTTTCCTAAATGTCATTGTGTAATATATGATTCTATTTCATACTTTTTTCGTTTGATGTTATACTTTAAAAAATTCCTTATGTTGCTGTGTTTATAATTACAATTTACCTTTAAACTGCTGCATAATACTCCATGGTGGGCAGACAGGGGGTGTTTTGGCATTTTGTTTTTCCTTTTGCTTTGTTAAAGGCCATTAAGTTATTATTCTTCATTGGTTGCAGCAATGACTGGGGATTTGGTTCTATGGTCTGACTATTTCATGATCATTATAAATGGATTGATGATTTATTGAGATCTTCTATCTCTTGGACGAAAGATGAGAGAGAATCTGTCTTGTTGCTTGCCTGTTTGTCTGTGTGAACCAACAGACCTCTTGATCCTGCTATTGAAGCCCCTCTTATTGAACTAAACTTCTTGCAGCACAAATCCCATCTAAATGCCCCTCTGTGAGCCTGGTGAGAATTCCTTTTGGATATATACCCAGGAGTACTTGGTTGTAGGAGAGGCAGTTGTTTAATTTGAATGGAAGGTGTCGACTTGCACTCCAGAATGTTAGCACCTCTCCAAATGGATTTGATAACCTTAAAAATGATATGGATAAAATAGCAATATTTATTTGAGAATGAGAAATAGAGGTTGTCAGGTTCCAGTTAACCTAAGTTGATAAATAGAAGGAGTTTGAGCCATGTATTACCATAACAATTCTTCATGATAAGCCAGCCTAAAAACCAGTGGCTAACAAGCACAAGCATTTATTTTTCTTACTATAGGTATGTCTGGGACTAGTCTGCTTGAGTCTCCAGATCCACTGGGTTTGCCTCTAGATTTTGAGTTAGATTCAGATCTGTTCCATACATCTCTTCATTTTCCTAGGAGCCCTGGCTGCCTGAAGCAAGTTTTCACTGGGATGACAAAGGGCAAGAGTTTGAGTATATACACAGCAGCAACCGTTGAGTCCTTAGCTTGGAGCAAACAAACCACCCTTATGCACATATTCTTTTGAACAAAGATGGTTTCATGGCCAAGTGTAACATCAATGTGTGGTGAAATAATTCTCTCCCTTGACTGAAAAAGAAAAAGATTGAATCAGCAGTCCTGTCTCTCATAGAGGTCATTCAGGACAAGATTAAGGATGTCAGAAAGTGTCTAGGTGTTTCACTAACTTGTTCAACACATACATATGAAACAAATGACAGGAGACGGGAGAGGGGAGTAGTGGGGCAGAAAGGGTCAGAAAAAGAAAAGGTTGTGATTAAAATTAAAGGAGAAGATAGATGACCAGAGGTGTTCCCCCTAGGATGAATATTCTAGATCATTAGAAAGAAGAACAAATATGTTTTGAGAAGTGTACAGGAACTAATCAATTGAACTAACAGATGTCAATTTCCCAAGTTTCTACTATTAAAAATGTAATGGGCTGGGGAACATGAAAAACATTCAAGCTGACAGAAGTGAACATCCGTTATTTCAAATTTTCTCCCTTCGAGCAAAAATGCTCAACAGACTTCTCTCTGCCACCTTAAGCACCCCACACTCCTTTGAGAGTTAGGAGGACTGAAGCTTAAACAACTTCCCAAGTCTTGGGAAGCTCAATTGTGACAGAGTCTGAGCAGGAGTGTGCAGATTATTCTAGCTTTAGACCTTTACCTCTGGATCCTGCTCCTACTAATAGAATTATGCTGAATAAAATATAAAATATTGAAATAAATGACTATGCTTTAATTAAGAAGAGTGGGAAAAAGCACTCACCTCCATATTTTTTCTCCTTTTAAAAAGGCAATTAACCACATTTTAGAATATTTCGAATGTAATCCAAATTTCAATGATATTAAGTTGTTAAGAGTAGGAGCTCAGATCTGGACACATTCCCTTATTTTTAAACCTAAGACTCATTCATCCACGTATATAAATGAGATAGTCATTTGTAACACTATTTCTCATTCATGTCTGTTCACATTTTCTATATTCCAATAGATCTTCTAAGTATAAATATATTTGATCAGTACATAAGTGACACTTTGCAGCCCACAACAGAATAAATCAGATTCCAATGCTGTCTTCAAAAGAGCATTGATTTAAAAAATAAATAAATAACTTAAGCAGAAAAGGGTATTTATCAGTTCACATAACTGAAAAGTCCAGGGGATATACTAGCTTCAGGCATGGCTGGATCCAAGGGCACAAAGGTTGTCATCAGGACTCAAGTCGCTCCGTCTTAAAAAAAAAAAAAATGTAAAACGACTTTTAGTATTAATTTCTTGAGCACATTCTGAAAAGCAATGTTTATACACTGTCTTTTCTTCTGTAACAAAAAGGGGTAGCATTGACAGTGAAACTCCCATTTCCCCTAGCTGTGCCTCAACTGGGGGAAGGGGCAAACAGCAAAAGAAAAACTGCTTGACCAAGCAGGACGGGCTTGATTCCTTGGAGTAGCAATACACTATGGTTAACAATAATACAAGAATAAAGTTAGTTAAACATCCACTTTCCTTAGGCTAAAACTTGACTCAAAGATCAGGATGCTTTTTCCCTAACTGAATGCCTTACAGCTTAAGATACCACCTATCACACCAATCTCAAGTTACTTCAGCAGACCACTTGCAACTACAAGCCTGCTTTGAAGTGTATACACCCTGGACCCTATGGTGCCACAGAAAACATCAGTCAAGATGCCAGGAAGCATTGTGCTGACTTCACCCTGAACTGACCAGCTTCCCACATGACTCCCTGGACCCCTACTCATGATTCTTCATGATAAATGCTGTGATCAGAGAATCCAAGGTCTTCAAGCTCCTTTAGCTGCCACAGGTCGCTTTGGCTGGACATTCAAATAAATGCTGATCCTTATGACTGCAAACTTTAGCATGAGAGACTCTAGCATGTTGGTCCAGCAGATGACAAACCCCCCTCTTGGTTCAGTCACAATAGAGTTGGTGAGACACTATTGAGACACAACATAATGTCACCAAAGCATGTATCTGCCACAGTTTCAGCATTCCAGCCAGAAGCTGGAATCTAGCACTTGAAACATCCCCTCCACTTTAATCTTAAATCAAAATGAGCATGGTTAATCTCAGTTATTATATCCTTCTTGGGGGAGGGGTCAGAATTTTAAAATATTTTCTGAATACAAATCAATCCCTAATTGGCAGAGAGATCATTTAACAGGACACTCCTTTGCTCACTCTTCATTGAAATCCCTACTTTCTAGTGCCCCATACTAGGTATGGTTTTCAGATTCCGTCTCTGAAACGAGGCTAAATTCTATACTGGGCTCTGAGTAGTCCATGCTAGAAACTCAAACCAGACTGAATCCGGCTTTCCCTGTGTTCACTTTCTCTGTCCTCAGAGTCACAGATGAAATTGTCATGGTCTACTGAGGGAGATTTTCCCAAAGGGTGAGTGATATTCTCAAAGGAATGCTTTCAAGCTCCATTTTACTGAATAGTTTATTATCCAAGCCATGTTCACTCCTAAATTAACAATTGCAATAATTTTTTGTACTTTCCTTATTATTTCCTTCCAAGGAGCTCAGTCACATCCACCTGGCGAAGCTCGGCTCCTAAGTTCCCAACTGCACAGGAATTTGTGTGCTAGCAGGGCAAGGACTTGGACTCACTTAATCTTACCTTAAAGACTCATGAGGTCAAGGAACTAGTTATCAGAAGAGGTGGTCAAGTTGATAATGCAGTGCAATTGGATCCATCTCCTTTCCTGTTTCACTTTCCTGTCCCTCCTCCTCGGGATGCTGTTGCAAAAACAACCACCCGCACATAATTTTTCTTCTCAAGCTCTGCTCTTGGGAGAACCCAGCCTAAGAAATCTGTACCCGCGTGTCTTGATATCTCTGTTGCTGTGTCTGATTATCTTTTTATCTATCCACCCATGCTCCTTAAGGACCTTATAATTTAGGCCAAAATAGTTGGATGGAGAGAAAGCATAAATGAATGGATAATTAATAAGGTATGCTAATAAGTGCCAGGACATAAGCACTTTTAATATATGGGGTCTATCTTTCTGGAATATTTTTGTTCATTTAAATATTTGTATATCTATATGCATTTTTACAGAAAATGAGATATCACTATCACGCATAGCGACACACACGTACATACACGTATACATGTTAAGACTATTTTTCAATTAAACTTAATGTCATATTTATTTCAATAAATCTAGATAAAGCATATATTTTTCATAGCTGGGGCAACATTTGGGTGGCTGTGTCAGATTTTTTAAATAATCTGTTATTAAACATTTAATTTATTTTCTGTTTTTTAATATTATAGAACCATGTTGTCAAAAGCTTTACTTTAAATGCATCCTGTTCAATGAAACAAATTATTTCCTTAATATAAATTTCTGGGTGAACAGTATTTCATTTTTACAGAAAATGTGTACCAATTGAGATTCCTACCAGGTGTAGTTTATGAGGTATGTTTTATCACATCCTCACAAGCAATTGATGTTGTTATTAATTCTGACCGAGAATACAGACATACAGATTATAGACAGACATGGCATATACATAAATATATTATTTAATTTGCATTTATTTAATTATTACGGATACAGTGCAAGTTATCCTGTTGGGCTTTCATATGTTTTCTCTTGTGAGTTGCCCATTCATTTCCTACCTCTAGCAGTTCATAAGGATCTCTTTTCAATGGTAAATAATATCGATAGAGGACCTACTATGTGCTGTGTTCTGTGTAGCAGATGCGGCAGACGCCATGGCAAAAATGCAGCTTGACCCCTTCCCTCTGGGGCCTTGAGTCTAGCAAAGAAGAGAGCCAGTAACATCCACAGCTGTGATGGGGGCTGTTGAGTGACATATGGCAGCAGAGGTCATGAGACCATCAAGGGGAATCACGGAAGACCCAGGGAAATAGCACTTGAAATTGAAGAGTAAGAGTCAGTCATGTGTAGAAGGACAGAAGAACATTCCATGGACAGTAAGCAAGCATAAAGGCCTGGGGAAAAAAGAAATGCATCATGTTTGATTATATTCACCCTTTTTAGATCATATATATAATCATATATACACACACATGCATATATATATACATATATATATAATAGTTTTCTTAGGCTATTGTATGTTTTCAGCCACTTTGCCAAATGGAAGTGTTAGAAATACTAACTGTCAAATATATAACTATTTTCCCTTATGATTTTAGTTTTGAGGGTCTTGCCTGGATAAGGCCAGATTATCATTCACTTCTATTTCCTTCCGGTACTTTTATTATTATATTTTTCTCTTTCAAATTTTTAAACCCTCTGGAATGTATTTCATTGTAGAGTATGAGAGGATTATCACTTTTTTCTCTTTTTCAGATGAAGCTACTTTCCTTTTTCTCCCCAAAACTTACATTATCCAGCAGATTCCCTGCTGCACATTGGTTCACTGCTCCACAGTAACCACGTAGTCCCCAAACATTACCAACATTCTTCCATCTCTGGACCAACCCATTTTTTCCCATCTGCAGGGTCATCTCTGCCCCTCACTCTTAATTTACATCTCAATCTTCTTTTAAAATTTTTACATGTTATCCTGCTCATGATTCTTCCCCAAATTAAGTCAATTTGTCTGGCATTCTTTAGCAATTCACCAATTAGAAAAGAGAAGCTAATATTCATTAGTATGAAAATAAAATATAAACAAGAAATGTATTTTACCTTTTTTGGTGATGTGTCATTGGATGAAAGTTTTTACTAGTTTTTTATTATAATTTTTAAAAATAACTAGGAGCAAAGGAATGCACTGCAGAAGTAATTGGTACTTAGACTGCATGAAATTGGCACAACACAATAAAACACAGTAATTTAGAAAATGTACTTCACCAAAATAAGAGAATTTGTATAGCCAAATTCTCTCAAGGGAGGATTAACCTGTCTCTGAAGCAAAGGTACTTACAGGATCTTGAGAAACACAAAATACCTGTGCTTGTAGCAGCCTGAAGTCTGGCAGGTGGTCACAAAGTATTACCAGAATATGAAATAAACATTGTTAAATACGTTTAATATTTTTAGAGGCAACTCGACTAAAGCTGCTTACCGCAATCTGAATTAGTCATTACAATGTAAAACTAAAATTATTATTTTTATTGCAGGAATGAGAATGCAGTCAATTTTTTTCTCACTATTTTTTCCTGGTTTTCGAGACATTTTACATAAGCTCTAAAATTTCCAGAGAGATAGCATGGGCTCTTGTATTAAAAATATTGGAAAACATACATGTAATCTTTCCCAGAAGAATTACTGTCTATGATCAGAGACAGGATGTTGGCTTAGAGTCCAAGCTCGTTAACAGTTCGCCTGATTTGGCAAACATTATCCCTTCTCAGGTAGGGATGAGATCCTGATTGATTTGATGATATTGCTGGACTGGGAATAGAAAATTCATGTGAGGAAAGAAAATAATGATAAATTTGTCATACTGATTGTTCATAGCAGCCAAGTGAGTCCTCCGTGTTGCATCCATGACCAGCAAGGAGCTGCAGCAGTGCAAGTCTAGACACGACCGTAGGAGAGTGTCTAGGAAACCCAGAGGTACTCAACCCAGGGAAGCTGGCAAAGCTGAAGAGAGCAGCCATCTCCAAGATGTTCAGTCCAGGAAAAGAGCAACGAGTCAGTCAAAATGCAGAGCTCTGGCCAGTAATTATCTAGTCTCTTTGTAAAGTGCATTCTTGTACATTCCCTGCTCAGGAAGAACATTTCTCCCTGGCCTGGATACCTGGGAAGGGAAGGACTTGGAGCCCTGGAGAGAAGGGGGCCTGTTGAGACACAGCCAGACTCTCGCAGAAGACAACATCCCACTTCCCGAGCACAAGGGTGCCAAGGTGGATGTCTAAGAAGAATGCTTCCCTAAAATTCTCTTTCATCATTTATCTTTCTCTTCCTGAAGAATATCACTTTCCATTTTAAGATAGGAGAGGATTTGCCAAGATTGCAAACCACACAGAGGAGTCAATTCAGGGTTTGGCAAACCACGTACGCCCATCCGATCTAGGACCTACTTGTCTTAGGTCTTTGTGCTATTGTCTAGCAGCTGTGCTAAGACCGGAAAGAGAAACATCTGGAGTGAGGAAATAGCTTATGGAGAGGAGGAATGGGGTGCCTTTTGCCTTTGTTGAGATTTTAAAATTGTGGGTTGGATGGTTATCTTGGAAGACATGTATGCCCCCAATTTAAAATTTGGTGCTTGTCCCCTAATGACAATGTCCTATTCCTGGCACTGAATTGCTGTCCACTCCACTATGAGCCAGTTCACAGCTTTACATCTGTCCATGACCACAGCCTGTCCTATGTCCAAGATGTCCATCTGGCTGTGGAAGCAAAGTAATTGCTGTGAGATCTATGAAACCCTGGTGTATGGGATGCCCTCAACCTGAGAGATCCTCGCACACACCATGGAGATAGCCATTTTCTACTCACAGCCTCTGCCAATATTATTGGTATTCCCCCTTAATACCTAAAACGGAAGCAAACAAGAACACTCTGGATGCATCCAAAAGACACTGCAGTTCAAAAAGGAGCCCCTGACTTGACTCACAGTGATAAAAAAGTCTTTGCCCACCTTACCCACACCAGCTCTTAAAGGGCACCAGAACCATTTTTAGGAAACATCTGTCAATATTCTCATCTTTCACAAGACAGAGAACATAATGCTTGTGATGATGACTGTTACCAATAGAGGGCTGGAAAATCTGAATGACTGCCAGGATTTTCTCAGTAAAACTAATGAACTTCCATGCAAATAGTTACAACAAGCAAAGAGAGATGTGCAAACGGGATGAGTTTCATCATGTTGAATAAGGAATGTCAGGATGACAGCACTTTTATCAGCCATGGTCACCTCTGTTGACTTTCCAGGGAGATGTTTTGAGTGGCTGTGTCATTAAACCTATTAACGAATTTGAAATGGAGGTTAATTTTAAATGAGAATGTAACAAAGAAGGGAAAATCCAACCCCATAACCAGCTCACTTTCAGCATAGGAATCAGTGTGTTACCAGGGGAAAGAACGAGGGGTACACAACCTCACCCAGGACAGGCCAACCCACCTCTTATTCCTAGGCAGGTGCTGGCAAGGTTGCAATATTGGACTTGTGCTGACAAATACTTCATGATTCCTACTCAAAATCTTGGAAAATCATAGCAGAATCCCAAACTAACTGAAACGGACTCTGCTGATAGAAAAATAGACTCCTAGGTAGGAATATTCAGACAACCAGACCTCCATCCATGTCCTCTGATTGCTGAGAGATCTTCTCTACACCACCTGGACTCTGCTTCCACTTTAGGCCAATCCTCCATCCCCTATCTCTCCCCCACCCCTGGCTTCCAGATCCTGACTCTACCAAAGTCGGGCTTCTTCTGAAAATAGATTGGAGGCTTGACTTCTTCATACACTTCAAGAACAACTTACTTATCTCCTGCAACTCTGACCTGAGCTGCTTTCACCTGAGGTCACAAAAAGAAGACTAACCCCTGTGTTCTGATCTCAGGGGAATCACACTTGAAATGTAACAGACTTAGGCAGGAAACAAACAGAGATACTGGTTCCATTGAATCTGCCCAAATCTTCTGTGCTAGGTGTCACAATGCAGCCCACACCCAGGACTTAACAAAAGGGACAGCAGGCTTCAACAACAGCAGTCCCACGTCCTTTCCACCTGGACCCTGTACAGCTCTACAGATACTTACTTCATGTGCACACCCCTGACGTGTTTAATCCCCTGCTTTTTAGCTTACAGCACATAAAATGGGATACTAGAAGCAAAGACTTGAAGAATGAGGGGTATATAGTGAGGGAAGAGGAGGCTCTTGAGTGCCAGACCATCCATAGGCACCGGTAGCAGGAGAAATGAAGTCATAACAATGGACAGAGAAAAAGAAACCTAGAAATTCAAAATTCATTGCCATAGAGTATCATGATGGCTGTTTGTAATATCCTTATGTCAAAAAATAGTTAATTTGCTTTTGTACTCTCTCATTAAGAAAGTACCAAGCTATTAAAATAAATGTTTCAGTGCTTTTCTGGATAAAGAGAGTGAGGTATGAAGAAGAAAATAGTAACTATCAGGTTGTAAGCAAGGGGGTTTAGTCCCAGGATATTTAAACAAGTTTCATGTCATTTGCCAAATCTGTTTCATTTTTACGGACACTTTGGGACATTGTATTACTACGGAGTGTGGGGCTGTATCCAGTAGGAGAGACAGTCAAGGCTGATGAGAGTCTTCCATGGCTTTGGAGGTGGGGTTCAGGGGAGCTGCAGAATGGAGGGTTTGGAAGAGAACTTTGTTCTGTGTTTTCCATCCCTATATATGGAAAGTGCTGCTGCAGATCAAGTCAGTGGAGAGACGCTATTGGCATTTACAAAATGTATTTATTTCACTCCTAACATGTTTTGCATGTTACAGAATAAGGACATGCTCGCTGCTTGAGTAACACAGCTACGTAGGTCTTCAGTATTCATAAAAATTAGGCAGCATCATATGGAAAGAGAAGCATTTAACTTCTAGTGAGAATATTTTGATGGTGATATGGCATATTGTCTAAACAAGGCAAACATTTTCATCTATATGTTATTCTTCGTGCTAATGGTGAATTTTTTTTAAAAAAACAGACTTTCTTTTTTATAGCAGAATAGCATTCCATTGCGTAGATATACCACCTTTTCTTTATCCAGTCATCGGATGATGAACATTTGGGCTGGTTCCAACTCCCATTTGTAGCAACATGGATGGACTTAGAGAAAATTATATTAAGTGAAACGAGTCAGGCACAGAAAGAGAAATACCACATGTTCTCAGTTATTGGTGGGAGCTAAAAATAAATAAATAAATGAACAGACAAACAAATCAAGGGTGGGGGGAAGAAGACAGAATAACCACAAAAATTCCTTGAACTATTTAAGTCAAGTGAACAGATATGATATGGGGGGCAGGGGTGCGTGTGGGAGAGGAATGGGTAAAGGGGCACGAAAATCAACTACAATGTATATTGAGAAGTAACATTTAAAAAATAAATAAATGAAATAAAATAAAGAAATAAATAAAAATAAAATAAAGAACAAACTTCCTGTCCTGTCACACATGTTGGCCTTTAGAAGAACACTAGATCAGGAGTCAAGAGTGCTGGGAACATCTCCTGCTGCAGGCCATTAAGTACCTGTGTGACCCAGCACAAGTCACAGCATTCTCCACTTCAGTTTCAATAAACCCGCTGAGAAACTGTAAAATCATTGTAAGTCTAGGGAAATTTATATTTTACAACAAATGCAAGATTCTCACAGGTGTAATGGCAGCAGTATGTGGCTATGTCTGTAACATTTTCTAATACCTTAATTCACTGGCCATATGTTCTGATTATAATCTTTCTGGGGGAGAACAAAACTCAGGCTCTCAGTATGTGAAAGACAGGCATGATCTTTTTTGGCTGGCAAAAACAAAAATTGCAAATGAACATTTCTTAGCCATTTATTTCATTAGCAAGACTCTCAGCACATGTAACATTTCTGAATTGAGTTAATGAAAAAATAAAATCTAATTTTGACCAAAAGTCATCAAATGGAACCATTTCTGAAGGCAATTATTTTGGGGTAATTTACTATCAAGTGTCTGGATCCTGTCTCAGAGCAGGTAAACTTTCAGCAACATCCTGGTCCTGAGGAAAGCCAGATAACCTCTGATGAGATCTGCTGCTTCAAAGTCTTGTTTTTTACCAAATGGTCAAAACCAAAGGGAAAAAGAGGTACAATCACGTGATTTGTTCAGTGTATTTGCCACCAGAACCACAATGCAGTTTAGGCAAATTGCAGAATCCTCATATAGTTTTCAAAACTTTTCTGCATTTATTTATCCATTCACCTGGCATAGCACATGAACCATAGTAATCAAGGAAACTTGTTCTAACGAACAAATGAATGAAATTATAAGTAGCTGACTTTTACATTAAGAGTAAAAGCATGATTAGATTTCTTTTATATTTCATCCTTCACAGCCCATTATCTACCTAAAAAATTCTAAAGAATATTGCTTCAGTATTCAGAAATGTCCTAGCTCAAGGGAAAAATCCAGTTATGCTTCTTTCCATGATAAGTTGAAAGAATATTATTAAATTTTCTAAACAAATTAGTTGTTGGAGGGGGAAAAATAACCCAAAACCAAACAAAAACAGCAATAAAAATAACAAAAAACCCGTGGGCCAAACAGAGAGAATTTCACCAAACTTAGTCATTTAGTGATAATCGGGAGTAATGGATAACAGTGCTATTAAATTCTCACCAATATATTTTTATTATAATGTTTAATCACAAGGATTTAGAATGTCTGAGTTGTCTACACTTAAATAATGCTGAAAATGGTCAGTCTTAACCCATTGGAATCATAGGAAATATTGCACAGTTGCTTTCTTTTGTTTTCTAGATGAGTTTTACTTCTAGATTTTTATTTTACAATTATACTGGAGAAGATTTAAAAAGTACACACATACACTATTTTGGGAGAAGAACATTTTAATCTACATGCACACACATGCTGCAGAAGATATTTTAGTCTCAGCAGAGGCACCACGTATTTTGCAAATCTTTCATTGATGCCTTGAGACTGAGTTAGACCTTCCCAGTGTACATCAGACTGATAAAATCAAGATTACAGCACCTACCGTAATGTCACAGCCTTCCTGAGTGGCTGTCCACCAATTTTGACCATGAATTTTCTCACATTTGCATTCCCAGTGCATGACAAAATTTATAGCATATTGGATCTGTTCCTTAAATGTGTCTTAAATGAATGAATGACATTATGGTTGGGAAAAAGCAGTACAGGATTTAACCATAAATTTCCCCATAAATTTAAAGCTGTTCATTCTTTGATCATTGAAATGGTTGCTCTTAGCAATCATGGAAAGGAAAGACCATTAGTCACCATATGTTGTTCATTAACACTACAACATAAGATTTGCATAGTGTTTTCTTCTCAAGTTTAATATAATTTTGAGACAAATGTTAGGAAATAAATGCTTTAACTTTGACCTTAACTTTGAAATAAATTGTACATTTATAATTGGATCAATCTTAAAATTTATTATTTTAAATCACACTAAAGTTGATTTGTCACTAAGTTAAGAATGGGAGACAACGTTTAACTAAAAATTTAAAAGGTACATCACAAGAATTCAAAAGTGTGAGCAGTTTTAAATTCTTGAGACTGAGATACTCTCAAGGGAGAAATGGAAAATGTTTAATACTGTGTATGTTATAATGAATATGAATTTGATATTCGAATGGTAATTCTTAAAAATTAATCTGAGCACAATTCAAATTATATAACCTAATATAGCAAATTATAGGATTTTTAAAATCACATTCATGAAGTGACTCCACTGAATTGTTTCTGTAAGTACTGTCTTAGTCTGTCTTGAGTTGCTAGAACAGAACACCTAAAACTGGGTAATTTATAAAGAACAGAGGTCTATTTGGCTTACGATTCTGGGACAGCTGCATCTGGCACGGGCCTCAGGCTGCTTCTGCTCATGACGGAAAGCGGCAGGAAACCAGTGGGTACAAGCAGGGCCCATGGTGAGAGGAAGCAAGAGAGAGAGAGAAGGTGCCAGGGTCTTTTAAACAGCCAGGTCTCACGGGAACTAACAGAGCAAGATCTCACTCAGGACCCTCACCCCCTAGAGAGAGCATTAATCCATTCATGAGGGATCCGTCTCCACGTCTCCATGACTCATACAGCTACCAGCACTGCCACGTCGGGGATCAGGTTTCCACATGAGTTTTGGTGGGGACAACATATCCAAACTCTATCAAGTACATTTCCGTTTATTCCTAAGAAAAAGGGAAACTGGCCATGTTCTGAATGAGAAGGTTATTTTAATTTAGGTGACTAGGGTTTACTTTTTTAAATGAAATGTAATTTTGAATAGCTTGGAATTAATTATTTCATACCATTTTAAAGTCTCTGAAAAAAATATGCAACATTTATTTCACTTCTTCCATGTGCTTAAATACCTGTCTGTCTGTGACAGTGTTTTTCTACCTTAAAATAATTTCAGAGAGTGGAAAGGTCTAGTTTCAAACTGCTTTCTTCTAAAATACAATTAGGATCATGATGACTGGTTGGAGCTGTTTTGCTTTTTGGAATGAAACGTTAGAGTCGGGTGATACGGAATGAGGTGGGATGCCATCCGTCCCTTTTGTACACTCAGAGTTTAAATAAATACGGCATCAGTTTCATGACTGATGATAAGGCTTTTTCACTCATCCACTGTGAGAAGACTGGGGGATTCGATTTGGAAACACAGTAATGGTCAAGCAAGGGAGAGCAACTTCAGCTAGAAAAGCACTTGTATAACTTTTGCTCATGACTTCTCTGTTCTTTTTATTTGTTTCTTTTATTTCCCTTTGACACATTAAGTGTCCTGCACTGTGAGTTGTTTATCATTTTCATGGATTGGTTCATGTACTATTTATCTCAGCTACTCTACTTTTTATTTTATTTTTCCCTTGTCTAGTCCCTTAGAGGAAATAATCTTTCATAGATGCCTTCCCAAAATTACTCTTCAGGGTTATGGCAATAAAATGATTCTTTCTTGTATTCAGTGCTTTGGATATAATCTATTTTTCACATGTCCCCAAGATACATGTTTTATTTTATTAACCTTAGAATATAATTGTCATTTCCCTGCCCAGTACTTATGTAGAAGGCAGTGAATTTAAGAGAAAAAAAGAATTTAGAATATTTGCTAAATCCTCTTTTCACAAAATATGGTGTGTCTAGGGGATACATAAAATTATGAAGATAATTTATCTGATGCAGCTGAATGTATCTGTATTTACATGAGAAAGTGACCTAATGAAAACCTAAGCTGCTGTGAAAACAAGTTTCTATTATCAGTAAATATCTGCTAACTTTATTACTCTCTTCTAAAAAAGTAAAAAAAAAAAAAAATGTATACATGGAAATTATAGAATGCTCGTATTAAAAATGCAGACTCCAGGACAAGCTCTCTACAGCAAATTTTTAATCAAGTGAAACTATATCAAAATTTTCGTTAAAATTCCAATTAGGTTAAAAAAATGCTTTCAAGTAATGAGAATTAGACTAAAAAGAATTTAACACGCATTTGTGAATGTGCACAGCACATGTAACTGTGCACAGCAGTCCCTCCTTATTTGCTGCTTTACTTTCTCTGGTTTCATGTACCCATGGTCAATCCTAGTCCACAAATATTAAACAGAAAATTCCAGAAGTAAACAATTTATACGTTTTCCAATGCATACTTTTGTGATTACTGTGATAAAATCTCACTCCATCCTGCCCTGTCCTGCCCTGGGATGTGAATCCCCCCTTTATCCAGTGTATCCAAGCTGTCTATGTTCCCAGCCTGTCAGTCACTTGGTAGCCACCTTGGCTTTCAAATCAACTGTCATGGTGTTGCAGGTCTTGTGCTCAAGTAACCTTTATTTTACTTCAGAATGGCCCCAAAGTGCAAGAGATGTGATGCTGGCAATTCCAATATGCCTAAGAGAATCTGGGAAGAACTTCCTTTAAGTGAAAAGGCTCAAGTTCTCACTTAATAAGGAAAGAGGAAAAAAAATCGTGTGCTGAAGTTGCGAAGATCTAGGGTAAGAATGAATATTCTATCTGTGAAATTGGAAAGAGGAAAAAGAAATCCACGCCAGTTTTGCTGTCACACCTCAGACTGCAAAAGTTATAGCCACGGTGCATGATGAGCACTTTAAGATGGAAAAGGCATTAAATTTGTGGGTGGAAAACGTGAACAGAAATGTGTTTTCATTGTTATAATTGTTCTATTTTATTGTTAGCTAGCGTTGTTCATCTCTTACTGTATCCAATTTATAAATTACACTTTATCATAGGTATGTATGATTAGTATAAAAACATAGTATATACAGATGTTCCTGAACATACAAGGAGGTTATATCCCAATAAACCCATGGTGACTCAAAAATAGCATAAGTTAAAAATGCATTTAATATCGTGATATACCCATCATAAGTCAAAAAATCATTAAGTCCAACCATTGTAAGTCCAGGTGGTCCTCTATGTACAATAAGTTTACCTCCCAATGAACCCAACTTGAAAAATTATAAGTCCATCCATTGAAATTTGGGGACCAGCTGTTTAGGGTTCAGTACTATCTGCAGTTTCAGGCATGCAATGGAGTTCTTGGAATGTATCCCCTGCTATTAAGGGGGAGCTACTGTATACACACACAAATATTGATACTTCAAACACTAAATTCCAATGCAAATCAAATTTTTTCATATAAATAGGACTCAAATCATCAAGGAGCTAAAAAATACCTATTTTTCGTAATCTCTACTGTCATTGACATCAGAGCATCTGTTTATTTGATGCTTTTGTTGCCAATTAGATTATCTTTACACATGCCCAAGCTCTCTCTGCACTTAAAAATATTGTTTTACCTAAGTGTATCCACTCGTTTTTCATAAATCTTATGTTTAATAAAGTTGAAATTAGCTTTCTACACACAAATGCTAAACTATGGTTAAGCAATCTTTCCCCTTACAAACGCAACAAAATATTGGATAAGTTAACTTGAATTTTAAAAAGTTATTTGATTAACTCTCCAAGAAAGATGGGAAATCGTTGAAGTTTCATCAAGGAACAGGGTACCCAAATCTTGGTAACCAGGAGGTGAAAGCAAGGGTCTCCTGCAGTAACCACACCAGATCTAAGCTTTGGGAATTGCAATTTGAAGGTCCAAACACTGGTGATGAGACCTCAGAGTTAGATTCATTATCAAAATGACCTGGAAATGTTTTTTCTACATAAATCTTGGAGCTGGAGATTGCAAAACTGTCTGTAAACAAGGGCATAGACATAAAAAAGAAAACAAACAAACAAAAAACTGTTTGCTTAATGATTATGGGAAGGAAGCTGACTCCAGCCTATGGTGTGAGCTGTATGAAAACCAGTGCAAGAACCTTGACTGGATCTTGAGTTGGGGGGGCGGGGGGGCATAAAAATTATGCAACAATATGAAAACTTAAATATGGATAATTTTGTTGATGCTGTGGTATTATTGTTAGTTTTCTAAGGCATGATAATGGCATTGTAGCTGTGGGGAAATAGTTTTATACTTAGGAGATGTGAGATGAATCATTCGGGAGTGCTATGTCCAGTGCAAAGACGATTTGACTTTAAAACACAATCAAACTCACCAAAATAAAGGAAAGTAGAAAAGATGTGCTCACCTCAATATTGACATTTGAAAAGGCTTTTAATCAGTAATGAAAAAATTAATTCCGAGCAAAAATTAGTCATAACATTAGAAAGACAATATCTACCCAATCAGCAAGTTTCATGCTTCATGGTGAAGGATTCTGAGTATGTTAAAATCAAGAATAAGGCAAAAACAGAAGCTAGTTCATTACCAGAGAAAGGGAGCTGGGAGATGCTACGAGATATAGCACATCGTTGTTTTTGAAATTTACCATTTCCACACACCCCATAGAATCTTAGTGGAGAAAAAATACTTTCACAGTTTGTCCTAATTTTATGATTATTATTGTTATTATTGAAACATAATTGATTATATATGCTGGTGGGGTACAGAGTTCAATATCAATACCTGTGAACAATATGTAATGATCACATCAGGATAAGTATATTCATCATTAGAAAACATGACTATTCTTTGTGACCCTTATCCAGTTCCTAGATGACCCTCCTGCTCCCACATTCCCATTTCTAATAACCACAGTTCTCTTTTCCTCATTTTTTTTTTTTTTTTTTTTGGTGAATTTCCCTATTGGAGGGCAAGCTTTCCAATTCAAATTTACCTACTTTTCTGATATCTTAAGAACTAAAAGAGCGACAGTATACTTGACTTTTCTTTTTCATAGAGACGTAATTGATTATACATATTTGTGGGATACAGCTTTGACGCTCAGTATCTGTGTACAATATGTGATGATCAAATCAGGATAGTTGACATAGTCGTCACTACAAAACATGCACATCCTTTCTGTTCATTAACCTATTTCTCCCGGACCTTGCATATCCTCTGCCTTTCCCCTCCAATAACCATATTTCTGTTCTCTCCTTTTGAAAGTTCAGAGTATTATTGTGATTGTTGTTTCTTCCTTTTTCTTTCTTTTTTATTTATTTATTAATTATTTAGCTACTACTTATGAGTGAGGACATGTGGTATTTCTCTCTCCGTGTCTGGATTATTTCACTTAACCTAATTTTCTCCAATCTCATCCATGTTCCTGCTAATAGCAAAGTCTCATTCTTTTTTTATGGCTCAGTAGCATTCCATCATGTACATATATCACATTTTTCCTTATCTGGTCATCCTTTGAAGGATATAGAAGTTGGTTCCAACTCTTGGCTATTGTAAATACAGCTGCAATGAATGTGAGGGTGCAGGTATCCCTTCAACATGATGATTGCCATTCCTTTGGGTACATACCCAGCAGTGGGATTGCTGGATTGTACAGCAGTTATATCTGTAGTTGTTTGAGGAAACGCCATGTTGGCTGCTTTAATTTATTGTCCCACCAACATTGTAGAAAGGTTTTACTTTCTCTGTATCCTTGTCAGTATTTGTTATTCTCTGTCTTTTTGACGGTGGCCAGTCTGACTGGGGTGTGATGATATCTCATTGTGGTTTTGATTTGCACTTGCCTGATGCTTAGTGATGTTGAGCATTTTTTCATGTGTCTGTTGGCCATTTATATGTCTTCCTTTGAGGGATGTCTATTCAGCTCCTTTTCCCATTTTTTAATCAGATTATTTGTTTTTTTACTGTTAAATTATTTCAGTTCCTGTATATTCTGGATATTAACCCTCATCAGGCATATAGTTTGCAAATATTTTCTTCCCTGCTATAGGTTGTCTTTTCATTCTGTTGTTTCCTTGGCTGTGCAGAGCTTCTTAGTTTTATACAATCTTTTTTTTTTCTTTTGTTGCCTGTGCTTTTAAGATCTTATTTATAAAATCTTTGCCCACTTCTACATCCTACAGTGTTTCCCCTATGTTTTCTTCTAGGAATTTTGTAGTTTCAGGTCTTATATTTAAGTCTTTAATCCATTTTGAGTTGATTTTGGTATATGGAGAGAGGTACAGATGTAGTTACATTCTTCTATGCATGGATTTCCAGTTTTGCCAGCAATATTTATAGAAGAGGCTGTCTTTTCCACAATGTATGCTCTTGTTGCCTATGTCAAAGACCAGTTGGCTATAAGTATGTAGGTGGATTTTTGGGTTCTCTATTCTGTTCTGCTGGCCCGTGTGTCTGTTCTTATGCCAGCATCATGCTGTTTTGGTTACTATAGCTTTGGGGTATACTTTGAAGTCAGGTAGTGTTATGTCTCTGGCTATATTTATTTATTTATTTATTTATTTATTTATTTATTTATTTAGCTCAGGGTTGCTTTGGCTATTCACAGTCTTTTTGTTGTTCTATATGAACATTAGGATTGTTTTGTTTTGTTTTGTTTTTTCTATTTCTGTGAAGAATGCCATTGGTGTTTTGAAAGGGATTGCATTGAATCTGTAGATTGCTTTGGGTAGTATGCACATTTTCCCAATATCAGTTCTTACAGTCCAAGAGCATGGAATGTCTTTCCACCTTTTAGTGTCTTCTTTAACTCCTTTCAGTCGTGATTTGTGGTTCTTTTTGTAGAAATCTTTCATTTCCTTGGTTAAATCAATTCCTAGGTATTTTATTTTTTTGATAGTGATCATAAATGGGATTGCTTTCTTGATTTCTTTTCCTGCTAGTTTATTGCTGGTATATAGAAACACTACCAATTTTTGTATATTGATTGTATATCCTGCCACCTTAGTAAATTCATTTATCAGTTCTAACAGTTTTTTTGTGGAGCCTTTAGGTTTTTCTGTGTATAAGATCATGTCACCTGCAAGCAGGGATAACTCAACTGACTCCTTTCCAATTTGGGTGTTTTTTATTTCATTCTCTTGCCTGATCGCTCTGGCTAGAACTTCCAATACTATGCTAAATAGGAGTGATGAGAATGGGCATCCTAATATTCCTGTTCTTAGAGGAAAAGGTTTCAAATTTCCCTGCTCAGGATAATGTTAGCTGTGGGTTTTTCTTATATGGCCTTTATTATGTTGAGGTATTTTCCTTCTGTTCCCATTCTGTTGAGAGTTTTTAATCATGAAGTGATGTCAAAATTTTTCAAATGCTTTTTCTGCATCTATTGTTTTTGTCCTTCATTCTGTTGATGTGATGTATCACATTTATGGACTTGCATATGTTGAACCATTCTTGCATCCCTGGGATAAATCCCCCTCGATCATGATGTATAATCATTTTCACATGCTGTCAAATTTGCTTTGCTAGTATTTTATTGAGGATTTCTGCATCTATGTTCATCAGGGTATTGGCCAGTAGTTTTCTTTTTTATCATGTCCTTGTCTGGTTTTGGTATCATGGTAATGCTGTCCTCGTAGAATGAGTTTGGGAGAATTCTATCTACTTCAATTTTTTGAAATAGTTTAAGAAGTATTGATATTAGTTCTTCTTTAAATGTTTGGTGGAATTCAACATTAAGCTACCTGAGTCTGGGCTTTCTTAAAAAGGATTTTTAAAAAGCAAACAAATGAGTAATAGAACATTCTCATTTGAGCTATCCCTAAAATGGAGAGTAAGCTTTACCTGAAATTCCATATTTTTAAATGATAGTCCTAAACATACAAGAAATGCATACATGTGGTCACATTGTTAAGATAATTATTTGTCATTTGTACCAGAATTTGGCAGATTATATATATTTTTGGTTATTACATTCTCTTGTTCCTACCAAGCAGAACCAATAAACCAAAATTTTCTACTAATTCATCAGGAATTTGTAATCATCCACTAGCTAATATGTCATGAGACCCCCCTTTCCTCCTATATGTCTGTATCCCCTATCCCTGAATGCTGGAAGAGATGTGGTAAAGGGGACTACCTTGGTTAGTGTGGACCCCCAAGGTCATCATGCTGGGGTGTCACTTACCTGGGGATGCCTTTGACACTGAAGTCAAGGTCATATGCAGAACCAAGAGAGAGGCAATGGCAGGTTGTTGAGAGAAGAAAGTCCCAATGGTCTACCCCAGGGACTCAGAGGTGTTCCTTGAGACTGAGAGTAAAGAAACACACAGTAGGAGAATCAGGAAGCACAAAGTGAGCAAAAGAAGTCAAGGTGGGATGGCAATAGTGGGAAATTCTGGGCCCAGTCAGGTCCTGGCTGGAAAATGCAGTGGGAACACAGTCAGGATTAAAAGGCTGGCAGGTTATCAAGCAGCATGTTCATGGTGACATCCCATCCAGGCTTTCCCAGGAGATCCCAACTTTAAATATAGTAGCATTTACCTTGTCACATCATGTGCTTCAAGGTCATTCATTCACCCATACTTGGCACCTATTCATTACCAGGTGCTGGGCTAGGGGCCTGGGATATGAGCAGAACCATGGCGTTTACTCTTTTCCTGGGCTGCAGACTGTTATGTGAGGGAGACTGAGGATCATGACATAATGCAGAGTGATAACCTGTGCAGGCAGAGCACCAGGCAATGAAATATTAACCTCTTGCCAAGTGCAGTATTACAGGGAGCTTTGATTGAGCACGAGAGTCAGGCCCTGGAATCCAGGGCAGAAAGTAGAGACAGTTGCCACCTCATGGAACCAACAGGCTGTGGACTGGGAAAATCTTGAGGCCAACTAGTCTGCATGACATCTCTGTGTGTCTGCTGTAAAGAAACTGGTGTGTCGCAGGTAAGCTAGTCTGTGATCCTCTCATTTCTTCACTCGGTAACTATGCCTTGAGAACTTCCCTTGTTCCAGAGGCTGAGTTAGGCCTCGGGGCCTCAATGAAAAAAGACAGACAAGGTTTCTGTCCTCCAGGAGCTCTCAGCCTACAAGGGGAGAGGAACAAAACCACAGATATAAACATGAGCAGAAAAACAGTGAATGGTACATCAGTGAGACACGATGCTGCAAGTCAGGGCTAGCTTAAGCACATCGGGGACCTGAAGGGCCTCCCTGCAATGACATTTACAATGCAAGCAGAATGACAAGTGGGAACTATCAGTGGACATGTCTGGAAACAGTGTGCCACAGAAAGCTGCCACTGTGCAGGGAATTTAATACAGAAGTGAGTTGAGTCAGAGACGAGGTTCAAAAGGTGGCCAGTGAGGCTGGAGAGAGCTTGAAAGGACAGAGGAGAAATGCAGAAGGGCATGGGCAGATTCTGGGGTCTGGAACATGGTGTTAGTGATCTATTACTATGTGGAAACAGGACCCCAAACTCAGGTGCTGTTGGCAACAAACATTTACCATCTCATGTTGTAGGTGAGCCAGCAGCCCAGCAGCACTCGGCTAGGAGCTTGTACCAAGACGTGTGCCATGATAACAGGGCTGCGGTCTCACCTGAGGCTCAACTGGTGTAGAATTCACTTCCAAGCTCAGTCCCATGGTTATTGGAAAGGTTTAGTTGACACTGAGGGCCTGAGTTCCCTCTGTCCATGACCTTCTCTAGGTCCTAAACCATAAGAGCCTTTCCTTAGGGACATGGATAAAAGAACATGTGCTTCCCATGAGCAAGGGATCTAAGAGAGCAAAAGAGAGAAAAGAAACAGGAAACATAGCAGAGGAGAGAGTGCGAGACTCGAGTCATAGTTATTTTACAAGGAAACCTAGAAAGTGACATCTTTTCACTGCTGGTATTCTGTAGGTTAGAAGTGAGTCCCTGAGTCCAGTCCACACTCCAGAGCAGGGGATTCTACAAGGACGTGTGTACCAGATGGTGGGGACCACCATTCAGGGGGCTCCCACCACATAGGTACAGATGTGGGACTTGAGTCTGAACCTAAGTAAACATGAAGCCATTGTGAGGTTTTAAGGAGGAAAACAATATGTGAATTCATGCAATTGTAATCCGCTGCAGGTGCAGATGGAGAAATGAAGCCACGAGGGAAAGTGACATTCATGAGATTGTGTGGCAGGACCACAGGCCTGTCTTTAGTTGTGAGTCATGCTCCATGCCACAGCTCCACGGATTTCATCTCTGCAGTTGTCCACTTGCTCCACATGACTCCAGCCCATAGGTTTTCTAAGGATTACCTCACTCATGCCTGATGACATCCCTGGGAATAGATGCTTGATTGATCCCCACTGTACAGGAGGGTACACTGAGGAGGTCACGAGTGACACAGTGCTTTGTGCAAGTCCCAGAAGTGGAAAGAAGAAAGAGCTTTTTGTGAATCTTGATGGGCCTCCTCAAAGCTGGGAAGTGGCTGCACCCAGGCCTTCTGCAGGGGTGTGGTCCGGCCGTGCTGGGGGACGTGTGGACAATAGAGAGGGGTCATGGAGAAGGACGGTGAGCAGTCAGATGCCCACAGGGGCATTTGCAGTCTTGTCCACAGAAGAGGGGACAGGAAGTGGGATACCAGGAAGTGACCTCACTTCTTTGACAACAGACTCCCAACAGAAATCAGAACCCGGTAACCAGGCACCTACATTCTAGGGACAGCCCCTTCCTCGGTCACTTGGTCTGAGACAGTTGACAAATCAGGATGTTCTGCTGTGTCCTGATTTCCTGGGGTGGTAGCCTTAGGATACCCCAGACTGGGAGGCTTTGTCGATGCTTCAGGCACTGGTTCAGCCCTCGTCTTTGACACCTCTGGCCATTGGCAAGAGGTTCCCAAAGGTATCTCAGGGCGGCCCAGGGGAGGGCAGGCCAGGCCAGCACTGGGAGTGCCCCTGGGCAGCTGCACACACCCTCGTCCTCAGTGTGAGGGGGATGGGGACCTGAGGAGTAGACCCACCCTGGGAGAGTGGGTGGTTGTAAACCTGGTGGTCCCATCATGTTCTCACCTCAGGTCACGGCTGGTGGGTGATAAAGCAACTACTGGGGTGGCTGTCACCATGCTGAATGTTACTCCTGAGCCTTTGGGCTATCGTGTCTTGTCCTCACTGGGGGGAAGTCTGGGACATCAGGGTCTGTGTGTGCTCTGGGTCATGTGGGGCACAAACAGCCCGAACAATGGCCAGGCCAGACTCTGATGCTTCCTGCTGGCTGCGTGCACTGTCTGCACAGAGCTCCTTGTGGGACACTAGCAGGATCTCATGGAGGGGGTCCTCTACTCCACCCCTCTTTACACACAAATCATGGGCCCCTCACTACCAGCAAGGGCCAGTGCTTCCTGAGGTGAGGGTAGGCCCAGAGGAGACTCCACTCCCAGGGCCCAAGAAAGGCCAGTGAGTGTGTCGGGGCCACAGGCCACATTCACCCCCTCACTTCCATGGCTTGGAAGTTTGAGGTGCCCAGACTTCTGCTCCCCCAAACGACTGGGACCCCGTTTCTTTTCTAACCCATCTCTCACTGCCCAGTCCCTGCCATGGCCAGGGGCAAAGTCACTGTCACATGTTTGCTTGAACATCAGAAAATAGAATTTGATACTATTTCAGGTAAGCTTATGTCCAAGTTGTTTTTGCATTTTGCTATTTTGCCTAGTTTTCTTTAACTCTTGCACCAGGTGTCCATGGAGCAGTTGATCTGACTGTCTCCTTCCACTCCTGCAAGTCTTGCATACGGTCTTCGTGATCATGACCGTGGCTGTTTATAACCCAGAAAGAATGGGGGTCTCCTGCTATTATGTCCTTTTCTCTGCAACTGACTGTCTCAAGGAACAGAGTCCGATGGCCCTCCAGGTCAGGAGCTGGGGCCTCATCAGGCTATACCACGTTCCAGAAAGGAGGCCGGTTACGACAACATTTCAGCTCCTCACTGCTCCAGGACATTGTCGTGAATCCTTTCTCTGGTCATTTCAACAGTCTGCAGTGAAAGCCGCATGTGTCCTAATATACTGATCCCTCCCAAGGCAGGCTACACATCTGTGTTCTCATCTCTAGTGTGGGATGTCGATCAGGACTCAATAGATAATTCCCTTAACGCAGACAGGTGCTGTCAGTATGCAGATAACAAAGTGGCCTGAGGTCCTGATACTGTGACTTCTTCCCTGTTGAAACTCTCTTCCCTTCCAAGCTCTCATTTTCTCATGGAGAACAGCATTGCTCCCAGGGCACTCATGGGAAGTCTGTCTGGGTCTGCAGTTGGACGTGAGCTCCAGCCTGGACTCTCCTGCTGGTTCATGGTGGTGCCACTGACCATGTGTCTCTCCTCTTTCTCCTCCTAGAGTGTAAACGAGTCTTTCCTGAACCCAGATGACACCCACACAATGGAGACATCCATTCAGGCAACCTACAGAGGCTCATGGAGCACCTGGTGCCCGCCTTCCTGGGCGAGGACCACCGCTATGTTCAAACGTTCTTCTTCACATACCGAGCCTTTGCCACCCCCCAGCAGGTACTGGATCTGCTCTTCTGCCAGTGAGCTCTCTGCCTCCCCACACCTGATGCACACTGTGACCTGACCACCTCCCCGCTGTGAGTCTTGGGAATGCCACCACACCTCTCTGAGCCTCAGTTTCCTCCTCTGATCAGCATGGCGGTAGCAGAACTGCCTCCAGTGGGATCCTCCATGGAAGGTGCTCGTCCTGTGCCCAGCCCTGTGGAAAGATCTGCTGGAGGGACAGCGGTTCTCCATTCTCCTCATCTGCGATTTTCCTCCAACCCCCGCCATAAGAATGTCATTGTCACAACCTCACTGACCTCGTGCACTAGGGCTTTGCTGTTTTTGCATGTTTACAGGAAATTTGAGATTCTGTCTACAGGGTTCGGGGCGTATTCAGTGCAGGGAGCCATGGGGGCTGGCAGAGGGGACCCAGGTGCATGTAGATATCGTGGAAGAGCTGTTTAGGGTTCATTCAACGATGACATGTGAAGACACACTGTGTGCAGGCACTGTGCTGGGCACAGACTATAATCCAGTGAATAGAGCAGGCTACATTCCCTGCCCTCCTGGGCTCCCATTCTAGTCAGGGGTCAGACAGTCACAGTAGACGTGAGAAGCAGGTAGTGCCTGCAGTACAGTAGATGTGACAGACGTCCCCCCTCCTCTATGAATGCATTGTCTCAGACCCTAATGAGGACATCAAGCCCCAGGAACAGCTGTGGCAGTAAGTGGGGTTTGGGTGCAGATGGAGGGGCTCCTGTCTCCACTGAACTGTGTGCGTGGGGGGGGGGGCTGTGGATGGGGAGGGGCTGGCTGAGTTCTGGCTCCCACACATCTTCTGATCCCTGCCACATGGCTGAGGGCTGGGGGCTTTCCTGCAGGAGAAAAGAGGTCAACATGATAGGAGGATGGGGCCACAGGCACTGTACAGAGTGTGAGAGAGGCTGGAGCAGAGTGAGCCCAGACAGAGTCCATCCCACTCACCCGCCATCCCAACTCTGCTCACTGCCCAGTCCCCATGCTGAGCCCAGAGCAGGAGGTGTGGAGAGCACCCTGCTCCCACATGGGCAGGAACCTCCACAGGGAGACTCACCTGGTGTTGGGGGCTCAGTGAGTGTCTAGGGGTCAAGAGATCAGTGTGAGTGGAAGAGACAGACATGGGGACAGCATGTCAGAGTGTGAGATAAACTCTGATGTTTTCCATGGACCCTGGCAAGTCCAGGTGAGAGGATGCCTCCCTGTGTTCGCTCTTTAATGAGATCTTCATGGAGCACCTCCTGTGTGCTGGCGAGTGCAATCCACAGAGCAGACAGTAAACTACCTGCCCCGATGGGGAGCTCAGATGGTTGCAGGTGCCCCTGAAGAAGGCAAAGTTTGTCACGGCAGTGGTGGCAGGCTCCTCCCACTGAGGATTCTCCTGGCCCTCCTGGGTCACCAGGCCCATCGCTGCCTGCACTGGAAGATCGGTGGTGGGCATGGGATGGGGCTGGCCTGTGGACCACCGGGGCCCCAGGAGTTCTGCCTCACAGGGGAGCCCAGGGAGGGCAGTGTGGAATAACAGTCCACCCTGTGACTCTGCTTCCCTCCTGTATCCTCCAGCACCATGTCCTCCATCCTCAGTACCTGGCTGGATGTGTCCTCCAGCAATTTCAGTCAGTCCCCAGAATGTTCTGGTCTGAAAATTGCTGCTGGACTATCTGCAGCTAAACCTGCCAGGCTCAGAACTGGAGCGCTGCATTCACTCACCTTCTCCTGGCCCAGCAGGAGCACCCGGGGCCCACTGAGGCAGAGCAGAAGGGTGAGGAGGATGGGGTGGGTGTATGTGAGGGTTTGGGGAGGGGGCTGGGCTGAGCCACACAAGCAGAGCTTCCAGAAGTAGGGCTGGGGTCGGGCACTGAGAAACTCAGGCCCATCCTGCAGCGTTCTGCATCTGGGGGATGGGATCGTGGAGGCTGGGTACTTTCCTCCACACTCTATGTGGCCATCCTGAGTTTCTGCCACTCCTCTGATGTGCTGCAGAGCTGTCCTTCTGTTACTTTCATCCGAGTTTAGTTGCATATTCATTGTTTTGTCTCTTTATGTGGGAGAGGTGAAACGGTAGAATCTTCTAGATGGCCATCTCGCTTTATTCCCTCCCTGGCAGTTTCTTTGTATTAATGAGTTTGTTTGTTTTTTTTTAAATACAACTGACCTTTAATTGCACCCTTCACCTTCTTTACCTACTGGGAGTCATATCAGGAGCCAGAAAGAGGCGGTCCGCAGCTGATTCACAAAGTTGTCAGGGACTCAGGCTACTTCTGATTTTCTCTCCATTATGTTAGCATGTGCCTTACATTCTCAGGTCCACCTCATGATCTGACATCGCCGATTTAGTTCTAGGGACCATATACATATTCCAGGCAGAAGGAAGAGAGAAAGATGCTGTGATTTCTAACTTGTCATCTTTATTAAGTTGACGTGCTGCACAGTCAATATTTGTAATCTCATAAAATGTAGCATCCCAGAAAAATGCAGAATTTTTCTTCTAAATTAACTTCTGAGAATGACAGCCTAGAAAACTTAGTTCTTGATGAAATAATCAGATTGGTATTTTATTTTATTGTATTGTATTCAGCCTAGAAAACTTAGTTCTTGATGAAATAATCAGATTGGTATTTTATTTTATTGTATTTATTAAGGATATAAACAATATGGCCTTTAAATATTATACTTTTTTTTTCTTTAATTGAAAAAGTTTCACATTCGATGTGGATGCCATGTTTTAACATTATAGATGAATATCTAATAAAAATAAGCATACACGGTTGAAATATTTTATAATCTATGTAGTTGGCTTAACACGAGCAGCTCAAGGAGATACACACAAATTTGGTCAAAGCATAGATTTATTATGAATGACTAATACAATCTCATTCTCAATCTGTGGGATAGAAAATACAATAAGAGACATCTCACCTATACTGTTATTGGACTAACTTTTATAAGTATATGAATAGAAATAGAAAAGAGGGTGATGTTTGTATTAATAATAAAAACGAAATAACAAATTCTAGCTTATATGAAGTGCTTGTTAATTACGAGGGTTTTTTAAAAACTTATGTCATATAAACTAACCTATTCAATCCTTACAATGATCCTACAATATGAAAGTATTATTATCCACATTTTGCAGATGAAAAAACATAGGCACATGACACAGATGTTGAGCTCCAATCTACTACAAAGATGTTCTGCCGTAATACCCTGTACTAAATATTTTTTAGAACTTTTGAACCAAGCAACATCTTCTTTTAGGTGCCTCAAGCAATAGACATGTTAATGAGCCAAGTTCCTACTCTCCATAGGTTCAATACACAGATAAATAAGTACTCAGTATCACAGCTTTATCTCCATGTAATCTGCAACTCAGAAATTCTTACAGCCCCGGGGTCTGCTCCAGGGTCCTCAGCTCAGTTGCATCAACATCGATGGGTTTGGGCTTTTCTGGGTCTCCAGTTAATCCGGACACAGGCGGTGAGCACATCAAAGCTTCAGACCTAATTCCACCTTCCACTGGCCCCTTCTTTCTGGTGCAGTGTGAGTTAGCCTCTCAAAGGTGAGCATTGTCAACACTGCTAGGTTTGTGCTAAGAATCAGAGCCAGGTCTGCCCCAGGGAGTATCCTGAGAGCTCACGTTCATCAAAGCTCACTTGTCCTCGCCCTCTGATGTCTCACTTTCCCAAACACAGGAAAAATATGGACTGTACTTTGATTTTGCCCAAATATTTTGCCTGACTCTTCTATACCCTTTTAGGAGTTGTGTCCTGGTTATTTTTCTGATGATAATTAGCTCCTTGAAAGTTGTCTTAACCCTTAGTGTTATAGGCTGTCTGTCTACCTCACCTTCATTTGGAAAAACTAGTACCAACCATTGCCTTTATTTCATCTGAGTGTTATACATATTCTGAATGCAAGTCTACCCATCCAACTATCCCCTCAGTCTGGAGTAAAATTCACCTCATTCCCTACCATTTGTCTAGTCATAAAAGGCAGATATGCTATTCCTGCCTCTTGACTTCCAACTTGTCCAGAGTTTATATAATTATATCACCCTGTCTCTCATCCAAATGTCTAAATATAATCAGCCCCCACCAGTAACTATAACACAAAACCAAATGTAACAATTGCCTAAACATTTCTGCAATATGTGAAGGTTAAAAGATTAGATAGAGCATTTTTCATTGTAAAAAATGATGAAAGATACTATTGGACCATAAAATATATGGTACATGTTTTAGATGATTGTGACAACCAGAGATGGTAGAGTACAAACAACTGGAGGAAACAGCCTTAGCAAACTTTAAGAGGGCACAGAAGTCCAAATCATGTTCCACAAACAAATAACTCAGTTTAGGTCATCTGAATGGTATATGAAAGCGTGTGATATAAGACAAATCTGCAAAGGACAATCAAAACCATGTAGGAAGGATCACAAATATCAAAAGATGAGTTTGTGCAAAATATTTTAGACAATACAAGTTAATTCTCTCTCTCTCTCTCTGTGTTGGCATAGAAACGATTAAAACAGAACAATATTAGAAGCTGGAGATATATCTAGGAGGAGATTGCAGCAACACCAGACAAAAGAATATCCTGAATGAAGGTGCTCATAGTATAAGAAAAAAGAATCTAGTAAAAATAAAACAAAATACTGAAGTTGGTAGATGAAAGATAAACTTCATGTTGGAAAAGAGATAAGGATGGCTAAGCTCAACTTTTCTCCCCTATTTTACCATCCCTGTGAGGACTCTGTGACTACTGCTGTCATGACTAGAGTGGCCAACAAGAACCACCACTTACCTTCAGTCCTCTGATGACCTGAGCAGACACCTGAACTCCTTTCCCCATGAGCCCCAGAGCACAGCAGAGACAATACTGGGACAACCAAGAAATAATTTACTGAAGTCTAGTCTGCAAGTTGATGCAGAGTGAAAAGTCTGGATGATGTGACACATAAAATATGACATCATCTTTAGCTTGTAACCCACTGGATAGGACCTAGACCACAAGCTGCCGAAGCTTAATAGATTCTTGGCACTCGCCAGAAGCAAACATCTCAGCATAATCCAAGTCAAGGAAGGTTTCGACCTCTTCGCCTTCTAAGTCATCTCTCAGTTCTAGCTTCCTGTTTGAGGATGTCTTTCATTTCCTGGCCAACTTATACAAGATATCAGCTCACTCTGTTTTACTCGCTGTCCACTGCTTTATCTTTGGCCTTTTTAGAAAAACCATATCAAAGTTCACCATTGAGGAGCCCAACATCCATGGTGTGCTAGCAAATATTTAGCAGAAGGATCCCCAAAAGGCCCCACCTCTCAATACCACCACAGTGAGGATTAAGTTTCAGCGTAAATTCTGGAGTGGACATATTCTTCCCCTGACGCCCCCCCTCCCCAAATTCATGTCTTTCTCCTATACAAAATACACTAATTTTATTCCAATAACCCCAAAAGTCTTAACTTGTGTTGGCAACAACTCAAAAGTTTAAGTCCAGAGTCATATCTGAATATCCTCTAAACCAGATGTGGATGAAACTCAAGAAACTCTTGATACGATCGAATCAAGATACGATTCACCCTGAGTCAAGTTACCCTTCCAGCTATGAGCTGTGATATCAAATACTTTACGTGCTTCCAAGATACTGGGGTGGAACAGGCATAAGATAAACATTTTCATTCCGAAAGGGAGAAATAGGCAAGAAGGAAGGGGTAACTGGTCCCAAGGTAAGTCCAAAACCCAACAGGGAAAACAACATTACATCTTAAGGCTGGAGAATAATCTTTGACTCCACGTTTCTCCTCCTGAAAGCTCGAGTTGGAAGGTCAGTTTTGTGCTCACGGAGGGGAGCAAATATCTACTGAAAGTTTTCAGATTTGGAGGTATTGAGACCATGTGAAATGATTTTATATAAATGTACAGAGCAGGATCACAGTCCAGTTGCTTGGTTCTGGTTTTATATTTAATAAAGATTGTCCAGTAGCCAAGCTGTGGCCATGTTGTCACTTGGCTCTCCCAGCTGGGCTGTGTGCTTCTTAAGGGTAAGAGCCATGTCCATCTCCCCCCTACAGCATGTCACATGGTTGGGGGTGCAGTGGGGCTTCAGAGGTGTTAGTCAATGTCCTTCTTTCTAAACTTCACCTTTGAGATATTAGAGACATCTTTGTGTTTTGCCTAATATACTTCCTTACTTCTTCCCATAACACTGGTGTGCTGAACAAGGTAGTCCCATTAGATATTTGACCCTTGCCTACAGTTTCAGGAAAATACAGGCAAGCTGAGGGCAGATGGATGTTATTTTTAACATATTTTAAGATTCATTTTTAATATTAATGCCACATCTACCTAATATTTGCAAACAAGGAATTTTGTAAGTGCAGAGCTGAACTCACTGAACATTAAAATAATTAATTGTTTTATCACTATTGTTTTCCTGACAGCAAATGTATATTTTTCCAGGGATTTTTTATGGATAAAGAAAAGCATTGATCTTGTGTATATAAATAGTGATAATTTGCAAAATGAGCACCGGAAAGCTGTGTTAGAGGGAGAATTTTTCAGCAGATTTTTAACTCAGGCACTTTCTTCTTTTTGTGGCTTTGTATCAAAAACTCTAAGAAAAGATAATAATTTAGTTCTTAATCACAGCACTAAATATAGCAAAGTTTATTTCTGTTAGAAAGCATATAATTCAAATTAAAAATAAAATATAATTTTACCTTCTGTTAGCATTTTATACTGTGAATTTAGAATAAGAAAAAAAAAAGCCACTCTCAATATGTAGATTTCTCTCAAAGTAATTTTTGAGATAACAATAAAAACATGTAAGGTTTTATCTTAACCTTCCTCTATATTGTAATAATTTGGATAAATTATAGGATAAATCATGCCACCCACAAGGTACCTAAAGAAGAAAACTCTTAATACGATTGAATTAGCCTGTATTTGGGGTTGTAACTAGAATGAAATTGATCTCATTTTTATGGTCTGGAAGTTTGTGGAATAAATTTGATTGGGGATCAAGACATCTTTATTTTCTAATAGATGAGAACACAAGGGAATTTCTGTATGAGTCATCACACATTCTACCAAGTCTTTATGCAGCGCTTCAAACCACTATTGTATGCTTTCCTGCCAATCCAATAAGTCATTTATAATTATTGATAAACCATTATGACTGTGTGTTACACAAATATTTAAAAGTTTTTTTTTTCAAGGAAAGAAACATATACTATTGTTTTTTGGGGGTTCTTGCTACATTTATTAATTCTCTAAAATTATGTGTACCGAAGTCAAGCATTCTCAAAGGAAACAGACTGGGTGTTTGGTTTAGGAGGCTCTAAACATATCACATTCCCGAGTCCATTCATTCTAATTTGATCAATTACAACATGGGTTCTTAACCAGAAGCCCAGGAACTAGAATTTAGGAGGTTTGTGAGCATGGATGGGTTATTTTCACTAAGTGCAACCAAAATTTGTTATTTCTTTCAACTGTGAATCAGTCAACAAATGACAGTAGTGGTTTCAGCACAGATTTTTCATATCACAGTATAGGTGTTGGAGATAGTCTCAGATAACATTTATGCTCATCACTTTAAATTTATTTTGAATAGATCTACAAATAGATCTTTGATGGACAAATAGTGCCTTTAATGAATTAATAAACACCTGTGCTACTATATCCGAAATTTGTTTACATATACGTGTGTATGTATATGTATGTGTGTGCATGTATAGATCGTATACAAGAAATTCATTTTGAGGTTCTGGTGTTCTACTATCCCGTAGGTTGACTCTGGTTAACAGTTAAGTTTTGTATATTACGTAATAAATAGGAGTGGCTGTTGAATGTTTTCACCACAAATAAATGTAAATGCATGAGGCAATGGTTACGTTGACTACCCTGACCTGATCATTATAAAACATATATGTATCAAACTATCAGATTGTAATACATTAACATGAACAATTGCAAGGTGCCAATTTAAATAAATCTTTAAAAAATCCAGTTTGAAAAGACATCCATCAGTTTCCCCAGAGTACCACTGATGCCCATGTTACAGTAAAGGTTAGAATCCCCTGTACTGATGTTTAGTTTGGAAAGACAGAAAAAGAAGAAGCTTGTGCTTTCTCAGAGCATAACTTAAAGAACACAAATGTCCTCAAAAAAATCTTTAAAGACTTACAAATTCTTTTCAAGGTAAAGTCCAAACTCCTATCTCATTTCGAAATCTTTCTCAACGTAATTCTAACCAACATCTCTTATGTTACACCTTCTCTAGATTAAAGTTCTGCTCTGAGCTAGGTAGTCCTAAATAACACATTTTACTTCCTCGTCCTGAGATTTGCCTCTTGCTTTATATGTTCTAGAGAATGACCTCTCAACCCTTCTCCACTATCCAAAATTCTGCTCACTTTTATAGTCTCCCCACCTCTTTAATATAATCTTTCTGCTTTTTTAGTACAGTCTTTACATACAGATTCTTATGCTTTGAATTCGGACACAATGATAACATTTGGAAAGCTGAAAAAAGAAGTCAGAATTCAAATTTAAACTAACTTGTTAATTGGATATGTAAGGAAATTAAAGTACCTTGTCAAAGTTTAGAGTTATGTAGTGAGAGAGACAGAATTTAAACTGTCGGGTTTTTCAAAGTAGGATTTGTGGAGACCAAATGTTAATCAAAGGAGTCTTAGGGGTTGAGAAAGATGATAACCAGAAGACCCTTTCCCCACTCATGTGTAATTAAAGAAGTTCTGTTTCTATTTTTATTTTTTTCAAGTTGGTATTGGAATTTAATTGAAGAAAGGGTTTGCCGTCAACATAAATAAAGGCAAAGTATTGAAACCCTTGTGCTATACCATCTTGACTCAGTGTCTAACTATTCATAAGCTGTAAAAACTACTTGACATTTAATTAAACACTAAATTCTTCACATCCTATTTGGTTATTTTACATTTCATTTTGCTATAATTTCTCACCCCACCTGTCCTGTAAGCAAAGTAAGTAGGGAACAGATATTGCTTATTTTGCAGTGGACATAATACCTGCCACAAGCAAATTTCAGTAAAACTTCTTTTCTGGATGAATGGATGAATGAATGAATGAATGAATGAATGAATGAATGAATTGATGCATAAAATTCAAATATTTTTGAAGTCTCTTTATTATCTACTCAAACTAGGATTTAGTTTTTCTACTATAGCCATAAAAAAAATGGGAGACAATATCATTCCCCACTCTTTGGGCTAAATAATGTAAAACGTATAAATTCTTTCACAATACTTAATAACATAAAAATATCACATAATTTTGCTTTTCTAAGTCATAGAAAACACACCTCAAGTATCTACTGGGCAGAGTTGTCAAGTGTATTCATACACATCTTTTTCAGAGATAGTTATAGGTCACTTAGTTTGTACTAGAATTTGGGGATTTATATAGACCAGAAAAATGAAGGAGATATTTGGTGCCCATTATGGCACTTGCCTCGGGCCTTTGCAGGCCACTTGAAGGCAAGGAACTCCAGGGATGACACCACTCTCTTCAGGCTAATGTTCACTTGGGGAATTCTCACGAAGTCCCATGGCACATCAGCTCTTATTTTTTACTCATTATAGACAACCAGGTAGTTCTCTGCATATGAGACCTCGTCACCTGAGAGAAGCTCCCCTCATGAGCACCTCCATCTGCTGGACTAGCTCAGGAGATTGACCGGCCACGATGTTCTACTCCACCTAATGCAAGTCATCAGTTGGGAGAACAGGCTTCACTGAACATGCTGGATTACCAATCAATTATGGCCAAGTACCACATGCTAAAAATTTACTCTTGGAAGTCCCATTCCATCATTTCTCCAGCATCCTGTTTAATATGAAAGTGAGCCCTACCCAGTTTGGGAGAGAAATACACAATGCCACAGGTTCCAGGAGGAAGGAATCATTTGGGGCATTTGTAGACTGGATACTCATTGAAAACCTGTAGTCTGGGGCATTTGTAGGCTGGATACTCATTGAAAACACTTGAAGATTAAACATCCTTATTCTTAAGGTCACACTTCTGAGAGAGAATGTCCCCTTCATTATCATTTGCCCCAGTTCCAGAGGTGAATAAGTTTTTTTTTTTTCCCCCTTTATATACAAAAAAAAAAATACCTTTTCCAACTTATTCATGTCTGGAACCATCATCTCATATTGAAAGATTCTTTAACATGCTTTGTTATTTAATGTAAGTGCTGCTCCAGAGTGAATCATCACGTAGAAGTATGGAAAAAGCAGTAAGGACTTTAAAATTCTAGTTTTCCCTCACTCCACCTGCACTAGTGCTGGCAAGAAGAAGGAAACAGAAGACACATGTATTTTCTTCATGAAATTAATTTTGTCTCTATTTCATATAGCAGACAAAATTATCTGCAGCGATTCTTACCTTTGAATGTGTTTTTCTTTCCATTGCACATTTAATATTGTTTGCAATAAGACACAAAATAGAGATATTAGATGTGAAATAAAGATATTAATAGAATATATAAAATGTGGTCACTGTTCTCAATAAGCTTATAATGGATATGATAGAGTGAAGTTATTTTATAAATTATTATTTGGATCCCAGCTTTCTAGGTAGAGCAAAGCAAGTCGAAAGCTGAGACAAAAGTTTTAGCACCAGATCACAACAGTCTTTCTTTGACTGGGAGCAGCCAATGGTTTATTTTGACATCATTTAGTAAATATCTTTTTCTCATTAAGTACTCTATTAATGTCCTAGGAAAATAAACAACTAAAAACATGACTCCTGCCTGATAGGCCTCACACGGTATTAAAGAAAGCATACAAATTATAGAACAGTCGGGAGAAGATAAAGTATTGCAGATCTTTTCCAGAATGATAAACACAGTACAATGGACACACACACACACACACACATACACACACAAAGTGGTCAGTTCTGTAAGAGGGAGATGGATCAGTAATCTTGGAAGCTATGGTACCAGCATCACCTAAACCAACAAACTCCCTCCTCAGTGTTCTGTCGAAGCATAGTCTGATGTCTCACGGGCTTTCTGGCAATCTACTTTATTCAATGACTCTAGTAATCTCCTGGATTAGCTTATCTTTAACTCCAACGCTTGTCCAGATTCCACAGAGATCAATTAAAATTTCTTTGTGTAAATGGGAAAAAGTATACTTCTATTTCTCTATATAATTAAACTTCTTTCAAAATGTAGCATGCAGAAAATGAGCAAAAATTTTCAAATGTAGTACAGATATATTATATTGCCTGATATTAAGACAAATATTTATTAAAACATTTATTTATTACATCATAGGGATACACTTTCAGGAACTGAATGCAAAAGAAACTCCAAAAAAAGGGGGTCCATCTTGATTAGAACTGTAGGAGTCAAAGGAAAATTTTCTCTTCACCCCTATAGGTTCATTAGTAAAAATCATTGTCAAATTTAGATCAATATGAAGTAAAGGAATAACAAATTTTATTATTCAATATTTTGGAGGGGCAAAGCACAGGGGAATCACAAAAGAGTAATTTCCCCATTTCCCAATGGGGTACAGATGTTTACATACCCTTCTGCATAGAGAAAGGAGAGATGGGGATGCAGAAGTAAATGATTCTTAGGAAGGGGTCCTCAGTGGGTGTGGGAACATGCAATGGCCTGGGACAAAGTCTGTAGGCCTTCAGAGCAGACAACACTGGTAAATGATTCTCTCGAAAATATCAAATGGTATCAAAAAAAGACAATGGTCTGTAATGCAAGTTTGCTCAGGGGTGCTGAAAGACTCCAGTCTTTCATCCTGTGATATGAGTCAAGTTAATGAAAACTCAGGGAAAGAACCACAATAAGTGTGTTCTTCATTGGTGGGTCCAGAATTTAGGCAGATAAGGGAACAACTTCATCCTGTGCTTTGGAGAGAGACAGAGGATTGAGAGTGGTGGTGTCAAGAGATTTTGGGGATGCTTCTTAATTCCAGCATGTCAAAGCACCATAGTTTGAGGTAACAGCTTTCTGCACCCCAACAAAGCCTATAATGAAAAGTTCCAGATTTTTTTAAACAATATAAATACTAAAGCTTACGACGTTTGAGTAATGCATTTCATAGCTTCAAAAAATTTCTAACTTTTTTATGTTTGGCAAAAAAAGTGAGAGAGAGAGGAAATAACATGTCAAGTTTCTAGTTATGAATCAGGCAGTTGAGTATGCATTATTTCATTTGCTTCTCATAGCACTATTGGCATATTTTAGGTGAGAAACTGAAGCTTAAATAGTTTAACATGACATTAGTCAAAGAACTATTCTGTACTGAAGATAGAATACTGAGGTAACTCTAGATGGCCTCTAAGCTTTTCCACAGAGACAGATAGCAATTCTCAAACAGTATTCTTCAAAACAAAGATCACGTGGAATGTTAATAGAATTTGTCATCAACCACAATGAAAAATAATGAATTTTAAAAATAAGATTTTTCATAGCCTTAGATATGCTAACTTGTATTTCTGAACAACCAAGAAGAAATTGTAGTATTGGTTTCCTAAAATATTCAGCCGTAGTGTTGTGTTAATGAAACACCTGCTGGATATATATTGTATTAGAAAATGCAGTAAGGGAAGCATTCCATTGACTCTATAAACAGAAATGCAGAGAAGATGTGTAAAGAGGGACAGGAGGGAAAATGCTAATAATTACATTCTTGTGGGTAGGCAATCTTCCCAGAAAGTTATAGCTCTAGGCCACAGAAAGAGGTAATGAGTTCTAAAGCCATAAGTAGTAACCCAAGTCTTTCTGCTGCTATTTATATTGCCCAACCATCAGAAGCATACTTTATTAAAAGAATTTCCCTTGCAGCTGCAATGAAATAACTGGATTTGGCATGCCTTTTTGCAACATACACAGAAAAATAAAGCAAACCGGGCAAAATAAGAAAATAACAATATGCTAAATATATAGTAAATAAAGTCAACAGAAGAAATAAATATGACTCTATACATATATGTATACAACAAGAAAAAAATATGCATAACTTAAAAATATATTTAAAAAGCATGAATGAACAAAATAAACTTGAGATCTATAGAAAACAAATAACAAAATAGCAGACATAAATCCAACCATATCGATATTATATTAAATGTGAGTGGATTAAACACCCCAACCAAAAGGCAGAGATTGTCAGGCTGGAATGAAAAAAAGATCCAAATATATGCTATCTACAAAAGCAAAATGTAGATTCAAATATACTAATAGTTTGAAAGTAAAAAGATGAAGGTGATATTCTTAAAAATGGCACAGAAGGACATCTGAAATTCATTTCCCCATAAGTCAACAAGAAAACTAGCAAAATAAAATCTCAGTATAACTTTTTCTGAACTCTAGAAATCAAGCAAAGGCTTGCAATCATCCAGAAATTGTTTATTAGAAAAAAAGTAGATGACTCTCAGTAAGAATAGTGAACTTTGTGGCATTTTAACTTTCCCTAATCACATCTCTCACTCTTCAGCTCCATGGTAAACTGGTAAAGTAACAGTTCACATTAATGGTGATAGGCTGATAGCAAATTGAAGGAGCAGAACAATTCTGCAGCTCTTTCAAAACCTCATTGCCAGGGATTTGTCATTAGTTGACTTTTCTGGTGGTTGCCTGAAAGACTACGCTTGCAAAGATATCTGTACTTGACCTGGTTTGGAACTTTTGCAGTGGTAAATGGATTTTCCTCAGGGGCAATTGTTGAAAAAATAGTACTGGCAATTGATAAACTTAAAATCTGCCTGAGGTGGTGAATAACTGATGGAGAAAACAATACAAATCAAATAGCCTAAAATGAAAAGCTAGGAAATGCAATTTCCATAGAAACTTTTAAAAATTCAGTCATGTTTCTGGGAATGTGGAAGACCATAGGCATGCTCAGGATGGAGCACACTTAGGAAAGACATTAAAAGGCTCCACACTTGCTTCTCTAGCTGACCTGAAGCTCTACGCAAGTAGGAAGTGGAGGCTAAGGTAGAGTTGTCAAATGGCTCGGTGAGCGTGGAAAGCATGCCCCAACACACACACAGAGTCTCAGCACAGACTGGGAGTCCTATTGTTTTATTGTTTTAAAAAATGTCTGCCCAATTATTGGCAGATGTCTACAATAACCCAGCAGAGACTTCAGTGGCCACACATGACCAAAAACGTAGATTTTACAAAATTATTTCAGAAAAGTCATTAAACAAACAAACACCCACTACAACAAACAGCAAAAACAATAATCCTGGAATTTTAATGACAATAAAACCAGACATTTTTAGAGAAGTTGACAAGCTGTTCCTGAAATTCATGTGGAAATACAAAGGACCTAGAAAATCCAGAACAACTAAGGGATTATTTTGAAATAGGAATTACTGAGACAGCATGGTATTGGCCTCAAGATGGACAAAGGTATAAATGAGTTAGAGAAGAACACAGAAATAGACCCTTACACCTGCACAGAAGTGTTTATGGCCAATTCATTTTTGACAAAATTTCATATGCAATTCAGTGAAGAAAAGATAGTCTTTTCATAGTGGCACAATTAGACCATCCCTTTGAAAAAAAATTAAAATCCTTATCTCACATTATATATGTCTGTGTGTGTGTGTGTGTGTGTGTGTGTGTGTGTGTGTGTGTATTTAACCTTAAGTTGAATTATAGACCTACACGTAAAACTAACTTTTAAAATTTCTATTAGAAAATTCAGGAGAAGTTTTGTATAACTTTGGGTTTGCCAAAGATTTCTTAGATTGACATCAAAAGCATGATTGATAAAAGGAAAATTTGGTAAACTGGACTTTTCCAAATTAAAAATTCTTCTCTTCAAAGGATCAAGAGAAGAGAATGAAAAGACAAATCATGAATTAGGAGCAAATATTTGCACAGCATCTACCTGCTAACAAACGTTAAAGAGTCCAGAACATATGAAGAGCCTTCAAAATTCAATAATGAGAAAACAAACCAATAAGAAATGTGTGTGACGGATGTGAACAGCCATTTTACCAAAAAGGATGGCAAATTAGAGCATTAAAAAGGACTTCAACATCATTAGTCTTGAGGGAAATACAAATAAAAAACACAATGAGACATCAAAATGCATCTATTAGAATAAAAAGCACTTCCTGAAATTAAAAACAAGTCAGATCATACTAAGTGTTGACAGAGTTGTCTAGCAACTGGAGCCTACTGGGAATTTAAAAAGTTATAACCATTTTGGAAAACTCTTAGGCAGTTTCTTAAAATGCAAAAGATAGTCCTACCAGATAGCCCAGTTATTCCACTCCTTTGTATTTATTCAAGAGAAATTAAAGCATTTGTCCATACAAAACTTTTACTCAAATGTTCACAGCAGCTTTATTTGTAACCATACAAAACTAGAAATAATGCAAATGTCCATCAATAGATGAATGGATAAACACATTATGGGATATCCAAACAATTAAATACTGTTCAACAACAAAAAGAATAAATTATTGATGAATCTCAAAATAATTATGCTGGGTG
This sequence comes from Cynocephalus volans, assembly GCF_027409185.1. Taxonomy (NCBI): domain Eukaryota; kingdom Metazoa; phylum Chordata; class Mammalia; order Dermoptera; family Cynocephalidae; genus Cynocephalus; species Cynocephalus volans. The sequence goes on along the minus strand of NC_084477.1, from coordinate 11,211,798 downwards.
AAAGAAACCACATAAAAGCAGAGTACATACTATATGACTCTATTTGTAAAATTCTAGAAAATTGAAACTATGGTAACGTAGAGCAGATCAATGATAACTCAGAACACACAACGATGGGAGGAAAGAAAGGGTCCAATTTATTGCACTTAAATAAAACTGTTAAAAATAAATAAACGAGTATTACTTTTTCCATCTTCAAAGAATAAGCAGTATATTGATGGCTAAACATAAAAACACCAGTGAAAGTGTAAAAAGAATCAAAGTTTATATGAGTTTAATTTACAATAGGGTGACATTTATAACAATGAAGGAAAAATAAATTATTTAACAAAAATTTAATAATCCTATGAAAAGGGGTAGATTTTTGTGCTCTAGAGCATCGACTTCAAGGAAAGATTCTTACCATTAGTTCAGGCTGCACCACTTAATAGCACTAGGACTTTTAAAAAGTTATTTTACTCTTTCTAAGCTTCCAACCATGACCTACCTCCAAAACAAATTATTTGTCAACAAAGGGAAGAAGTAAGAAATTTAATTGAACCTTGACCTCTACCTAACAATATCCCTTCAAATGAGCTCATAAATGATCTAGATTATACTGTAGGGGCCAAGGGAGAATTTCCCTTTCAAACCTATGAAGGTTCACTGAAATCAACGGACAAACACAAATTAATAGGAAAAAGAGGCATAACAAATGTTATGTGATCATAATTTTACATGACACGGGAGCCTTCAGAGTAAAGACCCAAAGATATTAGGAAAACTGTCCATTTTTATGCTGAGGTTCTGTGCAGCAGGGACAGCCATGTAGAAATGTGATTGGACAAGAAAAATGTGATCTATATCAATGGACTGGGTGGGAAACCCAGCAAGGCCTGTCTGTTAAGATTCTTCTTGACTTCTCTGCACAGCCTTTCTTTTTTCCAAGTATGGGGCAGGACTCTTTCTGGAATGGGGGTCTTAGGACCTACAATCAGACAAGGTAAGTCAGAGAATTTACAGCCAGCTCCATGACAGAAGGTCAGGGGAAAGATCAGAATATAGTTTTAGCCTTTATAGTGGGCTTTGGGGAAAAGGTGTTCTGGGTGGACTCAGCTTGGCAAAGGGGGATTCTATCTTTTATGGCTTGCCTCGGAGGGAAATGAGGCTGAGAGACAGAAGGGCAGGAGAAGTTCAAAGAAAAACTGATTTTGAGGCTGCTCCTAAGGCCTTCACTCTGGAGTATCACTTTCTGAGCCCCAAAATACATAAAAGCAAAACCCATAACATTTCTAGTAGAAGATAGAGGGGGAAATCTAGTCATCCTTGATGGTTAAAATAGCTCTAATCAGAGGCGAGGAGGGACCTCATATTCCCCAGTAGTTACCAGAAGAAAATCTCACTGTCAATCAGAGAGCCTGTAAATAGCTGCATATGCACCCAGTGGAAGGTTTTTATCTATGAAGAATGGAACATATGTTTTAACCGGTCTCAGAGAAGAATATCATGAGAAAATAATCCTTAATCCTCTTATTCAAAATTAGAACAAAACAAAGGATTATACAGCTCATTCAATCTGGCTTCTAAGTCTTTTTAGGTCTTGATTTCTCATGCCAAGCTCCAAGGTTTGCCCGCAATCCTTTCCCCCCTCTTAAGTTGACAGGGCACTCTGAAAAGCACATTGTCTTTCAAATCATGCAGTACTGAGTTCTCATACCAGCTCTGCTATTTATTGCTTGAGTCACCTTGAGCCAACTCTCTTCGTCTCAGTCTTCCTCTAAGAAAAAAAAAGAAGGGGATAGTTTTAATTGTAAACACTGAATGAAATAACATGGGGACAATATGTTAAAAATGTTAGTCTTCTATTTTTTTTTTTTTTTTTTTTTTGCATATAAAATCTCATATTTTATTTGTGTGTTTAGTCAGCTCAACTTCTCTTAAATCATCCAAGAACCATTCAGGCAAAAATTATTTTGGTGCTTCTCTAAATAAAACCATTGTCACGATAATGCTAGCATTTTCCTCTCCTCTTGTATTATTCTCTCTTTTTTTTTTTTTTTTTTTTTGCTTTTTGTTTTTCAGAATTCATGACATCAGGACAGAGAATTTGGTCCATTTTGTCTTACTGATGTTAATGGGAAGAACCAGTGAAACAGCAACAATTGTAATTATAAATAACCCATAACATCCCTTATAGAACCTCCTAACAAAACAAATGATTTGTCAAAAAGGGAGCAAGTAAAAATTTAACAAATTTCTCTCCTTTCATTTCCTCTTCTCCCAAGCTCCCTTCTGACCTTCTGTTAAAGCTGCAAAGGATTGTAAAAGCAATCGGACACCTGCAGCAAAAGAAGGAGAAAAGGTAAAGTGTTTAAATTATCAATGATAGAAAATGAGCTTTTAATATTGAGAGCAACCTGTTTTCCAGGGACCAGTACCAGAAAACACCTAGTGGTCGTTCTGCAATCATGCTTCATTAGCTAAAGCATCTCTGCACCTATTATGCCAGCAACAGCATCAGTAGCATAAACAATCCTTTCAATGAGAGGAGACAATGGTGAACGGTATTTTCCCTCTGTCAAGCAGTAGTTACCATCATTGCTCACGGTCGACATACATAATGGAAAGTAGAAATTGAGAGGAAAAAACTGAGAGGACTTTTATGAGAAGAGAATAAAGCTCCAGGGCTTTGCACAAAAGAGACCAATTATTATCTTTCAAGGAAGTGACCATAACATATCATGTGTATAATACAAAAATTGCCTTTTTAACTAGCAATGATTATTCTCATTATTATTAATGTCTCAAGAAAAAAAATTAGCCTAATAGTTAATTTCCTGCAAGTGCAAAATATATTACTCATATTTTGATAATGCATTAATCGTATTTTAGCCACATATTGTAAGAAATTGTCAAATATCATGGACCCTTTACCTTTAAAAAGACTCTGATTATTTGCAATAATTCTATTAATTTCCCATATCTCTGAAAATGGATAGCTGGTATCTGTTTCAGGTATCAGTTATTTAATGCTTACTGTAAACCAGGCACTCTGCTAAGTAATTTACATAAATTAGTTTATTTAACCCCGGAAGCAACTCTTGGAAGTGATCTTTGTTATCTTTATTCTACAATTGAAAAAACTCAGATGTAAAGGTATCTTTTGGCCCTCTAATATCACTCTGTCAGTAACTAGGGAAGTTTACATTTTAAAATGAGGTCTGTCTGGGTTCCAAGTTCAGGGCATTGACAGAATGTCTCTGTGGCAAATCTTCAATATGCTGTCTTAATCTTCCTTTACTTTCATTTATGTTAGCTGTTCCATTGTCATTATCTCTTAAACAAAGTTTCCTTTTTTCAAATTGAAACATGAAACTATAATTTTGCTCTTAGAAAACCATAAGATTATCATCAAATCTACTTTTGTAGGATTTCACAGTTTACAAACTTCATATTGTTAAAGAATAATTTTTAAATGGTGGTTCTCATACGAATTTGAAGTGGACACATGTCAAATATTAATTCATTATTGTGGGGACCAGTAAGATGTGACAAAGAGTTCAAAGGAGAATTGCTGTGGATTGATTGAATTGTGTCCCTAAAGCTCATGTATTAGAAGCTTAATTCCCATTGTAACTGTTGAGGGTGGGAAATCCTATTACGGTCATTGAAAGGTGGGGCCTTTAAGAGGTGATTAGATTGCAGGACCATGTCCTAGTGAATGGATTAGTAATGCTGGTCAGGGGTGTGGTTCTGAGGGCTTTAAAAGAAGAGCACATGAGAGGTTAGTCTCTTTCTGCTCCACCATTTTCTGCCATGTGAGACTCCTGGGTCACTGTCACCACCACCAAGACCCTCACTAAATGTGTTTCCTGGACTTTGGACTTCCCAGCCTCCAAAACCATAAGCAATAAATTTCATTTCCTTATAAATTACCCAGTTCCAGATATTTCATTATAAGCAACAAGAAAGAATTCAAAGAGCAGTCACATAAAGGGGCAGTAAAAAATGCTGGCATAAATTTCCTAATAGATGCAAAACTGGTCAATATCAATAGGTCAATAATCAACTCTTACCTTGAAAGAAATCTGCATTTCTACAGACAAAATTCCTTTCTATTACTATCAGTATTCAATTATTTACAGAGTTGTAAAATAGCTCAAAGACAAGGAAAGACTTAGAAATGCCATAGAATCACACACTCAGACAGTGCCTAGTTTGCTTTTGAAGACACCCAGCAATATTTTGGGTCCATTTCAAAGTCTTTTAACATTTTTCCCTAAATATCCTAAATTCACCTTCATTATAACACTGAAATAAAGAAAAAAAAAAATGGGGTTGGGCAGTGGTTGGCTGACTTGATCAAGATCACGATGGCTAAACACAAAGAAATCATCATATTTATTTACTCCCTCTCTGACATCTCACTAAAATTACAAAACAAAATGAAAAAAGCATAATCCCTCAAGAAGAAATAGAATGTCAGCACAGAAAAGTTGAACCACTGGAAAGCTACTGGCATCTTACAAATACCAGTGTGTAAGCCCACTAAACCCTAGCCTCCCACAGGAAATCAGAAGTTTAATATAGAAATCTAACCAGAAAGGCTCTAGGCTCAGTAATGCCAGGAGCAGTTGATAGGGGAGATTAGCACCTGCATGAAAACAAAAATTAGGTGAAAGGTGCCCTTGTGAACTCTGGAATTTCTTGCATCTTCTCCCTCCTCAAGGAGATATGCCTCCAAAATCTGATTTTGCAGAATCTTCTCTTGAGAAACTGATATTTCCCAAAGAAATTATCTTGATGTACTGATATTGCAGATCTGCAAGTCATTGCCCAATAACCAAGAGACCCACCAAATAACAGTCTTCCCCACACCCCATCCATAGAACAACTGAAATAGGATACGACTCACAGCAGAAACAAAATCAAAACAGAAACCTATGAAGTTGTCGAAAGACAAAAGTACAATATATTCAGTTATAGTTTTCATTGGCTTGCATTTATAATCCATGAATTGGGCAATGGCAGAATAGTGTGTTTCATAGGTGGGAACAGGAAACAGAACAAGAAGAGAGGTGATTTGTTAACAGGTTACTTCAGGTTACTTTTTGTAAGGGTTAAAGCAGAGGAGACTTCCATATTCTGCTAACTCAGGTACACTGGAATCTCCTGTTTTCAGGAAATACTGGTCTGTTTCCGGATCTGTCTGTTTTCTTTAAGTTCCAGTTTGATCCTACAGCATTTAGCATGAGTGAGTCCATTTTGGTCTGGGCTGGTCTATCGGAACCTAGTGCAGGATCTCAGTCCAAAACAATGGTCTCCCATAAGCTTTATTTAACAAATTTTGTAGAAATTAACAGAGAATAGAAACAACCTCTGTGGAGAAAATAAAAATTGTAACATCTCTGTGCTCTCTAGACAATTTTGCATGCTGGTAATTTAATGCTTGAGTTCTCAAAATAACATAAATCACTGAATTGTCTTACAAAAGAAAAAACTAGAAGAAGATCTTTGCAGTGTATATATTTTGCAAAGGGCTATTTCTTTTCTGGTTCAGCATGATAAACCAGGGGGAAAACTGCCTCTGAGAGAAAATGTCTTTAGTTACAAACTTGAGGAGAGGATAAAGGAATGAAAGACGTTAAGAAATGATAGTGTTTTAAGATGTTATGTTAGTTATGCTTTCATAGCTTTTTGATCCTGGAATATTAAAGAACTACATAAGTGATTATATCACGAATCACCAGTCCAAAGCAGCAAAATAGAGACATGGAATATTAGACATGGGAAGAATCTTAAGCATCATTCAGTTAAACTGCCTCATTTCACAGGCGAACACACCAAAGTCCAGTGAGGCTAAAAATGTTCTCCAAAGCATTGAAATACGCTCACATTTCCCAAGGAAATTAACATCAAACTAAAGACCTAGATCACCTGAATCTTGGGGTAGACCTTACCACTATTTAGTAAGCAGATAAACACAGATCTACAGCTATGAATTACAGATTAGGAGACCAAATGTCAGATGTATCAGAGGATTTATCTAGAACTATATATAATTTAACATCTTGATTTCCAGTTTAGGTCACTTCTCACTACGCTATGCTGTCATAGCTTAATTCATTAAAAATTAGACTTAAACGTTTCGATTTTTTAATCAAAAATAAACCAGGTAGTAATCTCTACTAGATGTGGTCCCAATCAGAGAACTGGAAGGAGTAAATTTCCAAAAAAAATTAGATTTGTCTAAGAAATCACTTCAGGCATCCTAAGATATACTTAGTCTGAATTTCCTCAGTATCATTGTATAATATATGTTATTTTAAAAATACATTTTTCTTGGAATACCATACAGAATTTTCTTTCTTTATAAGGATCAATGCATTACAAGTTAATTTATACATTTTCAAATTTTCTTTGTGAAAACGAGATAGCACTATATTTGTGCCCATTTATATTTGTAAAAACTGAAATTTTAGAAAGCTGTAATTTCCTTCCACTCTTATGACCAAAACAGTTGGCTATTTCATTATGTTTATCACATAGCAAAGTCATTGAAAACCTTTATTCCTGGTTGTTTTCAGACTTTCTTATACTTTACACATCAAACTGATTCTTTTATCCAAAAGTCATATTTATTCAAATGCTTGTATTCATTCCAATATATCTTATTGCCTGGCAACAACTTTATATTTACATATATATATAATTTATATGGATATAATATATAATTTGTATTTTTATAAATTATATATATAATTCATATATTTTATATTTATGTATAAATATATATTATATTAAAATGTATACATTATATGTATATACACCATTTTATATATATGTAATATTTGGATATATGTTTAGGCTACTCTATCATATTTGTTTTTTATACTTTCATAATCTCACATTGTGTAACCTTTGTGTTTTATCAAATCAGTGATAGTTCTCTAAAATTTTACGCTAATTTTAATGGGGATTTGGATAAAAACTTGTACGGAAAGAAATAAGAGGAGAGTTAAAACATTAAAAATGTTTCACCTTTCCACTAGGCAAAATATTAGGTAATTGTCTCCAATATTTCTAAGAAACTATCGTTATTTCATATATTTATATACATTTGTAAGGAACATTTTTTTGGTTGTAATTTATACCTGAGTATCAGAAGAGTAAGGGAATGTTACAAATATTTTTTTAATATTTGATAATTATATGTATTATATATTATGTATACATAATTATAATTATATAGAATTTTATATATAATTATTTTATTATCATTTTCTTTGGGGAGGGAGTGTAGTGATTCATTTCAGGCTTAGGAGACAAAAACAAAAATAAAAATACACATGGATTTGACTCTAACTTTATCGCTGACTAAAAGATAATTAATTCCCAATTATGATGCCACGCTTATTATTAGAAATGTACATATTGGTTGGGTGTCAAGTTTCTTCAGCTCAATATCTTCAGAAAAATGAGGATAGTTTACACAGAACACAGTCTTTAATGACTGGGCTTTTTTCATTTAATTGTATTTGACTTTCACCTGTGTTGTTTTATGTACACATTTTTGTTCATTTTTGTCACAATATAATATTTTATTTTATGAATATGCTACAATTTATCCATTCTAATGGTTTTATTATTATAATTATTATTATTATACATACATGTGTATTATTATTATACATACATGCATATTATACGTACATCATTCCAATACCCAGTCATTCTTTGTGTCCATTGACCAATTCCTCATTAGCCCCCCTCCCCCTCTGGCTCCCCTCCCCTTTTTCCACCTCTAGTTTTCTAAAAGTTCAGTGTACTACTGTGACTGTTGTTCCTTTCTTTTTTCTGTCTCTACTGTTCATTTCTTTATTTATGGATTCGGCTCCTGGTTATGAGTGAGAGCTTGTGGTATTTCTTTTTCTGTCCCTGGGCTGTTTCACTTAGAATAATTTTCTCCAGGCTCATCCACGTTGCTGCAAATGGTAGAATTTCATTCTTTTTTATGGCTGCGTGGTATTCCATTGTGTACATATACCACAATTTCCTTATCCAGTCTTCCATTGGTGGACATTTAAGTTGGTAGTCTACTTGGTGGTTTTCAGTTTGCAGCTATTTTGGTAGTGCTGCTGTGAACATATTTATGCATTCCCAGTCTTTGCATATATACCTATTTCTGCTGGGTTTTACCGGAGTAGCGCTGTTGAATCATAGGTTAGGCATATGTTCAGCTTTACTAAATACTGCCAAGAAATTTTCTAAAGTGATTTAACAGTTTATTCCACAAATAATGTTATTCCACATCCTCACCAACACTACAACCCATCTAAAATTGATTTTTTTTGTATGATGTGATAAGAGTTGAGGTTAACTCTGTGTTTATTTTTCTCATATGGATATCTAATTGACACTTCACCATTTTATAAAAGCAGCTTTCTTCTCTTTCTATCGTGCATACATTTAATAAATCAGATGTCTAAATATGTTTGGAACTGTCGTCAAATTCGTTATTATATTCTGTAGGTCTATTTGCCTACCAACACTGTATTAGTATAGCTTTGTAGTAAGTTATGTTTATTGTTAGCATAAATTCTCCAACTTTGTTTTTCAAGATTATATTGGCTATTCTTATATATTCATATTTATAAATAAAATTTCAAATGAGTGTCTTATTTTTCATTCTCTGTAATGAAATTGCATTTGGACTAAATCTACAGATCAATTTGAAAGGACTGTAATATGGATTCCATCTAAGCAAATAGTCTATTTATGTGATTATTTAAGTCTTAATTACTCAAAATAATGTTTTATAGGTTTTCCCATGCAGGCCTGTGGTAGACAGAATTCAATGGCCTTTGCCATTGTAACCTCCAAAGCCTAAATGTGGGCAAAATCTGTATGTGATTGTATTAGTCCATTTTTGTTGCTTATAACAAAATACCTGAAACTGGGTAATTTATAAAGAGAAACGAAATTTATTGCTTACAGTTTCCAAGGCTGGGAAGTCCAAAGTCCATCTGGTGGTGGTGGCAGTGACCCAAAGGTCTCACATTGTAAGATGGTGGAAGCAGAGAGAGCAGAGTGACAGATAGACTGTCCTCTTCTTTTAAAGCACTCAGAACCATACCCTTGACAACCATTTTTAATCCATTCGCTACTGCATGTTCCTCCAATCCAATCTCTTTAAGGCTCCACCTTTCAATTACCATAGCAGGATTTCACCCCCTCTTAACAGTGACAGAGGGAGCTAAGTTTCTAATACATAAAACTTGCGGGACACAATTCAAGCTTCGGGGAGTTTTGGGGGGACATAATTGAATCTACTACAGTGATAAAGTATCACATCACTCCCATGGTTATGTTAGATTGTATGACAGAGGGATTATGTGAATGCAGTAAAGACCCCAAATCAGTTAACCTTAATATATCATCCCAGTGGGCATGACCTAATCACACCAGACCTTTAAATCCAGATCTAGAAGTCAGAGAAGGAGAAAGTCAAAGATTCAAAACATGAGAAAGATTAAACACATCTTTGGTGGCTTTGGGTTTGAGCAGAGTCATTTGACCAGATGTGTGTCTGGCCTCTAGGAGCTAAGAACGGCCCTGGCTGATTGCCAGCAGTGAAATGCGAGTCTCAGTGCTACCACAATGAACTGCATTCTGCCAACAAGAATTAGCTTAAAAGTGCATTTTTCCCCAGAGCTTCTAGACAGAAATTCCCTGCAACACACCTTGATTTTGGCCGTGTTGGAACCCTTAATAAAAAATCCAGCCATGTGTGCCAGCTTTCAGTAGAACTTTAAGCTAGTAACTTTGTGTTGTTTTAAGTTGATCAGTGTGTGGTAGTTTGTTATGCATCAAAAGAAAACTAAAGCACAGCTTTTGAACATCTTTTGTTAGATTTATTCCCACTTGTTTTATGTTTTGAGCCTATTGTAGATGATATCATGTTTTTAAAGTTTTCTGTATGTTTTTTCCTGAAATCTGGAAATATATTGATTTTTATAGAATAATCCTATATATAGTGACCTTGTTAAAATTAACTACATGTACTAATAGATAATTTTTTAATTCTTTTGGATTTTCTACATACCCAATTATGTCATTCATGAATAATAACAAATTTCTTTCAAATTTGTATTTTTTTTTCTTGTGTTATTGTCCTAGACAGGAACTAAATAATTGGCAATACTGGGTTCTTCTCTCATTCATCATTTTAGGCAGGTTAGTTTCAACATTTCATCATTAAGTATGAGGTTTACTATAGGTTTTATACTGATATCGTTTATCAGCAGGAAGGTATCTTCTATTCTTATTTTGCAGAGAAGATTTTTAGTTATGACTGAATGTTTACATGGTCAAATACTTTTTCTGTATCTATCTGAACAATCACACAATTTTCTGATCATTTCTAACATGGTACATTACATTAACTGAATTTCTTATGTTAAAAAAAAAAAAACTTTTCATTTCTTAAAAAAACAACAACTTGTTTTTGATATGTGAAAGATCCCCAAGACCAGCTCAAGGCTCAATAATTCTCTAGGAGGATTCACAAGATTCTGCCTACACTAGTACTCGCAGCTGTGACTTCTTACAGTGAAAGGGTAAAAAGCAAAATCAGCAAAGGGAAAAGCCACGTGGGAAATTTTCTGGAGGAAACCTAGCACAAGCTTCCAAGAGTCCTGTTCCAGTGAGATTCACTTAATGCCTCTAGCAAGGAGCTGTGATGACATATCACATATATGAGATGTCTGCATGGGAGGCTCATTAGAAATTCAGTGGCCTGGGTTTCCATTGGGGGTTGGTTACATAGACACTGTCTGCCTAGCACACGCTACAGTGCCAAACTCCTGGAGGGACAGCAGATGGTCAGCATATAAACCATATTTTTTGCACAAACAGCACAAATGAATGATTCTAATCAGAGAATGGTGAAACCCTCATGAGATCTAGGGCCCAAGGTTGCCAGCCAAGGCCCAACCTTGGGCCCTAGAACAGACCTTTCAAAGGTGAGCAGTCTCAGGCCTGCTATGTTAACTCTTTTCTGCACAGATGTATTATCCTCTTTACACACTGCTAGATTTGCTTTGCTAATATTTGTCTAGTGCTTTTGCATCTGTGTTTACGAGAGAGGTTATACTATCATTTCCTTTCCTGTAATGTACTTAGGTTTTAAATATCAAAGCAATGCTTATCATAAAACAAACTGGGAAATGTTTCCATATTTTCTGTTTTATGACTGAATGTATATGAAATGGGTATTATGTAAAATGTCCATAGTTAACTGAATCAAGAAGTCAGTGTCAGTCCTACTGATGGTTGTTTGAAACAGATACGTATTTTTTACTCTGGCTGATTTTAGGGTTTCCTCTCTTGCTCTTCTTTCTCCTCATTTTCAGTTATTTAACTGTGATCTTTCTATGCATGGTTTTCTTTATTTTTAACCCTATTTGTTTTTTAAGTCTTTATTTTCTTTTGTGATGTATATTTGTCGTTTGGAGAAACTCTTGGTCATCTCTCCAATATTGTTTCTATGTCATCCCTCCCTACTCTCTTTTTAGTGCTCCAATTGCATATTTATTACCCTTTTTAATATATTCCACATATCTCATTACCTTATGTATATTTCCTATTCTTTTTTTTTTTTTTTTTTTTTAACTTTTTACACTTTGGTCTAAATTTTCCTCCTAATCTATCTATGTACCTTCAACTTCATTAATCATCTTTTCAAATATGTCTAATCTATTTAACTTCATTTATTAAATTGCTAATTTTAGTTATCACATTTCTCCTTTCTATATGCTTTATTTGATTATTTTCATAGATTGTATTCAGTGATGAAATTCTTGATGTTGTCATCTATAATTATTTATTTTATTTATTTTTTTTGAACATGTAACTGCAGTGATTTTAAAGTCTATTTCCAAAAATTCTAGTACCTGAACCTTATGATTTTGCCCTTGATTTTTTGGTCATTTGGGTTTTGTCTTCTCATACGACTGGCAATTTGTAATTGCACACTCAACATTTTGCATAAACTAATGTAATGAAAATGTTAAATTCTCTTTGAGTTTGAGGTCTATTTTATTTTCAGCTTTGCACTTATTCTTAGCGTAAAGCCCTTAGACAGGTTGATTCTTAAGGTAAAGTCCGGGGTTGCTTATCAAAAACTGGGGTTTTGTTTCCATTTTTGTGTCTCCGTATTCCCATGGGACTTCAGAACTCTCTGGTTAGTTTCTCAGCCTCTTAGCGGTCACTTTCTTTTCTTGGCTTCTCAGAACTTTGGTAGCCAATTGCAAACTGCACAAAGGTCTCAATGGGAAAGCATTGGTGGATGTGGGCACGTCCTCTGCGTTTTCCACCTCCTTGGATCTTGGCCCTTTAAGCCCTCAGGGCCATGATCGATCTCTGGTGCCTTCAGACAGTTTCTATATCTTATCTAGGTTTTAGAGTTGTTCTCAGAAGGAAGGCTTAGCTAACATAAGCTAATTCTCATAGTCCAGTTACAATTCTCCATTCCAAACTGTGCCATTTCTTTCCAGAAACTCTCCCCGCCCTAGGGGAGTAGTTGTTTCTAGTGATTCTCTCCCTGAGCCATATGATCTCCAGGAGAGACTGCATCTGTCCCAGGACCTTCCTGAGCACCTGTACGCCTATAATTTTCAATATCTGATTCAACTCCAAACTTCTCTTGAGCACCAAACCTATAGAACCCATTGTGTCATAGGATGTCTCCACTTGGCCATACCAACATTGCCTTAAACTTTATATATTTAATTTTTTTCTCATTTTCTTTGTCCCTTAAAATTGTCGCTTCACCTTGAGTTCTTATTTTTATGAATGGTACTAACAGGCACCTAGTAACTAAAGCTGAAAGCATGCCTCAGTGTGTGTAACCCGTCACATACAACTGATAGCTGGGGGCACTTATCCATCCTGTTGATAATAGTGGACTCCTTGAATCCTCCTGCTAATACTGCCCTACTTCACACTCTATATCGAAAGCATTTCAGTGCTTTCTAAGTGATACGGTACTGGGGCTTTTGACCATGAATGTGTAACAGAGAACAATTGGGGGGCTTTTTAATCATGCAGATGTCAGGTTTCATCTCAGACAAACTAAACCAGAATGCTTTTGTATGTCACCTGTGTTCTTTATAATCTATTATTTTACTTCAGCTTCAACTTTGTTTTTTGCTTTTGGGGGGTTTTGTTTGTTTTTTCCTTAACTCAATCAGAACCTGTGTCCTAATTAGTACAATGTTCATGTTTCTTCTGCCTGGTCTTAGCATCTCACAAGCTCTATTCTGTGACCATTACTTGTGTTTACAAGATTTAATTCAACTATAAATTTTACTGAAAAAGTCAGTAAACTTTTTCTATAACAGTCAAGATAGTAAATATTTTAGTAAGTGTTTTTGCACATCTGGTCTCTGTCATAATTACTCAACTCCAACATTATAGCATTAACACAGCCATAGATAACATGTTTAAATGGCTATGGCTCTGTTCCAATAAAACTTTATTACAAAAACAGGCAGAAGGACAATTCCACAACATTCAGTGTTATTACATATCCCTGGCATGTGGCAACCATGGACTTGTAAGGAACTAAAATACATCTAAGTTTGAATTATATACCTATTGAACAGCTAAACTACATAGAAACATATAAGTAGTGTCTAAATATATGTCACCTAGTTGCTGTCTTGCTTACAGCTGAGGGCACATTAAGTCTTCTCTCTGTGACCAGCTAGAAGACAGCACTCAGCCGGGGTAAGGCCTGGCACACTTTGTCTTTCTTTGCCCTCTGGTTGGGTTCCGTGCTTGTCTTGGCAGGTCACTGCCTATTCATGCAGAAATCTCTATAACAATGAGCTGGCTGCAGGGGTGCTGCAGGCTTTGAAGGCTTCAGATTACAAGGTTTTCTGCCTAAAATGCTGTTGCTTCTATTATGCTCCTGCCAGCCTCTCCAACTCCTCTTCTGCACAATCTACCTCATAATTTATTCTCCAGCAACCGAAACTACTCAGAATGCCCTGACATACCACGTTGCTTCCTGACTCTGTATCCCGCACAGGTTTCTTCCTATGCCAGGAATGTCGTTCTTTGTACCATGTTTATCTGGCAAGCGTCTAAGTCTACCTGGTGAGGACCTACTCAGATATCACTCTTTCCCTCAAAACAACACTGGATGTTGCAGTCCGGATTTATCATGGCCTAAAACAAGAAAGAAGAAAACCCAGTCACCTCGTCCTGACATTCAGTGTATTCTACAGTATGTCCACCGTATTCATTCACCCATTTGTTAGCTTAAAATCTAGTGAATGTTTACTAAGTTATAAGCAATATACAAAATATTAAAGATCAAAAGAGGTCTAAGACACAATTTTTGGCTAAAAGGATTTTATTGGGTACTGGAAAAGAACAAAAACCAAGCAACAAAAACCAACGTGTACAGTCTAATAAACTGATACATATTTATACATATAAAATATAAAAGCCATTCACCAGATAGCTAGTAACATCAGGGAACAAGAGAGCTCACATAAAATACATACTATAAGAAAGGATGGTACTGAGTTTATCACCTGCTACACATAAATAGGCAGGGCCATCCATAAAAGAGCTTGGATCTCAGTTTTTCTACAGGATTCTGTATATATGGCTCTGCTATAAGAGGGACATAAAGTACAGAAACCAAAAGCATCATTAACATGACTAGTTGGTATCTTCCAGTTTGTATGTGTAAAGTTAAGTGAACAAAATAGCCAGAGAGACCACATCAATGTGACAGGGACATGCACACAGACAAAATCTAACAGTGGTGTGTAAATATTAATCTGGAGAGTAAGTTCCTAAAGGACAGGGATTTTCCTTTCTCTTTTGTTCAGTGTTGAGTTGTTAGCCTCTAGCATGGGGCCCAACATATAAAGAGATGCTCAATAAATATTTATGGAAATAATATGTGTATGAATAAATATACCCGGTAGGGAATGAAAGGGAAACTCAAGTAAGTGTATTTATCGAAATAATCTAAGATCAATAGTTATAATTTCTACTTTGCAAAAATCTTTTAACATTTTTATCATGCCTTCCTTCCATTATGCTCCAGAGTCAATGTGCCAAAGCCGAAGGAATCCTACTGACTATGTTCTCTGTAACATACATTACGTTAACAGATCCACAACTTTGGGGAAAAATATTCAACCAGATCAGAAGATTGTATTTTAAACCAAGGGTACCTAAACTCAGCTGCTCATTCACCACTCTCTGGCCATCCTTATAGAACCACTTTCCCATTGTGAGACCATTATCTCATATTTTCTCTTATTCTTTTAAAAATACTCAGACTCCTCCTTTACCTCCATATTCAGGAGATAAATCAGCCACATAGAAGAGTCATCAGATAAGAATTTACACAGTAAAACGACAAACCTACCCTTTCTTGTGTCTATTTTCTCCTTCTTTCCTAATTTAGTGCAAGAAGAACTCATCCTGGTCAATAGCCAGCCCTGGTGAGTCTATTCAGAACTGTCCCCACCGCCTTCTTCTCAAGGCTGCAAACCACGGCATCTGTTCCTAATCCTGACTCCTCCATCGCTCCCCCTCTACTAGACCATTCCCCTAAGCATATAGATAGATGCCCAGGTCTACCAGTTAAAGTAGATGCCCCTGTTATTCAAAATCTCTGTACTTTGCTTGCTTCAGAGCATTTATCAAAATTTATAATTATTGCATTTATTTATTTAGAGCATCTGGGATGCTGGCAACATCCTCATTCTTGAGCTGAGAGTCTACACAGCTTATATTTTATTGAGCTCTACAGTTATGTCCTGCATAGTTTTTTTTTTCTGTTAGACTTCAGAAAATTATATTTTTTATTCGATATATAGGTGTCCATCCTATTTAACTGTTAAGTGCATTTGTCATGAAGATCTCATCTTTGTGCTGACCAATAAGAATATTACATTAGCAGTGAAGCACAGGAATAAAAATTAGCTTTTTTGTTGTTGCTGAAAAATTGCCATTGTCATTATTTTGAATTGAAATGTGGGGTCTTCATTAGTTACTAACTTGACAGAAATCAAAAGAGATGAAAAAGCTAATCATAAACCCTAAAGAAGAGAATAGAGATAGTGTAGGAGGGACAATATTTGTAGAAATAATGCCCGGAGAGTTTTCAGATTTAATGAAGGATGCAAACTGTTTGATGAAAGAAACAAATTCACAGATACAAGAATCACAATATACACAGAGAAGGAAAAATGGAGACTTGATGTCTTAGCATGTCATAGTGGAACTTCAGAGCATCAGGCAAAAAGAAGACCTATTTCACATAGTGGAAGCAGTGGAGTGACTCTAAGAAGAAGATATTTTAACAGAGAACTGACTGGTAAGAAAGAGTAAACCATACAGCCTTGCTCAAGAAGAGCAAAATCAGTGAGCTCGAGTAAAATTTACAAAAGAAGTGGTGGAAACGGTGCTTGCAAGGTTAGGCAGGAGGTCCTGGGGAGAAGCATGTTTCCTATTTTCTAATGGTGATAAGAAGCCATTGGAGAGTTTTGAGCCTGTGAGCAGCATAAATGAATTCATGATTTAAAATGGTCACTCTTGTTTGCCAATGACATTTCAGACAAGGGTCTAGAATCCAGAACATATGAGGAACTCAAATGGCTCAACAGCAAATAAACAAATAACCCAAGAAAAAAATGGGCAAAGGTCCTGAACAGATATTGCTCAAAAGAAAACATATGGCCAACATGCACATGAAAAAGTGCTCAAAATCACTAATCAGCAGGGCAATGCAAACTAAAACCACAATGAAATATCATCCCATTACAGTTAGAACACCTGTTTCAATAAGACAAAAAATAACAAATGCTGGCGAGGATGCGGAGAAAAAGGAATCCTCCCACATTGCTGGTGGGAAGGTAAATTGGTACAGTCATTGTGGAAAACAGAATGGAGGTTCCTCAGAGAACTAAAAATAGATCTACCCTATGAGCCATCTATCCCAATACTGTGTATATACCCAAAGGAAATGAAATCAATATATCAAGAAGACAGCCACACTCATGTTCGTCACAGCACTATTCACAAAAGCCAAGAGATGGAATCCACCCAGATGTCCATCAATGGATGAATGGATTAAAAAAAATAATGTGGTATATATACACAATGGAATGCTATCCAGCTATAAAAAGAAATTATATCCTGTTATTTGCAGCAACGTGGATGGAACTGGAAACCATCATGTTAAGTGAAGTAAGTCAGGCAAAGAAAGACAAATAAGGCCTGATCTCACTCATATGTGGAATCTTAAAAAAAAAAAAAAAAGTAATTGTCATAGAAGCAGAGTAAAATAATGGTTATCAGAGGCCAGGAAGGAAGGAGTGTGGGGGGAAAGGGAAGTGGTAGACTACTGGGTACAAAACTAGGCTATCTACCCTAATGCATCATTGTGCAGTATACGCATGTGTTGAAACAACACACTGTCCCCCACAAATATGGACAAGTAAGTGTTAAAATTAAAATTAAATTAAATGATCCTTATGCCTGTCTTGTGTTGGATCATGGGTGGAGTCAGAAGCACTGCTCGGGTCAGTGGTATAGCCATGATCTGAGTGAGAGATGAGAGCAGACTGACTAATAGGATAGCAGCAGAGAGGTGTCAAAGAGCAGGATTGGGAATGTATTTTAAAAGTATAGCATACAGGGCTTGTCGATGGATTTGGATGTGAGAATTGTGGGAAAGAGAGCAATAAATGATTTCTGTGGGCTGGGAGGACTTGGGGGTGCAAAACAAAATTCTCTTTTTGACATCGTAAGTTTGAAGTTAACATTTACTGGGAAGGTCGTATAGGCAATTGGATAAATGCATCTGAAGTTCAAGTCAAAGTCAGGTCTGAAGATTTAAATTTTAGAAGCTTCAGCTTATTAATGCTATAAATAATACAAAAATGTATGTTGACTATAGCAGATGATTATCAATTTATTAGTGTGTCTCCTGACCTGGAGAAAATAGCCAGACTTTTTCCAGGACCAATTATACTCATACAACCGAAAGATATTTTTGTGAGAGTCAATTTATTTGTTTCAGCCACGACATTCTGATCATGCCTTACAAGTATATTGAAGGCTGCAAGGTGGTCCAATTCAAATAGTGCAATATAGAATTTCATTTTTCTTTCACACTTTTTGACTATATTTTATTGAATAACAAATTAATAATGTACTGCTCTAATATTAAATATTTGTTGATGTTTGTCCATTCAAAACATCAATCCTCCCAGCAGAACTGGGCTGGTACGTAGACTTGCTTATGCAGAGACAGGAAAAAGAAAATCAACAACCCTTTCCTTAATCCTCAACTGTATGTTCTGCTTTTCCTTTCCTTCAGCCAAAGCTAAAGAAATGGGGCAAAAAAGATTGAATTTAATCAATGTCATCTCAAGCTGGCTAAGGGTGTTTCTGAGGCATTGCTGCAAAATGACACGGGGAAGCTGCTCGGTCTCATTACCTACACACGCCAATTTGCTATTAGCATCTGGTGGTAAATTTGCCAAGAATGAAAAAGGCTGGGACATACCTCCTGGCATCATAGCTTTGCACGTTTTGAGTATTTAGTATGATCTTTCCTGTATCATCTGCCAGCATTCTAATTTTTTAGGAACAGAAAGGGATGCTGGGAGGTAGATTGACAGAAATCACAAGCCTGGCCCTTTCACTCAATGGGCCTAGCACGTTGGAACATTTACTTCAACATCTTTCCTTAAAACAAGAGGTAGCCAGTGACTAATGAGCCTGGCTAAGCCAAATTTTATACTGGAAACCTCAAGTTTTGTACATTGAAACCAGTCACCTTCTTAGTGACCTCCATTGCAAGGTACACCATCACTTCTGGTTGATGTCTCTCTCCCCTTGTAAGCCTGTTTCTTAACACAGGATATTTTTATTCACAATGAAAGTTCACTGACGTCAAAATTTAAAAGTAGCTTTTCACTCCTATGATTTTGCCACAGAAACTTATAATTAAAATATAATTGTCTAGTTTTTAACACTATGACAGTGAGCTAGGACCAACTAGAGGACCACAGAGGAGACTGAGATGAACTCAGGCATAAGACTTAAGTCCCAGATAAATGCTGAGAAACTAATGTCAAAGAGTCTTAATCAAAGTATCAATAAGAGGTTTTCAGCTATGCATGTCAAGCTGTGTTATTCATGTTATTCTTGGCAAACAGGCATAAATCAGAAATGATATTTTTACATAGCAAAATGACCCAAACACCCATAGTGTTTTTGATAGAGTTTGACTTTGTACATTCAGTGCTTCCAATACACTCTAAGAACTCTGTTTCTACTGGTTCCAAGATTAATATGCATCTTAAAAATAAAAGCTACACACAATTCAGAAACCAATCCTGTTGCTATTATGTATTCACCCAGGTTTTTCTTGAGAAAACACAGAATAATAAATCTTGTTCCCAAAACCAGAACCAAATACAGCTACTAAAAGCCATAGATATGTTTTTTAAAATTCATTACTTAATTTTTTGACAGTTTTTTTTTATCAAAACATAATTGATTATATATTTGTGGGCTGCAGAATCGAATTTCAATACATGTGCACAATATGTGGTGATCAAATCAAGATAACTAGTATACTCACGTTTACAAAATGTAATCAATCTTTGTGACTCTTAACTATTATCAATAACCTCCCTCCACACCCCCTTTGCTATCTTTAATAACCACAAACAAAAAAAATAAAACCAAAATAAAAAAATTAAATTAAAGACATAGATATGTTAATAATTTCTCATACTTAAAAATGCTTTCAAAGATACTTTATCTGTTCCTTTCAATAGACCTTTGAGGAAGTTGTTAGTTTAACACCTTTAGAGATGAGATTCCATGAGATTAAAACACATTGAAAATGGCAAGAAAAATAGACTTAAATTCGTATTTTATGATAATGTTCTTTCCATGATTAGGCTACTGGTTCATCAGCCTCAAAACACACATTTTGAATTGTTTTATCCAATACGGATGTATGGACAATCTTTTACTGTTTTGTCCAGTTGCCATGTCCTGCTTTCTTCCAACCAACAACGCAAGTAAGAAAAAGGAGGCTAATGCTATTGGTGCAAATATGGCCATGTAATTTTAAAATACAACTGATCTTTGTAAACATTCAAAAATTTAGAATGAAAACATCTTAATAGACCTAGAATAAATTTTTGCTAAGATCTGAAATAAAATGCTAATATTTTTATAATCCTTCCCTAAGTGTGATATCTTGAATATAAGAAGAGCTTCCACCCAGCAAATGTGCATTTCAGATTGAAACTGAAGATAAAATAGGTCCACATATAACTCCAAATCCATAACTCTTTCACTACATAATGCTATGCCTCGTGAATCCATTAAAAGACTGAAGATTGGCTCTTAGTTGAATCAGCTAAAGGATTTTTCTAAAGCTCTGAATTATATCAATATATACACAGGACTGGCTTTTGAATACTTTACACTTGGTCATTCTGCTCAAGTCTAGCAAAAGTTCTAACATTCCTCATTTTTGCTCCATCTTTCCCTAATAATTTCACACATAAAAATCATAGGACATATACCATAAGTATTTCACCACACAGCAATCAAGTGGAATATAGTTTCCAGAGACATCTGTAAAAATTACAGAAGACTGGTAGTTCTACCTATGAACCAGGTCTACTGAAATGGGTGGAACTAACCACCAAAAACAAAAGGTGGCATTAGTTGCTGTATTTGGTAAATCTATTTGAAGTACTGAATGTTAGCAAAGTTTGAGTGTCTGAACATCAAAGATAATAGTCCTAAGAAAATACAGAGAAAAAAGGGGTAATATATTTTTCTATACAGAAAAACTGACATGAAGCTCCAATTGGGTATAAGAAAGCGAGCATCATTAGACCACATATGATAAACACAATTGCAAAAGAATTTAGAGGCGAATCCTAAAAACTTCTAAATATATTATGGTTACATTATCAAACTTATTCAGAAATCTTGAAATCACATATTTTCCCTACATCCTGCTCCTCTTTAGATCTCTGGTAGGTAACTCAGTACCCGAAATACAGTGCTTAAAAATACTATCTCAGTCTGAGTTTTGCAATGGGTGGATAATATTGAGTACCACAACGAAAGCTCTGAGATGCTGAAAGAAGCTTTATGTCCCAAATGTAAAATGAACACTTTGCTGTCCTCATAAAATTCTCCCCAAAGGGGGGAAATATCCATAAGCTTTGTGATCCATTGGCTGAAAATGCTGCTGTGCGCTTTGTCATAACAGGCTGTTCTGCTGTAGAGAATTATAAACACTGGCTCACTTCCAGTTTGTATAAGAGATTAACTTTATCAGCGTCTCTGAAGATAAAGGCTCAGGCCGATTCATGTGACTGTGGTCACAATAGCATAACCGATGCAAAAAAAAAAAAAAAAAGCTGAGGAAGAAACAAAGACTGCCTCACTCATGGTGAAAGACTGAGTGAATAAATACCGCAAGCCTCAGGAACAAAAAAGGAAATTGGCAGAGTTAGTTGAATGTTGTCACCAAAAACCAATTCTAGTTTTTAGGGAACTGGCACCACGCATGCTGATTAGAGAAGGCAACGAAGCTGCCAGGTCTTAGAGGGAAATATTTTTTCATCATTGATGGTGAAGCCATGCTAGAGCCTACAATATCTTTCAATCTAAATGGATGGTTTGCAATGAAGAAGCATCTCTCCTGTCTTCTCTTGATTCACTTCTTTGGCATTTTTGTTTGCCCTGCAGATTTTCCTAGAGCAGGATTTTGGCTATTGGATATCAAGACCACTGAGGAGGTGACGAAGCCAGTTTTGGCAGAAGTTGTGCAGGTCATGCACTCAAATTCATCTTTGCCTTATGGTTGGAAAAGGGTAGTCTGGCCAACTCCTGGACTCCCACGCTCTCTTGATCTGTACGAAAAGCCACTTGGCCACTGGACGGAGAGTTTTATACAGCTATGGAGAACAGAAGCATTGGACAGAATAACAAATCTGTCTTTTGGGAGAGAGGAAAGAGAGAAGTCATGGGTGTGATCCTTCTCTGGAGAGAAATAAATGGTTAAGACTCATCTTTTATGTTTCTTTTCTATTGTTCCTAATTTGTATTCCAAAAATTAAAACAGAACGCTTTGACTCAGAAATTCCTAGGGGAAAAGAAAAGCTTACCTTCAAATACTTATGTATGAAAATACATAAGGCAAGATTTTTAACTTTTTCCTAGATTCTCCACATGAATAATTGAGCATAATGTCCTTTTTTAATAGATTTTTCTTGCTCATTTATTGTAATATTGCTGTACGGTAGAGCTCACTTAATGCAACTGCTGGCTTATAACCTTTTGTTTTCCTTTTTGAAGAGTACCCCAAAAATGCATTTCTCGTGACAGTCTATAAAAGACATTCATTTGTAAACCCTTTAGGAAGGGCCAAATTAGTACAATGTCAAAATTTTTCTCTTATTTTTAAACTTTTGTATTGCTTCCCTTTATCAAGTAACCTCAAACATGCAAAAACACAATGAGTTTTAATTTGGGAGCCTATTTGGCATACATATACCAATGCAAAGGTTTGGCTAGCATAAAAAAAGGGTGGGAGCTGGTAAACCTTTCATATTTAATACAACCATTAATATTTGGTTCCTGGCCTTATGTGTATATGCTACTATGATTTTTCTCTACCTTGTCTTGTATTTTACTTTTGCAAATTAAATCACTCAACAAAGATCGATGCAGTATCCACTGTAAGCAATGTATACCTCAGGTCTTGGTAAAGCAATAAATACCTTAGTCCTGGAGGCCAAGTGCCTTATCATAAAGCTTGTGATACTGTAAATTCTGAATGTAATCACTTTACGGAAACCTGTTTAATATCAGTTTGGTTTAGGATTCAAATAGCTCTGTGAAAAAGCATTTATTCTAATACAAATGTTTTAGTGGAGACTTTATATGAAAGTCCTTTTCGGGGAAGAGAGACAGCAACCTTATTCCCTTGTTTAGTTCATGCATAAGGTGATGGCATCTGAAAAGTCAACCATTATGGGCTGGCCAGTTAGCTCAGCTGGTTAGAACATGGTGAGGGTAACACCAAGGTCAAGGGTTCAGATCCCCTTACAGGCCAGCCACCAAAAAAGAAAATAAAAATAAAGAAAAATCAACCAAATTGCTTACAAATTGCTGTGCCCTGAGTAAGTGATGTATACAAATTATCTCAGTTTAGTCATATAATAAAAAAGTTATTACTAATATTATTTTACAGGTGGAGAAACTGATGCCTAAAAATATTAAATAACTTACTTAAAGTCACGCAACTAATTAATGCTGAAAGCAGGATTCTAAGTCTCTTTTATATCACAATTTCAGTAAATTGACAGCAGAATTTCTTCTATTGAGTGTCTTCGTGACATAGAGAGCTAACTGGCCGTCTTTTGGAATTAATGTCTTCATAATTTGATTCACAGAGCATTTATTACTTTTATGAGTCTTAAAGAAGTCTACTTTTATTATAGATATTTACATGCTGGTCTTTGGAGCTTTTAAGTTTATGTCAAGATCCATGTCTTTGTCATATGTGCATAGTCCCATAGCATAACATGGTATGTTACACATAATAGGAAATTAATAATGAGTGAATGAATACTTTCCAGAAAGTTATTATCTTTTGTAAAACATCATCAAGATTTACTAACACCTTGTTTTTTATGTTAGAGGTGACTGTTTAGGTTAGGTAAGCAAATGTCAGATCAAAAACTCACTCTATCATAACCAGAATTTTAAAAAGTCATCATTACCCAGCTCATTCTTTCACATTACAACTCCTAAAACTGATCTCCTGCCTGTGCTATTTTGCAGACTTGAATTGATTTTTTTAAACAATCTTATTCATTTTCTAATTGCTATTTAACCATTATCTTTGCTCTACAATTACCCCCACCTCTACAGAAATAGCTTTTTTTTTTTCAACTTTTGCAATCCATTCCTTCAATTCCTCAAAACCCAATTTTAGGTTTTCTAACCCCATTTCACTTATCAGTGGGGCTTTTCTTCAAAAAAAAAAAAGCATCTGTCTCTATTTTTGTTTGTATTTCTTGTGCAACTATGCACAATTCTTCTGTACGTCTAGGTCTTGTCTGAACAAGATTCTAAAATTGTGAAAGAGAGAACTATATCTTATACTTGCCTGTAAAAATTACCCAGACTCATAGCACTTCATAGAAGGTTTTCGGTAAGCCTGTAGCAAATATTAATAGAAGCATACAAGTAGAAAACACTACAGTGGTTAATTGCTGTTGTTAGACAAATTACTACTGGTTGCCTAGGGTTTAAGGGTTCTATCACTTTTCTGCCAATGTTCTGAGTCAGCCAGTCATTCCAAATGTGTATATTAACATATTACACGACTGACAGATGTTCCTGTACACTGAGTTGACAAAAGACTTATTCACGTCAAGATTTTATTTGTGTAACCATCTTGTCCAACCATACGCATAGCCATTTGATCTGTGGGAGGTATTAATTCATTCACAGTATTCTCAGGATGGTAGAAAGCTTTTTCTTTTTTAAAAAAGTAGGCTTCTATGAAAGTGTCCCAGATGTTCAACACCAAAAGTTTAGAACTTGAAATTCACATAGTATATTACATATTGTTAGATCTGTTAAGATCAGTGTTCAGGGACTCATAAATGCTTGCTCTTTTCTTTCTGTCTTCACAGTGTGTTATGTTTCTTTACCTCCCCCAAAAAATACTCTATGGACACTTTTGGAAAGATGTCACTGTCATTAATTATTATCCTTAAATATGTAATGACCACAATGCTTTCACAAAGAGTTAAACAGTCCCTAAAGTTGTATAAGTTATTATTCACTCCTACAAGACAATAAAACAAGTGTGTATAGTTTAAATAGTTTAAAATAAGTGGTTATCCATATATACACAACATACACACACACACAGGGTCTTCAAAAAATTCATGGAAGGATTTGTATTTTCTTTTAATTCTGTTTTCCGAGGAAATTTTTGAAGTACAATCATATATGTACACACACGCACGTGTGCACACACACACACATTCTTCTGCCAGAATACTGAAAAGCAAGCTACCACTCTCTTAGGATTTTTAAAAATTGTATGTAAACATAAATAAAATGATTGTGCTATCATCAGAATGTTTGGCTCATTTTGCTAATAAACCTAGATTACGTCTATAATTAGAGACAGCTGGAAATAACTGGACAGATCATGGGTCCTGATCCTAGGAAGGCCCTGCCCCATGTCACTTTATATATTTATGGAGAATGTGGGAGAGGAGAGAGAACACCAGACTAGTTAATAACTTTCTTCTCTGATACAGAAGCCTTCTTGAAGAGAGGAAAATCATCTACAAACCAGCACAGTTATTAATAAAAGCCTTCTGAGTGACCTGATACAGCTCATTGCTGGTTTCCTAAAAAGGAGGAAGAATGTGGTAGGACCTCTCAGTCATGTCTCTCCTCCCCCAGTGAAACATGCTGATAAGATGCAGGATGCACATAATATGGAAGAATGAAGTGGAAGGGCAACGCTCTTGTTGATACATTATAGGGTAAAGTTTGATCACTTAATTAGAATTTTTTAGCCAAAGATTGTTTTTGTTTCTCTTCACACATTCTTCTCTTCACCAAAGATACCAGTTTCCTTCTCCCACGTGTAGGGTCAGGTGAGCCACAGGTGTGTTAGTTCCTGTTCTGAAGAGGAACCTTACAAACAACAGGAGCATTCATGGAGGTGCTCCAGGTACTAAGGACTTCCTTGGCATATCATGTAGCCGTTAACATGATTTGGCTTTCTTCTTCATTTGCTGTTTATATTCTAATGTAATTGTTGCCCAGACATTAAAAAATGGCTTTTGTTGTTATAGAAGTAATAGACACTCAATCTAAAATAAAACTTTTAATACAGATAAGATCCCCTGAAGTTTCAAGTTAAACATCCCAATCGAGGATAGCTGTGGTGGTTCCTCATCGTTGCAGCACTGAACGACTATCTGGGAGGTTGCAAGGCACAGCCAGAGCAGACATGGGCACAATAGGTTTGGGAATTTTTTAAAATTTATTTACATATTTTGATTGTGCTTGTACATATTTATGGGGTACAAAGAGATGTTTTCATACACATATATGCTGTATAATGATCAGGTCAGGGTAGCTAATGTATACACCAACTCATGAATTTATCATTTCTTTGTCGTAAAAACATTCAAAAGCCTCTCATGTAGCTATTAGGGAATATGCAAAACTTAACTGCTGGGAGAAATAGACTCCAACACAATAATAGCTGGGGACTTTAACACCCCACGGTCAGCAAAGGAAGCACCACTCAAACAGAAAATTAGCCAGAAAGTATCAGAATTCTCTACTCTAGGCTGATTGGACCTAATGAACACATATAGAACATTTCATCCAGCAGCTGCAGAATACACATTCTCAGCAGCACATGGAACTTTCTCCAGAATAGACCACGTGTTGGGTTAAAAAACAAGTCTCAATAAATTTTTAAAAATTGAAATCAAATCAACTACCTTGTCTGATCACAATGTTAAAAAAAAAAAAAAAAAAAAACCAAGAAATCAACAACAAAAATGACACTAGAAACCCTACAAATACATGGAAACTAAACTATATTGTCCTAAACAATGTATAGGTCAAAGAAGAAATCAAAAAGAAAATTTAAAAATTCCTGAAGACAAATGAAAATGAAAGTACAACATACCAGTACCTATAGGATACAGTGAAAGCAGTACTAGGAGGGAAGTTTATAGCAATAAATGACTACATCAAAAAATAAGAAAGGCTTCAAATAAACAAACTAACATTATACTTCAAGGAGCTGGAAAAAACAAGAACCAAACCCAAAATCAGAAGCGAGAAATAACAAAGACCAGAACAGAAATAAATGAATTAGAGATTTAAAAAACCATACAAAAGGTTGATGAAACAAAGGTTTGGTTTTTTGAAAAGATAAAATTGATAAATGATATACTTTTAGCTAGACTAATGAAGAAAACAAAGAGAGAAGACTCAAATGAATAAAATCAGAAATGAAAAAGGAGGCATTACAACTGATGTCACAGAAATACAAAGGATCACAAGAGACTACTGCAAACAACTATATGTGACCAAACTGGAAAACCTAGAAGAAAAAGATAAATTTCTGGACACATGCAACTTACCAAGGTTGAATCTTGAAGATCAAGAAAACCTAAACAGACAGATGAAAAGTAATGAAATTAAAGCAGTAATAAAAAGTCTTCAAACAAAGCAAACCCCAGGACCAGATAGCTTTACTGCCAAATTCTACCAAACATTTAAAGAACTCTTCCGAACTCTTCTCAAATTCTTCCAAAAAATTGAAGAAGAGGAAACACTTTCAAATTCATTTTATGAGTCCAATGTTTACCTCATGCAAAAAACAGAAAAAACACAACAACAAAAGAAAACTACAGACCAATATACCTAATGAACACAGACACAAAAATCCTCAATAAAATACAAGCAAACAAAATCTAACAATACATTAAAAAGATCATTCACTACAATCAAGTGGCATTCACCCCAAGGATGCAAGGACGGTTCAACATACACAAAACAATAAATGTGATACATCACATCAACAGAATGAAGGGAAAATACATATGATCATTTAAATCAATGCAGAAAAAGCATTTAATAAAATCCAATACCCCTTCATGATAAAAACACTCAACAAATAAGGTATAGAAGGAATGTACCTCAACACAATAAAGGCCATATACAGCAAACCCACAGCTAATATCAGACTGAAAGGACAAAAATTTGAGGCTTGTCCTATAAGATCAGGATCAAGACAAAGACGCCTACTTTCCCCATTCTTATTCAACGTAGTACTGGAAGTTCTAGCCAGCAAGAGAAAGCAATAAAGGACATACAAATCAGAAAGGAGGAAGTCAAACTATCCCTATTTGCAGATGACATGATCATATATATAGAAAACTTTAAAGACTCTTCAAAAAATTATTAGAACTAATAAATGAATTGAGTATAGTGGCAGGATACAAAATCAACACAAAAAAATAAATAGCTTTCCTATATGCCAATAATGAAATAGCTGAAGAAGAAATCAAGAAAGTAATTCTATTCACAATAGCTATCAAAAAACTGAAATACCTAGGAGTAAATTTGACCAAGGAGGTGAAAGATCTCTTCAATGAAAACTATAAAACATTGATGAAAAAAATTGCAGAGGACACAAATACAAAGATATCCCACATTTGTGGGTTGGAAGAATTAACATCATCAATATGTCCATGTTACCCAAAGCAATCTACACATTCAATGCAATCCCTGTCAAAATCCAATGACACTCTTCACAAAAATAAAAAGAATGATCTTAAAATTTTTATGGAACCACAAAAGACCTGTGCAGCTAAATCAATCGTAAACAAAAATAATGAAGTTGGAGGCATCATACTTCCTGATTTCAAAATTTACTATAAAACTATAGTAACTAAAACAGCATGGTACTGGCATTTTAAAAAAGACAAATAGACCAATGGAACAGAATAGAGAGCCCAGAAACAAACTCATGCACTTACAGCCAACTGGTTTCCACAAAGGTGACAAGAATGTACAATGAGGAAAGGACAGCCTCTTCAATAAATGGTGCGGGGAAAACTGGATATCCCAAGCAGAAGATTGAAACTAGACCCCTATTTCTCACCATAAACAAAAATCAACTCAAAATGTATTAAAGACCTAAATTTAAGACCCCAAACTATGAAACCATTGGAAAGAAACACAGAGGAAACATTATACGCAATGGGAGTGGGCAGTGATTTTTTGAGTGGGACTACAAAGGCACAGGCAACTAAAGCAAAAATACACAATTGGGATTGCACCAAACTGAAAAGCTTCTGCACAGCAAGGGACACTATCAACAAAGTGAACAGTCAACCTATAGAACGGGAAAGAGTGTTAACAAACTGCACATCAGACAAGGGGCTAATAGTCACAATATATAAGGAACTCAACTCAACAGCATAAAAACAAATAACCCAATTTAAAAAATGGGCAAAGGACCTGAACAGATATTTCTCAAAAAAGGACATACAAATGGTCAACACACCCATGAAAAATTGCTCAACATCACTAGTCATCAGGGAAATGCAAGTTAAACCACAACGAGATATCATCTCGTTCCAGTTAGAATGGCTACTATCAACAAGACAGAAAATAACAAATGCTGGCAAGGATATGGAGAAAAGGAAGCCCTAGTACGTGGTTGGTGGAAATGTAAACTGGTATAGCCATCATGAAAAAGAATTTGGAGGTTCCTCAGAGAACTAGAATATAGATCTACCTTAGATTCAAAGGAAATGAAATCAATGTATCAAAAAGACACTTACACTTCCATGTTCATTGTAAGGCTGTACATAATTGCCAGGAAACAGAATCAACCTAAATGTCCATCAACAGATGAATGGATAAAAAAATTTTTGGTTTATATACATGATAAAATGACATTTGCAGCAACATGGATGGAACTGGAAACCATCATATTCAGTGAAGTCAGTCAGGCACGGAAAGCCAAATACCAGATGATCTCACTCATATGTGATATCTAAAAAAAAAAGTTATGAAAAGTTGTTCTCATAGAAGTAGAGAGTAGAATAATGGTTACCAGAGGTAAGGGAGGGGGGTGGGGCAAGTGAAGAAAAATGGTGGACTAACAGGTACAAAACTGTGCTATCTACCCTAACGAATCATCATGCAATATGTGCATGTATTGAAATAACACACTGTACCCCACAAATATGCACAAGTAAATGTTAAAATAAAAACAAATAATTGTTAGTGGTAGTCAACAGCAGGTTTTCAATGAGTTGGCTGGTTGGCAACTTACTCAATTTACAGCATGGTGTGCTGTTTTGGAGAAGCCAATTTCAGACACCCTTTCATGTGTATATGACACTGACTTAGACAATAGGTTCCAAATCACTGCTTCAAACTTATGCACAAATGACTTCCTACAGGTGGTCTTACTGGGAGTGGGAATGGACCAGTCATTTTTCCTGATAATGCTCAGGTAAGAATTAGCTCTGGGAAGAGAACAGATCTGGGTTAACATAATTTGTCAGGAGTGCTACTGTTGTAGGCTAGATTGTGTCCACTCAAAGTTGTATGTTGAAGTCCTAACCCCCAGGATCTCAGAATGTGACCTTGTTTGGAAATAAGGTCTTTATAGAGTTAATTACATTGAAAAAAAGGTTATCAGGGTGGGCCCTCATCTGATCTGTGTGGTACCTTCCTTATAAGAAGGGGAAATTTGGACAGACACGTGCAAAGGGATGACCATGTGGAGACACAGGTTGAAGACAGCCATCTAAAAGCCAAGGAGAGAGCCCTCTGAAGAAACAACTTCTGCTGATACCTTGGTTTCATATTTCTAGCCTCCAGAACAGTCGAAAAATAAGTTTCTGTTGTTTAACACTTGCAGTCTAGTTACAGAAGCCCTAGCAAACTAATAGAGGCACTATCACCCTGAGTACTGATACATGTGAGGCCTTAGACGTCCTATGTTCAGATGACACAGACACCTTCCTGGGTCAGGCCAGTTCCCCTAAAGTGCTGAATCAGTGCCTGTGAGTCATCCAGGCCACAAAAGCCAGGAAGAAAGGAACTGGGCCTTACATAATGACTTTGACCTGTTTGGTTGCTGGTCTCAGGGAGTTATGCCACCTCAGATCTAGGACCAAAGCCAAGTTTCTGCCTGTAGGAGCTCTGCACAGTTATAGTTCAATCCTTGTTGATAGGTTTCTTGCCTTAGCCTCACTACGGATGACAGGGAAACAATTAAAAGGAGAGCATCATTACAACCTGGTAATGGATTCACAGGGATCTGAATACTCTTGACCCTCTTAAGAACAGAGTATGCAATAAGCTTATCAGAAAATCCTTCCCACTGTTTCAAACCAAAGTCCCAGTTCCACCAGGGAGCTACGGATCAGAGCTGAGACGTTAAATTTTGCACAGCAAATGTGTTTCATAACTCCCCTCAACTCTGACAGTTGAAGGAGCAGATATGAAAACCCATACATAGGAAGAACTCATTGAATAACCTGCAGGTACTGCAGACACCACTGACCTTGCTGAGGGAGGCTTCAATGTTAAGCAAATTCCATATAGCCAAGAAATCATTATCTTTCAGGGAAGGAAGATTTGGGAGAGGTAACGGGAACCCAGAAAGCAGGATTTATGAATTTTCTAATCTGCTGGTGCCACAGACATCCCGGTTTGCTTCCAGGATACATAGAAAGTAAACAAAGAGCACATGAAGAAAACAGAAAGATAAGAGAGGGAGCCAAGAAGTTCACTTGGTTGCAAGCCACTAGTAATGGCTCTAGTTGAGTCAGGAATACATAACTGCAGGTTCTGTGCTTGGCAGGTCATAGAGTCTACACTGGTAAGAGTATAGCACAGGAAGCACATGAAAACCCTGAGCATGGCAGGTGCAAGTTGACATAAGCCTCCGTGTGACTAAGAAAGTGGTCACTGCTAATTAGGGGCAGAGGTACCAGAAGCACAACCACAAAAGCTAATAGAAAAGCATGTTTAATAAGCACCTGCAAGTTACCTGAGCACGGTTTGGACAGTTGCCTCCTTATGGAAGCTCTGGGGAATGACAAAGACCAGAAGGGTTGGCTGCGCTTCCCCACCCCAAGGCCCTGCACCCTGTGAGGACAACATAATCAGCCATGCCTCCTGAGCTGAACAAGTATGGTTAGCAGCCTTCCGTAAAATTAGAGGTGTGAGTTCAGGCTGGAGCTCAGGTCCTAAGAAGGCCAGTGAATCTAGGATGCAGTAAAAATTAAGGCTACCATCTCAGTTAACGTTGGCCCTGCAGAAGTCCATTAAGTGTAGTCCCATTTAGAGCAAAGTGGTCATACCAGCTCTGCATTCATCATATTTCTCTCATAGCTTGTTGGGCAGTAGTCTTCAATCGGTTAATAAACTAAGAAAAAGTGATAATTTTTTAGTATCAATGATAAAACTAACAGCTGGATACTTTCCTCTAACAATTTACCTTTGCGCAGAGAAAAGATTTTTAAAATTGAAGCACGTTTTCATTCCTATTTTCCTGCACCCCAGTCCAGCTGGAGAGGAAGTTGAGTTTCCTATCCCAGGAGAGGACAAGGGTTCTATTTCTCAAAATTCCAGGCTGTAAGGTACATGCTAAGGTACATGCTAAATCATGTCTTGATATGAAATTAGTTGTTCCATGTTATCCGGTCAGGGGATTATAATTGTAATTGTATTACAATCCTGTCCATGCATTACAGCAGTTATAATAACAAAAAAAAAAAAAATGCATGCTCTAGTGTACACCTTATTCTATGAGGCCACACCAAATGACAAAGTTGGCTAGTCATAGGTCTCATCAGGCTGTGTGTCTTAAACAATTTTGGCATAAATAATTCCCCAAATGTCTCAAGTTCTGACACCAAAAACCAACAGTAGGATGATTTCAGGAAAAGTGGTGAAGTAAGGGTTTCTGAAAATGAGCTTCTCTGTGATAGAAGTGAAAAAAAGCAAAATGGTCAAAAACCAACATTTTCAGAACTCTGCCAATCAACCAAGGGCATGCGGCAACCCAGAAAGTCCAGAAAAGCAGCTGAATCTCAGTAAGGACAGCAACTCCTGTAGCATTTTAACTTGCTCTCATTCCACCTGCTGCTCTCCAGCTCTATGGCCACCTTGAAAAATAACAACCCAAAATGCAATGCAACCCAGAAGTCATTGGAGAGAGCATGACAGTACTGAAATGATTCCAAAGCCTTATTCTCAAAGTATTGTCATTATTCGACCTACTAGTAGTTCTCTGCAAGACCTCACTTACAAGACTGTGTATGTTTAACCTGATTCGGGGCACACCCAGGAGCAAGCATTCTTCATCTGGGAGGCATTTGTCTGAAGCAATTATTTTAATCTCACACTGCCAAGGTGATGGAGGGTAGTAGATGATGTAAACACAGACTAACCAAAAAGGTTAAAAGGTAAACTGGGGAATAAGATGTCTGTTGGGGATTTGAAATATTCTGACATATGCTAGGAATCTAGAAGGCCACACACATATATGTAGGTTGTACATTTATTTGGGAAAGACCTGAGAAAGCCTGACACTCTCACATCTGGCTGACTTTGAAGCTCTTCACAAGCAAGAAGTGAAGGCTAAGGCAGAGTTGTCAACTTCCTTAGAGAGTGTTGAAAACCTAGTGGATATAAGGCCAGGAAAGTGCTCCTATGAGGCCTCTTATGAGGACAGGAAAGCCCCTCAGCAAAGACTGGAAATTTATCAGTTCCTGGCATTTAAGGAAATATCTTTTTAATCATGAACTAAAAGTAAGGTAGCACAGTAGAGACTTCAGTGACCACATATAAGAAAGAATACTGACTTTACAGAATTATTTCAAAAGTCACTAAATGAAAAAACAACTAAAGCCAGCAGAAGCAAAAACTGATTTCCAGATTGCCACTTTATGTTCTGAAAATTTCCAGTTAGTAACAAAAATAATATGAGACAGGCAAAGAAACAACCATGTGTGGCCCGTACACAGGGGAAAAAAAAGCATCAATAAGTAGAATTTATCCCTAAGGATGCTCAGACATTGGACTTACTGCACAGAGACTTTTAACCTGCTATTTTATCAAATCAGCAGTGTTCTAACCATGAACTCCCCGACCAGCCTTAATCAACTATTTTAAATGTAGTCTAAATAACCGTAGAGGAGCATGAGAAAAATGTTTTACCAAATAGAGAATATCAATAAAGAGACAGAGGTTAAAAATATATAAAATGACCAAGTAGAAGTTCTGGATTTGCTGATGAAAAACTCAACAATTCTAAATTTGAAGCAAAAAAATCACTAGAAGCATTTAATAGCAAGTAGATAAGAGCTATGAAAAGAAAGAAACAGTGAACCTGGATGTAGGCCAATTAAGATTATCCATTCTGAGGAACAGAAAGAAAACAGAATGAAAAAAAGTTAACAGAGCCTCAGATAATATAAACTCCACCAAGAGCAGCAATATACACAAAGTGGAAGCCCCAGAAGGAGAGAAGGCAGGGAAAGGAGTGGAAAATATATTTTAGGAAATAATGTCTCGGTATTTTTAAAGCATTGAATTCATACAAACTATGTACTCTGACCACAATGAAATGAACTTAAAAATCAATAGAAAAAATACTGGGAAATTCACAAATATGTGGAAATTAAACAACATATTCCTACATAACTAATGAATCAAAGAAGAAATCAAAGAAAAAATTCAAAATATATTGAGATTAATGCAAATAAAAACAGTTCTAAAACTTGTCCTAAAACTTACGTAATAAAGTGAAAGCAGCGTTTAAAGGGAACTTAATAGCTGTAAATGCCTAATCAAAAAAAGATGAGCATTCACAAGAGATTAACCTAAACTTCTACGTTAACAAACAAGAAAAAGAAGATCAAATAACAATCAAAACAAGGAAAATGAAGGAACTAATAAAAAAAAATTTAAGGCTGAAATGAATGAAATAGAAAATAGGAAAAAAATAGAGAAAAATTTTAAAAACAAAGTTGGTGCCTTGAAAACAAAAATTAGCTAGACTGACCAAAAAAAAAAAAGTTAGAAGACTAAGATTACTAAAACCAGAATTGAGAAACATTAATACTGACCTCAACAAATAAAAATATAAAGAAATACTAGATTACCTAAATTTAATGGATAAATTCTTAGAAAGATACAAACTATCAAAGCTGATTCAAAAACAAACAAAATCTAAATAGAGCTACAACAAATAAAAATATTGAGTGAGAAACCAAATATTGAGATTTTCCAAAGATGATCTCAGGACCACATGCATTCTGTAATGAGTTCTACCAAATGTTTAACAAAAATTAACACCAGTCCTTCTCAAACTCTTCTGGAAAAATAGAAGAGCAGCAAACACATTATAATTCCATTCTATGAGCCTGGTATTACCCTGATACTAAAACCAGATAGAGATATCACAAGACAAGAAAACTGTAGACCAATGGCCACAAAAATTATAGATGCAAAGATCTTCAACAAAACATTAGAAAACCAAATCCAGCAGTATATACAAAGAATTATAATATCATGACCAAGTACGATTTAACCCAGGAATGCAAGTCTGGTTTAACATGCAAACATTAATTAACATTGTGTACCATATCAGCAGAATTTTACAGATCACATGATGATTTTGAAAGACACAGAGAAAGAATTTGACAAAACTCAATACAATTCCGTGATAAAGTACTTCACAAACTGGGAATAGAAGATAACTTCCTCAACCTGACAAAGGGTAACTATGAAAAACTCACAGCTAACATCTTACTTAATGTTATGAGACGGAAAGCTCTCCTGTGCAGATAAAGGGCAAGCCAGAATGTCCATTCTCATCACTAGGTTCTAGACAGGGTGATTAGGGAATAAAATGAAATGAAAATAAAGTTATAGAGAAGGAAGGAAGAAAGGGTAGAAGAGAGGGAATAAACAAAGGCACCCAGATTGGAAAGTTTGAATTAAAACTATCTCTGTTTGCAGATGACGTGATCTTTGGTCAGAACTAGCGAGTAACAAATATATAAACAAACAAATCACATTTGTCAAGCACTTGCTATTTTGCCTAACACGATGCTGGGCAATTAACAGACATTTTTTTTTAAAATGATTTCACATAAATGACTTTAGAACAAAATTAGGATCACAGTTTTACTGATATTATTACTGAACCTCATCAAGGATTACAAATCATGCCCGAGATCACACAGCTAATAAATGGCAGAGCCAAATTTGAACAAAAGAAATCTTCTGGTTTCTCTTAAATCCACAGAGTTAGGAAACGTGCTACTATTTTTCCTTCGAAATTTAGACTTTCTAGCTGTAATTATTACTGTAGCAGAAATTAAATAAAGCTTATTTGAGATTCATTACTAAGAGAGTATGAGGAAGAAAGATTTTGTGCCTGATCTCAGCAGGGGTGAAAAGAAATATTTACAATTTCCTTAAAAGCTTTTAGTCTTCTGAAGGGGCCCTAATCCTCTAATTGGCATTAGCGGAGATTCTGCCTTTGCAGTGGCATTCAGTTTTCTTCTCTGTGCATTAAGAAATCTGAATTTGCTTCCCTCTTACTTAATGGGGTCCATCTTCATGTATTATTAATCTAACTAACACCGTTGTTTCTCCAGAATTGGACACTATTGAGATCTCCCATTAGCTGGCAGGGAAAATGACAAAATTCTTAGTAATGCAGGCAAAATTGAATGTTCCAGTGATGAATATGGAATGTGATAGTACTAGCAAGCGATTATATCTAGACAGCAGTAAAGAAAACAAGGTTTTGATAATTTTTACACTGACCACTGGAGACAGATCCACCTGGTTTGTTCCTAACAGCTATTCTTACACAAGTTAAAATATATGAATTCTTTAAATCATAATGAGATCTGCAAAAGCAGCAAACAAAGCTGGTCTTTTGCAAGTGATTTTTTTTTTTTTTTACTTTCAAGTAAATAATACAAGCAACTATTTCCTTTGTAGAAATACTTTTTAAAAATAGATGACTATATCAGAAAATCAACTACATTGTATAATGATAAATAATAAAATAAAATAGATGCCTATAGAGTAAAAAGAAAATGTAATAAACATTAGCCATGAAATTCTCAAGTATAAAATAATTTTGTTTATTGTTCTTTGCCATCAACTGTTTGTTTATTTTTCAATTTGGTCTGTCTTACACTTTTTGAATATTTATTTCATATACTACTCTAAGTTGGCTTATATTTTCATAATGTATTATAAATACCTATTATTTTAAATATAAATGCATGATTTTTTAACAGCAAAATGGTTTCAAAGAGATGTTAGGAGCACAATATTTTTAGATTGTATGTTGTTGGAAATGTAATTTTCAAACGATCATATGTTCAAGTTTGTTGATGGGTTTGAAGCGGTCATTGGGGGAATTAAGTCTTTAACCTAACAAACAGATGTTTAAATATTTAACGACCTCCATGTGGAGAAATTTTCTGCAGCACCAGGATCAAGATCTATAGTGAGCGAATGACAATACTTGAGATAGATTCTAAACCAATGAATTCTAATAATATGCTCTTTTTAAAAATTAGTCTCAAAATAACAAATTAAAAGAAATTGGGATTTTGGATTGCAGGTCATCTGCTCACCTCT
Source organism: Cynocephalus volans (assembly GCF_027409185.1). Taxonomy (NCBI): domain Eukaryota; kingdom Metazoa; phylum Chordata; class Mammalia; order Dermoptera; family Cynocephalidae; genus Cynocephalus; species Cynocephalus volans. The sequence goes on along the minus strand of NC_084477.1, from coordinate 11,174,463 downwards.
TGGGGGAGCTCATTTCATTCCTTATTGCAAGAGAGATGCTGTAGGTTGATCAGGGAAAAATAGATGTTCTGCAAGATATTCAGTGTGCCAATGGGTGAGGTTGTAGAGGTGAAGATCAGAGGAAGGCTGAGTGTTCTTCCTTCTTGTGGTTTTTGTTCCTTCGCTCTCCTGCTGTAGTTATAAGATAGCCTAAAGTCTACTTCTGCCTGCAGGTGTTCTTAAACTTGGAAGGTAAACCAATGAGCACAGTACAAAAGCACAATGAGTTTAGCCAGGTTGCAAGATGCAAGCTCAAAACACCAAACCAATTTCATTTCTATCCACTAGCAATAAAAACTCAGAAACTGAATTTTTGAAAATTGCCATTGAAAATACTCAGGGTTAAATCTGGCAAAAAAATAATGTCCAAGATCTATACAGTAGACACTACACAACATTGCTGAGATGAATTAAAGACCTAAATAAAAGGAGAGATGTATTTGTGGGCAAAAGATTCAATAATTTTAAGATGATAATTCTCTCCAAAATAATCCATTGATTCAACAAAACTCAATCTATGTTCTAGCAGGCTCTTTTGAAGAAATTGGCCAGCTCA